>NC_088807.1:14209003-14855223 GCF_011386835.1 Chrysemys picta bellii | reverse complement strand
TAGTCAAATTGTCTTAACCAATCTGATTCACCAACTCTCATCTTATTGCAATGTAATATTAAAGAAAAGTCATCTATATTTTGCCATTCTCAGGTTTTGTATTTGTTTGTAATAGGGTTTTTCATTTATATACTTAGTTAATAGTAATTAATTAGCTAAGTAATTTCACAGATGAGAAAAAGTCTCTGTGAATTCCAGCTAAAAACTTCTGTAACCAAGATAAAAAAGTACAGTGTTTTTCACTGCGCAAACTATATAAAGTTAATAAACAAAGACTATTTGAACTCAATCTAAGCTTTTAGAACTCTGTTACTTCTTGCTGTTTGTTAAAACTAATCAGTTTATATTTAATTTTTTTCTTTTATTTATATTTATATGTAATGAAAATAATATATTTAAATTATAATATGCCCTAGTTATTTAGTAAAAATTAAGATATTATTTTAATTATAACATTTTATAAAATTAATTTCTAAAAAATAAAGTTCATTTCTTTTAAACTTAGTTGTACAAAGGTTAACACGATGCATTCCTTCCTGAAAATCTTCAAAAAACTAAATTGTGGGTCGCCATCTGATTTTATTAAAAAAGTGTGTTAAAGCAGTAAAGTAAACTTTAGCCTAACCAAAAGTTACACAAGCTCTTTGGGGCATGTGCTGTCATTTGCTCTCTGTTTGTACAGCACCCAGCTGTTCCGATCAGGTGAATCACAGGATGACTGGTCAGAGAACAGAGACTGGGGCTAATCTGCATGTTGTGTCAGGGTGTTTCCCACCACTGGAAGGACATAACCCCCTTCGGTAGCTCACTTCTACACAGGGCCGTCAGCGATACGCACTTAGCTACATTTCACACCTGCGAACATCGATGCTGGCTTCAGAGTTCCAGTGTGGGTTTTACACACAATATGCAATTCTTAAAATAGGGCAGCAGAGATAATAAGAAACCCCTGGAAATATTTCATCTCTGACCCCTGCAGCCTTGTCCAGGTGAAGGCAGCTTCCCACCCACTAGCCAGGCCTTTGTACCAATCCCATTGGAAAACTCCATTTTACTTATTGTTTCCAGTCACTCATTCATGCCTCTATCTACGAGCCAAAAATTATGAGGGTCAGTGGGACCCAGGCTTTCAGTAGAAACCTCATGTGATGCACTTTGGTGAACTGTCTCAAAACTTAGGGCAATAAACCCTACCCCCTCCAAAAAAAAAAAGACAAAACTCAGCAGAAGTAAAAAGAATGCTGGCAGAAGTCCGGCGGCAGCACAGTGGGGGCTATCCAGTTTATTGCACTGAATGCAGCATGTAGGATTACCTGCCTTGTGGGCAGGTGGTGTGTGTGGGCATCTGGTGCAAGGAGCACCTGGCTATCAGAGACCGTGTACGGGCTTTGGAGACAAGAAGGACTGAACTGAAGGATCCAAAGGAGATAGAGCAGTACACAGAGCAGACTTTCCAGGACACGGAGCAGTCTGACAGTCTCTGTGCTGTTGAGGAGGATTAAAGTCTCAGGGACGGAGAACAACCAAATTGAGCAGATGGAAACAATTGCATAGTTGGGACTCTCCCTCCAGATGGTGTCAGGGTGTCCTCTCGCACTGAGGATACCCTCTCCAGGGGAGGGAATGCCAGTTATTAGGAAAAGACAGAAAATAGTTATGGGGGATTGATCATTAGAAACATAGATAGCTGGTTTCAGAGTGGTAGCCATGTTAGTCTGTATCAGCAAAAAGAAGAGTACTTGTGACACCTTAGAGACTAACAAATTTATTTGGGCATAAGCTTTCGTGGGCTAAAATGCACTTCATCAGATGCATGGAGTGGAAAATACAGTAGGAAGATATATATATCTTGGGTGTTGCCTTACCAACTCTAACGAGACAAATCAATTAAAGTGGGCTATTATCAGCTGGAGGAAAAATCACTTTTGTAGTGGTAATCAGGATGGCCCATTTCAAACAGTTGACAAGAAGGTGTGAGTAACAGTAGGGGGGAAAATAGCATGGGGAAATAGTTTTTAGTTTGTGTAATGACCCATCTTTATTCAGGCCTAATTTGATGGTGTCCAGTTTGCAAATTAATTCCAGTTCTGCAGTTTCTCGTTGGAGTCCGTTTTTGAAGTTTTTGTTGTTGAAGAATTGCCACTTTTAGGTCTGTTATTGAGTGTCCAGGAAGGTAGAAGTGTTCTCCGACTGGTTTTTGAAGGTTATAATTCTTGATATCTGATTTGTGTCCATTTATTCTTGTGCGTAGAGACTGTCCGATTTGGCCAATGTACATGGCAGAGGGGTATTGCTGGCACATTCAAACTGGAACAGGTACAGAGAAGGGCTACTAGGATGATCCGAGGAATGGAAAACCTGTCTTATGAAAGGAGACTCAAAGAGCTTGGCTTGTTTAGCCTAACCAAAAGAAGGCTGAGGGGAGATATGTTTGCTCTTTATAAATATATCCGAGGGATAAATATCAGGGAGGGAGAGGAATTATTCATGCTTAGTACCAATGTGGACACAAGAACAAATGGATATAAACTGGACATTAGGAAGTTTAGACTTGAAATTAGACAAAGGTTTCTAACCATTAGAGGAGTGAAGTTCTGGAACAGCCTTCCAAGGGGAGTAGTGGGGGCAAAAGACATATCTGGCTTCAAGACTAAGCTTGATAAGTTTATGGAGGGGATGGTATGATGGGATAGCCTACTTTTGGCAATTAATTGATCTTTGATTATTAGCAGATAAATATGCCCAATGGTCTGTGATGGGATGGGATCTGAGTTATTACAGAGAATTCTTTCCTGGGTGCTGGCTGGTGAGTCTTGCCCACATGCTCAGGGTTTAACTGATCGCCATATTTGGGGTCGGGAAGGAATTTTCCTCCAGGCCAGATTGGCAGAGGCCCTGGAGGTTTTTCGCCTTCCTCTGCAGCGTGGGGAACGGGTCACTTGCTGGAGGATTCTCTGCACCTTGAGGTCTTTAAACCACGATTTGAGGATTTCAATAACTCAGGCATAGGTTAGGGGTTTGTTACAGGAATGAGTGGGTGAGATTCTGTGGCCTGCGTTGTGTACAAGGTCAGACTAGATGATCATAATGGTCCCTTCTGACCTTAAAGTCTATGAGTCTATATATCACATTGGTAGATGTGCACGTGAACGAGTCCCTGATGGTGTGGCTGATGTGGTTAGGTCCTATGATGGGGGGGCTGTCTGTAAGCAAGGAGTGGCCTGTCTCCCAAGGTCTGTTAGAGTGAGGGATCGTCCTTCAGGATAGGTTGTAGATCCTTGATGATGTGCTGATCCCACTAAGGGTTACCAAAAGAAACTACACCATCTGCTCAAGAAACTCCCTGAAAAAGCACAGGAACTAATCTGCACAGACACACCCCTAGAACCCCGACCAGGGGTATTCTATTTTCTACCCAAGAACCATAGACCTGGGAATCCTGGATGCCCCATCAGCTCAGGCTTTGGCACCCTGACAGCAGGATTGTCTGGCTATGTAGACTCTCTCCTCAGGCCACACACTACCAGCATGCCCAGCTATCTTCGAGACACCACTGACTTTCTGAGGAAACTACAATCCATTGGTGGTTTTCCAGAAAACACCATCCTAGCTCCTATGGATGTAGAAGCCCACTACACCAACATTCCACACACAGATGGACTACAAGCTGTCAGGAACAATATCCCCAATAATGTCACGGCAAACCTGGTGATTGAACTTTGTCCTCACCAACAACTATTTCACATTTGGGGACAATATATACCTTCAAGTCAGCGGCACTGCTATGGGTACCTGCATGCCCAACAGTATGCCAACATTTTCATGGCTGACTTAGAACAACGCTTCCTCAGCTCTTGTCCCCTAATGCCCCTACTCTACTTGCGCTACATTGATGACATCTTCATCATCTGGACTCATGGAAAAGAAGCCCTTGAGGAATTCCACCAGGATTTCAACAATTTCCATCCCACCATCAGCCTTAGCCTGGACCAGTCCACACAAGAGATCAACTTCCTGGACACTACAGCGCAAATAAGTGATGGTCACATAAACACCACCCTATACCGGAAACCTACTGACCACTATACTTACCTACATGCCTCTAGCTTTCATCCAGACCACATCACACGATTCATTGTCTACAGCCAAGCTCTAAGATACACCCGCATTTACTCCCATCCCTCAGACAGAGACAAACACCTACAGAATCTCTATCAAGCATTCTTAAAACTATAATACCCACCTGCTGAAGTGAAGAAACAGATTGACAGAGCCAGAAGATTACCCACTACAGGACAGGCCCGACAAAGTAACAG
Organism: Chrysemys picta bellii; assembly: GCF_011386835.1. Lineage (NCBI taxonomy): Eukaryota > Metazoa > Chordata > Testudines > Emydidae > Chrysemys > Chrysemys picta. Next base: position 14,850,907 of record NC_088807.1, on the reverse strand, counting down.
AACGCCACCAGCCATCACCTAAAGCCCCCAACTAAAACCTCTCCAGCGCATCATCAAGGATCTACAACCTATCCTGAAGGATGATCCCTCACTCTCAAATACCTTGGGGGACAGGCCAGTCCTCGCTTACAGACAGCCCCCCAACCTGAAGCAAATACTCAATAGCAACCACACAACAAAAACACTAACCCAGGAACCTAGCCTTGCAACAAACCCTGTTGCCAACTCTGTCCACGTATCTATTCAAGGAACACTATCATAGGACTTCAACCTCCCTGGACCCTCAATTACAGACCTAAAAGTGACAATTCTTCAACAAAAAAACTTCAAAAACAGACTCCAATGAGAAATTGCAGAAATGGAATTAATTTGCAAACTGGACACCATGAAATTAGGCCTGTATAAAGACTGGGAGTGGATAGGTCATTACACAAACTAAAAACTATTTCCCCATGCTTATTTTTCCCCCTACTGTTACTCACACCTTCTTGTCAACTGTTTTGAAATGGGCCATCCTGATTACCACTACAAAAGTGATTTTTCCTCCAGCTGATAATAGCCCACTTTAATTGATTTGTCTCATTAGAGTTGGTAAGGCAACACCCATCTTTTCATGTTCTCTGTATATATCTATATCTATATAGATATTCCTACTGTATTTTCCACTCCATGCATCTGATTAAGTGGGTTTTAGCCCATGAAAGCTTATACCCAAATAAAATGGATAGCTGGGTTTGCAATGACTGGGAGAACCAGGATGAATTGCCTGATGGATGTGAAATTTGTGGATGTCTCGAGTCATCCAGACAGACTTATGTGCAGTGCTGGGGAGGAGCCAGTGGTACCAATGACATAGGGAAAGGTAAGAGAGAGATCCTGGAGGCCAAATGTAGGCTGCTAGGTAAGAGATTGAAGTCCAGGACCTCCATGGAAGCATTCTCTGAAATAATCCCCATTCCACACGCAGGGCCAGTTAGACAGGCACAACTGCAGGGTCTCAATGTATGGATGAGATGATGGTGTGCGGAGCAGGAACTGGGAGACCTTTTGGGAAAGGAGGAGCCTATACAGGAAGCTTCCTAAACCAAAATAGAACCAGATTGCTGGAATATAAAATGTAAAAGGTCGTAGAGGAGATTTTAAACTCAGGGCTGGGGAAAGGCAACAGGTGCAGAGGAGCAAAATATTGGGACAGAGACATCCCTAGGGGAAGGATCTATTAATGGGGATTATCTATATGGAGTAAGGAGGAGAGGATGAGTTGATAAAGTACAGGTAGGAACTCAAGAGAAACAGTCAAATGAGTCCCATTCAATTAGATCACATAATGGCAGAGAACTAAAAGGTGACAAATTTGATAAGTGCTTGTATACAAATGCTAGAAGTCTAAATACTATGATGGGTGAACTTGAGTGCCTGGTATGAAATGAGGATATTGATATAATGAGCAACATAGAAACTTGATGGAATGATGATAATCAATAGGACATGGTAAAATCAGGGTACAATATATATAGGAATGACAGAATAGGTCATGCTGGTGACACTATATGTGAAAGAAAGCATAGAGTCAAACGTACTAAAAATCTTAAATAAACCGAACTATACCATAGAAATTTTATGGATACAAATCCCATGCTTAAATAATAAGAATATAGCATTAGGGATATACTACAGACCAGTACTAGTATAAGGGTCCTACCATCAATCACCGGAAGTCCCATCCACCTGTCACCAGAAGTCCCGCCCCGTGCGGGTATTACTTCCTCGGTCAAGGCGGCCTCATGACCAGAAGCAAGAACCCTCTAAGAACTTCTCCCACCGCTGTTTACCAATCAGGACGGGTTTCGTCCCAATAGGATTGCCCCAAAAGGAGATTTGACCAATCAGGGTGACTTCCAGGGTGGGGTGAGCCACCCGGAAGTGGGTCATGTGACCCCTTTAAGAACTCCTCCCACCAACTTCTACCAATCAGGATGAGTTTCGTCACAAAAGGACCACCCAGAGAGGAGATTTTGACCAATCAGGGTGAGTTATGGGGCGGGGTGACCCATCTGGAAGTGGTCATGTGACCCCTCTAAGAACTCCTCCCAGGGCCCTCTGCCAATCAGAGTGCAGCACCATTACTCCATAAGTCCCAGCACTGGACAGAGGAGGCCATCTCTTACCAAGGACACGTGTTTTAGAAATCATGGAAAGGCTGCTGAGAGGAAACATGGATTCCTTCACCACCCCCGTGAGAACTTCAGTCTTTGTTTTAGCCCCAAGGGTCTTCAACCATCCACGGAGAAAGCACCACATCAGTGACAGTTCCAAGGAGGAGGAGGGAGTGACCAAGGGGAGCCCTTTGGCCCAGCCGTTGATGGATTCTCTGGAACCCAAACCCAAAACTCAACTGCTTGTGAGACACCCTGATGAGCATGGTGGCCTCTCTTCGTCCACCCCCCTGGAGGAGGAAGGGGAACGCAGCTCGGGGGAGTTACCGGCGGACAAGGTGAACGGAAAAAACTTTGCACAGGTAAATGAATGATTAAGAAGCGATGGACGAGGAGGAGGTATAATGGGTTAGGAACCGGGGATTGTGTAAATTAAAAACAAGCAGTCTGGTGCTTACACTGTTAAATATGACAGCAGGAGTTGGTGGAACGCTATTGGACAGCTTAAATATGGCCCAGGAGTTGGTTGAATGCTATGGGTCACTCTTTCTAGAAAACACCCCCACTCCAAACTTTAAGCATGAAAGAAACATGTTTAAAAAAAAAAAACCAAGCCCCAAGACATTCACTGATATCTGCAAAGGGCCCCCCACTTGGAAATGGGTACTGTTTAATACTGTAAGAAGGCTCTACAGAAAAAGGTATTTTAACTTAAAGAAAGAAAGAAAGAAAAAAAAAGCCCTGTTGTGCAGACAACTTGGTCCCCCCAACCCAGATCACAACAGGGAATACTATGGGAGGGGGACCCAAAGTCCTTAAGGATCTATTATTTCACAGCTGTGGTGATTAAATTAACCTATAGTTCAGTGGTTTGAACATTGGCTTGCTAAACCCAGGGTTGTGAGTTTAATCCTTGAGGGGGCCATTTAGGGAACTGGGGTAAAAATTTGCCTGAGGATTAGTCCTGCTTTGAGCAGTGGGTTGGACTAGATGATCTTGACTAATCCCAGCTAACCTAGTGAGGAGGGCTTTAAACTAGGTTCGACAGGGACAGGTGAGCAAAGCCCACAGGTAAGTGGGGAACATGGAGACCGGGGAGATGGGTCGGAAACGAGAGGGAGTGTGGGCTATATTGGCAGAGAGAAAGGAGGGTCAGGACAAAACTGGGAGGAAAGATCAAACCAGTATCTTAGATGCCTATATACAAATGCGAGAAGTATGGGCAATAAGCAGGAAGAACTGGAAGTGCTAATAAATACAACTATGACATTGTTGGCATCACTGAAACTTGGTGGGATAATACACATGATTGGAATGTTGGTGTGGATGGGTACAGCTTGCTCAGGAAGGATAGACGGGAAAAAGGGAGGAGGTGTTGCCTTATATATTAAAAATGTACACACTTGGACTGAGGTAGAGATGGACATAGGAGACGGAAGTGTTGAGAGTCTCTGGGTTAGGCTAAAAGGGGTAAAAAACAAGGGAGATGTCATGCTAGGAGTCTACTACAGGCCACCTAACCAGGTGGAAGAGGTGGATGAGGCTTTTTTTAAGCAACTAACAAAATCATCCAAAGCCCAAGATTTGGTGGTCATGGGGGACTTCAACTATCCGGATATATATTGGGAAAATAACACAGCAGGGCACAGACTATCCAACAAATTCCTGGACTGCATTGGAGACAACTTTTTATTTCAGAAGGTTGAAAAAGCTACTAGGGGGGAAGCTGTTCTAGACTTGATTTTAACAAATAGGGAGGAACTCGTTGAGAATTTGAAAGTAGAAGGCAGCCTGGGTGAAAGTGATCATGAAATCATAAAGTTTGCAATTCTAAGGAAGGGTAGAAGGGAGAACAGCAAAATAGAGACAATGGATTTCAGGAAGGCAGATTTTGGTAAGCTCAGAGAGCTGATAGGTAAGGTCCCATGGGAATCAAGACTGAGGGGAAAAACAACTGAGGAGAGTTGGCAGTTTTTCAAAGGGACACTATTAAGAGCCCAAAAGCAAGCTATTCCGCTGGTTAGGAAAGATAGAAAATGTGGCAAAAGACCACCTTGGCTTAACCATGAGATCTTGCATGATCTAAAAAATAAAAAGGAGTCATATAAAAAATGGAAACTGGGACAGATTACAAAGGATGAATATAGGCAAACAACACAGGAATGCAGGGGCAAGATTAGAAAGGCAAAGGCACAAAATGAGCTCAAATGAGCTACGGGAATAAAGGGAAACAAGAAGACTTTTTGTCAATACATTAGAAGCAAGAGGAAGACCAAAGACAGGGTAGGCCCACTGCTTAGTGAAGAGGGAGAAACAGTAACAGGAAACTTGGAAATGGCGGAGATGCTTAATGACTTCTTTGTTTCGGTCTTCACCGAGAAGTCTGAAGGAATGCCTAACATAGTGAATGCTAATGGGAAGGGGGTAGGTTTAGCAGATAAAATAAAAAAAGAACAAGTTAAAAATCACTTAGAAAAGTTAGATGCCTGCAAGTCACCAGGGCCTGATGAAATGCATCCTAGAATACTTAAGGAGCTAATAGAGGAGGTATCTGAGCCTCTAGCTATTATCTTTGGAAAATCATGGGAGACGGGAGAGATTCCAGAAGACTGGAAAAGGGCAAATATAGTGCCCATCTATAAAAAGGGAAATAAAAACAACCCAGGAAACTACAGACCAGTTAGTTTAACTTCTGTGCCAGGGAAGATAATGGAGCAAGTAATTAAGGAAATCATATGCAAACACTTGGAAGGTGGGAAGGTGATAGGGAACAGCCAGCATGGATTTGTGAAGAACAAATCATGTCAAACCAATCTGATAGCTTTCTTTGATAGGATAACGAGCCTTGTGGATAAGGGTGAAGCTGTGGATGTGGTATACCTAGACTTTAGTAAGGCATTTGATACGGTCTCGCATGATATTCTTATCGATAAACTAGGCAAATACAATTTAGATGGGGCTACTATAAGGTGGGTGCATAACTGGCTGGATAACCGTACTCAGAGAGTTGTTATTAATGGTTCCCAATCCTGCTGGAAAGGCATAAAGAGTGGGGTACCGCAGGGGTCTGTTTTGGGACCGGCGCTGTTCAATATCTTCATCAACGACTTAGATATTGGCATAGAAAGTACGCTTATTAAGTTTGTGGATGATACCAAACTGGGAGGGATTGCAACTGCTTTGGAGGACAGGGTCATAATTCAAAATGATCTGGACAAATTGGAGAAATGGGCTGAGGTAAACAGGATGAAGTTTAACAAAGACAAATGCAAAGTGCTCCACTTAGGAAGGAAAAATCAGTTTCACACATACAGAATGGGAAGAGACTGTCTAGGAAGGAGTACGGCAGAAAGGGATCTAGGGGTTATAGTGGACCACAAGCTAAATATGAGTCAACAGTGTGATGCTGTTGCAAAAAAAGCAAACATGATTCTGGGATGTATTTACAGGTGTGTTGTGAGCAAGACACGAGAAGTCATTCTTCCGCTCTACTCTGCTCTGGTTAGGCCTCAGCTGGAGTATTGTGTCCAGTTCTGGGCACCGCATTTTAAAAAAGATGTGGAGAAATTGGAAAGGGTCCAGAGAAGAGCAACAAGAATGATTAAAGGTCTTGAGAACATGACCTATGAAGGAAGGCTGAAAGAATTGGGTTTGTTTAGTTTGGAAAAGAGAAGACTGAGAGGGGACATGATAGCAGTTTTCAGGTATTTAAAAGGGTGTCATAAGGAGGAGGGAGAAAACTTGTTCGCCTTAGCCTCTAAGGATAGAACCAGAAGCAATGGGTTTAAACTACAGCAAGGGAGGTCTAGGTTGGACATTAGGAAAAAGTTCCTAACTGTCAGGGTGGTTAAACACTGGAATAAATTGCCTAGGGAGGTTGTGGAATCTCCATCTCTTGAGATATTTAAGAGTAGGTTAGATAAATGTCTATCAGGGATGGTCTAGATGGTATTTGGTCCTGCCATGCGGGCAGGGGACTGGACTCGATGACCTCTCGAGGTCCCTTCCAGTCCTAGAATCTATGAATCTTCTGAGGTCCCTTCCAACCCTGATATTCTATGATTTTAACCTGCTAGCTACTATGTTGAAGTCTATTTGAAACAATGGGCTAGGATGATATAAAAACCTCAGGTAAGTTGGAGACTGTCCTTTTTAACAGAAACTTTCTTGAATGGCTGCTGCTGGAGGACTGCAAAAGGAGATATGCTCCCTGTTTTTAACTCTGAAACTATATATTATATAATGACAGGTTTCAGGGTAGCCACTCTTTGGCCATGCGGTCTTAGTAAATAATGGTGCCTATTTTTATTGCAGTGTGATTTGTTTAGCATGGAAGCAGTAACTTTAAGCTGCATTTTACCACCAGGCCGAGGTAAAAACCATTTTAACTATAGTTGTGCTTAATACTGTTAAATTAAAAAAAAATCAGGTATTGTAAAGGGATTTGGTGGTAATACTAACTAAAATTTTTGCTTGTTCTTTAACCTGAAGGCACAAACACACATGGGGGGAACAGAACAAACATGTGCCTGCAACACTTTATCCTGTAGTAAAAGGTAACTTTTGCAATTGGCTTTTAAAGGCATTTGGGTTTTAGAAGTATTTGGTTGCAAACTTGGTTGGGGGTGTTTATAAAGCTGTTGGTTTGTGTGTGTGTGTGTGTGTGTGGGGTCTGTGCAAGACATAGGTGTGGGTTTTTAAAAAGTATTTGGTTGCAAACTGTTTCAAACTAACAGGGGTTTCTGTGCAAAATGTGTTTTAAAATGGATTTTAAAAGCAGTTTGGTTTTTATTTTGCAAAATGAGATGTATTTTTAAAAAAAATGTTTGTGGGTTTTTTTGTTTTTTGTTTTTAAGTGGTAGAAATAAACTCAAAACCTGTTGTCAAGGTTCTTTCCCTACTCTGAACTTTAGGGTACAGATGTAGGGACCTGCATGAAAACTTCTAAGCTTCTCTACCAGCTTAGATCTGCTTTTGCTGCCACCACCCAAATGATTTATGAGTAATTTGGGAAACTCTGCCTTCCCCTCCAAAACCTTTCCCTCCCTGGGTAGCCTTGGGAGACTCTTCCACCAATTCTCTGGTGAACACCGATCCAAACCCCTTGGATTTTAAAACAAGGAAAAAATCAATCACGTTCTTAAAAAGAAGGCTTTTAATTAAAGAAAGAAATGTAAAAATCATCTCTGTAAAATCAGAATGGAAAATAACTTTACAGGGTAATCAGATTCAAAGAGCCCAGAGGAACCCCCTCTAGCCTTAAGTTCAGAGCTACAGCAAACAGAGATAAAAACTCTAGCAAAAAGTACATTTACAAGTTGAGAAAACAAAGATAAAACTAATACACCTTGCCTAGCTGTACTTACAAGTTTGCAATATGAGAGACTTGTTCAGAAAGATTTGGAGAGCATGGATTGATGTCTGGTCCCTCTTAGTCCCAAGAGCGAACACCCACCAAAACAAAGAGCACAAACAAAAGCCCCCCACCAAGATTTGAAAGTATCTTGTCCCCTTATTGGTCCTTTGGGTCAGGTGTCAGCCAGGTTACCTGAGCTTCTTAACCCTTTACAGGTAAAAGGATTTTGGAGTCTCTGGCCAGGAGGGATTTTATAGTATTGTACACAGGAGGGCTGTTACCCTTCCCTTTATAGTTATGACACCTGTGTTCGTTGTACAGCCTGAAATGGATTATTTTGTTTTAAAGCTATGACTTTTTTAAATAGAAAAACACCCTAATGAATGTTTTATTTTTAAGGTTACAAGACAGTCTCATGTGTTTTATAATAATGTTGTTTGCTCCACAGTACGGTCAAAACATTAGAGATCCTTAAGCCAGTGGGTAAACAAGCTCAAAAGAAAAAGGAAAGAGACAGCTGAAAAGGAAAATTCACCGGCATCAGTGACTGATGGATGGATGATGCCCAGTAAATATATTTTGCTTATTGGTTTGGTTGTTTTATGAGGTTTTGTATTTTAAGTAAATACATAGGTGTGGGTGAGAAAGATGGTAAAGTTCAGTTTTGTAAAATGTTTCTCCGCCCCCCCCCCCAGGCATGGGCAGCTTTTCTGACAATGCTTTAGTCAGAGGTAAAAGGACACCTCCTCCAGAACCGCCAAAGAACCAGGAATCTGCTTTGAGACCTTTAACAACGCAAAACAGCACAAGAGTGCAGATGAAGCATGAGGGCAGTCCAAATCTCATATACATCAAATGCAAGGACAAAACAAAAGACTCTGGTAAAAAAACAACTCCAGTTCCTCAGTGGCCAGCGCCACACGAAACCCTGAGGAAACTGTGAGCGAAAACGCCCACATTCACAAACCCGGAGCATGCACTCTAGGAGTTGTGAATAAAAAACCAAGGACTGACAAATGATTTCCCCAAAACCATAAGCTTGTCACAGCTTCTCCATATTCTAGTATTTGGGAAGAGTTTGATGCTTCATTCAGAAAACTGATGGATGCTGTATCCTCAGGGGGCCTAAAAGAAAGGAGGGCTGGAAAGGGTGGCTCTGAGCAGGCATGACTAGTCGTGGAAAGGGGTCTGGGTAAAAGGGGCACCCTCCACGCTACACATCAGCTCATGTGTAAACATAAAGGGGGGGGACAGTGCTTGGGGGATAAACAGATGGCTGCCAAAAAGTTCCAGGCCAGGGTTGCTGTAAAAGTTTTAAAAAGGGCTAAAGAGGTAATGAAGAAAAAAACAAAAAGAGATGCCCCCTACTGGAGGCTCTCAAACGCTTGTCTGAAAATGGGGAGGTGGAATCCGACTCTGGTTTAGAAAATTCCCCAGAGGGCTCTCTAGACGGGTCCCATTCTACTCCCAATGACCCTCATGGAGGCGCCTTGGAGTCTGACTCTCAAATAGCCTCTGATGTAGAAGATGCCACTAATGGTCCCGTAGAGGAACCCCCAAGTAACCCTGAAAATGCAGAGGTGTATATGGAGAGAGTGAGAAGTTGGTATCATGAATTACCTAGATTTGGGGGGTCTGTGTACTGTGAGAGATTTTGTTTTGTCAATCTTGAGCAAATAAATTCAGCCCCGTAGGTTGTTGGAGGCATACATAGAGGGATACAACTAGTTTTCAATGATGTTAATGGTAGGGTAGGCCCTGATGATTCTGTTCAGTTACGTTTAGAGAGCCGTAATTTAACTAACCCTTTATTTTTGGTCAGAAGAACTAGGGATGAGCTGTCTGCTGAGGATTTTTTAAACCAGACCTCAAAGCTGCTACACAGCAATAGAGAGTTGCATGTCAATGGGACATTGTGCCTCATTGTGACAGTTGTAAAAAACAGGAGTTGGGGCACTCGTAGAGTTTTAAATTCTATCCTTAGTAGTCAAATTATTCATAAAAAGAGACAATGTTTAGTAGACCTGACTTACACCGGTACCAATCTGTGTTTTGTGGGTGGGCTCTTGTCCGTCATGTCTGATCATAAATCTATGGATGTGGAATTGTTATCGGAGGCGAGAAAGTTGCATGAGAAACTGGGGTGGTCAGATCAAAAAAAGGTTTGAATAGCATTTAAGAGTCAATATACAGGTAGTGCTGTATGCCGTGAAAGGCGGCTGGGGCTTTTTTAAAACAGGGTGCCCAGTGTACCCTAAGACTTATTTTATCCTGTTGCAGGATGAGCATTAATATGGGGTTCTGGATGTGAAAAAGTTGTTCAGAGCGAAAAATTGTGAGTTTTGTCACACGGTGTACAGTCATGACCACTCTTGCAGGTATCGTTGCCACCTCTGCTTGAGCGTAATGTGCTCAGGCAGCGTGGGCGTTCAGCTGAGGCGTCTTAGCTGTAGACTGTATTGTCGGTCCAAAGAGTGTTTAGACAGACATATCGACTGTGCATCAAAAAACCAAGTTGAATGCCTGTCTAAAACTTTGTGATAAGTGTCAATCTTATGTGGACAAGCAACATAGGTGTAAAGGGAGGTGGTGTAAGCAGTGCCAGGGTTTGATCGCTGGTGATGTAGACAGTCACCTCTGTTTTATGGACAGCCTTAGAAAGCCTGAATCCTCAGAAAAGTATATTTTTTATGATTTTGAATGTATGCAGGAGACTGGGTTGCACACGGTGAAGGAGTCCATGTTTCCTCTCAGCAGCCTTTCCACGATTACTAAAACACATGTCCTTGGTAAGAGATGGCCTCCTCTGTCTGGCGCTGGGACTTATGGGGTAATGGTGCTGCACTCTGATTGGCAGAGGGCCTTGGGAGGAGTTCTTAGAGGGATCACACGACCCACTTCCGGATGGGTCACCCCACCCCAGAAGTCACCCTGATTGGTCAAATCTCCTCTCAGGGTGGTCCTATCAGGACAAAACCCATCCTTATTGGTAGAGGGAGGTGGGAGGAGTTCTTAGAGGTGTCACATGACACACCTTGCTTCCGGTCATGTGGCCGCCTTGACCCTGGAAGTAATACCCCCATGGGGCGGGACTTCTGGTGACAAGTGGGCAGGGATTTAAGGGTACAAGGGGCATGATTTAAGGGTTAAAGGGTTGGGTTAGGGTTTGGTTGACAGTAGGGCCCTAATACTACTGATGGTGATGGTGACTGTGAAATGCTCAGGGACATTAGAGAGACTATAAAAACAAGAAACTCTATAATAATGGGGGGTTTCAAGTATCCCCATATTGAATGGATACATGTCACATCAGGACAGTATGCAGAGATAAAGTTTCTTGACATCATCAGTGACTGCTTCTTGGAGCAGCTAGTCCTGGAACCCACAAGGGGAGAGGCAAATTTTGATTTAATCCTAAATGGAGTGCAGGATGTGGTCGAAGAGGTGAATATATAGCTGGACCACATGGTAATAGCAACCATAATATAATTAAATTAAACATCCCTGTGGGGTGGGATAACACCAACAAAACCCCACCACAGTAGCATTTAACTTCAGAAAGGAGAACTACAGAAAAATGAGGAACCTAGTTAAACTGAAATTAAAAGGTATGGTCTCAAAAGTGAAATGCCTGCAAGCTGCATGGAAACTTTTAAAAAACACAATAATGGAGACTCACATTTAATGTACACCCCAAATTAAAAAAAAAACATAGAGGAGCAAAAAATTACAACCATAGATAAACAACAAAGTAAAAGAAGCAATTAGAGGCAAAAAGGCATCTTTTAGAATTTGGGAGTTAAATCCTACTGAGGAAAATAGAAAGGACTCTGGCAAGTCAAGTATAAAAGTATAATTAGGCAGGCCAGAAAAAGAATGTGAAGAGCAAGAAGACAAAGACTCAAAAATTAACAGCAAAAAAAAACTTTAAGTACATCAGAAACAGGAAGCCTGCGAAACAATCAGTGAGGCCACTGGATGATCGAGATGCTAAAGGGACACTCAAGGAAGACAAGTCTATTCTTTGCATCAGTCTTCACTGAAGAGGATGTGTGGGAGATTCCCATCCCTGAGCCATTTTTTTTAGGTGGCAAACCTGATGAACTGTCCCAGACTGAGGTGTCAATAGAGGAGGTTTTGGAATAAATTGATAAATTAAAGAGTAATAATAAGTCAACCAGGACCAGAAGGAACTGAAATAAGAAATTGCAGAACTACTAACTGTGGTATGTAACCTAACATTTTAAAATCAGCTTCTGTACCAGATGATTGGAGGATAGCTAATGTGACACCATTTTTTTTAAAAAGTACCCAGAGGTGATCCCGGCAATTGCAGGCTGGTAAGATTGGTTGAAACTATAGTAAAGAACCAAATTATCAGACACATAGATGAACATGACTTGTTGGGGAAGAGTTAGCATGGCTTTTGCAAAGGGAAATCATGCCTCACAATCTATTAGAATTCTTTGAGCAAGTTTGTGGATGAGGGTGGTCGAGTCGATGTAGTGCAGTCAGCTCACTTAGCAGGAGAAGCAGCCATGGGAAGAAATCTACTAACAGCTGGATCTCTGAAAATGGAGAGAAAACACACGGCATCACTGATACCCTGTGTCCTTAATACTCCTTACAGGGAAAGAGTCCAGCATCACACCAGCAACACTCCTGTCAAGGCTGAATCCACACTCTGTCACTCCGAGTGCAGAAGGTGGGGGCCTGCAAGGATTCTAAAAATTAATACTGGCCATTCCAGGCCTGTATTAAACTCCCAAAGGTTACAGCTTTTCTCTGACTTTGGCTTGGTAAACGCTGCCACCACCCAAATGCAAGCCCTCCCTGCCTTTGAACCCAGGAAGGAGCACTTGGGAATTCCTCCCTGTGGGGTACCCTTAATCTCTTTCACCCCCAGTCCCAGGAAGAGCTGAGGAAGAAACAAAGGAAATTAACTGTGGCTATCAGCTAATCAAACAACATTCACAAACCTCTTAGGACACCAAAAAATCCAATCCTGTTCTTAAAAAAGGTAAATTTTATTAAAAACAAAAAGGGAAAAAATACATCTGGAACTTAGGCTTTTTTCTAGATCTTAAAAGAAACAATTACAAAATTAAGCGTCCAAAATAGCTTTTTTGGGGGGGTTCAGCTTAAAGGTTACAAGCAAACAAAAGCATGAGGGGTTAGTACAGAAGAGTCCACAAGCCTTAAAAATAAATAGAAATAATCCTGATCTCGTCTAGCTAAACATTCTGATCTACTTACACATTTGAAGTTCAGATAAGTAGTTCTAGGCATGATCTAATGATTTATGATCATATCTGGTTTAAAGCTGCTTAGAGCATGACTGCTGTCCCTCCAGCCCAGAGAACAACAGAAAAGGGAACGTTTATGTCCTCATTTGAAAGGTTCTAGCCTTCCCATTGGCTCTTTTGGTTAGGTGCCCACTTTTTTTTCTTTGCTTGGGTACTTTTTAACCCTTTACAGGTAAAGCAAGTAGAGAACAGCTACCAAGAGGGACTTTATAGCTAACTAACTGGCTGGGTGTTAATAAAAGGAAGTTACCCCCCCCCCCCCCGCCCCCGTTTCATTTATCACAGCTCCTGAAGATCATTGAATGTAAGATCTTTTGGAAAGTATTGGGGTTACCAGGATCACCTGCACATGAGGGAGAAATGCGGGGGTTGGAGTTAATGTGTTATTTGGTGAGGGATGGACAGATCCCAGATCAGACTGTCTGGCCAAGAGTTACAACAAACTGCCTGTGATTAAAGTGAATGAGGAGAAAGAGTTCTCAGGCTCCTAGGGATAGTGCATCTGAGTCCCTGAGTTTCCTTTGTCCCACCCTTTGCCTGTAATACCCAGTCCTGCATTGCCATGACTTAGGGGACTGAATCAAAGTGTTACCACTTCCCATCCTTCATGGAAAGGACACATCCCAGGGAAAGCTCCCATTGGAAAGTGTTCCACCGTCTTCCCTGGGAGCTAGGTCTGCCCGGTGCTGACCTGTCCTTCCCGCCCTGTGCAAACGTAGACCAGAGTGTGACACCACAGCAATAAGTTCCAACAGACTGTTCCTTGGCAGGCAATTGGTGCCCATCCATTGGCTGTATTGTGAGGCCTAAGGTTGAAGGCCAAGATATGTACATGAGGGATATTCTTACCTCAGGGTGTGTGGGGTTGGAAGTATAAATAGAGAAAACTCTTGTTTAACCCCCCCCTAAATGTCTAAGGCATTTGGAAGCCCTGAGGAGGGTAGTGCAAGTCCCAAAGGGAGACTGCCCCCTCAGAAGCAGTCACACACAACCTGCTGGGCTCCGTTCCACTTAATTATAAATTAACCCAGTGAATCATTAAATCCTCAACCTGGTTGGAAAATAGGGTTTTTCTTGTGGAACATTTAGATAAATTTGAGTTTTCTTTAGCTTTTCTCAACATTTTCTATGGGAAATTTAAACTTTTCAGTGAAATATCAAAAATTGAAATATTTCAACTGAAAAAGAAAATATTTTGATTCAAAATGGTGAAAGAGTTCCTTGTGGGAGCTGCAGTTCAGGGGCCTCCTGCTCCTGGTTTCCTCTTTGAGCCGGGCTCTCTGGCTCTCCCAGGATGCACCACTTCTCCCCTCTTGGTGATCAGTACATCATGGGAGTCCCTGGCTGTGGTGCATCATGGGAGATGAAATCCAGCCACACAGCCCTGCCTGTAGAGGACAATATCAGCACAAGCACAGACAACTCGGGTCTCCCCATGCTGGGGGGCAAAATCTAAAGGGGAGGACATGTGACCCCCTCACATGTCTCCTCTGCCCAGCGACTTCCCCACCCTGTGCCCAGCCCAGGGCCACCACACTCTCCCTTTCCCACGTTACCCATAGGGCTCTTTCTTTCTCCTCCTGCGCCTCCTCCATGGCTCATTTGGCAGGTCTCCCGGGCAGGGAGCGGGAGGGAGCCACAGTTTGCACGTGTCAAGCTGGCCATTCCATGTCGCTGACTCTTTGCAATGCAGCAGCTGCCTGACAGAGCCTGGCTGGGCGGCGGTGGGCCACCCCCCGCACAGGCCCAGCTGCCGGGGACAGGGGCCAAGCGACTCACAAACATGCTTGGTGGGAGAGGGGCTCACTCGGCCCCGATCCCTGGCAGCTGGGCCCAGGTGTGGGGGGAGGGCGGGCACTGCCACCACCTCCCCAGCCAGGCTCTTGCAGGCAGCCATCACACTTCCCAGAGCAGTGACCTGGAGCAGCCAGCATGAGACGTAGTTGGTCCCGCCCCTTCCACTCCCCATCTAGGCCCAGCGGCCAGGGACAGGGGTGAGTGTGCCGGGAGGCAGGTGCAGCGGGCGAAGGGAAGAGCCCATCTCCCTCCCCCCCGGCAGGCCAGTCTGGGAGTGCACATGAGCCTGTATGCTGCCCCCGCCTCCATGCGGCACCATGGTAGCATTTTTAATCACAATATTTCTGCAGTTTCTGGGATTGGTCAAAATATGTCAGTTTGGGAGCTTTTGGGTTTTTTTTAAATATATTGAAATCTTCTGCCAAAAGCTGATTCTGTTTCTGAGAAAATAGCTCTGTGGAAACCCAGACAGTTTCCACTGAACATCTTCAACAGCTGTATTAAATCCTTCTGCTTCGGTATCACCTTGCGACTCTGCTCAGGATTAGGCTCCATTGTGCTCAGTGCTGCCACGAGGAGCCCTGCCCTGGCTGGGGGAGAGGTGGGAGTTGTGGGGTTATAATTCATGCTCAGCAAGGTGCCTTCCCTTAAGGGCATTTACAGCCACTTGACAATGTGTAACTCTCATTCTCTTCCCAGGCACCTCCGTGAATTGGCTGGGAAGCTCCAGGGTGAGTTGCAGGTTTTATTAACAACAAAGTTAAGTGATAGAAAAGAGCGATTTGTTTGCCTGTTCCAGCTCGGCAGTGACCCATGGGTTTGCAACATGGCTTTATTCAGGATTCCCAAGCTTTGTCTGTTTCGCTGGACACAACAGGAACCAAACAATACAAGGCACTTTCTGTGGTCCTGGCTCCAAGCCTCTTTCCAGCCAGTACTCTGCCCAAAAGCGCTCACACACTCTCTCTCTCTCTCTCTCTCTCAGCTTTTTCTCAGGGTCCTGCTCCATGTGCTCCTGCTTGTGTCTGATTTTTTTGTTTGTTTCCTTCTAAGGTGTTTCTGCTGCTTCTGTCACACACCCAGCCCCTGCATTTCTTATCACACCCCAAGAAACCCCCTTGGACAGCATGGCTCTGCCATGTCCAGGCTTCCCTGCAGTCTAGTTCTTGGATGGTGGTTTCCCACTGAAACTAAACAAAAGGGGCATTTAATGGTTCCCTTATTTAGCCTGAATGGAAGATGGCTGTCACAGCCACCAAATGCAACAATGTGCTGCAATTGCCCATAGATTAATGACACACTTGTTGGGAGCCAGCCAATCTCCAGGATAAAGACTCAAAAACTCATAGAACAATTATAAATATCACCTTCAAAGCATCCCCTGGCAATGAGATCCACAGGTTGAGTGTATTGCTTGAAGAAATTCTTCCTTTTGTTTGTTTTAAACCTGTTGCCTATTAATTTCATCGTGTGACCCTTGGCTCTTTTGTTATATGAAGGAGTAAATAACACTTCCATATTCACTTTCTCCAAATCAGTTCCGATTTTATAGATTTCTATTATATCCCTTCATAGTCGTCTCTTTTCTAAAATGAAAAGTCCCAGTAGTTTTATTCTCTCCTCATATGGAAACTGTTCCATCTCCCTAATCATTTTTGTTGTCCTTCTCGTATCTTTTCCAATTCTAATATATCTTTTTTGAGATGGGGCGACCAGAACTGAATGCAGCATTCAAAGTGTGGATGTACTGTAGATTTATATAGTGTCATTATGATATTTTCTGTCTTATTATCTATCCCTTTCCTAATTGTTCCTAATGAGCAGATGTTTTCAGAGAATTATCCACTATAACTCGAAGAGCTCTTTCTTGAGTGGTAACAGCTAATTTAGACCCCTTCATTGTATATGTATAGTTGGGATTATGTTTTCCAATGTGCATTACTTTGCATTTATCAACATTGAATTTCATCTGTCATTTTGTTGCCCCGGTGACCCAGTATAGTGAGGTCCCTTTGTAATTCTTTGCAGTCTGCTTTGGATTAAACTATTTTCAGTAATTTTGTATCATCTGCAACTTTTACCACCTCACTGTTTACCCCTTTTTCCAGATCATTTATGAATATGTTGAACAGCACTGGTCCCAGTACAGGTCTTTGCGGGAGACACTACTATTTACCTCTCTCCGTTTTGAAATGTGACCATTTATATCTGCCTTTTCTCTTCCATCTTTTAACCAGTTACTAATCCATGAGAGGACGTTTCCTCTTATCCTGTGACAGCTTAGTTTGCTTAAGAGCCTTTGGTGAGGGACCTTGTCAAATGCCTTCTGGAACTCCAAGTGCACTATATCCACTCAATCACCCTCATCCACAACTTCCCTCAAAGAATTCTAATAGATTGGTGAGGCATGATTTCCCTTTGCGAAAGCCAGGCTGACTCTTCCCCAACAAATCATGTTCATCTATGTGTCTGATAATTTGGTTCTTTACTATAGTTTCAACCAATTTGCCCAGTACTGATGTCAGGTTTACCAGGCTGAAATTGCCAGGATCGTTCTGGGTCCTTTTTTTAAAAAAAATTGGTGTCACATCAGCTATCCTCTTATCTTAGCCATTCCTTATCTCTCTTTATTATCCTCAGGAGAGTGATATCATTCATGGTCACCTGGTTGAAATGGGGTGATTTTATTAAGGGGACATTCAGAGGTGCCCGTTCCTGCTCGGCTGAACATAAATGTTCCCCGCTGTTAGCCACGCGGTGGGGGGGAGGGGTGAAGTGATCATTCCAGAGAATTGGGTGTGTGGGGAGGTAGTTGGGTTTGTGCTGCACGTTAACCCGGAAACAGCAGCCCCTCCTTTTACACTGCAAAGCCATTTTAAATGGCCAACCCAATGGGTGCTTGGTATGGGAAATGAGGGCGCTGCTGTTTGACACCATTCCCACATGTTATGAAAGTTAAAAAAGCCAAAAGACTGTGGCTTACCATGGCTGCCTGCAAGCTGAAATCTGTTGCCTGGCACTGCACCAGCTTCTCGTCCACTGTGACCCCTAGGTCCTTTTCTGCAGAACTGCTACCTAGCCATTCGGTCCCTAGTCTGGAGCAGTGCATGGGATTCTTCCGTCCTAAGTGCAGGACTCTGCACTTGTCCTTGTTGAACCTCATCAGGTTTTTTTCGGCCCTGTCCTCTAATTTGTCTAGGTCCCTCTGTATCCGATCCCTACCCTCTAGTGTATCTACCATGCCTCCTAGTTTAGTGTCATCTGCAAACTTGCTGAGAGTGCAGTCCACACCATCCTCCAGATCATTAATAAAGATATTAAACAAAACCGGCCCCAGGACCGACCCTTGGGGCACTCCGCTTGAAACCGGCTGCCAACTAGACATGGAGCCATTGATCACTACCCGTTGAGCCCGACGATCTAGCCAGCTTTCTATCCACCTTACAGTCCATTCATCCAGCCCATACTTCTTTAACTTGGCAGCAAGAATACTGTGGGAGACTGTATCAAAAGCTTTGCTAAAGTCAAGGAATAACACATCCACTGCTTTCCCCTCATCCACAGAGCCAGTTATCTCAGCATAGAAGGCAATTAGGTTAGTCAGGCACGACTTCCCCTTCGTGAATCCATGCTGACTGTTCCTGATCACTTTCCTCTCCTCTAAATGTTTCATAATTGATTCCTTGAGGACCTGCTCCATGATTTTTCCAGGGACTGAGGTGAGGCTGACTGGCCTGTAGTTCCCCGGATCCTCCTTCTTCCCTTTTTTAAAGATGGGCACTACATTAGTCTTTTTCCAGTCATCTGGGACCTCCCCTGTGTGCTCTTGTTGCGAAGAAGGCTAACTGCATTTTGGGCTGTATAAGTAGGGGCATTGCCAGCAGATCGAGGAACGTGATCGTTCCCCTTTATTCAACATTGGTGAGGCCTCATCTGGAATACTGTGTCCAGTTTTGGGCCCCACACTACAAGAAGGATGTGGAAAAATTGGAAAGAGTCCAACGGAGGGCCACAAAAATGATTAGGGGTCTGGAGCACATGACTTATGAGGAGAGGCTGAGGGATTGTTTAGTCTCCAGAAGAGAAGAATGAGGGGGGGATTTGATAGCAGCCTTCAACTACCTGAAGGGAGGTTCCAAAGAGGATGGAGCTCGGCTGTTCTCAGTGGTGGCAGATGACAGAACAAGGAGCAATGGTCTCAAGTTGCAGTGGGGGAGGTCCAGGTTGGATATTAGGAAAAACTATTTCACTAGGAGGGTGGTGAAACACTGGAATGCGTTACCTAGGGAGGTGGTGGAGTCTCCTTCCTTGGAGGTTTTTAAGGCCCGGCTTGACAAAGCCCTGGGTGGGATGATTTAGTTGGGAATTGGTCCTGCTTTGAGAAGGGAGTTGGACTAGATGACCTCTTGAGGTCCCTTCCAACCCTGATATTCTATGATTTCAGACCTCTGGGTTTTGACGTTTCTTTTCCCCCTTCTGTTGGTGTTTGGGTCTGATTCCCCTGTCATATTTCCTGGAGAGTCAACTTCCCAGATCCCCTCTGAAGTCAAGTTCTGAGCATTTTTCTCTCCAGATCTTGGGTTTTAGTGTTTCTTTCCCCCACTCTGTTTGCCAGTTCTCCTGCTCTGTTTTAATCCCCCTTTCTCTGCTTCATGGGGGAGAAGTTGTGACAAAGTGGGAATGTTCTTAATATTTTCTCTGAATACTGTGTGGGTTCCTCAGTTTCCCCAATGCATTTCTTAAGTATTTAGGTGGTGGGATAAGGGCATGTGATTGTTGCAGAGCCCTAGCAGGGCAGGGGTGTGCAGGGGTCTGCACAGAGAATGGCCAACACCGTCTCCTGGCAACTGATGGCCTGGGGCCCTCCTCCGCAAGGTGCCAACTGAAGGTGTTGGAGAACAAAGAGATCAGGTGGTCTCCTTGCCTAGGAAAGAGACAAATGCCAGAGGAGGGGCTGGAGGGGGTTTCAGTTTGGAGCTGGCTGGGGAAACAGAGGGAGGCCCAGCACCGGGGTCTGGGCGCCCTACCTCCCAAGATTGACCTGACTGCGGGGTCCTGTTTTCTGTACCTACAAGCCCTGTTTTGGACTGTGTTCCTGTCGTTTAATAAACCATCTGTTTTACTGGCTGGCTGAGAGTCAGGATGAATCGCAGAAAGTTGGCCCTGACTCCCCTACACTCCGTGACAGAAGTGCTTTTGGAAATTTTTGATCTCAGATGGCCCTGCTTTCACATCCCAGTCTCCAGGGGCAGGGCGAAGTCCAGGAGCTAGGGCTGTTTTTCCTGTTGCAGGTGACCCAGTGTTGTTTCCTGTCCTTTCCCCATCATTGGAAGCAGGGGGACTGTGGAATCTCCCTGACTAACAGACCCACTAACTATTAAATTCTGCGGGAAATCCCAGTCACTCGGGGCAGGCAGATTCTGAGGGGTTTCCCCTGGTCCCTCCAGACAGTGTGACCAGGGCTGAGGAAGGGGAACAATCTCTCAGAACTTTCCACGGGAATCTCCAGGATAAAGGCCATTGCATTAACACTATAGAACGAGAGACTCCCTGCTTCTAGTTCCAGATACACCCCAACCACTGTCGGCCTCACAGCCCATTTCTGGATCACAGTGTTGGCCTCCCTGGGGTGATACCGCCCCTCAGTTCTCCCCAGAGCCCAGCACCCCCCGTCAAGGAGTCTCTCCAGCCTCTCCTGTCTCACTCTGTCCCTCATAGTGTCACTCAGCACCCCCAGCCCCCACTCCAGGCTGTCCCCCACCTCTATCTCCCAGTACCACCTGCAAATCCCGCCCTCCTCACCATGATCTCTCCTGGCCACAAATCCCTCCCTCCCCACAGCGATCAGGACCCCAGAGGGGGCAGCCAGCCCTAGAGAAGGAGGGCTGTGCCAGACTGTTCTGCCATCTTCAGACACGGTGAGTTCAGGGTGTTTGTAACTTGGATCCAGGGTGACAGGAACTGGGGAGAAAAGCCAGAACATCCCCATTAGTCATGGGTCAGTCAGGGACCCCACAATCCCACAGGAGACCGATTCCACCCAGGAGATCCGGGGCGAAAGGGGAGAGCTCGGCTCATCCAGTCACTCCCTGCTGTATACATTCCCTGAGTCACTCAGCACAGGTCCTGTGTCTCTGCCCTGCTGTGTTTCCCTGCCCCATGTCCTTGGGGTGTCCAATCCCAGCGCAGTGAGAAGGGCAGATAGCTCACCAAATTCAATCCTGAGGTGTCTCCACTGGTTCTGGGGGAGATGGAGCAGGGATGGATTCGGCTCCGTGTGTCTCACTCCAGACACAGCCCTGTGTCCACCTGCTCTGGAGTTGTCTCCTCTGTGGGGTTGTGACCCCGGGGGCTGGAGAAGGCAGAAGTGTCAGCTCAGGACAGGGTGGGGAAGTGGTTGCTCAGGACTTCACCTTGGCAGGATGGGTCTATGTAAATGGCTCAGGGCTTGGTGGGAGATACCCAGCACTGCGAGCAAGGGGTGAGGGGCAGGGGCACAGGGCAGGGGCACTTAGAAGATACTGAGCTGGCCTCAGGGGACGGTGGGGAGGGTGTGTGTGTGTGTCAGAGAAGGAGTTAAGGGCCAGACTCCGGTGTTAGGCATTGGGATGGCTAGTGGGACTGGCACCGCTAGCCTGGATGCAGCCGTGGGCTCCAGGGACCTGCAGGGCTGTGGCTGGGCCTGGCCCCTGAGCTGGTGGGAGGTGGGGGGTGCTGGAGTGTGGGTTGGGCTCCTTGTTTCCTTTCACTCCCCCTGCACAGGATCGGTCCCTGAGAGGTGCTAGGGCTCCCAGGGGCCCCATGGAGGGTGTCCAGGGGGTGAAGACTGTGCAGGCTGTGGGGGGAGGGCCTTGTGGGGCTGTTCGGGGAGATGACGGGGTAGGGATGGATCATTGCTGAAGGGCCAATGGGAGATGGCGGGGGGAGATGTCAGGACTAACTAAGGGGTGGGTTGCCAGGGAGCTGCCAGGGGGTGAGGTTTAGAACTGAGGGCATAGTGTTTAGGCATCTAAAACATTCGTGGCATCCAGCCCCATGGCTCTGCAGCCAGCGCATGCCCTGCCCTGCCTGCCCCCTGGGGACTCAATGCCTCTGACAGCTCAGCAATGCCGATACCACTAACTGCAGCCCCACTTACCCATCCAACTACGAGCCCTCCTGAAATCTGCAAGGGAAGAGGAAAAACATGGTCAGGGCCCAGCAAACACGAGAACTCACTCCCACAGGAGATGCTGTTCTGGGAGAGGGGTCATTGGCAGATAGAAACAAACCAAGTGATGTGAAATGTGACATGAAAACACATCCTCTTACCTAACTCTGTGACTGCCCTGCCTGAAATGGAAAGTGACAGAATTATTCCCTGTCATTTAGGCAGAGGGCTTGGTTGTGGGTGCTGCTCTGTGACCATGTGATTGCTTTACACATGGTTCATGGGCCCTCACTGCCGAAGGAGAAATGTCCCAGCTGTGTGAAGTGAGAGACAGGCCCTTTCACCCCAGAGACCAGAGATCTCTGCTAATAGCAACGACCGGCTTTCAGGGATGCCTTTATATTGTCTGTTAGTATCGGGGCCTGGAGCAAATGTTGCTCTCAGTAAAGCCACAATAACTTCATGTGTGTCACTGGAGCGAATCTGGCTTTACACCAGTGTCACCCAGAGCAGAATCCAGGTCTGTAAGAACCTGCTGTTTGGGTGCGTGGAGGTCCCCAGCAGATTGGGTTATTTTAAAGGGAGACTGACAGAATAAAAATCATGCTAGGATTTGTAAAACATCTAACATGGGCGGTACATCAAAACTACGCACTCCGGGTATGACTATAGGATAGATGTACAGATTATTGGGGCTCACATCAGGGATCTGGCCTTAGCAACAAAGCATGGAAACATGGCCTGAGTCTGGTCTCTTCCTCATCTCCACATTTTGGGAAGTGGCCCAGAAGAGCCTGCACTGCTGCAGTCATCTAGAGAAAGTGGCTGACCCCCTCCTGCTCCACCAGAACAATGTGATTGGCACTGGATTGTCAAAGGCAAGATAACACCAGTCTGTCTAAAGCAAGTAACCTGCAGAGAGCTCACAGTGCTGCCTTGGGACTGGGGTAACTAATGTGACTCAGATTTTGGCCCCTGCAGTGTGGGTGCTTCTGGATCTGCTCAGCACCATGTGTGGCTGGGAGCCTTTGCCCAGGCCTCTCTAAGGAAAAGTGGATGAACTTACCAAGCGTCGCACACAGCTCCTGGCACTCTGGAGAGAGAAGAAAAGGAGACCATCATGGGTTCAGTGTGGGTTGTTCTGAGCAGAGTGACATGGGGCTGTTCCATCTACATCTACACTGCAGCTGGGAGTGAGCTTCCCAGTCTTGGCAGACAGACACATATTAGCTCTGCTCGAGTCAGTTCACTAAAAGGATCAGGGTAGCCGGGGGTAGCATGTGCAGCAGCTTGTGCTAGCTGCTCAAGTACAAACCCATTCAGACTGGATACATACTTGGGAGGCTATTCTGAGCCACTGCCCCGGTACCCTAGCCACACTCCTGTTGTTAGTGCCCTAACAGAGCATGTTTGGCTACCCAGGCTGGGAAGCTCGCTCCCACCTGCAGCATAGACATCCACCTGTAGAGATGTGGGGTCAGGTCTTGTCCTGGTTCTCGTGGGAACAATGTGGGTGGTAGGTTCTATCAGAGTGCACCTCACAAACCCATACAGAGCACAGTAGGGGTTGGAGCCTCTGCTCATTTGTGGCCCGGGTATAGACTGGGCGGGGGAGGGAAGAGAACAGGAATGAGAAGCCCAGGACTGGGATAGCAGGGGGCTGCAGGTGGGCACTAAGGGTCACTGGCAGAGCTGTGTGCATGTGGGCACACCAGCACTGGGATAGCAGGGATTTTTCAGCTCAGATTTGTCCACATAACCCCATAGTCCGGCCTACAGGTGTGTGATTTGCAGCACGTACCAAAGTGCTGCGCTTCAACCGCCCTGTGTGAATGCTGCTGGCGTGCACTAAGATAGTCCTCTTCAAATATGACTGTTAATGTGGACTCAGAACCTTTTAGTGCATGCCTGCAACATCCACATGGGGCAATACAAACACAACGCTTTGGTGGGCACTGCTATTCACAGTCACACCTGTAATCTGAACCACTGGGCAGTGTAGACCTTGTTTGAGTCCTGTGAATCATCCCATGTGCATTAACTTCTCTTTCTGTTGTTAAGGATGATACTGAAATGTGAGCTGCAAATACTGCAGCCTTTGTTTCTTCCCAGGGCAGGGGGAGATGATCATTAAGGAGACTAAGGTCCATACAGAGCATGAGGTGATCTCGTAACCATGTGAAAGCACTGACACACGTTTACTAGGGGTTTAGCCAAGTACCTGATTCCAAGGTCTGCTTCTCCTTATCTGAAATGGGGAAGAGAAAAACATTAGATCCAGAGACACACACTGGGTGGTGCTGTACACTCCCTAATGATTGAGGCTAGTCACAGACATCCCACAGCCGTACTCCGAAACCCCGTGCATGAGCCAGCAGGTTTATCAGGAGTAGGGCTGGCGGTTAGTGATATGCACCAACACGCAGGAGACCTTGGACCAATTTAATTAATTGGGTTACAAAACACACTTTGAGTTAAACTGGGGCAGAGCTGTGTGTGACGCAGGCCTAGGGCTGGTGCAGCAGGGCTAGCAGAACAATGGGACAGGGTCAGTTACTCCACAGTGACCCCTCTGGCTAGTTACAGAACAGCACTGATTGCTAGGGAGTCCCATCCAGCCCTCCACAGCTGGAGGAGTGGGGGCCACAAGGGGGCATGGCAGAGGGCAAAGGAGATGAAAGAGGGGGATCCTCAGGGCTCTTCTGGGTTGTGATTGCCATGAGAACCCCAGTCACTGTGCTGACATGTTGTACCATTATCTCTCCCTTTCATCTGTATTTCCCTGCATGTGTGCTCAGTGCCCATCAGAACAAGTCAGCACCACTCAGCACCATCACAATCCAAACCAATATTGTTACTAAATATTAAAAAGTTCACAGTGCAATAAATTAGATGTGTGGACTTAAAAAAACCTGCTGCTGCTGCATCTATTAGCACAGTTCAAGAGAGTGAATGTCATAGATTCATAGAGTTTCAGGCCAGAAGAGACCATTAGATCATCTGCTCTGACCTACTGTGGATCAGAGGCCAGAGAATCTCACCCAGTTCTCCCTGCACTGAGCCCAATAACTCAGGTTTTGCTACAGCACTTTCCAGAAAGGTTCATCACTGCCCTGGGGAGCTTCTGCCAGTGGTTAATCACCCTCCCTGTGTCCTGTGCATTCAAAAATCACAAGGATGGAATCAGCTCACAGAGCATCATTGACCTTACCGTGTCCTTTCTTTTAAGGAGAAAGAGACACTGAGCAATTCCCCAGGATTAGTGGGACAGAATCTTACAGAGATTTGTCATTGCAAACCCATCTTCCTGCTGCAGCCATATGCAGGAAAGCACTGACAGTTGGGTTTCTGCTGCAAAATACACATTTGCCTGCCTGTTATCATCAGGGTGTGTGAGAACGTGGGGGAGATGAGGAACCACTAGGCAGAGACCTCCTAGTTCCATCCCTTTCATTGCACTGAGCCCACAGATAACACCAACCAATCACAGAGCTCACACATCTCAACAGACACAGCAAGAAATAGAGCAGGAGACCTACCATGAATGAACAGAGCCTTCTCTTCAGAGCGTTTCTTCTGAGAGGCCTTTCGCTTCGCTGTGGGACAGAGAATCAGACATCGCAGTGAGACAGGGAAGGAAGGGGAAACACTGGGCAATTTGCTAATACAGGTGGGGCCGGGGACCCCCGTGTGTTTGTTAGTTTGGTTTATTTCCTAAAACCAACAAAAGGTAAATATCTGAACAATAATACTCTCCCAGCCCAGTGCCCTCCCAGGCCCCAGCCCAGTGCCCTCTAGGGCCGGGCTCTAAATGTTCAAATAACACATTCCCATTACCTGTGTATCCAAGAAGTGCACAAGCGCCAACAGCAATGAGAACCAGAGTGAACAATACCCAGAATGCAGCCAGCCAGGGAGAAACACGGGGGAAGATGTCACCTGGCAAACAGAAAGCACAGTGTGTGAGTAGCACGGTCCCATCCTGGAGCTGGAGAATGGGGTTTGCACGTTGTTTGACAGCTGAATCCTGGCTCAGGGATCCCCCACAAATTCCCAGGACTGAAGGGAACATCCCCTCCATGCTCAAGTCACAGCCACAGATGGGAGCCACTGAAACTGGTGAAACCAACGCAGCATCAGTTCCAAGACCCAGGACTCTGCTCTGCCCAAATCTCCCACGCTGCTACAAGCCAACAGCCAGTGGCTCTGTGCCCAGCCTGCCCAGCCCTGCCTGCACCAGCTGGCTGTTCAGATGGTCACTGTCACACAGCTCCCAGTTCTCAGTCACCACATCCAGTCCAGATAAGTTTAGTAGAGAACAACTTTTTTCCTAGTTGTCCCCAGTGTGATATGAGTTCATGGAAGTGGCACATGCCACATTTTTCTGCTTTGTGATGAATAAAGGGGCCCTGAAAAGTTGAATTTTTTCCTACTTTTTTAAAACCTAGAAATAATCAGGCCTGTGGGCAAGTCTCGATTACAATATTAAATCTACCTGAGGCTTTGTCTACACTAGCACTTTTGTCGGCAAAACTTTTGTGGGTCATGGGTGTGAAAAAACACCCCCCTGACTGACATAAGTTTCACCAACAAAAGCACCAGTGTGGACAGTGCTATGTCAATGGAAGATGGTCTCCTGCCAACATAGCTACTACCTTGTTGGGGTGGTTTAATTATTCTGGCAGGAGAGCTCTCTTCCCTCGGCATAGAGCGGCTACATGGGAGAGCTTACAGCAGCACAGCTGCAGCAGTACAGCTGTTCTGCAGTAAGGTCTGTATTGTAGACATAAATTTACATTGACATATAGCTACTGCAGTAATTAAATTGCTTTTGCATGCCCACACTATGTTTCTTGTGTCAGCGGTGCACGTCCTCACAATTTAACTGTCACGATTTAACTGTCAGTGTGCAGCACTGTTGCCTATTAATTCCATTTGGTGACCCCTAAGTTCTTGTGTAATGAGGAGTAAATAACATTTCCTTATTTACTTTTTCCTCATCAGCCATGGTTCTATAGATTCTATCATATCCCCCCTTAGCTGTCTCTTTTCCAACGTGAAAAGTCCCTGTTTTATTAATCTCTCCTCATATGGAAGCCATTCCACACCCCTAGTAATTTTTGATGCACTTTTCTGAACCTTTTCTAATTCCAATTTGAGATGGGGTGACCACATCTGCACGCAGCATTCAAGGTGTGAGCATACCATGGATTTATATAGAGGCAATATGATATTTTCTGTCTTATTATCTATCCCTTTCCCAGTGATGCCAAATATTCTGTTAGCTTTTTTGACTGCTGTTGTACCTTGAATGGATGTTTCCAGAGAACTATCCACAATGACTCTAAGAAGAACAGGAGTACTTGTGGCACCTTAGAGACTAACACATTTATTAGAGCATAAGCTTTCGTGGACTACAGCCCACTTCTTCTATATGCATCCGAAGAAGTGGGCTGTAGTCCACGAAAGCTTATGCTCTAATAAATGTGTTAGTCTCTAAGGTGCCACAAGTACTCCTGTTCTTCTTTTTGTGGATACAGACTAACACGGCTGCTACTCTGAAAATGACTCTAAGATCTCTTTCTTGAGTGGTAACAGCTAATTTAGACCCCATCATTTTATATGTATAGTTGGGATTATGTTTTCCAATGTGCATTACTTTGCATTTATCAACATTGAATTTCATCTGCCATTTTGTTGCCCAGTCACCCAGTTTTGAGAGATCCTTTTGTAGCTCTTCTCAGTCTGCCTGGAAATTAACTATCTTGAGTAGTTTTGTACCATCTGCAAATTTGTGCACCTCACTGTTTCCCTGTTTCCCCAGATCATGTATGAATTCTTTTGAATAGGACTGGTCCCAGTACAGACCCCTGGGGGACACCAATATTTACCTCTCTCCATTCTGAAAACTGGCTATTCATACCCTTTGTTTCCTATCTTTTAACCAGTTACCAATCCATGGAAGGACCTTCCCTCTTATCCCATAACAGCTTACTTTGCTTAAGAGCCTTTGGTGAGGGACCTTGTCAAAGGCTTTCTGAAAACATAAGTACACTTTATCCACTTAATCCCCCTTGTTCACAGGCTTGTTAACTCCCTCAAAGAATTCTAGTAGATTGGTGAGGCATGTTTTCCGTTTACAAAAACCATGTTGACTCTTCCCCAACAAATTATGTTAATCTATGTGTCTGACAATTTTCAAAAGGAGGCTAGATAGCCATCTGCCTTGGATGGTTTAGACACAACAAATCCTGCATCTTGGCAAGGGATTAGACTACATGACCCTTGCAGTGCCTCCCAATCTTATGGTTTTGTGATTCTATGATTCATAGATGTTAAAGCCAAAGGGGGCCATTATGATCAGTTAGTCTGACCTCCTGTATAACCCGGGTCATAGACCCTCCCACACTGAGCCCTGCATCCAGCACAGAACTTCTGTTCCAGCTAGAACAGGTTTTATAGAGAGATGCCCAGATTGGGTTTAATGATTCCAAGTGATGGAGAATTCACCACGCCCCTAGGGCAGTTATTCCAATGGTTAATTCCCCTCACTGTTAAAATCTACACCTGATTTATAGTCTGAATTTGTCTAGCTTCAGCTTCCAGCCATCAGATCTTGTTCTGCCTTTGTCTGCTAGATTAGAGACCTATCGACTGTCAGAAATCTCCTCCCTGTGTAGGTACTTACAGACTATGATCAAACCACCTTTTAACCTTCCCTTGGAAAAACTCTATAACTTGAACTCCTGTGTTTCTGACCGTGAGGCAGGTTTCCAGACCTCTAAACCTTCTTGTAGCTATTTTCTAAGCACTTTCCAATGTGTGAATAGTTCGAAAGTGTGGACACCAGAGCGGGACACGTGTCCAGTAGTGGCCTGGCTAACAACATATCATCTCCTTTCTCTTGTTAGTAATTCTTATTTATACATACAAAGGTTGCATTCACCATGTTAGCTCTAGCATTGTTCCGGGAATTTACATTCAGCTGGTTTCCACCACGACCTTTAAGTCCTTTTCAGAGTCACTGCTTTCCTGTACACAGTCTCCTATCCTGTAAGCGTGACCTACAGTCTTTGTTCCAAATATGTGACCATGCATTTAGCCACATTGAAATGCATATTGTTAGAGTGAACCCACCTTACCAAGAGATCCAGGTCAGTCTGCAGTACTGGCCTGTCTGCATCATTTTTTACCATTCCACCATTTTTTGCATCATCTGCAAATTCTACCAGCAATGATTTTATATATCCTTCTAGTTCATTTATAAAACTATTGAATAGCACTGGCCCAGAACAGATCCCTGTGCAAACTGACTAGAAACATTCCTATAGGAGGATAATACCCCATTACAGTTACTTGGAGATATATCAGATAACCAGTTTTTAATGCACTTAATGTGAGCTACACTGATTTTTTACTGTGCTATTTTTTGTTATCAGAGGTTCATGCATGACTAAGGCCATGTCTATGCAAGCACTTAGGTCAGCAAAACTTATGTCGCTCGGCCAGGGAGGTGTTTTTTCAGACCCCTCAGTGACAGAAGTTTTGCAGGCATAAGTGCTCATATGCAAAGCACTATGTCAGTGGGAGATGCTCTCCGGCTGACATAGCTACTGCCACTCATTTAGCTGGATTTATTATGTCGACCGGAGAGTTCTTCCCCTTGGCATAACGCGGTTACACAAGTGATCTTACAGCAGCACAGCTGTATCGGTACAGCTGTGCTGCTGTAAGCTTATAAGTGTAGATGTGGCCTAAGTCAAACCCCTTACAGAGTCTGAGACCTGGTGTACACTACAAAGTTAGGTCAGCTTAATTACATTATTATGGGCTGTGAAAAATTTCACGTCCTGTGTGATGTATTTAAGCCAACCTAAGTCCCGGTGTAGACACCACTAGGTCAATGGAAGAATTCTTTCATCAACCAAACTACTGCTTCCTGGAAAGGTAAATTTACCACAGCCATGGAAGAACCTCTTCTGTTGCTGTAGTAATTGTTTACACTGCAGAACTGTACCTGTAGCATTTCTAGTATAGAAAGACCCTGAGTCTACTATGTCAGCCCTGTTACCTTTATCAACTAAACGCGTCATCTTCTCCAAGAACAATATCAAGTTAATTTCACAAGCCTCAGCCCAGCTCCTGACAGGCAGTTTGTCCCGATTACAGAAACCTCCATCCTATATGTCCCCACAAATCAGGTTAGAAGGCTATTTCCTGTCTCAGTACCAGAAACAGGCCTTAGACAAGTGCAATTCCCAAGTGACCCAACCGCCTTTCCCACACACACAATCCTGTGGTGATCCCTTCTGCAGAGAGGGACTCACCTGAGAGGTGAATGGCCAATTGTCGCTCGGTCTCCAGCAGGCCATTCCACACTATGCAGCTGATGTCTCCATTTTCTTCCCCTTGTGTGACAGTGACGTGACTCACAACACTATACAGGTTCTCCCTGTCCTGAGTGACATTGGTCACAATCTCCATCACCAGATTCTTTCCAATCCAGTGGAGTTCGGGTTTGGGGAACAAGCCTGCAGATCTACAGGCCAGCCTGATCCCCTGACCCCAGGGGCCCAGCACATCAATAAACACTGGGGCCATCGCTGCAGGCAGAGACAGAGAGTGTGTGTGACAGACTGAACCCCTATGTCCTTCATTTTTACAAGACTATGATAAATTTTGAACAAAGTATGTCTTGTGATGTCTCATTTAAAAACTCATAATCTACTCAACATTATTGTCCTGATAAAATATGTGTGGTAACAATGTATGGAAAGTTATAATATTCTACTCTATGACATTATTAAGTTTAGAAAAAACAGGCACAGATCACTTCCCCAGAGACAAGGGGCTAGCCAGCACTTTGGCCAGATATCAGCATAATCAAGTGGACTATCATGGACTATCACCTGCATAAGCGACCATTCTTTGTCAGGAAGAAGGGTGTGAGCGAGACCTTTACGTATTGGCAATGGAAACAGCTGGAGGTCCTATGTAAGCAGACTGCCTGTCGGCTGAACCCGAGCTGGAGATAATCCTCAAAGAAGGGAGGAGGGTATAAAAATGAGAAACAGAGGCTGCCAGATCACCTCTCTCCACTCATCTCTACTCACAGCAGCTACAATTTTTGCAAGACAAAAGAAGCATCATTGAACTGGGGCAGGGAGCTCCTTGCTGAAACAATCCAGCCACACTGCTGTAAGCTTATGATCAGAAAAGCCCTTTTGCTTTTAAGTTCACTTAGCTTGTTAAGTTAAGTATTAGTTTGCGTCCTAGTTTTTTATTTTCTTTGTATCCAATTCTGACTTTTATGCCTCATTACCTGTGATCACTTCAAATCTATCTTTCTGTAGTTAAAAAACTTGTTTTGGTGTTTTATCTAAACCACTGTGCTTGGATTGAAGTATTCAGGAACATCCATTTGGGATAACAAGGCTAGTGCAAATAATTTTCCATTGACGAAATGACAGACTTTCTATGAGCTTGCATTGTCCTGTAGTGTGCTGGGCAGTACAAGACACACATTTCTGGGGGAAAGTCTGGGACTGGTGTTTGCTGGTGTTTTGCTGCAGTGTAATTCAGGAGTGGCTGGCTAACAGCACTGAGACTGTGTAGCTGGGAGTGACTGTGTATGAACTGACTAGGAGTGGTTGTTCTCATAGCAAAGCACTGTAAAAGTCATCCCAGACTGAAGAACTGAGGGGACACAGCTGTTCAACACTCCTAATTGTACCCTGGGTAATGTTACAATGAGTGCATCAGGAAATCATGTCTTTGATAGCACCATGTGATCCCCCAGCCATCTCTGGATATAGGGGGCTGTGACTGGAAAGCTCCCTGGGATCCTTCATTATGACAATTAGGGAAATTAATAATATCATCTTGCATTTCCATAGAACACTGTGCCCTGCAGGCTCACAGAGGAAGGCTTAACCTGCTACACAGAGATTGCTGCACTTGCTGCTGAAATGCAGCTACTTCTGGGGTGGAACCCAGCAGCCATCAGGATCACTGCACTTAAGTACAGAGCAGGAGGTGAGGGATGGTGACCCCACCTACATCTCTGCTCCCACTCCTTCTATGTCACCTGCCTAAATACTGTCTCTCTGGTGTCCTTCTCACATACTGGGAACGGTGCCCCAAGCCATGCTACCCTCATGCTTGGATTTCCCTCTCCCTGTGCTGCACACAACCACCCTTCCCTCATTTAAATCTCTCCCTAAAAGCACATGACTCCTGCGGAGCCTTTGAACTAGGAGACACCAAAGATGGGAGATGATTTAAAAACTACCTCAATGCTCTGCATTATCACAGGAGGGCCCCTCTTCTGGGGCTTGATGTTTCTGAACTGTATTGTCTGGGGCTACATTTCTCAGTGAGCTCAATGGGCAGAGACCGTCCCTTCCACTGCCCTTGTGCAGCACTGAATGTGGGGTCAGTGCCCAGGGAATAAAAAACAATATCCCAGCCCTTGGAAACTGCAGGGGGGTTGAACATAATTATCACCTGAGCTGGAATTTGGGCAGAACATGGGGGTAAAGGTCCCACTCCCTCAAACAGCACCACAATGAGCATGACATCTGAGGACTGTTGCTTTACATCTCATTGAAAAGAGGTTGTTTAATGCAGCACTGACCCAGCTAGTACCATAGTGGGGTCAGTGCTGAGTGCGGGGGAAGAGCGCCCCCTACTGAGTCCTACACACCACTCCCTGCCACACAGGACCCTAATTCTGTGTTTGGTGCAGTCTGAGGGCACACCCAGCGGGTACAGGAGGCTCTGGCTGCCCAGACACAGCACCCCCTAGTGCTGATTCTCACCTCTGACCCGTAACTCGGTGGTAGCTTCCCAGCTCCATTCTGGGTTTCTCACAAAGCACTGGTATTTCCCGTCATCTGTCACTTGGAGCTGTTTCGGCTTCACGGAGACATTCCCGCTGCTGAACTCCTGCAGGAACAGCTCTATCCGGTTCTGGTAACTCTCGCCTGGCAGGTCCTGGGAACCCTCATCTGAGTATTCATGAACCCGGATAAATCCTGATCCAATTTTCCTCCACCGGATGTCCATACTAGGTAGCCAGTCCTGGGGTGAGAGCTGCCAAGGTAACACCACATCCTGGCCAACTACCCCCACCACAGGGCATGGGGAGCCAGCCAGGGAGAACTTCTCTGGAACAGAAAACCCCAGGAGCAGAGTGAGTGAGAGGAAAGAGGAGAGGGCATCACTGAGCCAGGGCCCACCAGTTACAGATATACAGTGAGTGAGAGGAGAGGGTGTCACAGAGCTAAACAAAATTCCCTCAGTCATGCATAGCTCATAGCAGAAGGTTCCTGAGACTGAGTCATGTAGTTTAACTGAGTTACTCTCAGTGTGTCCATACTACAGCTGGCACAAGCTAGTCCTCCAATAATCCTCTGGAAACTCCTCCAAAGGTGCCCCTCTTGCCACCTACCTTCACTCTATTGCCAAGGAATAGCCCCAGCTGGAAGTCATCTGCTAAGTCACAGTGCCCTGCACAGCCCCATGGTACCCAGTTATGAATTCTTTCCACTACTAGCAACTTCTTTGACTAACTGGTTTGAGATCCATATAGCCCCACAATGGCTGCTGAGTGGGCATCTCAGAGGGTATCGGGCCTGGCCTGAGGGTATCGGGTCTTTGATGGACCTTTGGGCCAATGCACGTCCCTTCCATGGATTCAATACCCAAAACAGAAATTGGCTCAGATGGGCAGTCACCGTTCTGGAGATCGGTGTCTGGAGGAAATGAAGTGTCTGAATGTGAGCTATTTCTACACAATAGCTGTGTCTGAAGGGTCTCCAGGCTCATCCATCCCATGGGTTTTGGTTTGAGGCCTGACTCATGGAGTTTGAAGGTTTGGGGCTGGCGATTCATCCCAATGGGAACTGGGCACCCCCAAACCTCAGGCAGCTGTGAAGATCTCAGCCTTGCAGGCCATGAGATTCCAGGTCCCTAGTGGGGCAGGTCTAGCGGACTTCAGGTCCCATGGCATGCAGGAAGGGATCAGTGTCATGGGGCTCTGGGAGCCTCTCTCAGGGGCAGCAGAAGCTGGGCAACTTGCTGTAAGATCCAACAGTCCTGCCACCCAGAGCTAGGACACGCCCCAGTCACCCCAACGTCATCCCCACCCCACAGCCTCCTGGGCGTGGCCTCTTTTACTCTGCAGGACTGAGGACATCTGCGGGGGGGAGGGTAGTCGTTGGGCCTCAGATGCAGGGGGCTGTGTACATGGGGGACAGGGAGGGCAATAATTGGGATTCAAACGTTTTTACCAGAGAGAGAAGACGGCGCCAGGAGGAGGATCCCCAGGCTGCACACACAGAGCCTCCACTGTATCGCCATGGGGACATCCCGGGCAGGGACCTGTAAGGAGAGAGCAGGGATGGTTAACACTCCCCAGACTGTGTGAGGGGCCAGCAGTGCAGGGAACATGTCCCATCCATCGTGTGACCCAACCCACTCTGCTCCAAGGCAGAGCAGCTCCCCAGGGACAGGAGAGGATTTCATCCCTCCCAGGCTGCTCTGCTGCCTGCCCAGGCCTGGCACTAGGAATTTCCACCCCCAGGCAGTGCCGTGTATCCACCCCCATTTCCTCCCCTTGTCCGTTCTCTGACCATCCATTGGTGATTGTGCCCCCCTATGCCTGTGCAGGGGAAGCCTGCAGCAGAGCAGGGCCAATTCTGATGTAACCCCGGTGGTATCCACCCCACTGTCCCCCCCTGCAGAAGGTGCCTGGCTCTGTGCCTGCCACTGCACTGGACAGCACAGCAGATGAGTGACCAGGAGCTCTGCACAGCTAACTGTATGAGGCTCTAAAGTGTGAGTTAAAGATCCAGGCTTTGCAGCTGGGGCTGTGACAGTCTCATGTGCTGTGTGGATTAGGCCCAGAGGGGACCCGTCTCACACCCTGGCCACAAGCTTGGCTGGAAGTTACCCACCTCTGTACATGGCATTGCCAAGTGACAGGGATGGGGCTGTCAGATACCTGATCTCTGCCCCAGATATCAATGGGAGACCATCACATCAGTACATGTTATAGCAAGATACACGGTGGGGGTCAGGAGGGACTCTGCCCATAGCTTCAGGCATCCTGCCCCTAATTCTCTGGCCTAGGTACACATAGTCAGACTGGATGGACTCAATGGGCTGTTCTGGTTTTAACATCTAAGGATTTATTTCTGTTTCACTTCCAGCTCCCTCCAACCTTGTCCATCATGTGCATGGTGCATTGAAAACTGTATTGGAATTGAAAACTGTCACTGTAAATGGGGGGTTTCATAGTCCTGCAGGAAGGCAGGGGGCTCTGTAGGGAAATGTGTGATCTGGGTCCAGTAGCAGGCAGATTTACAGAGTGCAACTAGAGCAAGGTGGAGTGACCTGGGCCTCTTTGCCTTAGGGAGCAGCCTGCTTTGTCTCTTTCTGTTTTAGGTTCTCGTCGGTTATCGTTCTGGATTCTAAGCATTAAAGATGTGTTACGTGGTAACCTTCCAGCCAGAGGATTTATGTCTATATCTAACTCTTCTGTGTGTTCTGGGAGCATAACAATGGAGACCCTCCCTGGGAAAAGACCTCTCTTCTGAGCCCATCCAAGGTCACTTGGGAATTAAATGAATTGCCAGAGAGCAAAGTTAAGGCCTAGACACTATAGGGCCATGCCCAGGGCTCTAGAGTTAAGGTCGAGGTACTAGAAGCTTGTGCCAAGGTCCCCAGCAGACTCTTACTTTGCATTTAGAAGAAAATGTACGTTTCCTGGTTTCATGTGTGAGGAGAAAAGCTCAGAATCGTGCCCTGTGTTTAATTGTCCCAGCAACACCAGCCTGAGTCTGCAAAGAGCTGAGGGACAGAGCTCCAAGAGGGGAACTGCCCCATGCAGCTCAGCAGGAAATTTACTGGCAGCCCTGTTGCTTTGGGAGCCCTGCCAACCCCACCCACCAGGGACTGTGTGTGCGAGAGGGGGCAAGAGCCCTGGGGACCCAACCCCCCATCCATCACCGAGCATTTATGTAATGATCTTGGGCTTCATTAAACCAAAAACCACTGAATGAGAAAGGAATAAAACTTTTATTAATAAAACAAACTAGAATGCATCTGTGGTGATCTGCTGTGCACTGTTCTGCACCCTGCTTCCAGACATGGCTCAACATTCCTTTATTAATAATACTGACCCTGTCGTGTGTTGGTGGACGTCCCGCCCGTTTCTACTTGGAGGGAGGCCACTCCGCCTCACTGGGTCACTGTGGGCACAGCACAGTTGCAGGGGGGAGTTAGTGAATTGAGGGCTGCAGTCTAGGAGGCCCTGGCCCTCAAGAAGCACAGGGCAGGAAAGGGTCCAGGATGCTCATGCCCTCAGGCAGGTCAGAGCAACATTCTTTCACCTGGCCTCCTGGCTCAGGCAGATGGCAGACGAACGCAGGCCTCTTATCCGAAGATGGGTAGGCAGCCACCCCAAGGGTGGGATGGTCGCAGTGTGTAGGGTGGACCGGACCCAACCTATTCCACCAGGTCCCAGCCCAGGGCCCTGACAGTGTCAGAGGGGTCCACCACTGGGTCAGCAGGAATCCCACCGAAACACACCAAACATGCTGACAGCAAAACTGGACTAAAGTCGGGTTTTCCTGGGCTATTTCCTACCACAATCTGGGCAGGGGCTTTCTTCCCTTCTTAAGCTAGTCAAGCTACTATTGTGTTCGTAAAACACAGAAAAGCTTTTGTTTCTTCTCTGCTTGCTACTCTACCTGCTCCCCTTTCCTCTGCTTTCAGTCAGTAAAATGGCCCAGAAACCTACGCACTGGGGCTGGACTGGAGATACAATGATAACAGAGAGCACTTGGCCAGGAGCCAGACTCCAATCCCTCCTTCCCGGGCCAGCAGGGGCTGGTAGTGTTGCTGAGGCTGGGCCTGGTTTAAGGCAATGCAGGGCCCTAGGCTCTCCCTGACATGGGGTCCCCATAGACCTGCCCTCTCCCCATTGGAGTGGCAATGGCAGGTCCCCCCTTCCCCTCCTAGAGAGACAGAGCCAGGGCATGGGCCCTCTCTGCCCCCAGAAAGATAGGAACATCAACAAGGATTTCTGCCTTCACCCCCATTACTTCTCTCAGCAGCAAGGTATTGGTTGCAGAGATACGTTTGTAAGGGACAGTATTATGTACATAGGAATGTTGAATCATGCCCTGGAAGCAGGGGTGGAGAACACCATCTAGCTGTGCAGAGCAGTTCACCACAGACACTCTCTAGTTTGTTTTTAACAAAGTTTTATTCCTTTCTCATTCACTGGTTTATTGTTTAATGGACCCCAAGATCACTCGATGGTGTCAGAATGCTGAATGAGAAAGAGACTGCAGCAGTCACTTTGAGGTTAATGCCTGTGTTTGAAACTGAGAACCAGAGAGCTGGGGCGTGGCAGGCACCGGGGATTCTGGGAGACTGGCAAAAATGGGGATTTATTATTTTCTGAGAAAAAATTTCTTTTCATTGAAAAGTTTTCCTGAAATATTCCAATATTCTGATAAAATGACCCAACACAAAACAATAATGGTGTAAAATATATCTTATTAAAATCAAATGGAATCAAAATGATTTTTTATTTCATTTCTGTTATTTTCTCCTTAAATGCCAAACATTTTTCATTTTGATTCCATTAAGACTGGAATCAAAATGAACATTTTTTGTTGTGAATCATTTTATTGAAAATTTTTGAATGAAATAGAAGTTTTGGTGAAAATATTTATATAGCTTTGAAAGCCATTTTCATTACAAATGTTTTTGATTAAACATTTTTGACCAGCTCTAGTTTCCAGCTTCTTTATGGGGCTCTTGTTCAGCTTAATAACACAGGGTAAAATACTGAAAAAGCACCTAAGTACCATTGGCTTTCAATAGGAGTTAAGGGCCAGATCCTCAGAAGGACAGAGGCTAACTGCTCTGAGAGCACCTATCAGTTCAGGCTCTGCTCCACAGACAGCTGGGGGTGGTAAGAGAGAGTGGGCATGTGGCCAGAATACCTAAGACTCATTGGCTGCAGCATTCACCTGGGCTGTGGAAGAACCAGATTTAATTCTCCCCCTCTGCCTGATTTGGGTCAGGCACTTTACCCCAGGTCTTTCCCATACCAGGTGAGTCCCCTAGGAACCAGGCCATGGGTGAGTCTAACCTGTTGGAGCTGGTCCACTCAGGGTAAATAATTAAATAGTTCTTGGAGCAGGGATTTGATTCTGGGTGCCCTGACCTCTGGGCTATTGGCTGTAATGCAGGGGCAGGAGTTTCTCTCTCTGACTCTGTGCAAGGAAGGGTTGACCAGGTTTAGGTGCCTAACCCCAGGCAAGAGCTTACTACTGAGAATCCCAACCAGATTCTCTGTTATCGTTGCATCTCTCTCCAAGCCAAAGAGAGGCGCCTCCCTCCCTAAGGTCCAGATCAATGACTGAGGTGCCTAAATCCCTTCGTGAATCTGGGTCCTAAGCCCCAGCCCTTTCCTCTGCATTTCACTGGCTGATTTATGCGGTTGCGTGCTCAGTGTGCTGGCTTCTGATCGGCCCTTTGATAGGTGCCCAGCTCTCCCCAGACTTCGTACAGGGAGCCTGGACACCTAACTCAGGGCTGTGAAGTCCACTAGGTGGCAGGGCACCTAAGAGCCAGGCCCTGCAACGCTGTGACCCTAGCCCTAAGCTCCTAAATCACTTGAGTGATTTTGAAGATGTTACCCAACAGCCAGCACAGTCAGAGCCTTCCCCCACTCCAACCTTCCTGTAGATGAACAGTCTGTGAGCTCCAGACCCACAAAGGAAAAAAACACACAACACACAGGACAGAGCTTCCCAGCTTTTGATCAGCAAATCCAGTTCTCCCCAAATAAGCAGACACCAGCCAGGGCTTTATGGCCTTTCTGTACAGGGCAATCACATGGTGCCAGACATAGGCACCAACTTTTCCCAGAGCTGGTGGGTGTTCGCCCCTAGCCCTGTCCCAACTCCACCCGTGGCCCACCTCTTCTCATCCTTGCCCTGCCCCGACTCCACATCTGCCCTGCCCTTTCCTGCCCCTACTCTGCCCTCATTCCAAACCCTTCCCCAAAGTCCCCGCCCCAACTCCACCCCCTCCCTTCCCCTATTGGACTCCTTCCCCAAATTCCCACCCTGGCCCTGCCTCTTCCCAGAGTGTGCCCCGTTCCCCCTCCTCTGCCCCTCCCTCCCAGTGCTTTCCACTGCAAAACAGCTGTTAGAATCATAGAATCATAGAATATCAGAGTTGGAAGGGCCCTCAAGAGGTCATCTAGTCCAACCCCCTGCTCAAAGCAGGACCAATTCCCAGCTAAATCATCCCAGCCAGGGCTTTGTCAAGCTGGGCCTTAAAAACCTCCAAGGAAGGAGACTCCACCACCTCCCTAGGTAACGCATTCCAGTGTTTCACCACCCTCCTAGTGAAATAGTTTTTCCTGATATCCAACCTGGACCTCCCCCACTGCAACTTGAGACCATTGCTCCTTGTTCTGTCATCTGCCACCACTGAGAACAGCCGAGCTCCATCCTCTTTGGAACCCCCCTTCAGGTAGTTGAAGGCTGCTATCAAATCCCCCCTCATTCTTCTCTTCTGGAGACTAAACAATCCCAGTTCCATCGGCCTCTCCTCATAAGTCATGTGCTCCAGACCCCTAATCATTTTTGTTGCCCTCCGCTGGACTCTTTCCAAGATTTCCACATCCTTCTTGTAGTGTGGGGCCCAAAACTGGACACAGTATTCCAGATGAGGCCTCACCAATGTCGAATAAAGGGGAACGATCACGTTCCTCGATCTGCTGGCAATGCCCCTACTTATACAGCCCAAGATGCCGTTAGCCTTCTTGGCAACAAGAGCACACTGTTGACTCATATCCAGCTTCTCGTCCACTGTGACCCCTAGGTCCTTTTCTGCAGAACTGCTACCTAGCCATTCGGTCCCTAGTCTGTAGCAGTGCATGGGATTCTTCTGTCCTAAGTGCAGGACTCTGCACTTGTCCTTGTTGAACCTCATCAGGTTTTTTTCGGCCCTGTCCTCTAATTTGTCTAGGTCCCTCTGTATCCGATCCCTCCCCTCTAGTGTATCTACCATGCCTCCTAGTTTAGTGTCATCTGCAAACTTGCTGAGAGTGCAGTCCACACCATCCTCCAGATCATTAATAAAGATATTAAACAAAACCAGCCCCAGGACCGACCCTTGGGGCACTCCGCTTGAAACCGGCTGCCAACTAGACATGGAGCCATTGATCACTACCCGTTGAGCCCGACGATCTAGCCAGCTTTCTATCCACCTTACAGTCCATTCATCCAGCCCATACTTCTTTAACTTGGCGGCAAGAATACTGTGGGAGACAGTATCAAAAGCTTTGCTAAAGTCAAGGAATAACACATCCACTGCTTTCCCCTCATCCACAGAGCCAGTTATCTCATCATAGAAGGCAATTAGGTTAGTCAGGCACGACTTCCCCTTCGTGAATCCATGCTGACTGTTCCTGATCACTTTCCTCTCCTCTAAATGTTTCATAATTGATTCCTTGAGGACCTGCTCCATGATTTTTCCAGGGACTGAGGTGAGGTTGACTGGCCTGTAGTTCCCCAGATCCTCCTTCTTCCCTTTTTTAAAGATGGGCACTACATTAGCCTTTTTCCAGTCATCTGGGACCTCCCCCGATTGCCATGAGTTTTCAAAAATAATGGCTAATGGCTCTGCAATCTCACCCGCCAACTCCTTTAGCACCCTCGGATGCAGCGCATCCGGCCCCATGGACTTGTGCACGTCCAGTTTTTCTAAATAGTCCCGAACCACTTCTTTCTCCACAGAGGGTTGGTCACCTTCTCCCCATGCTGTACTGCCCAGTGCAGCAATCTGGGAGCTGACCTTGTGCATGAAGACAGAGGCAAAAAAATCATTGAGTACATTAGCTTTTTCCACATCCTCGGTCACTAGGTTGCCTCCCTCATTCAGTAAGGGGCCCACACTTTCCTTGATTTTCTTCTTGTTGCTAACATACCTGAAGAAACCCTTCTTGTTACTCTTAACATCTCTTGCTAACTGCAACTCCAAGTGTGATTTGGCCTTCCTGATTTCACTCCTGCACGCTTGAGCAATATTTTTATACTCCTCCCTGGTCATTTGTCCAATCTTCCACTTCTTGTAAGCTTTTTTGCGTTTAAGATCAGCAAGGATTTCACTGTTTAGCCAAGCTGGTCACCTGCCATATTTACTATTCTTTCTACACATCGGGATGGTTTGTTCCTGCAACCTCAATAAGGATTCTTTTGAAATACAGCCAGCTCTCCTGGACCCTTTTGCCCTTCATGTTGTTCTCCCAGGGGATCCTGCCCATCTGTTCCCTGAGGGAGTCAAAGTCGGCTTTTCTGAAGTCCAGGGTCCGTATTCTGCTGCTCTCCTTTCTTCCTTTTGTCAGGATCCTGAACTCGACCATCTCATGGTCACTGCCTCCCAGGTTCCCATCCACTTTTGCTTCCCCTACTAGTTCTTCCCTGTTTGTGAGTAGCAGGTCAAGAAAAGTTTTGCCCCTAGTTGGTTCCTCCAGCACTTGCACCAGGAAATTGTCCCCTACATTTTCCAAAAATTTCCTGGATTGCCTGTGCACCGCTGTATTGCTCTCCCAGCAGATATCAGGGTGATTAAAGTCTCCCATGAGAACCAGGGCCTGCGATCTAGCAATTTCTGCTAGTTGCCAGAAGAAAGCCTCGTCCACCTCATCCCCCTGGTCTGGTGGTCTATAGCAGACTCCAACCACGACATCACCCTTGTTGCTCACACTTCTCAACTTTATCCAGAGACTCTCAGGTTTTTCTGCAGTTTCATACCGGAGCTCTGAGCAGTCATACTCCTCTCTTACATACAACGCAACTCCCCCACCTTTTCTGCCCTGCCTGTCCTTCCTGAACAGTTTATATCCATCCATGACAGTACTCCAGTCATGTGAGTTATCCCACCAAGTCTCTGTTATTCCAATCACATCATAGTTCCCTGACTGTGCCAGGACTTCCAGTTCTCCCTGCTTGTTTCCCAGGCTTCTTGCATTTGTGTATAGGCACTTAAGATAACTCATCGATCGTCCCTCTTTCTCAGCAGGAGACAGGAGTCCTCCCCTCTTGCGCTCTCCTGCTTGTGCTTCCTCCCAGGATCCCATTTCCCCACTTACCTCAGGGCTTTGGTCTCCTTCCCCCGGTGAACCTAGTTTAAAGCCCTCCTCACTAGGTTAGCCAGCCTGCTGGTGAAGATGCTCTTCCCTCTCTTTGTTAGGTGGAGCCCATCTCTGCCTAGCACTCCTTCTTCTTGGAACACCATCCCATGGTCGAAGAATCCAAAGCCTTCTCTCCGACACCACCTGCGTAGCCATTCGTTGACTTCCACG
Source organism: Chrysemys picta bellii (assembly GCF_011386835.1). NCBI lineage: Eukaryota > Metazoa > Chordata > Testudines > Emydidae > Chrysemys > Chrysemys picta. The sequence goes on along the minus strand of NC_088807.1, from coordinate 14,808,741 downwards.
ATTCGACAGTCTCTACCCCGGCCTTTTCCTTGCACAGGAAGGATGGATGAGAACACCACTTGCACCTCAAACTCCTTTATCCTTCTTCCCAGAGCCACGTAGTCTGCAGTGATCCGCTCAAGGTCATTCTTGGCAGTATCATTGGTGCCCACGTGGAGAAGCAGGAAGGGGTAGCGATCCGAGGGCTTGATGAGTCTCGGCAGTCTCTCCATCACATCGTGTATCCTAGCTCCTGGCAAGCAGCAGACCTCTCGGTTTTCCCGGTTGGGGCGGCAGATAAATGACTCAGTCCCCCTGAGGAGGGAGTCCCCGACCACCACCACCCTCCTCCTCCTCTTGGGAGTGGTGGTCGTGGAACCCCCATCCCTAGGACATTGCATCTTTTGCCCTCCAATCGGTGGAGTCTCCTTCTGCTCCCTTCCCTCAGATGGGTCATCTAGTCCACTCTCCGCATTAGTACCTGTAGAGAGAACATGGAAACGATTGCTCACCTGTATCTCCATTGCTGGTTCATGGACGCTCCTCTTTCTCCTTCTGGAGGTCACATGCTGCCAAACCTCCTCACAATCCTTCTATCCCTGCTGCGCCTGCTCTGAATCTTCAGAACATTGTGGCTGTAGAAGCATCTCCTGACGTCTGTCCAGGAAATCTTCGTTTTCCCTTATGCAACGCAGAGTCGATACTCGTTTCTCCAGCCCTCGAACCTTCTCTTCCAATATGGAGACCAGCTTGCACTTTGTACAGACAAAGTCGCTTCTGTCCTGTGGAAGAAAGACAAACATGGCACAACCTGTGCAGGTTACAACAGCTGATCGCTCACCTTCCATATCACCGTCCTCTTAAGATCTTCCTCAATTGCTGCAGGAACTACTCAGAGAAACCTGCAGATGAAAGCCTCAGTGCGCTCTCCTCAAGCGAACTCCCAGGCAAACTCCCGCTGTTAGCCTCTGCTGTTTGCCGCTCAGCTGGTTTGCTGCTGACTGCCCTTATATACCAGTCAGGCCCACTCAAGGCCCACCTGGAACAAAGCACTCCCAATTCACACTTTTCAAACAAACAAGCAAGCAATCAAGCACACGTTCAAACTGACCAACTGTCTCAGCAGCAGACACTCAGATACTCACCAACACAGCCCCCCTAATGCAGCACTTAGCGTCCCTCCTCTCGGACAGCTGTTACGCGGTGGCATGCGCTGGGAGCTAGGCGGAGAAGCGGGGATGCGGCAGGCTCAGGGGAGGAGGTGGAGTGGAGGTGAGCTGGAGTGTGAGGGGGGAGCTGCCAGTGGGTGCAGAGCACCCACCAATTTTTCCTCGTGAGAGCTCCAGCCCCGGAGTACCCACGGAGTCAACACCTATGGTGCTAGAGCATAAGTTTGTATGTTGTGAGGACTTTTTCTGCCACCACATTAGGAGAACATCAGTCATAACCCAAGAAGCAGAAAGTCATCTCCTCACATTCCATCTAAATTATATTAAAACAATGTATTATCTGTTAAGAAGGAGACCCCGTCCTAATAGTACCCACCATCACCAGATAATTAAATAGATCTTAAGATGTTTAAAGAAAACTTTGTTTGACAGCATTCTGTCTGACAAGGAATCACTTAACAACAGTTGTGGGTGTAGAATCATAGAATCATAGAAGACTAAGGTTGGAGCAGACCTCAGGAGGTCATGTAGTTCAACCCATTTCTCAAAGTAGGACCAACCTGAACTAAATCATCCCAGGCAGAGCTTTGTCAAGAAGGGCCTTAAAATCCTCTAAGGAAGGAGATTCCACCACCTACCTAGGTAACCCATTCCAGTGCTTCACCACCCTCCTAGTGAAATAGTGTTCCCTAATATTCAACCTAGACCTCCTCAACTGCAATTTGAGACCATTGCTCCCTGTTTTGCCATCTGCCACCACAGAGAACAGCCTAGCTCCATACTCTTTGGAACCCCCCTTCAGATAGTTGAAGGCTGCTATCAAATTCCCCCTCATTCTTCTCTTCTGCAGACTAAATAACCTCAGTTCCCTCAGCCTCTCCTCGTAAGTCATGTGCCCCGACCCCTAATAATTTTTGTTGCCCTCCACTGGAATCTCTCCAATTTGTCCACATGTTTTCTGTAATGGGGGGCCCAAAACTGGACGCAATACTCCAGATGTGGCCTCACCAGTGCCGAATAGAGGGGAACAATCACTTCCCTTGATCTGCTGGCAACGCTCCTACTAATGCATCCCAATATGCTGTTAGCCTTCTTGGCAACAAGGGCACACTGCTGACTCATATCCAGCGTCTCATCCACTGTAATCCCCAGGTCCTTTTCTGCTGAACTGCCATTTAGCCAGTCGGCCCCCAGCTTGTAGCAGTGCATGGGATTTTTCCATCCTAAATGCAGGACTCTGCACTTGTCCTTGTTGAACCGCATCACCTTTCTTTTGGCCCAATCCTCCAATTTATCTAGGTCACTCTGGACCCTATCCCTACCCTCCAGTGTAACTACCTCTCCCCCCAGCTTAGTGTCATCTGCGAATTTGCTGAAGGTGCAATCCATCCCATCATCAAGATCATTAATAAAAAGAAGAACAGGAGTACTTGTGGCACCTTAGAGACTAACAAATTTATTAAAGCATAAGCTTTCGTGGACTACAGCCCACTTCTTCAGATGCATATAGAATGGAACATATATTGAGGAGATATATATACACACATACAGAGAGCATAAACAGGTGGGAGTTGTCTTACCAACTCTGAGAGGGCAATTAAGTAAGAGAAAAAAAACTTTTGAAGTGATAAGCAAGATAGCCCAGTACAGACAGTTTGATAAGAAGTGTGAGAATACTTACAAGGGGAGATAGAATCAATGTTTGTAATGGCTCAGCCATTCCCAGTCCTTATTCAAACCGGAGTTGATTGTGTCTAGTTTGCATATCAATTCCAGCTCAGCAGTCTCTCGTTGGAGTCTGTTTTTGAAGTTTTTCTGTTGTAATATAGCCACCCGCAGGTCTGTCACTGAATGACCAGACAGGTTAAAGTGTTCTCCCACTGGTTTTTGAGTATTTTGATTCCTGATGTCAGATTTGTGTCCATTAATTCTTTTGCGTAGAGACTGTCCGGTTTGGCCAATGTACATGGCAGAGGGGCATTGCTGGCACATGATGGCATATATCACATTGGTAGATGTGCAGGTGAACGAGCTCCTGATGGTATGGCTGATGTGATTAGGTCCTATGATGATGTAACTTGAATAGATATGTGGACAGAGTTGGCATCGGGGTTTGTTACAAGGATAGGTTCCTGGGTTAGTGGTTTTGTTCAGTGATGTGTGGTTGCTGGTGAGTATTTGCTTTAGGTTGGGGGGTTGTCTGTAAGCGAGGACAGGTCTGTCTCCCAAGATCTGTGAGAGTAAAGGATCATCTTTCAGGATAGGTTGTAGATCTCTGATGATGCGCTGGAGAGGTTTTAGTTGGGGGCTGAAGGTGACAGCTAGTGGTGTTCTGTTATTTTCTTTGTTGGGCCTGTCTTGTAGGAGGTGACTTCTGGGAACTCGTCTGGAATAACAGAGACTTGGTGGGATAACTCACATGACTGGAGTACTGTCATGGATGGATATAAACTGTTCAGGAAGGACAGGCAGGGCAGAAAAGGTGGGGGAGTTGCGTTGTATGTAAGAGAGGAGTATGACTGCTCAGAGCTCCGGTATGAAACTGCAGAAAAACCTGAGAGTCTAGGCATGACTCAAGTTTCACTATATAAACTGGGATCCAAAAGGAAGTTATCTGGAACCAACTCCAGGACACAGCCCCAAGATCAGAGCTGGAAGACCTCAACACTGGCCCAACTATATCATTCAGAAGCTGGAGTCCCCGAATAACCTGATCCTGACTGGCAAGCAGGAAAAGTTCATCTGCCTTATTGGGAGTGGTAAGCATTTTGTGCTTAGCATACACATTCTGTTTCTCTGATTGTTAATAAATAAAGGTCAAGGATATTACTGTGTAAGGCTCCTTCAATAGTGAAAGACTCCACAAACCAACAGAATGTAAGGTTACACCCTGAGCCCACAGAAGGTTGGGTGCCCTAGAGTGTGAGGTTATGCCCTGAGCCCCAGGAACGGGGTAAGGGTGGGTGCCTAAATTAAGAGGGTTACACCTTAAGCCCTTGGAACTGAGTAGAGATGGATGTCCCAAAGTGTGCTGGTAACATGTTAACAACACAAACCACTCAGGGTGAAATCCAGGCTCTACTGAAATGAATGGGAATGTTCCTGCTGGTCTCTACAGGGGCAGGAATTCATTCTCAGTGTAGACACGATGTGTTGTGTGTAACATGGTGTCAGCTCGTCGAGGATAACCCTAGAGTCTTACCTTTGGGCTGTGAGCTCTTTGGGAGTCTCTGTTCTGTGTCTGTGTAGTGTCCAGCACACTGGGCCCCTTGCTCTCAGACTGGACCCCAGGTGCCACCACAATAACAACACTAGAGTGACTCCTGGGGTCACGTTGGCCGGCTGACACAATGCTGACCACAGCCGTCCTTTTCCACACCAAGAGCAAAACTGTGTTCAGCACAGTGCTCGTCACACCAGGCTAGTTATTGCTGTTGTGTATGACTTGCATTACGGTATTGACGAGGAACCCCAGTCAGGGGTCAGGGCCCTGCTGTGCCAGGTGCTGCACGGACATGTAACAATGACAATCCCTGCACCAGCGAGCTCATCATTTAAATGTCAGACACGACACAGCCAGCGGGTGAACAGACAAACCCCTCCGTGGTGAGGGGCTGGGAGGACGAGATAACAAGACAGAAGAGGGAGCGTAGCAGGGAAGCAGAGTCCCAGCTGGCCCCTAGCCTAGCCAGTGCCAGAGGGCAGCGCTCAATAGGCCCCATGGCAGAGGTAGCTCCAAGGAGGGATTTCGAGGAGGGGAAGGTGGTGGCTTTGTGAACACTGATGGGGACCTGTTCCCATGCATTTCAGGCAGTGTGGGAGAAAGCGTGGAGGTGCTCAAGAGGAGAGACTGACAGGCTGCTATTGATGGTAGAGCATGAGCTGATGGCTTGATGAACTATTAGAGTTCATGAATTCCTGCCCCCTGTAGAGACCAGTGGGAACACTTCCATTGATTTCAGTAGGGCCTGGATTTTACCCTGAGTGGTTAGTGTTGTTAGCATGTTACCCACACAGTCTAGGGGACCCACCTTTACCCTTCTATGGGCTCAGGGTGTAACCTTAGACACTGTGGGTTTGAACTGACAATACATGATCTAACACCACACATCCCTCCAGCCCAGACCAGGCCTGTCCGTTCAGCATCCTGTGCTGGGTTAACACATGTTCCAACAATATAATTTCCAGAGATCCTAGAAATCTGTTTGTTACAGTAAAACATGTAATTTGCATTTTTGCAGAGAATCTTTAGTTTTTATATCGTGTGAAAAAATAAAACCATATATGAACTATTAACTAAATTTTACTGAAAGTACCAGCATCACTTATTCAAAGCATGCAACCTTCCCACTCCCTGATTGATTTTTGAATGCACTTTAAATGTACAGTGGATCCCCATTTATCTGATCTAACTGGGGCCAGATCAGATAATCAAAAATTCAGATAACCAAGAGAATTGGCAAAGAGCTTTCAATCCCATACTTTAAGGGCTCTGGCTATCAGCTCCGGTCAGCTAGGACTGCGGCTGTCAGCCCCACCTAGGGCTGACCACCTGAGCCCCGGTGGCTAGTGGTTCGGTTAATATGGAGAGGTGGATAATGGATGCTTGGATAAAAGGAGTTCTACTTTATATTGTGGCTAAGGAAAGTAAAGTTCAGCATTTCATGTTAATCACAGAAAAATGCAGATTTTTTTGTTTTTTTTTTATTAGAGAATTTTGGGTTTTTATCACAGAAGACCAGAATTCCTGGTAATTTCCCATGGAGACAAGACTTGAAAGTGTCTGACACTGGCTAGGATCAACTATACCTGACTACCAGACTGAGAGCTCTTTGGTGCAGAAACAGTCTCTCCTGGTCTATATTTGCAGCACCCAGCACAATGGGGTCCTGATCTAAGTCAGAGTCTATGCAGCAGCTGACAGAATGGGGTCTAGATCTCCATTAGGGTCTATGCCATGCCCAGTACAGTGGGGCTCAGATCTCGTTCTGAGTCTAGGCAGCACCTAGCACAATGGGGCCTGATTTTAATCAGAGTCTGTGCAGTGCCAGGCACAAGGGGGCCTAGATCTCGGTCATGGTCTGTGCAGCACCCTGCACAAGGGGCCCAAATCTTGGTCAGAGTCTATGCAACACTCAGTACAGTGAGGCTCTGATCTAAGTCAGGGTCTATGCAGCACCTGGCACAATGGGGTCCAGTTCTCCATTTGGGTCTGTGCCTCGCCCAGCACAGTGGGTCCCAGATCTGAATCAGGGCCTGTACAATGCCCAGCTTAGTGGAGCTCTGATCATAGTTGTGATCTTTGTATCACCCAGCACAATGGGGAGGCCGATCTCAGCTGGGGCCTCTAGGTGCTACTGTAATACATGTAATAATAATAACAACCAGGAAGCGCCTTCCATTTAGATCTTTGAGCCAAATGACCCTTCCTCCCTACACACACACACACTTCTGGCCTGGCAGCCCCTCCTCTTAGGGGCATCAGTGGATCAGGGTGGGGCAGGGCTGTGAGGCCCTTTTGAAGAGGCACCAAATCACCTGTGTTCCCCACCAGACCCTCCAGGGAAAGGCCACAAGGAACCCCAAATGGCCACACCCTGCAGTGAGGGGATAACGGGCTGAGCAATGAATCACACCCACCATCGGGGTTTGCCCAGCACTGATGGGAGGTGGGAACAGGCCATGGCAGGGGGGACATGCTTCCAGGGGGCAGAAGTGTGAGCAGCCACCGAGAGCAAAGGAACAGGGTAATAATGGGGCTGGACCTACCTTAAGGATTCAGCATGTCTCAGGAGATGCCAAGCAGCGAACCAGGAGTCTGGGGTCACGGCAACACACAGAGCACCCAAGTAACTGAACTGATGTGCTGGGGCTGAAGGGGAAATGGCTTCTGGAGCTGTGTGTGAACTTTGACCGGGGGAAAGTGAAAGCACCAAGGTGTCTGTCACACATTAACCTGCGAAAGGTATTATCTGGCCAGGATCCAGCACAGGTGTTCGGTTACCTGTGGAGACATGGGGAGCAATGAGACGTTTATATGTCAATGGGGTTCCTGTTCATCCTCCCATCACTTGGGAGGCCCATTGCAGGTCTGCATTGAGTGCTGATACTTCTCTCCCCTGGATCTGCTCCGCACTCCCAAGCTGCCCCTCCTGTTCCAGACTGTGCCATGCACAGACAACAGCAGCCCAGGGGTCGAAGGTGCAGTGCAAAACAACACAATGGGTTTGAACATGAGACAGGAGCAGGGCCGGCTCCAGCGTTTTTGCCGCCCCAAGCGGCAAAGAAAAAAAAAAAGATAAAGCTGTGATCGGTGGCACTTTGGCTCTACCGCTGTGCCACTTCATTCTTTGGCGGCAATTGAGCAGCCGGTCCTTCCCTCCGAGAGGGACCAAGGGACCCGTCGTCAAATTGCCACTGAAGACCCGGCTGTGCCATCCCTTTCCATTGGCCACCCCAAGCACCTGCTTCCTGCACTGGTGCCTGGAGCCGGCCCTGGACAGGAGGATGGCAGATTCCACCTACCAGCAGTGAGGACTTAACCAGGGATCACTCTGGGGCAGGTGAAAGATGATTTTTTCCCTGTGCAAAACTTAGATGAATTTCCTTGGAAACTTTCAACACGAAAATTTTATTTTTTCATTAAAAAACTGAAAACCTGAAAAAGGGTGTGTGTGCGTGGGGGGGGGGGGGGGAGGGAGCGTGATTTAAAAATAAAAGAAATAGGGGAGAGGGGTTGGTTTTCAAAAGAAAACTTGAAAATGTCCAAGGAAAGCAGACATTTTACATACACACATACACCCAGAATCATTTAGTCAAAAATCTAGTCTTCTGTCAAAAGAAGTCTTAATGTAAATTTTTTGGCCGACCCTGATCAGAAGCTGGGAAGCTCTGGGGGTTTAAGTGGGTTAGTTAAACCTCATTAGACCCTTGTGTGGATGCTCTTAATCAGAATTAAAGTGGACTTAATTTGATTTAGCTCTATCCAGGCACAACTCCAATCACTCTCAGCGCCTAGAATGGTTCAGGCAGAAAAAATTGGTCTTCCCACAATTGGGGCTCCTGGCTGTATGTCTCTCTCTTTCCTGTTGTCATCAGCCATTTTCCTTCCCTGCTAGCAGCTGATCTCACGGCTGTGCCAGTGTTGCGGGACTGTGGGTCTCCTGCTTGGTGGGGCCCAAGAGAGTGCCTGGAATGAGGATGCAGGCGTGAGCTCAGTAAGAGCAGCACAGGTGTTTCTTTCTGGGAGAGGGGACAATGGCAGCTCCCATCCTGCTCCTAGTGCAGCTGATTCCAAAAACCCTTTCACTTTCCCTGGGCAGCAAAGGAAGCACCCTCACTGCTGCTGTCCTCTCAGGGATACTTCCTGGGTATTGGGGGAGGGGGGAAGCCTGTCTGGGAGAAGCAACACCCTTTAGGAACTGACTGTGGATGTGCTCCCCATCACCCAATCCTGTCAGCACAGTAACTTGGTTACAGTATTTTGGTGATTCACACCATAATTTACAGATTATCATAGCATTTAAGTACAAAACCTGTTTTAAAAAATGGCTTTTCACTGTGTGAATCCCATAAAGCCAAACTGCTCTTATTATTTGCATTGTAGTAGCACTAAAACCCCAGTCATGGCCCAGAACCCCATTGTGCTAGGTGGTGTACAACCCCTGAACATAAAAACACTCCCCCCCCCCCTCCCATGTTGATCAGCAGCAGGGTCTGAACCCTTAAGTGTTAGATCCCTGGTTTAGACCCATGCTAGCTGAACCATATGAGTAATTACTGGCCTCTTTTTACACCTGCCAATGGAAAAGGACATGACAAATGACTTTTCAATGAGTTACACAAGCATTCACTTTTCAACAGTAGGCTATTGGTGATTAGCAATCGTGGCTTCTACCCCAGCTCTGGGAGAGGAGTGTGGCTTATAGTGGTTAGAAATAGGTTAACCCAAGATGCATCAGTCACTCTGAAAGGTGGTGTGGTGAACTAGTCAATTTGAGTGGGTTTGTTGTCTTAACCTGGGTCTTGCTCTGGCTCTCATTTTTGCCATGCTACATTTTTTGACATCAAATTAACATTTGGCAGCTTCAGACTGGCACACAAATTTAATGTTATCATTGTAAAGTACTTTTTAGAAACCAATATGCCGTGTGTGGACCTTAAACTGGTACTCTTAGAATTCTTAATCTAGGCACCCTTTACTAGAGGGGCCTCTGAACTTTATTGGGAGCGTTCCAGGGGAAACAGCCTGTGTGATGCAATCTAGCCTTAGTGACTACAACTCCCATAATGTCTTGGGGAAAGAGGTAGAGACTTCCTCATGCAGGGAGAGCAGGTGGTGGTCTCCATTTTGGAGAAAGGAGTGAGATTGCTGCTGTGGAGCTCTGTTCATACCAGGAGCTGCTGCTAGGAAGTCAGAAGTGAGAGTCTGCAAGGGCTTTCATTGAGCATGGAGCCTCAGCGGCTGTTGGTGGCTTCCCTGCAGCCAGGGCAGAGACTGTTCCTGTGCCTAGAGCTGACTGGTGTGGGTGTGCAGTATAGGAACTGTGTGTAACTCCCACTCTTGTTTGGGAAAGTACTTGCAAGGGAAGGGGCACAGCAGAGAGTCTGAGTCTGAGGAGAGGCAGAGTGATCTTCCCACCAAACCAGGATCCAGAGCTGCTGAACTTTGGTGGTGCCAGCTCCAATCATCAGTGGGGTTGTGCAGCTTGTTCCTTGGCTGGACTGATACACAGAACCAACAGAGTGCTGTCTCCAGCTGCAGATCTTCAAGCGCTCCCATGCAAACAAGTGTCTATGTCAGGGTTCTCTCTCCACTCTGAACTTTAGGGAACAGACGTGTGGACCTGCATGAAGACCCCCTAAGCTTATTTCTACCAGCTTAGGTTAAAACTCCCCAAGGCACAATTTCTCTCTTATATCTTGGATTAAGTAACGCTGCCACCACCAAGTGATTTAAACAAACATTTAGGGAGAGCCACTTGGAGCCCTAACTTCCCCAAATATCCCCCCAAACCTCTACACCCCTTTTTCTGGGCAGGTTTGAGAATAATCCCCCCAAGACCCTACACCCCCTTTCCTGGGGAGGCTTGAGAATATATCCTCACCAGTTGCTACAGGTGAACACAGTTCCAAACTCTTGGATCTTAAAACAATGAAAAATCAATCATGTTCTTTGTAGTAGGTCCTAGCCGGGGCTCGACCCTTCCGGACAGGAGGGGAGCCACACCGACTCACTACTGTGGGAACAAGTAGTCAGTTAGTCCCGAAACTCCGGCTCTTTAGTGCAGAGTCGGAGCAACCACAGTTAAAGCTCAGGCCCTTGACTGCAGGGGCTGAGCGAGCAAATAGTTCAGAGCCCAGGCCCTGGATCAGGGCGGGCAAACACAGTTAGGCCCAGGTCCTTGTTACAGGGGCTGAGCGAGCAAATAGTTCAGAGTCCAGGCCCTGGATCAGGGCGGGGCAAACACAGTTAGGCTCAGGCCCTTGTTTGCAGGGGCTGAGCGAGCAAAGAGTTCAAAGCCCAGGCCCTGGATCAGGGCGGGGCAAACACAGTTAGGCTCAGGCCCTTGTTTGCAGGGGCTGAGCGAGCAAATAGTTCAAAGCCCAGGCCCTGGATCAGGGTGGGGCAAACACAGTTGGCTCAGGCCCTTGTTGCAGGGGCTGAGCGAGCAAATAGTTCAAAGGCCAGGCCCTGGATCAGGGCGGGGCAAACACAGCTAGACTCAGGCCCTTGTTGCAGGGGCTGAGCGAGCAGATAGTTCTGGTAAGGTACGCCTAGGCTTGCTGTAGCCGAGCGTTGGGTGAGGGGGAAGCCTGCCACCCGTGCAGGGGGTGGCAGGGGGGAACGCAGGCCCACCCACTCCACTGCGTTCCAGCCCGGGGCCCTAACAGCGGTTGCTGCCACTGCTGGTCAGTGGGGTATCCAGGCCGCAACACACTGACATAGGCTCACATTCAGTTGCAGCCGGACCGGGGTCGGCTATCCCCGGGCTACTTCCGTGATCCCCCTCAAAGCCTACCTCGTTCGTTGCGCCGGGATCGGGCCAGTCCATCTCCATGGGCTCCTCTCTGCCCGGGCTCGGCGGCAAGTCTGGTAGCTCTGCTGGGAAGTCCGGCCAATGGTCCTCAGGCGGCTCCTCTGGATAGCAGCAGGGGCGAAGGGGTTCGGGTCCAGTCTCACCCTCAGGGTTAGTGGGGTCCGGTTCCCAGGGGTTCTCCCAGTGGCGGGCTCCGGCGGCTCCTCCTCGTAGCGGGCCCGGGGTAGCTCAGGCCAGCCAGGGTCCAAGCCCCGGTCTTCGACGGTCTCCTGGCCAGGAGCTCCCGGCCGCACGTCTGCTCCCTGCGGTGGCTGGGCACCAACTGAGCTCTGGCGGCTGGCCTTTATACTTCCTGTCCCGCCCCTTGACTTCCGGGGGGCGGGGACAGGCGGTGGTGGTCCCACCCACTCTGGTGCCGGCACGTGGGCTCCCTCTTCTGGACAGGAGGGGAGCCACACCGACTCACTACATTCTTAAAAAAAGAATTTTAATTAAAGAAAAGGAAAAGGATTCACCTCTATAAAATCGGGATGGTAAGTACTTTACAGAATAACAAAAGACTCAAGAACATAGAGGATCTCCCCTCTAGGCAAAACCTTAAAGTTACAAAAGCAGGGATAAACCTCCCTCCTCCTACAAAGGAAATCACAAACCAAAATAAAAGTAAGCGAATGCATTCCTTTGCTAGTACTTACTAATGAGTGGGATTGCTTGCTTTCTTGATCTGTCTCCGGCAAGCACACAGAACAGAGAAACAAAGCCTCCTCCCTCCGCCCCCATGGATTTGAAAGTATCTTGTCCCCTTATTGATCCTTTTGGTCAGGTGTCAGCTAGGTTACCTGAGCTTCTTAACCCTTTACAGGTAAAAGAGGAATCAACCCCTTACAGGGTAAAGATGGATTTTATGCTACCCTTAGCTGTATGTTTATGACAGTCTAGGACTCTGAGATCCAGAGGAGTGTTCACTGCAGGTGGGGTGAATAGTGGCAGTGTAAATGCCAGTTAGATTTATATCATTAGTTCATTATTTATTTCATGATTTCATTTCAATAGTTTCATTTATTACTGTATACTGTATTTGTTAATTGATTTTATTCAATTGCCCCCTGTGGATTTAAATTAGTAGTGACATATAACACTGGTCTACAATTTTTGAGAAGTCTGCTTCAGAGATAAAATGTGCTATTTATTATGTATTTTGATGTGCTGAATTCAAATATGACAATTAAAACAACTGATTGGCTACTGTTTCTAAGATATTTAAGTTTTTACATTTTATGTCTATGTATATTGTGTAGACAGTAGAGTTTTAATCATAAATTGTAAACGTAGGTCTTTTCATGTGTTTATGGTTGCTTTACATGATAATATTTCACCTGTCCTGTTTATGTATTACTTTAAAAATCAGCAAAAGGGTTATATAAATAAAATTTATTATGAAACAAAAGGCAAAAAACTATTATGTACATAGTTTAGACCTATTCAGTGTCTACTCGGCGCTTCTTGGTTTGTCTCTTGTATTCTTTAAATCAGGCCTGCACAACTCGTAAAGTGGCGAGGACCATATTACTCCAAAGAAAATAGCTGAGGGCCGAAACCCCCCGGCCGTGCTGAAACACACCCCCCCCCAGCACCACCCAGCCCTGCCGAACCCCGTCCCCCCCACAGCACCGCCCAGGCCCCGTGTAAGCAAGCAGGATGCACCCCGGCGGCGCCTCCTGCTGTTCTTCTCAGGAATTAGCTCATCCAGCCATTGGAGCGACCTCTGCAGGCCGGTGTCCCACTGCCGCTGGCTCTGTGTCCCTCCTGGACCCCAGTGCCCTTTGATCTGGGGTGCTGCCCCCTGGCAATACCCCCACACTCTGGCTCTTGGTCTCCTCTCTCTGGGGAACCCCCAATCCTCTAATCCCCACCTCACTTCAGTATAAGGCTACTGCCAGTCACCAACTAGCCCCCGCGCCCTGGGGTAGACTGCAGTATATCAGCCACTCATCACAGGCAAGGTTGGGTTTGGACCTGCTGCCTCCCTCTATAGCTGGGCTGCCCCTCTGCAGCTCTGGTACTGGTCTTAGGCCCTTAGCTAGGTCCGCAGCTTGGGGGTTTTCCAGCCTGGAGTTCCCCAGCTCCTCTAGCCTTCCCCAGCCCTGCTCCACTCCCAGTACCCTGCTCAACTCCCTAGCAGCCAGACCCTTCTCTCTCTACAAGCAGAGAGAGACTTCCTCTGGGCCTCTGGCTCACAGCCTTTTTATACAGGCCAGCTGGGGCCTGATTGTGGCATGGCCCAGCTGCAGCGGCTTCCCCAATCAGCTCAGCTTTTCCCCTGCCACAGCCCTCCCCCAAGGCTGTTTTAAGGCCATCTGGGCAGGAGTGGGGTAACCACCCTGCTACACACCCCAAAACACATCCCCCACCCCAGCGCCACCCACACCGTGGAAACAAACCCTCCTTCCCCAGCGCCGCCCTGCTGAAACAGCTGTGGGCCGAAAAGGAAGGGCTTTTTTGGGGGGGGGAGGGTGTGATACTTTATTAAGAATTTTTCAATTAAAGCAAAACATTTTTAAAATTATTTTAATTTTTTTTATGAATCATGGAAAAATGAAAAACACCTGTTCCGTTGAAAGAAAACATTTGTACTTTTCATAATTATCTTGCAAATTTAATGAGAGATATTACATCTCTTTTCGGCAACAAGCTTGTCATATTCGGGGGTCATATTTGAAGTGGATATTTTCATAATGTCTTCCAAATGGTCATCAGTCAGAGAAGAATGTTGCTTGTTTTTATTCATGTTCATGATGTAAAATGTTTGTTCACATATGTAAGTGCTTCCAAAAATGCTGAACGTTTTCAGTGCAACTTCAATAAGATTCTTGTATTTTTCATCGTCCAGACTTTTGTAGAAGTCCCACAGGCTTTCTCTGTGCTTATTTTGGTAAACTGCCGAACATTGAAGTTCAATAACCTCCAACTGCAAATCTTGTGGTACTTCCTCTGGATCCACAGAAAAGGGATCTTCAATCAGCTTCAACTGGATGTCATCATCTTTAGACAAAGTAAGTCTTCTGTCAAATTCTTCAATCAAAAGATTGATGTGCTTTGCATATTTTTCTCCTAACTCGGCGTGTTTGTGCTGAGGGATACGCTGTGCACAGGTGGGAAAGTGACACATTTCACCTTTTGACAGCTGACTTCTGAAAAGTTTCAATTTCATTTTGAAAGCTTTCACTGCTGCACACATTTGAAATATAAGTTGATTTTTTCCCTGAAGTTGAATGTTGAGATCATTCAGGTGTGCTGTAATATCACAAAAGAAAAAGAGATCTTGATTCCAGGACTAATTTTCAAGCTCTGGGAATTTTATTGGCCCATTTTCTAGGAATTTTGCTATCTCCTCTTTCAAAGCAATGAAATGCTGGAGCACTCTTCCTCGACTCAACCACCTCACTTCCGTATGGTAGATTAATTTAATTAGATAAATTCTTCAAGAAGAGCAACTGCTCCAACATTTTTTCCACACATAGCTGGAGCACCATCAGTACAAATGGCCACCAAGTTTGTGAAATCTACTCCCAACTTATCATTCATGCACTTTATCACTTTACTGGAGATTTCTTTTCCAGTTGTGCGACCCATCATGGAGCACATGCCAACAAGTTCTTCAGTAATTTCAAAGTTTTTATCAATACCTCTCATAAAAATAAGAAGTTGGGCGGTGTCTTTTAAATCGGTGCTTTCATCCATAGCTAGGGAGTAAAAGCAGAATTCACTGACTCTCTGCTTTAACTGATCACTTAGGTTAGTAGAAATGTCAGCTATTCTTCTCTGTACAGTCATGCGTGATAGACTGACATTCTCAAATATTCCTCTCTTTTCTGGACATAACTCAGATACAGCAATCCACATACACTTTTTTAAAAACTCGCCTTCTGTGAAGCATTTCCCAGCAGCAGCAATTTCCTTAGAAATTTGAAAGCTTACTTTAGTAACTGTATCATTCTCAGTGCTCACTTTCTTGAAAATTTGCTGTTCTCCACTAAGGTTTTTCACTAAACTGGCTGCTTTAATTATTTTTTCATTTGGGTTCAATTTGGCAAGATTGAGATGTTTAGTTTCAAAGGTTGTATTCTTTCGGAATGGCTAACGTTTCGCGACACACAAGGCACAGTATTTTGTCTTTGGAAACAGTACATAAGTATTTATTTGTCCATTCAGTTTTGAAAACTCTGTGCTCTGATTCTATTTTTCTCTTTTTCTTTTCACTCATGGTAGCCATTATGAAGCTCAAGATTTTGTTGAACAAATTCACACACAAGGGAAACATTCAGTCACACACAAAGGGAAGAGATCTCTCACGGCGCGTGGCACACTAGCAAGGCACTGACAGTGTGTGGAAGCCTGTAGAGGGGGAAAGAAATGGCGCGCATAGGGTAACCAGATCACAGCAGTAAAATAGGACCCGCCCCCTCCCTGCTCAGCCCCACCATTACACCCCTCTTTAATCCCTAGGCGTCACTATATTACTGCACACAGCAGTACCAAAAATTAAAATACTGAAAATGGATGCCTCCTTCCAGCCACCGACTCGCTGCTCACCTCCTCATCTCCCCCCAAGTATAAAGCCTCGCCGCCACTACCTGCTCACCCACCCTCTCGGTTCGTCATCCCCCCATGAAATAAGGGGAGGGGAAAATGGGCAGAGTTTGAAGGGATTTTCTGGGGCTATGAACTAAGCCAGGGAGAGGAAAGGGGGGCAGTGTGAAGGGATTGGATGTGACTGTCCAACACACAAACACAGGGACCACAGGGAGCCCGGGGGGGTGGGGAGCAGTGTCATAGGGTCCAGGGAGGAGTAAGGTCCCTGGACCAGGTAAGGGGGCAGCTGTCGGGGCAGGGCAGGTGCAACACACACACACACACAGGGCCGACCGGAGGGGGAGCAAGTGGGGGAATTTGCCCCAGGCCCCACAGGATCCCCCATGAGAATGTTGGAGGCTCCACCCTGCCTCTGCATTCGCCTTCCCCCATCCCCTGGTGCCTCAGTGTGCCACGTAGGGTGACCACATCACAGGGATGAAATATCGGGACGCGCGGGGGGGAGCAAAAAAAATGGAGGTGCAGAAAAAAAAAGTAGTTTCGCAGGGT
Source organism: Chrysemys picta bellii (assembly GCF_011386835.1). Lineage (NCBI taxonomy): Eukaryota > Metazoa > Chordata > Testudines > Emydidae > Chrysemys > Chrysemys picta. The sequence goes on along the minus strand of NC_088807.1, from coordinate 14,792,411 downwards.
CTGGGGGTATTAACTGCCTTCCCCACGGAGCCTCTGGCCCCCCGGCCTGCTGGAGCGCAGCCGAGCGGGGGAGGCGCGGGGCTCCCCGGCAGCAGCGGGGAAGTTTATCGGTTCGGGGGACCCTGACCGGCTCCTCGCCCCTGTACGCCGGCCGCTCCGCCCGGGAGAAGTCTCGCCCCGGCAGCCCCTCTCCGCCACGTGTCTCTGATGGGTGGCCCACACCCCTGGGCCGCGCCGCCCACCCAGGCCCTGCCCGCTCCGCGCTGCCCCCGGACCCACGGTGCTGCCCTGTGTGCTGCAGGGCTGGAGCAGCCTCCGCGCTAAACTGCAGCGCTCCCAGCCCCGGCTGGCCATGGCCCGTGTGCCCAGGCTGCTGCACAGGGGCATCTCCTCCCCAGGCCCGGCTCGGGATCCAATGGGGCAGTGAGGGGGTGGGGCTGGGGGCGGGGATTTGGGGAGGGATCCAATGGGGGAAAGAGGAGGCGGAGTGGGGCGGGGAGGGTGAGAGCCCCTCCGGGCTCCGCCTGTGCGCCAGAGCAGAAGGCAAAATTGTTTGTTTGTCCAGTGTCCCGACCTAACATCGTTCGGGACGTGGGACAAACAAGCAAATATCAGGACAGTCCTGATAAAATCGGGACGTCTGGTCATCCTAGCGCCGCGTCCAGGAGCAGCCCTGGACAGCGCTGCAGCGGCGTTGCTCCAGCAAAGCCTGAGCATCTCCGGCTCAGAGCCATGTGGTAAGGGGGCGGGGCTGCAAGCTGCAGCCGAGCAGCGGGAGCTCACGCCCCGCTGGAGCCAGGCCGCTGCAGCGCTGTCCAGGGCTGCTCCTGGATGCGGCGCGCTGAGGCTCCGGGAGATGGGGGAGGCGGGGGTTAGCAGCATGGTAAGGCTCTCTGAACTGGGCATCCCCCCCAGCCCTGACCCCCAGCTCCGAGCACAGCCCCTCTGAGCTGGACACCCCCCTGATCCCATCCCCCCACAGCCCTAACCCCTAGCTCCGAGCCCAGCCCCTCTGAGCTGAACACCCCCCAACCCCATCCCCCAGCAGCCCTGACCTCAGCTCCGAGCCCAGCCCCTCTGAGCTGGACATCCCCCTGACCCCAGCCCCCATGAGCTGCAGCTCGAGCCCAGGCCGGGTGCCTCTCCCCTCGCTTGGACTTACCGGTTCTGCCTCGTGCCCAGCGCTTCCCGCCTCAGCAGCCCCGGAAGTGACCCTGTATGCCAGGCAGGAGGAGCGGGAAACGGAGACGCATGTGCCGGGGCGGGGGCCGACCTCACAGCCTCGTGCATGCACTGCGCTCCGACCGCCCAGACGATCAGAAGCGCGGCTGCCAGGTTCGCCCCCTGACGGGGCGGGGGGGGAGGGGCGACCTCACAGCCCTGCACGTGCGTGCACTGCACTCCAACAGCCCGGACGGTCAGAAGTGCGGCTGTTGGGTTTGCCCCCTGCCCAGGGGTGGGGGAGGTCGGGCCTCCCTGCCCCAGTAGCCGCACTTCTGACTGTCAGGGCGGTCAGAGCGCAGCGCGCGGGGCTGTGAGGTCGGGCCCCCTGGGCAGGGGGTGAACCCGGAACCCCCCCACCGCTTGCCCGCGGGCTGCACAGTGGGCGGCCTGCAGGCCGCGTGTTGTGCAGGCCTGCATTAAATGGAGCATCTCTTGTCACTGTCCAGCAATAATCTGCAAGCATTGATGGGCTCCATTTGCCCTGATAGCGTTTCTCCATTGTTGCAATGTCCTGGTGAAATCGCTCGCCATGCTCGTCGCTCACTGCTCCGCAGTTTGGGGGAAAAAAATCTAGATGAGAGTGCAAAAAATGTATCTTTAGTGACATGTTGCAACCAAGGCTTTTGTATGCCTTGAGGAGGTTTTCCACCAACAACCTGTAGTTGTCTGCCTTGTTGTTTCAGAGAAAATTTATTGCCACTAACTGGCAGGCTTTCCATGCCGTCTTTTCCTTGCCACACAGCGCATGGTCCAATGCATCATCTTGAAGAAGTTCACAAATCTGAGGACCAACAAAGACACCTTCCTTTCCTCCCAGGCTCCAATGACTGTCGGTGTGGCCAATCTTTCTTGATGTAGTGGGAATCTCTTGCACGACTATCCCATTCACAGAGAAAACAGCAGTACTTTGTGTATCCAGTCTGCAGACCAAGCAAGAAAGCAACAACCTTCAAATCACCACAAAGCTGCCACTGATGTTGGTCATAGTTTATGCACCTCAAAAGTTGTTTCATGTTGTCATAGGTTTCCTTCATATGGACTGCATGACCAACTGGAATTGATGGTGTGGAAAATTGTCCACACTGTTGATTTTGGATCAGACACCCTGAGGCTCTGTTATTGATCAATCAAACATGCATGCATTGGGGGAGTCAGCCAAGGCAGCCGAAAACCCACCCGACAGATAAAATGCGAGAGATTATATAGGATAAAACCACAAAAATTACATATACTTCCTTAAAGTTTTACATCCATATAAGGAATAAAGCAAAACAAGTTTTCCTGTTTTTCTTAGTTTTGCCCTTTGTGGTTTCTTGCTCTGTCACCTGACATCTATTAATCATAGTCTGTTACAAAGATGAATTCTACTTTTATAATGTCTACAGTTAGTTCTGCTTTTATGATTTCTGTCTACCCTTCTCCTTTTACACCCCCCCCTTTTCTCCTTCCTCCAGGCCACGCATACAGTTTACCTGACCCTATATACAGTTCACTTGACCAAAGTTTAGTCCTTAGATCATTTTTCCTCCACAATTCCCCCCCTTTGGTGCTTCTAGCACCACCTTTGGCCTAAACTTTAACATTCATGAGCCCATTGATTTCCTTTCTTTCCCTTTCCCTTTTTTCATCCCAACTTTCATTAAAGATTTTATTAACAGTCATTAATGTCACTTGTTCCCTTGCGCTGGGCCTAACAGAAAATTATATATACAGCAATGTTTTTTGCAACAGTAATAATAAAGGCACAATCCCAAAACAAGCAATTCTAATACAACAGTCAATCCACCTATAGGAACAACATGATGTGGTTCGTGTATAATTTTTTTTTTAATCTTGGGTATCAATGAAAGCAGATTTTGGAAACGGTCTGGTACCAGGGTTGTCCAGTTAAAGGGCATTTTATACCTGAGAGTTGATTGCAAATTTTTTTATCCAAAGGCCAATAAATAACATGGCTGCCTGCAGTCATAGTGAGGTTAAAATGAGTGTTGTGTACAATATGGGCCTTAACAAATACACAGCTGTTATTAGCCTGGAAGATCATGACTCCTGTCAGGAGGGTTCCCAGTCACTTACCTTCCCAACAAACATTGTTATGGACAGTGACAACTTTCCCTGGCTTGAGTTTACATATACATTGGAGCTGTGGGGATTCTAATGGCCAGAGTGTCCATTGGTTTCCTAATCCAATCCAAATATTGGGTGTTATTTCAGGAGCACTGACTATGAATTGGCTAGGCATACCAGATGGCTTGATTTCCCAAATGTCTCAGTGAATAACCCAATGCCAGATGCATCCTCCCCATGGACCAGGCTGGATTCATTATGTGGGAGCCCACATCCCTCTCACCGGTCCGTATGTTTGGAAGGAGCACTGTGAATAAGGTTCTCCTTCACCCGGAGAACCTCCAAGTATGCCTCCATGGCCATAGATCAGATGGTACTCCTGAAGTGTCTGTAAGGGCAGTGGGCCAGGCCTGGTACTCAAGATCACTTCCAATGGCCGTTAGCTGGTCATTCAGAAAATCCGGGACTTTTGAACACACCATGTCCCACTGCAATGCCTTCCCAGCACCAGTGATATTTAAGACCATCTCCGTTAGCAACTTCTGGGTCATAGAACTAAGGGTGGAGATAACATATAACTCACCAACTCTAGCCTGTACCTGGGTTAGCTGTGCCCCAGAAATAAGGCTAGTGGCCTTATTTAGTTGCCCCAATTTTTCATCATGTTCTTGGTTCTTAAAAATATTTCAAACTGCTGCTGCACTATTGGCCCCATCCCATAGGGATCCGGTCAAGTCTTTCTTCTTTCTAGAGGAAATAACACAAGCCCTCTGTTGTGCTAATCTAATGGCAGCCCCCCCCCCCCCCCGAACAATTTGGGTATGTAGAGGTGATCTGGAAACTGGATAAAGGCAATAAAAATTTTACAGTCCCTAATGTAGTGTTAATTATAGTCCATTGATATCCTAATACATCTCTCTTGGTATAGTACTGTACCACATCTGTTGGTTAAACACCTTTATGTACTTTTGGGAGGCATTGATATTAATGGCATAAGAAGGGGTGTATTACAATAAGGTACAGGTCACATTATTAGTCACTGGAATAATTTCTATGCAGGTAAAATTTCCAGTGGCAAAACAAACTCTTTGGGTATTCATTTAGTTGTTCACTAATTGGGTGACTAAATAACAATAAGGGCCTTTCTCATTTAACACAGTGCAAATTCCAGGAACAGCCATCATATCTACTTCGCTATAGAATCCATCAATTGCAATTACAGATTCTTGGGGTTCACTGGTAGTGAATCATATACTTTTATCTCCACTGATCCACTTGTTTTCCAGTCAATTGTTTGCTTATATGGGATATCCTGAAACTTAAAAGTAATTTCTTTTTCTAAACAATATTTAAATAAATCACTAAAGTGTGAAGGCCTTGGCCATTGGTTTTATCAAATATATGGCATTGTATGTATTTGGATGTGTTATAGGGGTAATAGTGTAATGGAGGAGATGGCAGGGGCAGTGGCAACAAGGTGCCTTTGGTACTTGTCATTTAAAATCCAATTAGGGAGGGCAATACATGCTGAAGGACTTATCCAAAACACAGGGCGCAGCCTGTAGAATAAACGCCAAAATCCAATCAATACCACATTTCCAAACATGGGTCCCACAAGTTTCTTCCTGCCAGTGTATAATTCTTTGTTTCTTTACCAGGGTCAGTTCTTAATGTCTTTTGTAGTCAGGAATACCTGGACTTCGGTGGTTTCAATAAAGCGAGTGTTCCTTCTTCTCTTTTCCTGAAACAGTCGTGGTTCAGCATCACACAGGGGAGAGGTTACTAGCACATCACCCTGTAATGGTTTTGCTTCTTCCAGAAAAATCCAAAGGCACAGTAGGTCTGTCAGTGGACAAGGGAGACGTTACTAGCACTTCACCTTGTCCTTTTTCCCTGCTGTCCAAAAGGCACAGCAGAGCTAGAAAGAGAAATAGGCTTATCAGTCGGAGAGCCCTCCCGAGGTTGAGGGGTCTTTTTACAGTGAGAAGCATGGGTCCAGGCAGGCAGTCCTTGGCACTTCACAGTGGTGTTGGTGGTTAACAGGACTTGGAAAGGGCCTTTCCAGCATGGGGCCAAAGCAGTCTTTCATTGATGGACTTTACGTAGACTCAGTCTCCTGGTTTCAATGAATGGCAGGGCTGCTAGGGTCTCTGGATAGCACTTCTTTACCTGTGAGAAAAAACCCTAACACATTTCATTAATGCCTTGCAGTGTTTTGAAGATTTTTTACAGCTGCTTGGGCACATTCAAGCCCCCCTTTTTCCTGGTTGTCAGCCAAGTCTTAGCTGTAGCAGTGTTCTTGAATGGGGCCAGCATCTTATCTTTGGACTGAGCTTGCTAGCTATTTTTTTTTCTCCAGTTAACTCGTTCTTTCTTTTTCCTTCTCCCCTTCTTGGCTTCTTTTAACCTACAAAGGAAACTTCCACTCTTCACTCATACACCTTTTCTCAACAATGAACACATACACATTGCCATTATACAGTACATTAATCTTATTATTCAATGTATGCCACATATACCCTTCCAGTAAAATAACTTTATTACAGAGCTATGGAGCAACAAACCAGGACAAGCACACCCACTTTTGAGGAGTCAACTCAGTATAACCTCTGGTGTCCAATAGCTTTCCTCCCTTCCGAGCCCTCTGGCTAGAAATCTGAGGTAGCCAGAAGGATCCCATGTGCAATATAGGGAGTGGGTTAACCTTTCATGTCCTTGCTTCCAAAGACTGTTGGTATGCAAATTTTAACAACAATTTTTTTCAATTAAAAGATCTGGCCAATGAAGTTTCTTTTTCTTACTTAAGCAAATGTATTAGACTTTAATATATCACGTTTTCCTGATTTATCCAAACACTTTGTATTCTAAGTTGAATAAAACAAGTATCTGCTTTTTTTTTATTTAACCGTTCTATTTAATTTTGAACTAGACTGTCCTATGAAAATATTAAACACAACAATTCTGGCCACAAGACAAACACCACAAGACAGGACACAGAACACAAAAATAATTTTTATTGTGCCAGTAAATACATGGTATGTTGAATGCTGTTCAGCTGGCATCTGTTTTCTCTGATGATCTAAAAGACAAAAGAACAGAAGTCTACCCCTTCAGGGTAGTCAGTCATTGCTTAAAATATTTCCTTTATATACAAATACTTTTGTTGATTTCAGGCAAAACAGAGGAATTATCCCATTTTTCCTTGTAATTGTTTCATAGGCAGCCCAGGTTTCAGTGGCTTCTACATTATCAGTTAAGATAATTTGCATTAGTACAGATGCTTTCTGGCTTGCTTCTGGATCCAAAGCTATCCACAGCTTAAAGACTCTTACTTAAAAAGGGACACAATTAACTTCTAACTCCTGTTTTCAAACACACAGTGATCTGAAAAAAACAACACAACCTATTTTGGTAGGTTTGCATTTCTTTTACCTCTGCTCCAATATACACTGCACATGTTCTGGGGAAAATGCACATCCTCTCCATTAATTTCTACACAAGGTGTAACTGTTTCTTTTGTGCTTACAAAATCTCCATGCACCCACAGTAAAGTGACAGCTCGACCACACAGAGCCAGGGGCACTGTCCTTTTCTCTCTTTACCAGATCTTTTATCTGCTATTTTGTTACCCAAAACAAATTCAAATCTTTTATTCTCCTGGCTTTGACTACCCTGCTGCAGCCACAACCTTTGGTCTTTATTTAAAACATTTTTAAAACTCTTGGGTAGTTCTTGTAAAGCATTAAGTCACCTTAAGGATTAAATGCTAAATACCTTAAACAACACTAGTTTCCTGTGTCTGGCAAAAGTATTCTCAGTTTTGCAACTTTAAACAATACCAATTCATCTCAAACTTATAAAATACAGATTGTACACAGCAGGAGTGTTCTTCAGCAAATTCGACTAAATTATTCATAGTTGAATAATTCCACTTAAATAACCTCTTGCCTGGATTACTTACAGACATTCCTACCAAGTTTCACTGCTTGATTCCCTCCAGTAACTACAGAGTTAACTTCTCACTTTCTTTCTTTCAACTTCCTCAAACTGTGGTTGCCTGTTTGTTTGGACCCGATCCTTTTTTCTTTGCTGCATTATTTCTTTCCATGGGCACAGGCATTGTTTCACTACCAATTTAGCAAGGAGGGTGGGCCTTTTGACTAACCCCCCTTTTATTTATTTATATACACCTATTTACATATACCCATTACATTTAGATTAATCTTATTTAATCATAACTTTAATTCTTTATGTCTGGACTTAATACAATCTTTTTTTGAGGCAATAATAACCCCTCAGCACAGGTGCATGAAAAAAAAAAAAAAGAATAATAACAGGGCTAGGGACAACGGGAGAGGAAAAAGAACAACAGCATGAACAGCATGATAAAACGGGGGAGTCACACTTACTGACCATAGGAATAATGACTTCTTGTTAAATTAAGGAGGTAACAACAGATTGGATTCTTCTTTGGCCTGTTTTGATAGAGGGTACTGCTGCACCTTGGGAAGGGTTCTTGTTGGGTTTAGGCCAATCTTAATGACTTGGGCAGACCCAATGCACCCAACCTGGTTGGCATGACCGGCTTACAAGGCCCACAGGGAGGGAGAGACCATAACCAGCAGTTCCTGTTGCAACGAGGAAGGGCTGGGGTTGGTCTCCTCCTTCAGAGTGTCCTTCTGCAAAACTGCCAGGACCTCATTGTGAGTGGGATCAGGCACGTCCAGATACACACCATCTGGGGTACAGCAGATTATACAATTTTAATTTACACAACAAGTCTTTTCCCAAAAGGTTAACTGATAAACAAGGACTAAAGAGAAAAAAATGACAATAACTGGTCTATAAGATCGTCAGGAGGTGTGGAGGGGATACTCCAAAGGGGCTTTGCCTCCTAAAGGGGTCTAGATGGATAGAGCGATATCTGCTGGTCAGCGGCGTTACAGAAAAGAGTCAATTTCCTTTTTATCTTTTTTTTAGTTGTGTTTTAAGCTTTTCTTGTGAGTCCTTGGGACTCCCTACTTGAGATTTATGGTGCCATTTTACTGTTTCCTTACACCAATAAAAATATGTATCAAGCTGATCTTGTCCAACTTTGTTGGTAAGAAGTGCGCTTCTGAGGTGCACAGTCCTGTCAAGGTTGAAGCTTTCTTCTAATGGAAATTACAAATTTGGATCATCTCTGGTATACCAATTACATTTACATTCCCAGAGTCTACCTGATCTTACGGCTTTGGTCAGCTATCCCTAGGTTACCGACTGTGAGATCCAATCTTACAATCCCTAAGTTTCCGATCACATGACCTGGACCCACAATCCCTTTTCCCCACGATGCTCAGCTCCCCTGAACACTATCAGGCCACTCACATGGGTCATAGGGCTTGCTTTAGAGACATTCCTGGTCGTAAGCCTCAAGGCCTCGCAGAAAGCTCTGGGCATCTTCCTATGACCCTCACTTGTTTCAGTCATTCACACTTGCACACAAACGCTGAGGTAAGGCCTACAACCAAGGCCTATCCTTGTGGGAATCCCGACTCCCTGCCACTTACCCGTGGCTCTTCCTGGGGAACCAAAACATATAACATTTAACATTCACTGTGTGCCCCCTCTTTATACCGGCGAGGCGTGACCCAAACCCAACATTCAGACATCCATACAAGAAAGGGTCTGGAAAGGCGAGGTCCCCTCACACACCCCATCCGGCAAAGAGCACCGGCCCATCTTCAGGAGAACGGTGTCGCTTGCCCTACTGCCTCCGGTACGGCGGGCGGTTTCCAGGGGCTCCCTCGCTCTCCGAGCGGGGAAGGGAGCCTAAGGCTCCAAGAGGGGAATCGGAGAAGGGAACTTGGTCACAGGGCATACAGACCAAAAGGAGTCAGGGAAGGCACGGTCCCCGCACACCCCTCCCCCAGCAAAGGGCACCAGTCCATCTTCGAGAGAGCGGAGACAGTCACCCTACTGCCTAGGAGTTCGTGGACAGTTTCCCAGGGCTTCCTCAATCTCTGAGCAGGAAAGGGAGCCTAGGGCTCCAGGAGGAAAACAAGGGTAGGGGACCCTGCGACCCTCACTCATTCACAAACATACGGCACACCCCCTAAACTGGCTTTTAGCCCCAATTACTGGCAGCTAGTTTTACGGCATTCACCACCAACCTACCACTGGTGGGAACTTTCGCTGGCCAACCTTAGGGTCACTCCGGGGGCACCAGAGTAATCGACCTTACTCACTTCCCCGGGGTCCATAGTAGCCCCTACGTCGGGGGGTTCCAACCCCGAACTTATGACAGATAAAAAACAACCAGAACAAGACAAAACAAAAGGGTGTCAGGCGTGTCTGTTAACAAAAGGTTCAGATCCAGCGTGCAACTCACCCAACCCTGAACCAACGGGCAGACCCTCCACCAAAACCCACTCCAGAGATTTCAAAAGGTCTCTTACCTTTCAGATGGGCCCTGGGTTTGCTGGGAGATTGCCCGCGGTCCTCCGGTGTGGGGGAGTCTTCTGTGGATCCTGGACGAGCCCCCAAATTGTTGTGGAAAATTGTCCACACTGTTGATTTTGGATCAGACAGCCTGAGGCTCATTTATTGATCAATCAAACATGCATGCATGGGGGAGTCAGCCAAGGCAGCCGACCCCTCCCCCCCCCCCCGACAGATAAATGCGAGAGATTATATAGGATAAAACCACAAAAATTACATATACTTCCTTAAAGTTTTACATCCATATAAGGAATAAAGCAAAACAAGTTTTCCTGTTTTTCTTAGTTTTGCCCTTTGCGGTTTCTTGCTCTGTCACCTGACATCTATTAATCATAGTCTGTTACAAAGGTTAATTCTACTTTTATAATGTCTACAGTTAGTTCTGCTTTTATGATTTCTGTCTACCCTTCTCCTTTTACTCTCCCCCTTTTCTCCTTCCTCCAGACCACACATACAGTTCACCTGACCCTACATACAGTTCACTTGACCAAAGTTTAGGCCTTAGAGCATTTTTCCTCCAAAATGGCAAAACATTGCCATTATGCAGTAAAACAGCTTTAAGACTCGTCTTCGATGAATCAATGAACAGTCTCCACTCATCTGGATCGTGAACGATGTTGAGGGCTGCCATCACACCATGGCATGTTGTTGCAGGCTACAAGATCACCTTCCATGAAGAAGAATGGGACAAGATCCTTTTGACGGTCACAGAACATGGAAACCCTAACATCACCTGCCAGGAGATTCCACTGCTGTAGTCTGGAGCCCAACACCTCTGCCTAACTCTTGGGTAGTTCCAAATCCCTGACAAGGTCATTCAGTTCACCTTGTGTTATGAGGTATGGTTCAGAGGAGGAGGATGGGAAAAAATGTGGGTCCTGTGACATTGATGGTTCAGGACCAGAAGTTTCATCCTCTTCCTCTTCCTCCTGTAACCCTTCTGCCCATCTAAATTGGCAGAAACAAGGGCTGGGTTCTGTATCTAGGGGTTCCGTCACAGCCTTCACCACGAGCCAGTCCACTTCCTGCCACCCCACAAGCTGCTCCGCTCCACTCACTGACCTGTGAGCCGCTCCAGCCATCCCTGCAAACAGCTCCGCTCGCCGTTCCTTGGGCCGCTCCAACCGGCCCCGCAAGGCTCCGCGCCACTTGCTGCTCCTCCAGTCATCCCCACAAATTGCTCCGCCAGCTGCTTAGCAATATAGCTTCAGGCTCCCCCACTAGTTAACACCACACTCAGCGATCTCAGCTCTTAATAACTTCAGCTCTTTTGTGATTTCAGTTCTTAGCAATTTCAGCTCATAGTAGGGGAGCCCCAGTGCTAGTGCACCATTGGCCCAAAGTGAATTCAGCTCAGCAGCCTGTAACTAGACTCCTAATGGCATCAAAGTTAGCTCTGACATTCAACAGTGGAGAGAGGAGGTAGTGCAATTGGTGTATCAAGCCCTCAGAGGCACCCATACCATCAGGTACAAATACCTGTCCCCATCCTCTCTCTATTCACTGTGTTTTGTAACCCATGCCCCTTGTCAAGGAAGTGCTACTTAGGTAATGGTGAAGGACTCACTCAGTCCTTCTGTCATACAACAGTTCCACTGGCCTTGATTCACAGAATCAGCATAACAAAACTTTATTCTTCCTGCCCCAATAACAGAGAAAACTGGGGATCCCACACCAGCCAAAGTAACCACTTTGAGTTGCTGTTGTTTCATGCCAGGCAAGTGGGTGTGCCTATGCAAACAAGATCAGCCCCTGGAGTTCTTTTCCACACTCGCCATAATTCACCACCAGATGTCAGGGTAGAGCTCATCCTGACTCTGCTTACATCCTCCCCCCAGCCGAGAATTTGTCGTCCCAACAAATCACACTCCCTATTATACCAACTCACTGGTTCCCTCCAAAGGGCCTCAGATAGCCCACTTTTGCTTCCACAAGCCTGTGTGCTAAACATATTGGTTCCTCACTAGTCACCCCAGGTGCATCATAAGTCAACCTTTTTACTGGCTTTATTACCCTGTCTCGTCTATTGAGAATCTCTGTTGCTGTGGTAGGGGGAACAGCCTCTTGAACGACAGATGGAGAAGTTTCCTTTGAGGGCCCCTTGGCTACTGGCATAGGCCCCTGCATTTCCAGTTCTAACAGTGGAGGGTCCAAGGTGCCCTGGACATCCTCCACCTGTATGTCTCCACTGTCCAATAACCTGTGTGTGTCATCACATGGGGGTCCCACCAGTGGCTCAGGGTTGTCAGGAATGGGCCTAAATACTTCTGCCATGGGGTTTAGGGCAGAAGAGGAGGAGCTCTCTTTTGATTCAGCTGATCGAGACTGAAATCTTGTCTCCATCCCAGGATACACCATGGTTGTGTCTTCCTCCTCAGACTCACTCTCGGATGTGCTGCATAGGGGTAGGTTAGCTGCAGGGGGCTGGCTGACCACGTTGGAGGGCAGCTTTGGTCCAGCACCTTCGTTCTGCCCGGTTGCGCTGTTGTTGCCCATCTCATAAGGGGTGCCTACCAATTCTCCCACAGGGAGCAAAAGGTTTCTATGCACTGTCTTTGTCTGCCCTGGACCCTCTTCAGGTTTGATCTTGTAGACTGGCAGGTCTCCAAGCTTTTCCATCACCAAATAAGGTATTGCCTTCCATCTGTCAGCTATCTTGTGTTTGCCAGCAATACCCAAATTTCGCAGCAGGACTCTGTCCCCCGGCTGGAGCTCTTGCAAACGTACCCTAGCATCATATTGATGTTTGTTGCGGTCTGCGTTCTTCCGAGCCGCAGATGTAGCTAAGTGATAAGCATCCCGCAGCTTTTCTCTTAGTCGGGATACATATTGCTGATGCGTTTCATAGCTATCTCCATCCTCTGATACACCAAAGCACAGGTCTATGGGTAATCTTGGTTCTCGTCCAAACATTAAGAGATATGGGGTGACTCCTGTAGCATCATTCTTTGTGGCATTGTAGGTGTGCACCAGAAATGTGACATGTTGGTTCCAGGTTGCCTTCTGCTCTGGCCACAAAGTCCCCAACATATCTAACAGGGTTCGGTTGAACCTCTCTGGTTGAGGATCACTTTGCGGGTGATAAGGCATTGTCCTAGACTTTTTAATTCCTGCTATCCTCAGCACCTCCTTCAGAAGCTGACTCTCAAAGTCCCGCTCCTGATCCGAGTGTATCCGGGCTGGAAATCCATAAACTGAGAGATATTTCTCCCACAGTACTCGAGCAACAGTGGTGGCCCTCTGATCACATGTGGGATATGCCTACGCATATCACATATAATGGTCAGTCACTACTAGAATGTTCCCAATATTCCTCTTGTCTACTTCTAAAGACAAGAAATCAATGCATACCAGCTCCAGAGGTTTGTTGCTGGTGATGTTCTTCAGATATGCAGCCCACATGGGCAGAGTTTTCCTTTGAATACATCGAGCGCAGGTCTCACATTTCCTGCGAACATCTTCAGCCATCCGAGGCCAATAGAACCTACTACAAATAGTGTTCCAGGGTCCTCTCCATCCCTAAATGTCTAAAGTCATCATGCAGAGCCCTCATGCCAGGGCTCTGTACTCTTTTGGCAGCACTAGCTGTGCTCGTTGCTTTTGTAAAGGGTCTGTGGTCACTCAGTGTAGCACTCCCTGAATCAGTTTTAGTTTGGTCCATTCTCTCAATAGTAGTTTACCCTCTGGGTTAGGTGGGACAACCACAGCTGGGCTTCGCCCCTCCCTTTTGGCAAGTAGTGTATCACGAATGTCAATATCTTGCAGCTGGGCTTCCTGACAGTCAGCTGCATTGAGCATGGGCAAAGGAGATTGGTCCAATGCAATATAGTTCACTGAAGCATAAGGCACGCATTCAGGGGTCAGGCCCAAAGCTTCTGCAGCACATCCATGAAGACTCTCACGGGACTCTGGCTACCGGTGACTCACACTGCAAATAGCCCTCACTCCATCTGTGGGTATCACAGCAACTCCTGGTGCCTGTGGACGCCCGGACAATGCATCTGCATCTACATTGCTTCTCCCTGAACGGTATTGAATGCTGAAGTCATAGCTAGCCAAAGGGGCCACCCATCTTTGCCCTGTAGTATCTAGCTTAGCACTTGTTAACACATAGGTCAGTGGGTTGTTGTCTGTCCACACCTGGAACTGAGCACCATATAAGTAGTCTCTAAATTTCTCAGTGATGGCCCATTTCAAGGCCAAGAGCTCCAACTTGTGGGTGGGATAGCGAGTTTCACTATCAGACAGTCCTCGGCTGGCAAAGGCTACAGGTTTACGTCTTCCTTCCACTTCCTGGTACAGTACTGCTCCCAGACCCTCCAAACTGGCATCAGTATGCAGGATAAATGACTTGCTTGGGTCAGCAAAGACTAGGACCGGAGCATGAGTTAGGCATGTAATGATTTCTCGAAAAGCCCTTTCACATCTTTCATCCCACCGTGGCCCAAATGGTTCGAAGGGGCCATAGTGTCTCTGAACAGGAGGCTTTGGGGACCTCCCCTTATTCTTGGTCTTAGATTTGTTCCTGCTGGACTGGTATCCCCTGGTAAGATCATTCAGAGGTTTTACAATCGTAAAATTCACAAATCTGCGGTAGTAGCCACTAAACCCAAGAAAGGTCTTGAGTTCTCTGTAGTTACTTGGACATGGCCATGTAAGTGAGTGCTTCTATTTTATCGGGATCAGTACTCACACCCTCTTGGGACACGATGTGACCCACATACTTCACTGAGGTCCTGCAGAACTGGCATTTGTCAATTGAAAGCTTCAAACCATAATCCTCTAACCTAACAAGCACTTTAAGAAGTCTTTCTTCATGCTCCTCGAAGGTTCTTCCAAACACAATCAGGTCATCCAAATAAACTAACACTTGCAGTAAATTCATGTCTCCCACAACTTTCTCCATAAGATGTTGAAATGTGGCAGGTGCTCCAGAAATCCCTTGGGGCATGCGTTCAAACTGATAAAACCCTAATGGGCAGATGAAGGCCATCTTCTCCTTATCTTCGTCACCCAGAGGGATCTGGTAGTATCCACTCCAAAGATCCAACACAGAGAACCACTGGCTTCCCAGCAAACAGTCTAAAGCATCTTGGACTCGGGGTATTGTGTACTGGTCAACCACAGTATGGCGGTTTAGGGTGTGGTAGTCAATACACATCGGGATTTTCCCATTCTTTTTACGGACCACCACAATGGGTGAGGCACATGGGCTGCGGGACTCTGTAATGATGCCATTCGCAGACAGCTCCTGAAGATGTTGTCGCACATCTTCCATCTCGGAGAAGGCAATTCTCCTAGATCTCTCCCTGAAAGGTCGAGAGTCATGTAGTCTGATGTGCTCTACTCCTTTTGCACATCCCACATCCCACTCATGCAATGAGAACACCTTGGATCTTTCACAAAGTTTCCTCCTCAGGCGATCTTTCCACTCCTCAGACAACGGTGAATCTCCAAAGTCAAACTTTGCAGGGTCTATTGTCGGAACTTGAGTCTCACACTGGGGTTTTACAATTGATTCAGGCTCGAAGAGGTCTGCTATCTTTTGTCCTTGCTTCACAACAACATCTCGACTTGTTTCATTAGCAATCAGTATAGTCACCTTTTCCTGGGCTTCAGCAGGTAGGATTATGACTCCACTGGGGACCAGCACTCCTTCCGGGAGCTCTCCTTCAACTGGCTGCTCTACCATTGCTAATGCCCCTTTACTGCCTTTCAGCCAGTTACTCATGACAAGCACTTCTTGCTCCATCCTTGCAGGCACTAATAAGGGGGTTGTGCCCATGTACTTCAGTGCCCCAATCGGTAGCTCAGATGTCTCCTTTTTAGCACCCTCAATCTTCCTATAGGTTTCAGCACAAAGTGTATGGATCATCAGGGTATTCAGGTACTGGTCCCCAGCCCGTCGTCTGCAGTAATCCGCGAGCACCTTGAAGAGACTGGAGTTGGTCCCTATCAGCACAGACACATCAGAGGTCCCTTTAGGGTCAGGACATATTAATGCAGCTGTGTCCACCTCTTCTCTTACCCCAGCAACCTCCTCTGGGAATTCCAGGTGCACTAAGACATACCCTTGGTAGGGGTATTCATTCATGCTGGGGCCACAAAGACCAATGCCAGTCAGTGGCTGTATAGGCAGGTGCCTAAGCATTTGTTGGTAGAATGACTGAAATATAATAGTCACTTGAGATCCAGTGTCAAGCATGGCTTTACACTCTGACCCTTCAATCTTCACCATGACCTCTGCTCGATGCCCTATCAGTCCTGCGGGGATCCCAGCTGGACGGTCTTTTCTGGGGGAATCTTCAAATCCTGCAGGCCTGGGTGGTCCCTGTCCTCGGACTCTCTGGCAGCTACCAGATCTCTCCCAACTGATCCTCAGCTTTCCATACACTAAGGAGGGGTTTTCTTCATTATGGCACTTGGCAGCACTGTGTCCATCCTGACCACATTGGTAGCAGAAGAATTGTCCTTTCCCCCTTCACCCAGATGGGATGGTGGCTCTAAATGCTGACTTTTCCATCGCCACAGTCAGAGGCTCCTTATTCCTAGAAGTCTTAGCTCGGTCAATGGTGCTTTGCAGTTCAGCTATCCGTTCTGTCAGGACCTGCATTTGTTGGGCAAGTTCCTCTGTGGTGCTCTCCATCAGTACACTGGCCGTTTGCAGTGGTGTTGTACCGGCTGGCTCCAATGTTTGGGCTTCCCAAAACTCGCTGGCAGCCTGCCTTTCTTCCTCTTCTCTGACCTCCTTTATCAGCTGGGAATAACTTGGGGGATGTTCCCGTCGTTCTCTTAGCTGGAGATGGAGTAGAATTGGGTTCTGATACTGAGCTCCTCTTACAATTTGCGCCAGTCTGGTCCGATCCATCTGTTCAGCAGTCACTGCACCCCTCATGACAGCTCTCTGAAGCAGTCTCTCCAGCCTCTGTATATAGGATGAAATCTTCTCGCCAATTTGCTGTTGGGAATTAAGGAACTTACAGTAACTGTCTTCAGGGCCCTCTACGTTCCCAAAGGTATGATCAAGGGCCTCTAGGCAGTCCTTCACACTGACCCCAGGGTCAATGAGCTTCAGAGTGCGAATCACATCTAATGCTAGGCCACTGAGGCTCTCTATTAGACATCTTCGCTTTTCTGCATCAGGTACGGCCCACTCCTGCAGCATTTCAGTGGTATGCTCCAACCAGGGTTCGAACTCCTCTGCCCCAGCAAATAATCTTAACTCACGACAAGAGTTTAGCATAGCATGGGACAGCACAACCTTTTCCAATATTTGCCCCAGTGCTTTTGCCCAATCATTGGCTGAGGCTGCGGCCCATGAGCTAGAGGCTGCAGGGCCGGGACCCAACAAACCTGACATATTAGCCATCATACAAACAGTAATTTCCTCAAAATATAACCACAATTGTTTCCCAATGCAGTGGAACACTCAACAGGTGCTTGTGAGGGGTACTGACCCAGGGAAATCCCGGACGAGCCCCCCAAAATGTAACCCTTCTACCCATCTAAGTTGGCAGCAACAAGGGCCGGGTTCTGTATCTAGGGGTTCCGTCACAGCCTTCACCACGAGCCAGTCCACTTCCTGCCGTCCCACAAACTGCTCCGCTCTACAAGCTGCTCCGCTCCACTCACCGACCTGTGAGCCGCTCCAACCGTCCCCGCAAACAGCTCCGCTCACCGCTCCTTGGGCCGCTCCAACCGGCCCCACAAGGCTCCGCGCTGCTCCTCCAGTCATCCCCACAAATTGCTCCGCCAGCTATTTAGCAATATAGCTTCAGGCTCCCCCACTAGTTAACACCGCACTCAGTGATCACAGCTCTTAATAACTTTAGCTCTTTTGTGATTTCAGCTCTTAGCAATTTCAGCTCATAGTAGGGGATCCCCAGTGCTAGTGCACCATTGACCCAAAGTGAATTCAGCTCAGCAGCCTGTAACTAGACTCCTAATGGAATCAAAGTTAGCTCTGACAATCAACAGTGGAGAGAGGAAGTAGTGCAATTGGTGTATCAAGCCCTCAGAGGAGGGGCCCATGCTATCAGGTACAAATACCTGTCCCCATCCTCTCTCCATTCACTGGGTTTTGTAACCCATGCCCCTTGTCAAGTAAATGCTACTTAGGTAATGGTGAAGGACTCACAACAGTTCCACTGGCCTCGATTCACAGAATCAGCGTAACAAAACTTTATTCTTCCTGCCCCAATAACAGAGAAAACTGGGGATCCCACACCAGCCAAAGTAACCACTTTGAGTTGCTGTTGTTTCATGCCAGGCGAGTGGGTGTCCCTATGCAAACAAGATCAGCCCCTGGAGTTCTTTTCCACACTTGCCATAATTCACCACCAGATGTCAGGGTAGAGCTCATCCTGAATCTGCTTACACTCTTCTGACTCAAGTGAGAATGATTCTGGTGCATCAGAAACTGGCAGTCCTTCTCCGTGGGTACTGGGCATATAGCTGATGGAATGTTTGGATAATGCACAGTCCACTTTTTCTTCTTTGACACACCTTTCCCAACTGGAGGCACCATTCAGAAGTAACAATTGCTGGTATGATCTGTTGGCTCTCTCCAAATCATTGGCACTGCAAAAGGCATAGATTTCCTTTTCCTGTTCATCCACTGGCGAAGATTTGTTGCACAAGTGTTGCAGCATATGTGTGCGGCCCACCTCTTGTCCTGATCTCCAATTTTGCAGCCAAAATAAAGGTGATAAGCTTTCTTAACAATAGTGGTTATACTGCGCTTTTGTGATGCAAAAGTCACTTCACCACAAACGTAGCAGAAGTTATCTGCACTGTACACACAAGTACGAGGCATCTCTGCTCACTTTGGCTAAACAGAAATGTGTGCCTTTGCAAAATCAAATACTGACAAATAAGAGAACACGACACTGTATGATTTCTAGAGCTCATATAGGGCAATTTGTTCAGCAGAGTGATGTAAGCTTCGTTATGATTGCATCATCCATGACTTCTAGGAATAACATGATGCAATTCATATCATGTATGACGCAATACAAGCTTCATATTGCATTCATTGTTTTGCCTAAAAAGCAAGTACTGTCCAAACCCAGTCATAGATTTATTCATAGATCCAGTCTGTCAAGGCTGTATCCCCACTTTGAACTTTAGGGTACAAAATGTGGGGGCCTGCATGAAGACTTCTAAGCTTAAATACCAGCTTAGTTCTGGTCCGCTGCCACCATCTCAAGCTAATTCCCTTCCCTGGGAAGCCTTGAGAAACCTTTCACCAATTCCCTGGTGAATACAGATCCAAACCACTTGGATCTAAAACAAGGAGAAATTAACCATTCCCCCTCCTTCCTTTCACCAACTCCTGGTGAATCAAGGTCCAAACCCCTTGGATTTTAAAACAAGGAAAAATCAATCAGGTTCTTAAAAAGAAGTCTCTTAATTAAAGAAAAAGGTAAAAATCATCTCGGTAAAATCAATATGGAAATTAACCTTACGGGGTAATCAAACTTAAAAAGCTCAGAGGACTCCCCTATAGTCTTAGGTTCAAAGTACAGCAAACAAAGATAAACACTCTAGTAAAAGGTACATTTACAAATTGAGAAAACAAAGTAAAACTAAGACGTCTTGCCTGGCTATTTACTTACAAGTTTGAAATAGGAGAGATTTGTTTAGAAAGATGTGGAGAACCTGGATTGATGTCTGGTCCCTCTCAGTCCCAAGAGCGAACGAACACCCAAACAAAGAGCACAAACAAAAACCTTTCCCCCCCGACCCAAGATTTGAAAGTTTCTTGTCCCCTTATTAGTCCTTTGGGTCAGATGCCAGCCAGGTTACCTGAGCTTCTTAATCCTTTACAGGGAAAAGGATTTTGGAGTCTCTGGCCAGGAGGGATTTTATAGTACTGTACACAGAACAGCTGTTACCCTTCCCTTTATAGTTATGACATGCCCCACAAATCACAGATAGTGTTGGACGTTCGGTTCCACACTGGCTGTGATTTCTTCCTGGAGTTCTAGGAGAAAACAGAGTTAATAAGACACCTGTACCTTTAGACATACTACTGATTATATAAACACTAACAATATGTTTCATTCCAAGAACAATGGTTAACCAGTTAACTCTGGGAAACTTTCCCGGGAGAGTGCATCAGCCACTTTGTTAGAAGCTCCCGAAATGTGTTGTATTTCAAAATCAAAATCTTGGAGAGCTAAACTTCACCGAAGAAGTTTTTTGTTATTTCCCTTGGCGGTATGAAGCCACTGTAGTGCAGCATGGTCTGCTTGTAGTTGGAAACGCCGTCCCCAAACATATGGGCGTAGCTTTTCCAGCGCGTACACAATGGCGTAGCATTCCTTTTCGCTGATTGACCAGTGGCTTTCCCTCTCAGACAGTTTCTTGCTGAGAAACACGACAGGATGGAATTCTTGATCCGGTCCTTCCTGCATTAAAACTGCTCCCACGCCTCGCTCGGACGCACCTGTGGTTACTAGGAATGGTTTGTCAAAGTCTGGGGCCCTTAGCACAGGGTCAGACATGAGTGTTGCCTTAAGCTGGTTAAAGGCCTTTTGACACTCATCAGTCCACTGAACTGCATTTGGCTGTTTCTTTCTGGTTAGGTCTGTCAGCGGGGCGGCGATTTGGCTGTAGTGGGGTACAAATCGCCTATAATATCCAGCCAAGCCTAAGAAGGATTGGACCTGTTTCTTAGACTTTGGAGCCGGCCATTTTTGGATAGCATCCACTTTGGCCTGTAGGGGATTTATAGTTCCTCGACCCACCTGGTGCCCCAGGTAAGTTACTCTGTTTTGGCCTATGTGACACTTTTTAGCCTTAACAGTTAGTCCTGCCCGCCGGATGCGCTCAAAGACTTTTTACAGGTGCTCCAGGTGCTCTGTCCATGAATCAGAAAAAATGGCCACATCATCGAGGTAGGCAACTGCAGATTCTCCCAATCCCGCTAGGAGACCATCTACAAGTCTTTGGAAGGTGGCGGGTGCATTTCGCAACCCGAAAGGGAGTACATTGAATTCAAACACCCTTGCCTGGGTGACGAAGGCTGACCTTTCCTTAGCAGGTTCATCTAGTGGTACTTGCCAGTACCCCTTGGTTAAGTCTAAAGTAGAGATGAATTGGGCATGTCCCAATTTCTCCAATAGCTCAGCTGTGCGTGGCATTGGATAGTTGTCAGGACGAGTTAAAGCATTTAGCTTACGGTAGTCCAAGCAAAAGCGTATTTCCCCATCTGGTTTGGGAACTAGAACCACTGGAGATGCCCATGCACTATTAGAGGGGCGGATTATACCCATCTGTAGCATGTCCTGGATCTCCCTTTGTATAGCAGTTTTGGCATGAGGTGACTCCCGGTAGGGTGGGGTTCTAATTGGGTGAGCATTACCTGTGTCAATGGAGTGGTATGCCCGTTCCGTCCGTCCTGGAGTGGCTGAGAAAATTAGTGCAAAGCTTGTGCACAGCTCTTTGATCTGCTGTCGCTGCAGATGTCCAAGGGTCGTGCAGAGGTTCACCTCTTCTACGCCACCATCCTTTTTTCCTTCGTAGTAGACACCTTCAGGCCACTCCACGTCATCTGTTTTCTGGGCTGAAAACTGACAAACGTTTAATTCTCTGGAATAAAAGGGCTTAAGAGAATTAACATGGTATACCTTAGGCTTTATGTTGGAGGTGGGGGAGGCTATGAGATAGTTAACAGCTCCCAGGCACTCCTGGACCGTGAATGGTCCTTCCCACGACGCTTCCATTTTATGGGCCTGGAGCGCCTTTAAGACCATGACTTGGTCTCCTATTTTGAAGGACCGCTCTCTGGAATGTTTATCATACCAGGCCTTTTGCTCTTCCTGAGCATTCTTTAGGTTTTCTTTAGCAAGGGCTAAAGAGTGTCGGAGAGTGCTTTGTAGGTTGCTTACAAAGTCTAGAATGTTAGTTCCTGGAGAAGGCGTAAACCCCTCCCATTGCTGATTCACCAACTGTAATGGCCCCTTAACCTCGCGGCCATACACAAGTTCAAATGGTGAAAACCCTAAACTGGGATGTGGTACAACCCTGTAGGCAAAAAGCAACTGCTGCAACACTAGGTCCCAATCATTGGAGTGTTCATTTACAAATTTACGTATCATGGCCCCCAAAGTTCCATTAAACCTCTCCACCAGGCCTTTGGTTTCATGGTGGTAAGGGGTGACAACCAAGTGATTCATCCCATGAGCTTCCCACAGGTTTTTCATGGTCCCTGCCAGGAAATTAGTTCCCGAATCTGTAAGGATGTCGGAGGGCCAACCTACCCTGGCAAAAATGTCTGTTAATGCCTGGCACACACTTTTAGCCCTGGTATTGCTTAAGGGTACTGCTTCCCGCCATTAGGTAGTAAAATCCATGAAAGTCAGTACGTACTGCTTTCCTCTGGGTGTCTTCTTTGGGAAAGGACCCAGAATATCCACAGCTACTTGCTGAAATTGGACCTGAATTATGGGTAGTGGCTGGAGAGGGGCTTTAACCTGGTCTTGGGGCTTTCCCACTCGTTGGCACACCTCACAAGACCGGACATAATTAGGAACGTCCTTGCCCATTCCCTCCCAGTGGAAGGACTTCCCCAACCGGTCGTTGGTTCTGTTCACCCCAGAATGGCCACTGGGATGATCATGGGCTAAGCTCAAGAGCTTTACCCGATACTTAGTGGGAACTACCAACTGTCTTTGAGGATGCCAGTCTTCCTGGTGTCCACCCGAAAGAGTCTCCTTGTATAAAAGTCCTTGTTCTACAACAAACCGGGATAGGTTAGAAGAGTTGAGAGGCGGTGGGGTGCTCCGTGACGCCGCCCAAGCTTTCTGAAGGCTGTCATCTGCTTCCTGCTCGGCCTGGAACTGTTCCCTTGATGCTGGAGACATCAGTTCCTCCTTGGACTGTGGACTGGGGCTTGGCTCCTCTGGAAGCGATGCAGGTGCTGGGGCTGTTTCCATTGACTGTGAACCGCTGTCCGCTGGTGCACTATGTGGTATCTCAGGCTCTGGCTGAGCCTCTTGGGTAGGGTTATCTGCTGCTTCCGCCAGGTCAGGCTCGCTGGTGCCCTCTGGCGTTGGAGTTGTAGACAGGTTTGCAAGCGCTGGAGTCAGTGCTGGCAATGGTTCTGGTGCTGGTTGCGTTGCCAGTTCCGGTTCTGGGACTGGCTTTGGCTGGGTCTTTGGGATTGGATCCACTATGGCTGTTGCAGTCATTGGCAGGGGATCCGGTTCCACCACCTTTGTTTGGGTCTCTGGTAACACAGATGGGGCCCTGGTGGACGGCTCAGGAACAGGGATCGGGGTGCAAGCTTGCTTAGCCTGGCTGCGGGTGACTATTCCCACCCTCTTGGGTAGCTTCACATGGTTGGCCAAGTCTTCCCCCAGCAGCATAGGAATGGGATAATTGTCATAGACTGCAAAAGTCCACATTCCTGACCAGCCCTTGAACTGGACATGCAACTTGGCTGTAGGCAAGGTTACAGACTGTGACACGAAGGGTTGAATTGTCACGGGATCCACCGGGTTGATGAGTTTTGGGTCCACTAGGGATTGGTGGATAGTTGATACTTGTGCCCCAGTGTCCCTCCAAGCGATAACCTTCTTTCCGCCCACTCTCAAGGTTTCCCTTCGCTCCGAGGGTATGAGAGAGGCATCTGGGTCTCGGGATCTTTGGTGTGATTGGGATGCAATGAACTGTAATCGTTTGGGGTTCTTGGGGCAGTGAGCCTTTATATGTCCCAGTTCATTACATTTAAAACATTGCCCGGCTAAGGTACCGCCGGGGCGATGTTGGTTGGTGGAGACTGGTGTGGTGGGGTAAGAAGGCGCCTGAGGTTTCCCTTGGGATGTGGCTGGGGCCTTGGGTTGTCCCCGGTGGTAAGGTTTTGTTTCGGCTTGCCCCTTCTGATATTCGCTCCAACTGCTACTAGCTTTTTTCTTTTCTGTCACCTCCATTTGGCTCCAATCTCCCCTGCCTCGGTTACAGTTTTGGGCTTCCCATCTAGGATGTACCTTTCTATTTCCTCAGGAACACCCTCTAAAAACTGCTCCATTTGCATTAGGAAGGGCAACTCTTCCGTAAATTTAACATTTGCTCCTGATATCCAGGCATCCCAATTTTTCCTAATGTGGTAGGCATGTTGGGTAAATGACACATCGGGTTTCCACCTTAGGGCTCTGAACCGTCGACGGGTATTCTCGGGTGTTAGCCCCATTCTGAGTCTGGCCTTGTTTTTAAAAAGTTCATAACTGTTCATGTGTTCCTTAGGCATTTCAGCCGCCACCTCTGCTAAGGGTCCACTTAGCTGCGGCCTCAGCTCTACCATGTACTGGTCTGGGGTGATGCTGTATCCAAGGCAGGCCCTTTCAAAATTTTCTAAGAAGGCCTCAGTATCATCGCCTGCCTTGTAGGTGGGGAATTTTCTGGGATGGGAAGTGGTACCTGGAGAGGAGTTGCTAGGATGGGCTGGTGCATCCTTCCTAGCCTTTGCTACTTCCAGTTCATGCTTCCTTTGTTTTTCTCTTGCCTCCTCTTTGGCTTTTTCCAGCTCCATCTCTCTCTTGTGGGCGTCCTCTTTGGCTTTCTCTTCTCTTTCTCTCTGCTCTGTCTCGAGTTTTGTTAATTGAAGCAGTCTGTGATTTTTTTTTCATTTTCTTCTGCTTCTAGTTTGGCCAGTTCTATTTTTGTAGCTACTTCTTTGGTAGTCATTTTCCTGTTTTCTTGTGCTGGGTCACCCCCTCTACAGTTGACTGAAACTGGGATACTCTCAGCTCTGGCTGCTGCTGAGTTAACAGAGACTTTCTAACTAGCTACTCCTGAGGATGTAAAAAGAAAGAAAAAAAAAAACAATTCAGCTTGTAAATTCCTTTTACCAGTCGTTTGCTCATTAATTGAACCGATCTATTAACAAAGGATCTTGTTAAAAAAACTTAACCCCTCTGCCTTCAGACAAGGAGAGATAAGATATGCATCTACCTTCAGTTCTGCTTTCCAAGCAGCTAGAAGGAAAAAAAAATCTTACTGGCTTTTGGGTTTAAAATGAATCCCACCGCTATGCCACCATGTCAAGGCTGTATCCCCACTTTGAACTTTAGGGTACAAAATGTGGGGGCCTGCATGAAGACTTCTAAGCTTAACTACCAGCTTAGCTCTGGTCCGCTGCCACCATCTCAAGCTAATTCCCTTCCCTGGGAAGCCTTGAGAAACCTTTCACCAATTCCCTGATGAATACAGATCCAAACCCCTTGGATCTTAAAACAAGGAGAAATTAACCATCCCCCCTTCTTTCTCCCACCAACTCCTGATGAATACAGGTCCAACCCCCTTGGATCTAAAGCAAGGATAAATTAACCATTCCCCCTCCTTCTTTTCACCAACTCCTGGTGAATCAAGATCCAAACCCCTTGGATCTTAAAACAAGGAGAAATTAACCATTCCCCTCCTTCCTGCCACCAACTCCTGGTGAATCAAGGTCCAAACCCCTTGGATCTTAAAACAAGGAGAAATTAACCATTCCCCCTCCTTCCTTTCACCAACTCCTGGTGAATCAAAGTCCAAACCCCTTGGATCTTAAAACAAGGAAAAATCAATCAGGTTCTTAAAAAGAAGGCTTTTAGTTAAAGAAAAAGATAAAAATCATCTCTGTAAAATCAGTATGGAAATTAACCTTACAGGGTAATCAAACTTAAAGAGCTCAGAGGACTCCCCTCTAGTCTTAGGTTCAAAGTACAGCAAACAAAGATAAACACTCTAGTAAAAGGTACATTTACAAGTTGAGAAAACAAAGTAAAACTAAGACGCCTTGCCTGTCTATTTACTTACAAGTTTGAAATAGGAGAGACTTGTTTAGAAAGATGTGGAGAACCTGGATTGATGTCTGGTCCCTCTCAGTCCCAAGAGCGAACGAACACCCAAACAAAGAGCACAAACAAAAACCTTCCCCCCCCCCTCAAGATTTGAAAGTATTTTGTCCCCTTATTGGTCCTTTGGGTCAGATGCCAGTCAGGTTACCTGAGCTTCTTAACCCTTACAGGGAAAAGGATTTTGGAGTCTCTGGCCAGGAGGGATTTTATAGTACTGTACACAGGACAGCTGTTACCCTTCCCTTTATAGTTATGACACAGTCAAAGATTTATTTTAGTCATTTCTGGTTTAAATTGAGATCCCTTCCCTTTATAACTCACTTATCCTCCGCCATTCCCAGGTCAAGGGTCGTATATACTGACCCAATAGCATATCTTGAAAACTAGAGCAATCAACAATTTTAAGCATCATTTTCATTCTCAGTGAACCAGAATTAGTAAAGTTTGACTACATTTATTTCAGAAGCATTTTGGCTGTAGAGCAGTGTAATCTTAGACCCTTATACCCTGATTTTTTTAAGTTGTTAATAAAAGTGTGTTAACTCTAATGTAAGTATATTGGATGAATATTATTTATAATTGGTATTTTTGAGTTACACCCATGCCACAGATTATATTATTATTATTATTATTTATTATTTATTAGAACAACTTTATTCCTGGAGGTTCCCAATGCATGCGATTGAGTGTGTACAGGGGCCAGCCAGGTGGCGGCACTGCCAATTTTAAATTCCTTTAGGAGTAAAGGGATTGAAGCAGATGGGTGAATAGAGGATTTTCACCTATCCAACAGCACCACTGGGATACTCAGGATCTCCTTTAATGTCAACAACATCATGTGCCCAGGTACACAGGTGAGTGTTGCCTGCTCCCGAGTAACCCAGGGAGGAAGAGGGGGGTTACATTTTGGAGACACCCCTGGGATCCCTCTCCCACCCCAAAGTTCTGCTGCAAGAGACCATTTAATCTATTTCTTTAATGTTATTGAAGTTTTGAATATTTTCCTGAGACCTTCTGGATTTTAAAGAACTCTTTTTGTTTTAGCAACTTGTTATCATTTACATTATGGATCATCATAAGTTAATGTCCTGGTGTAAAGAGATAGGAGTGCCACCGATCCAAGCACTGGGTAAAATGCCCATAGAGACTGAGGATGCTACCATCTATCAGGCATTGGGAACTGTACAAATCTTTGGGAAGAACACAATTTATGGTCGCCGTGGTGACCCTAATGCCCAGACTGTGTCTGTATTGGTGAGAGTGGCTGCTGAATTGGACCCACAGTCTGTACCCCATAAAGTTGGTACTGTGGATGAAATTGCCCCCTGGCCTTTGTTTCTGCCTGGGAAGGCCCCAAAGGATGAGACTACACAAACTGGGACCCCTGATTTTGTGGCTAAATTGAATGCTTTGCTGCAACACGAGGGAAAGACACTAGAAGACATGAGGGCCATTTTTACCCCAACATTTACTCTCTCAGCTGCTACAAATGAGGGTCTGATAACTGCACTAGGACAATTGGTGGAAAAGTGTACTCGTCCATCCTATGAAGGAATTAGGTACCATAAGCTGAGATTCTTCTCTGGAATAAAGTCTACCCCTGTTGTAAAGGATGACTTTGAATCTTGGATGGACGAAGCTACCCAGATGATGGAGGAATGGCAATGCCTGGATAATATCAAAAGGCAATGACTAGCTGAAAGTCTGAGAGGACCAGCCTCTGATGTCATCAGATCATTACGGACAAGTAATCCCTCTGCTGGCGCTATGGAGTATTGACATGCTTTGGATGATATATGTGACTACTGAGAGTGGGGAAGAGTTGTACCTGTGCTTCCAGTCCACTGGTCCATATCAAGAAGGTGAAAAACTTTCACAGTACATATGCCGTCTAGATAAGCTACTACATAAGGTATTGATAAAGAAGGGAATACATGCTACCTGCTTGGATCAGATGAGGATGGAGCAAGTACTAAAATGTGTGTGTTTTGGCCCTGAAGCTGCAGCTGTCTGACTCACTTCGGAATCCTCCCTCCTTCTCCAGACTGGTACAGGATATCAGGGAAGAAGAGGATCGACTGACTGCTCTGTATACACTCTTTCCTCTGCGGCTCCTCATGATGAAATATCTGACCTAAAGAAGGGCCTGCTGTGTCTAACTGAGCAAGTTAAGCAGCTAGTCCAGCTGAATACTCAATGGAAAAACCTGACAGATTCCCTCAGTTACAAACAAGGGATGGCCCTGTGAGAACCAATGATGCAATGGCTGATATTACCACCTGTCGTTCAAGAGGCTCTGTTGAAATTACTTGTAGAAGTGACATCATCTGCTACAAGTGTGGGGAGGATGGTCACACTAAACAAGACTGTGATGCAGAAGAGGATTTACGGAAAGTCACATGCAAGCTCATCCAAGCCAGAAAGAATTCGGGAAACTTCAGAGAAGCCCAGTGAAGGAGCAAACTCATGCTTCAAGGAAGGTACACTCCACTAAGTGCTACCAACAGGTTGCTAGTCCTGGAGGGATCTGGCAGAAGGACTGGTCGGTCCAGCTCCCATTGTCCCTGTTCAAGTAGAAAGCATTTATGTTCAAGCCCTTCTGGACAGTTCTTCGCAGGTCATCATTCTATATAAGACATTTTACAACACCCACCGTTGTCATTTACCCATCCAACCCTTAGATAATTTGGAAATCTGGGGGTTGAGTAATCAAAAATACCCATATGAGGGGTACTTGTCCATTCAAATTGAGTTCCCGCAGTCCATCATGGAAGTTCCTGAGAAGCTGGACACATTAGTCCTAGTGTGCCCATACTCCTGTGTCAAGAGTAATGTTGCA
Organism: Chrysemys picta bellii; assembly: GCF_011386835.1. Lineage (NCBI taxonomy): Eukaryota > Metazoa > Chordata > Testudines > Emydidae > Chrysemys > Chrysemys picta. The sequence continues at coordinate 14,763,956 of NC_088807.1, read as the reverse complement.
ATCTTGGCTGGAACCAACACCAGTCTGGTCCAGAGATTTTTCAAAGTATGCAAAGAAACCACTGGAGAACAATGCATAAATATCTTGCCTATTCACGCTAACATCCATGAGGCCTATAAATGCTTCCAAGTAGAAGCTCTCTCTGTTTCTGATGAGGATGATAATAGGTACGGCAATGTGTGATACACACAGAAAAGAACTGTCCACCTACCACTTGGTGGCACCCATCAAGTGACTGGGATCCCTAAGTTTCCTATTCAGCCTACTGATCAGTTGTTATTATTGGAAACACCGGAGGAAATGTCTCTACCTGGAGGATTTGTGGTCAGACATGAGGTGCAAGAGGCTACAGTAGTGTCTGCTAGGAGGATCAGTTACTGTTAGAAATGTATCTGCTCACAAAGTGATCATTCGGTGGGGAACAGTGATTGCCCAGTTGTGCCCAGTTGATGTAGTACCTCAGATGCATGCTGCAGCTGTCAAAAGCAATACTAATGACTTGACAGCTGATTGTTTTGATTTTGGAGATTCCCCTATACCTGAGGACTGGAAATAGCACCTCTGTAGGAAAATGTTAGAGCATGCTGATGTCTTCTCCTGACATGAATGGAATATGGGATGTGCGAAATGTACTCAGCATGAGATCCGTTTAACTGACTCTCAACCTTTTCGAGAATGATCCTGTCGCCTGGCCCCAGCCAGTGTGGAAGATATTTGGAGACACCTACATGAGTTGATGGCCTTGGGAATAATTTCTGAGTCACAAAGCCCAAATGCCTCCCCAATTGTTGTAGTAAGGAAGAAGAATGGATCTGTCAGAATGTGTGTAGATTATAGAACTCTAAATAAGCGCACTGTACCAATATACAATGCCAAGGACTGAGGATGTCCTTAACTGTTTACATGGAAGTAAATGGTTTACTGTATTAGATCTTCACAGTGGATATTACCAAATACCAATGAACAAGGTGGATAAAGAGAAAACTGTTTTTATATGTCCACTTGGATTTTACCAACTTGAGATGATGGCCCAAAGAATCTGTGGGGCTCCTTCTACCTTTCAAAGATTGATGGATTGAACAGTTGGAGACATGAATCTCCTGGAGGTCATTGTCAACTTGGATGATCTAATTGTTTTTGGGCGGACACTTGAAGCGCGTGAAGAGCGGTTGTTTAAAGTCCTTGAACATTTGAGAGAAGAAGGCTTGAAACTGTCCTAGGACAAGTGTAAGTTTTGCTGTCCTTCAGTCTCCTATATAGAATCATAGAATCATAGAATATCAGGGTTGGAAGGGACCTCAAGAGGTCATCTAGTCCAACCCCCTGCTCAAAGCAGGACTAATTCCCAACTAAATCATCCCAGCCAGGGCTTTGTCAAGCCGGGCCTTAAAAATCTCAAAGGAAGGAGATTCCACCACCTCCCTAGGTAACACAATCCAGTGCTTCACCACCCTCCTAGTGAAATAGTGTTTCCTAATATCCAACCTAGACCTCCCCCACTGCAATTTGAGACCACTGCTTCTTGTTCTGTCATCTGCCACCACTGAGAACAGCCTAGCTCCATCCTCTTTGGGATCCTCCTTCAGGTAGTTGAAGGCTGCTATCAAATCCCCTCTCACTCTTCTCTTCAACAGACTAAATAACCCCAGTTCCCTCAGCCTCTCCTCGTAAGTCATGTACCCCAGCCCCCCGATCATTTTCGTTGCCTTCCACTGGACTCTCTCCAATTTGTCCACATCCCTTCTGTAGTGGGGGGACCAAAACTGGATGCAATACTCCAGGTATGGCCTAACCAGTGCCGAATAGAGGGGAATAATGACTTCCCTCGATCTACTGGCAATGCTCCTACTAATACAGCCCAATATGCCGTTGGCCTTCTTGGCAACAAGGGCACACTGCTGACTCATATCCAGCTTCTCATCCACTGTAATCTCCAGGTCCTTTTCTGCAGAACTGCTGCTTAGCAAGTCGGTCTGCAGCGTGTAGCAGTGCATGGGATTCTTCCTTCCTAAATGCAGGACTCTGCACTTGTCCTTGTTGAACCTCATCAGATTTCTTTTGGCCCAATCCTCCAATTTGTCTAGCTCACTGTGGACCCTATCCCTACCCTCCAGCTTATCTACTTTTCCCGCCAACTTAGTGTCATCTGCGTACTTGCTGAGCGTGCAATTTATCCCATCATACAGACTATTAATGAAGATGTTGAACAAAACTGGCCCCAGGACTGACCCCTCGGCACTCTGCTTGATCCTGGCTGCCAACTAGACATGGAGCCGTTGATCACTACCCATTGAGCCTGACAATCTAGCCAGCTTTCTATCCACCTTATAGTCCATTCATACAATCTTTACTTCTTTAACCTGCTGGCAAGAATACTGTGGGACACCATATCAAAAGCTTTGCTAAAGTCAAGATATATCACATCCACCAGTTTCCCCATATTCACAGAGCCAGCTATCTCATCATAGAAGACAATCAGGTTGGTCAGGCATGACTTGCCCTTGGTGAATCCATATTGACTGTTCCTGATCACCTTCCTCTCCTCCAAGTGCTTCAAAATGGATTCCGTGAGGACCTATTCCATGATATTTCCAGGGACTGAAGTGAGGCTGACCGGTCTGTAGTTCCCCAGTTTCTCTTTCTTCCCTTTTTAAAATATGGGCATTATATTTGCCCTTTTCCAATTGTCCGGGACCTCCCTAGATCACCACAAATTTTCAAAGATAATGGCCAATGGCTCTGCAATCACATCAGACAACTCCCTCAGCACCCTTGGATACATTAGATCTGGACCGATGGACTTATGCATGTCCAGCTTTTCTAAATAGTCCTTAACCTGTTCTCACTCATTCTGCTCTAGGAGAAATAGGGGGATCTTTAGGGAGGATAGCCCCAAATCCACAGACATTCCCTTATCCCAGCAGTGGGGTTTATTAAAAAAGCCAACCCCATAAGGAATGACTTTGATGGAGACAAGGAGTTCTGCTTCTGGGCAGGGATGGTGTCCCTAGCCTGTGTGCCAGAACCTGGGAATGGGTGACAGGGGATGGATCACTTGATCGTTACCTGTTCTGTTCATTCCCTCTGGGGCACCTGGCAATGGCTGCTATTGGAAGACAGGATACTGGGCTAGATGGACCTTTGGTCTGACCCAGTATGGACATTCTTATGTTCTTAAGCTATGGGGCAGAATTCGGCAAACAAAGCAGAGAAATACAGGGAGATCTCCACCCAACAGTGAAGTCATCTCCCCTGCCCCATAGAACAGCCTCACCCCATGTGGGAGTTTCACTCTGAGCAGGGTGGCAATTTACACATGGAAATACCTGGGGATTCTCATTCCACTTCACTGTTGTTATTAACAAGAAACACAGCATTCATGAGCAACCTACAATAACAATCCAGTGCAACCCCAGCCCTAGCACTCACAAACAACCCAACTATAATAAATGTGTGATCGCATCCACAGCGCTCTCAAGCAGCCCTACAATAACAAACCAGTGTGACAACGGCTCCAGAATTCACAAGCAATCCTACAATAACAAGCCATTGGGAGTGGTCCCCACAGGTCTCAAAAAGACCCTATGATAACAAAGCAGTATGCATGCAGCCCTAACATATGAGTAGCCTCGGTACATATGGACAACCCTACAATAACAATCTCACATCTAAAGTGTCCCAGGGCTCATGGATGCACCTACAAAAATAAATCAAAATGCAACGCCAGCAGTCACAGACCTTCAAACAAACCCCTTTGTGTGCAGTCCCGGCACTCAGCAACAACCCTACAACAACAAACCAGTTTGTGTATTCAAGCAGAGCTGGACGGAAATTTCTGCATGAATACTTTACTTGCTGAAAAATGCAGTTTTGGCCAACCCAGAACTATTCATGAATTTGACCCCATTAGTTTTAGTTGGGCAAAGGTTTTTCATATATTTTTTAAGCCAGCTTCAGAAGCAACTAATAATTTGCTATTCTTTGGAACAAAGAGCACCAGGAATGACTCCGGCCTGGTGATTAAGGCACTCAGGAGCTAGGAAACGCTGACTCAAATCTTCTTTCTTCTCATTCAGAGGAGGGTTTTGAATCCATAGCTCCTGCTGCCCAGGTGAGCCCCTCAATCCCCAGCCTATAGAGTGGTTCTCACTCGCTCACTCTTTGGCCCAAGTAATATTTAAGTAGTTATACAAAGTGGAACAGCCTCTACCAGAGAGTAGCCCACCCCAGAGTGGCCTGTGCCCTTCACGTTAGAATGCTCACGCTGAGTTCAAGACCCTGCTCCAAAGTGGGGTTGCAAACGTGGGTCTCCCACATCCCAGGCCAGGGCCCTCACCCCTGGGCAAAGGTTGGGAGGGGCAGGCACTTTCAGGAAGCTGCCTTGAATTAAACATTTTCTACGACCCAAAACAGACTTTCCAGATTTTCAGACTAATTCCAAACATGTTTTGGAGCCGACCCGAATACCTGCTCTGAGTTTCCAGTTTGCTGCTTGACAGAAACATCAATCATTCATCCAGTCACAACTGAACCTGCAATAACACACAGACACAGGCATATCGCAGAAGCCTGTAAACCCAGCACTAACATCTACAAAAACACACCCATCAAAAACCGACGAAACCCCTGACACTGAGCCTGGAGTGGCCGCTCAGCTCTGGGATGTGCCCTGCAGACTTGGGGTGGGGCTCATGTCCTCTGAAGACAGCATGGGGGGGGTGTGTCTCTGTCGTATGGCTCCCAGCTGCTTCCCCTGACCTCTGTCACTTCGGGGGCCCAGCATATCCCATGTAACATAAGAGATCACCCGCTAAAAGCGCCCTCCCTGTCAGTGGATCCCTGACCCACGATGGGGGGAGCTGCAAAAGACGGGGACTTTACTTATTCTTTCAGGAGCAGGGTTATGTGTTTTGGGAGTGAGACCCACAGGCGCCCAGGGACCAAAAGGGTGGCTCACTTGGGCCTCATCAGGGCTCTACCCCACATACCCCGCCCTGTTTCTATAATGCTCCTCTCCCCTCCCCTCATCCTAGCCTCATTCCCTGTTCCCTTCCCCCATCTCCACCCCCTTCCCTTCTCCTCCCCCTCCCCATTTCTACCCCTTCCCTCTGCCCAACCCCCGTCCCCTCCCTCCATCCCACTGTCCCCCACTTATCTGAGATCTTTTCCTGCCCCCCTGGTCACACAGGTGACTGTTGGACTCCCCCCAACCCCCTCAGGTGACAGTTGGGCTCCCCCCATCCTGCCCAGGTGGCAGTTGGCCGCTCCCCCCCTTGATGGGCCCATCGCTGACTCTGCTTGCCAGGCCCCTCCCCCCACATGAGTTTCCCAAGTCGCTGAGGTGGCTCCGGCCCATCCCATGAGCTCACCGCACCCAGGGCTGGAGGGTTCGGCCTGTCCCAGCAGGGCCCCGCCAGGCTACTGCAAGTCTCCAGCCCACAGAGCAAAGGGCCCACGGAGCCCCTGACCATTTGCTCCCTTAGTGACATCACCGCGCCCTGAAATGCAAACATGGGGGTTACGCTGGCATTGCTCAGCCGCGGCCAGACGCCCGAGCGAGCGTGGGGAAGAGACGGGCTCTGCCTGCTGAGGCGCCAGCGCTGGAGAGGCACCAGGCAAAATTCCCACCTTTGTGAGCCAGCCTGGAGTCCAGCTGGCCTAGGGACTGTGGGGCCTCTGGTTTGTTGGGTGTGTCTGGTTCTTTATTAGCCAGACAAGGCGGGTGAGGTCAAACCTTCTATTGCATCAACTTCTTCTGGTGAGAGAGACATGCTTTCCAGCTACACGGCTCTGCTATCCTGGGACCTACAGGGCTACAACAATTTTTTTTTCGTATGGTAAGTCATGCTGGGGTACCGAGGGCCTGAAGCAGGGGTGCTGGAATGGTGGAGGTGGGAAGGGCCATGGCCCCCCAATTTTGAAAGTGGATGGGCCTGGCTGGCCCACTTTTTGTTCCCAGCTCCTCCTCTTCCCCCTGAGGTCCTGCACCCGGCCAGGCCAGAAGCTGGAGCCCAGCCTGGGTAAGAGCAGACCCGCCACGTGTCCAGGGTCAGGGGGCCTGAGAGCAGCCCCTGGCTTGTGTTCCTGCCCCCCGGTCCACCTGTCTAGGGCATATGGAGGGTCCACAGCTCCCCACAGTTGCCCAGGCAGCTCTTACCATGGTCTGGCTGTGGCTCTCCAGCTCCTGAGTCGGAGGCTGAAGCTGGGTCAGGGTAAGGGCCGCGTGGGCAGCTGTGGGGAACCACGGACCCTCCATCTGCCCTGGGCGGGGGAACCGGGGATGAGGACATGGGCCAGGGGCTGCTCTCAGGGCCCCCACCGTGGGCAGGTGGAGCAGCCAGGGGCCGGGCCTCAGGGGAAAGAGGAGGGGCAGGGACATGGCCACGGAGGGGGTGGGAGCTCATGGCTCCCCCTGGACTGAAAAGGAAAGATCCAGTGCTGCTCACCACTGCCAAAGGAAAGGCTGGCTAGCAACAAAGGTGGGATTCAAACTCACCCATGCCAAATACAAATATTCAGTCTCAATTCCTTGGCTGCCTCTTTCCCAATGGGGCATCTTTCACACAGTTATCATTTAGTCACCCAGGAGCAGGCACCCATGTGAATGTAGAGAAGAAAAAATAGGGCTGGCCTGGAGGGATACCAAGCTCATAACCACATCACACAAGATGGCTGAATGAGTAAGGCAATAAACTAGCAATCTATTGTGCACTACATACATGTTTGAATTCCCCTTTCGTTGTCGGCCGCCCCTTCTTCTTTTGGTGGAGGCAGCCACTGGCTTGCTCTTCTGTGCCTCTTCACCCAGCTAAGCCTCACAGTTGTCAAAAGAACAGGGCCGGCTCTGGCTTTTTTGCCGCCCCAAGCAAAAAAAAAAAAAAAAAATGGGCGGCAAAAAGCAGCAAAGGAGCCAGGGTTCAGGGGGACCCCCTGCGCTGCAGATGTGGGGGGGAGGGGGAGAGAGAGTAGGGGGTGGCCGGGAGGGCTCCACGCTGCTCCGGTCAGCTGGGAGGGAAGGACGCGGACTGCCCTGCCAGGCTTGCTGCAGGGCACTCCCCTCCTCCGCGCCGCCGCCCCCTACAGGGCGTCCAGAGCAGAACCAAAAAAAAAAAAAAAAAAGTGTCCATGCCGCCCTAGGATTGGGCCGAATGCTGCCTCCTACAAGCTGTCACCCCAAGTACAAGCTTGCTCGGCTGGTGGCTGGAGCCGGCCCTGCAAAAGAAGAAGAAAACTCCCCACAAATTGAATGTCACAGCACTTCCTACACCAGGTAGGACTTAAGCCCACTTTACAAGAAGGGAACTCTTGCATGATCCTGCTACACCATTGGTCTGCTCATAGACTCATAGACTCATAGACTATAAGGTCAGAAGGGACCATTATGATCATCTAGTCTGACCTCCCGCATGATGCAGGCCACAAAAGCTGACCCACCCACTCCTGGAATAATTCTCTCCCTTGTCTTAGCTGTTGTAGTCCCCAAATCATGATTTAAAGACTTCAAGTCACAAAGAATCCTCCAGCAAGCGACCCCTGCCCCATGCTGCGGAGGAAGGCGAAAAACCTCCAGGGCCTCTGCCAATCTAACCTGGAGGAAAATTCCTTCCCAACCCCAAATATGGCGATCAGCTGAACCCCGAGCATGCGAGCTAGATTCTCCAGCCAGACCCTCCGGAAAAAAGTTCTCTGTAGTAACTTTTAATATCTCATCATTGACCATTGTTACTAATTACCAGCAATGGCACGTTATTGACCTATTGACTAAAATCACGTTATCCCATCAAACCATCCCCTCCATAAACTTATCAAGCTTAATCTTAAAGCCAGATAGGTCTTTCACCCCCATTGTTTCCCTCAGAAGGCTGTTCCAGAACTTCACCCCTCTGATGGTTAGAAACCTTCGTCTAATTTCAAGCCAAAACTTCCCGACGGCCAGTTTATATCCATTTGTTCTCGTGTCCACATTAGTACTGAGCTGAAATAATTCCCCTCCCTCCCTGGTATTTATCCCTCTGATATATTTAAAGAGAGCAATCATATCCTCCCTCAGCCTTCTTTTGGTTAAGGTAAACAAACCGAGCTCCTCGAGTCTCCTTTCATACGCCAGGTTTTCCATTCCTCGGATCATCCTAGTGGCCCTTCTCTGTACCCGTTCCAGTTTGTATTCATCCTTTTTAAACATGGGAGACCAGAACTGCACACAGTAATCCAAATGAGGTCTCACCAGTGCCTTGTATAACGGAACCAGCACCTCCTTATCCTTACTAGAAATACCTCGCCTAATGCATCCCAGGACCGCATTAGCATTTTGCTTGCAGGCCTCTCCTGCTATGTCTTCTCTACGAGCGGCTGTGGCCCGGACTTGGACCGTGACATGGCCCGGACCGAGCAGCCCCGGTCCCGGCCGAACTGCTCCAGCCTGGCCCTGGCCCCGGCCCTTGACCCAGACCCGGCCCTGGCCCCAGCCCCGGCCGAGTGGCTCCAGCCCAGACCTGGACCCTGACACGGCCCGGACCGTGCGGCCCTGGCCCCAGCCCCGGCTGAGTGGCTCCAGTCCGGCCCCGGCCCGGCCTCGGCCGAGCAGCTCCAGCCCAGACCTGGACCCGGCCCTGGACCCGGCCAAGAGGCTCCGGCCCGGCCCCGGCCGAGTGGCTCCGGCCCGGCCCCAGACCTGGACCTGGACCCGGACCCGGACCCGGCTGAATGGCTCCGGGCCAGACCTGGACCCGGCCCTGGACCCGGCCAAGAGGCTCCGGCCCGGCCCCGGCCGAGTGGCTCCGGCCCGGCCCCAGACCTGGACCTGGACCCGGACCCGGACCCGGCTGAATGGCTCCGGGCCAGACCTGGACCCTGATCCGGCCCGGACCGAGCGGCCCCGGCCCTGGCCCCAGCTGAGTGGCTCCAGCACGGCCCCGGCCCCAGCCGAGCGGCTCCGGCCCAGACCCAGACCCGGCCCTGGCCCGGACCTGGCTGAGCGGCTCCAGGCAGCGCGGTAAGGGGGCAGGGAGCAGGGAGGGGGTGTTGGAAGAGGGCAGAAGGGGTTATGGGGGGGTAGGGGTCAGGGCAGTCAGAGGGCAGGGAACAGGGCGTTTGAATGGAGGCAAGGGTCCCGGGGGGGTAGTCAGGAAGGAGCAGGGGTTGGATTGGGCAGTGGGGGTTCCAGCGGCAGTCAGGGACAGAGAGAAGGGGTGGTTGGATGGGGCAGGGGTTCCAGGGGGCCATCAGAAATGAGAGGAGGGGGTGGATGGGGTGGCAAGGGGCAGTCAGGGGACAGGGAAGGGGGGTGGATGGGGCAGGAGACTGGGGGCGGGGGCGTCAAGAACTGTAGGTAGGGTTAGCATGCATCCGCATACATTACGCAATGTATGTAATATATAATTTTGTTATTATTTATATAGTTATGGAAAGTAAATAATACATGGAAGAAATCAAAGGTGTTTTTTTACCTTTTTTTTAAGTCATCCCTGTCGAGGCCCCGCCGAAAATGTTCGAATTGCGCCCCGCACTTCCTAAAGCTGGCCCTGGTTATAAGGAATAGCTAGCATGTACTTTTCAAGAGCAAATCATGACAAACCAACCTAACTTCCTTCTCTGACATGGTTACTGGCCTAGTGGATGGGGGGGAAGCAATAGAAAGGATATATCTTGATTTTAGCAAGACTTCTGAATCAATCCCACATGACATTCTCAGAAGTAAATTAGGGAAATGTGAAGAAGATGAAATTACTATAAAGTCTGTGCACAGCTGGTTGGAAGATCATGCTCAAAGCATAGTTATCAATAGTTCACTGTCAAACTGGCAGGGTGTATCTATTACAGGGGTCAAACTTTTTGGCCTGAGGGCCACATCTGGGTATGGAAATTGCCCGGGGGACATGAATGCTTATGAAACTGGGGGCTGGGGTGCGGGAGGGGGTGATGGCTCCGGCTGGGAGTGCGGGCTCTGGGGTGGGGCCAGAAATGAGGAGTTCAGGGTGCAGGAAGGGGCTCCGGGCTGGGGCAGGGGTTTGGGGTGCGGGTGTGTGTGAGGGCTCTAGCTGGAGGTGTGGGCTCTGGGGTGAAGATGAGGGGTTGGGGATGCAGGAGGGTGCTCTGGACTGGGACTGAGAGGTTTGGAGGCAGGAAGGGGATCAGGGCTGGGCCAGGAGGTTGGAGTGTGAGAGGGGGCCAGGGGTGAAGGGTCCGGGCGGTGCTTACCTCAAGCAGCTCCTGGAAGCAGCGGCATGCCCCCCTCTGTCTCTTATGTGGAAGTGCGGCCAGGCGGCTCTGTGCACTGCCCCATCCACAGGCGCCACCCCTGCAGCTCCCATTGGCAGTGGTCCCCGGCCAATGGGAGCTGCGAGCGCGGCACTTGGGGTGGGAGCAGCGTGTGGAGTCCCCTGGCTGTCCCTACACGTAGGAGCCAGAGAGGGGACATGCCGCTGCTTCTGGGAGCCATGCAGCGTGAGGCAAGCCCACAACCCCACTCTCCAGCTGGAGCACCAAAGCGGGAGAGGCCCCGGACCCCTCTCCCTGGTGGGAGCTCAAGAGCCAGATTAAAACATCCAAAGGCCGGATGCGGCTCCCTGGCCGTAGTTTGCCCAACCCTGATCTAGTGGGATCCCACACAGTTCGGTCCTAGGTCCGGTACTAGTCAATATTTTCATTAACGACTTGAATAATGCAGTGGAGAGTATACTTATAAAATCTGCAGATGAGACCGAGCAGGAAAGAGTTGCAAGCTCTTTGGAGGACAGGGCTAGAATTTAAAATGACCTTGACAAATTGGAGAATTGGTCTAAAATCAAACGAGATGAAATTCAATAAAGACAAGTGCAAAGTATGTCACTTAGGAAGGAAAACTCAAATGCACAACTACAAAATGGGGAATAACTGGGTGGGTGGCAATACTGCTGAAAAGGATCTGGGGGTCACAGTGGATCACAAATTGAATATGAGTCAATAATGTGATTCAGTCGCAAAAAGGCTAATGTCATTCTGTGGTGTATTAACAGGAGAGTCATATGTAAGACATGGGAAGTCATTGTCCTGCTTTCCTCAGAACTGCTGTGGTGTGAGCTGGAGAACTGTGTCTAATTCTTGGTGTCACTCTTTAGGAGAGATGTGGACGAATTGGAGAGAGTCCAGAGGAGAGCAACAAAAATGATCAAATGTTTAGAAAACCTGACCTGTGTGGAAAGGTTAAAAAAAACGGGGCATGTTTAGTCTTGAGAAAAGAAGACTGAGGGGGAAGCTGATAGCAGTCTCCAGATATGTTCAGGGCTATTAAAAAGAGGATGGTGATCAATTGTTCTCAGTCCCACTGAAAGTAGGCCAAGAAGTAAGGGGCTTAATCTGCTGCAAGAGAGATTTAGGTTAGATAGTAGGAAAAACTTTCTAAAGATAAGGGCAGTTAAGCTCTAGAAAAGGCTTCCAGGGGACATTATCAAATCCCCTCATTGGAGGTTATTACGAACAGGCTGAACAAACTCCATGTCAGGGATGATCTAGGTTTACTTGGTCCTGCCTCAGTGCAGAGGGCTGGACTTGATGACTTCTTGAGGTCCCTTCCAGCCTGACATTTCTATGATTCTATGATTATCAACATTCCCACACTCCTCACCCAGTCCTTCAGAACAATGTGTGTTGACCTCTAGAAGGTCACAAGGGAGTTGAGGACATATGGCAGAACAAAGCATTGGCAGATTCCACCTGCGACCAGTGAGGACTTAAACATGGTCCACTCTGGAGCAGGGCAGAAAATGGAATTTTTTTCCCCATGGAAAATGTAGGTGAACTTCCATTGAAATTTTCAGCAATACATTTTTCATTGACAAACTGAAAACCTGAAAACTGGGGGAAAATATGAGGTTTTGACAACTGAAAAATAAAAAAGTTCAAAGAAAGCAGAAACTTCACTAAATAAATAAATACATAAAATAAACAAAACATTTAGTGAAAAGTTTAATTTTCTATAAAAAAAGTTTTAAAGTAAAATTCCGTCGTCACTGTGAATGTGTTGTTTCCTCAGTGCCATTAGTCTATATGGTGCTGTACAGTCAGGCACTATACAACACGGTCCCTGCCCTGACATCCTGCTGTGTGTTACACTCTTGACTAAATTTTAAACCTCCCAGCATCCTTTGCTGAAGTCCTTGGTATGTCTGTGGCATGTCCTGTGTGCTCTGTCAGTCTGTCAGTGTCAGGTCTTGAGTATGCACCAGATCTGGATGTTCCACTGAGCTTCCTGAAATTGATGCCAAGACCGGGAGCTCCATCTCGTTCAAAGTCCACACCCCCAAACACAAAGAAAGGTCAGAGTAAGACCCATAGTTGGGTCCTCATGGCCCATCTCCAGTTCTTCTGTCCAAGTCTAGCATCTCCTTTCCCATGGTCCCCTCTTTCACTGATCAGCCACAACCATCTTAGTGTTTAGAAATGGGAGCCGGCTTGGAGTCTTTAAACCGAGAGGGGACGTCTCTTTCTACAAGACATGCTCTAGCTCAGCCAGAAGTTAGCAGCTCAATTCAGGGATCCCTGCGGGAGGCTCTCTGGCCTGGGCTGTGTGGATGCTCTGACTAGATGGTCCCATTGGTCCCTTCTGGCCTTTAAATGTACATCTATGAAAATAACCCCCCCTAGAAACCTCATGAGTACAGACTAAATGGAGAGAAAGAATGAGGCAGGTTACCACGCGAGGACAAAAATAACATTATGAGAGCGGGTTATTCAATCCCACATCACAGCATGTGATACACCCCTGCCCTGCTGGACTGCTAGCTCGGGGTCAGGCCTGGGGAGACATCACTGCTGGGTGCGGGAAGAGGTGTCTGCACCACAGAGTCTGCAATCTGTGGCTCAGGGTGCTGTAAGCTCCTCCTGTGAGTCTCTCACTGCATGGCTACATGGAGCAGCCAGACTGTGTGTAGAGTCGCTGAGCAGGAGCCACTGCTCACAGCACAGACTCTCCTCTTCTGAGCAGCAGCTGATCGCTCTGTAGTCCCACAGCATCTGGCTCCATCAATATCCACTGCAGGATGGGGGAAATTAGCCTAATTCTGCCCTGGAGTTTTGGCCTGGTAAAGGGAGGCATGATATAGTCCAGAAAGAATAGGGGATGGGATGCTCTGTGAGATCAATTAAATCCTCTGCAGCAGATTTCCCAGCTTGTGTCTCTGATGCTTTCCGTGTTTTCCAGTCCCATCCCACCCACGCTCTTCCCCTCTTTGGCTGAAATAGCCCAGGGTCATTGGCCTTCCAGGCAGGTACAAGATTGGTCAAGGTTGAGGAGGAAGGATGATCTAGTACATTGGGGTCAAGAGCCCTGGGTTCACTCCGTGACTCAGCTGTAGAGTCCTGTGTGTCCTGGGCTCAGTCATTAGTCTCTGTCTCTGTGCCTCAGTTTCCCCATTTGTGAAATGAGAATGATACTTCCCTACTTATTAGGGTTTCTGTGAGGATAAAATCCATAAATGATTATGAGGGGCTCAGATACAAAGACATGGGATGTACAAGGACATGGAGAGCACTGATGGGAAGAGCTGTTTATCTTAGCACTTCTCTGCAGACTGGAAAATTTACCACTGTAATTAAACCATTATAGCTTTGCTATTGTAACTCCACGAGAACACTATTATTGTGGAATCAGAGCCTTTGTCAGGTTTATTCACAGATTCTAAGGCCAGAAGGAACCACTGTGATCACATTGTCTGACCCCCTGTATTACACAGGCCAGAAAACTGTCCCAAAGTAATTCCCGTTTGAACTACAGCTTCTCTTTTAGAAAAAACATCCATGCTTGATTTAAAAACTGCCAGTGATGAAGAATCCGCCACAGCCCATGGTAAGTTTTTAACAGGGTTAATTATCTTCACTGTTGAAAATTTATGCCTTATAGTTTATACCACTTTCAAAAGAAAATAAGATAAACCAGAAAAAGTTTCTCTTATACCAGAACCCGGATGTGCACAGGGACTTACACTAGTATAACTGGACTGGTATCAATTCACCCCTTAGCTGATACCAAATAATTTCCCATGAAGTACTATAGCGCAGTGGCTTTGTGGTTCATGGCGGGCAGGTGCTGCATCAAGTCCATCTGCTTTGGGAACATGTCAGGGTGCCCACAGCTTTCACACAGCTGCCTCTATTGCCTCAGCAGGAAATGATCAATGTTCACCCTGCCGGGAAGGTTGGGGCAGCTGAGAACTGAACTAGCCACTCTGCATCCGCACAGCGTGGTTGTGCCAGAGGAGCTTTATCACAAAATCCCCATCACAACTGGCACTGATCGCCCTTGATTGCAGTCTCACCCGAGGGCCAAGGATAGAATGGGCAATGGGGACACAGCCCCTCGCACCCCTACAGCTGGTCTCACACACAGATTCAGCACATGCATAATTGGCACAAGCACTTCTGGCCAAACCTTCCAAAATGGCCAGTGATTTTTTCAGCCCAGACCCTGACACCTTAAGGGGTGACAGACAGACTGCACTGAGCCCCACCTGCTGGAAATCAGCCCCTTTAAGGTGGCTTAAACTGGACACCCAAAATCAATAATAATTTTGAAAGCACTAGTGTAGAGAGGAGCCCATGTCATTTCTTCCCTGTGTGGAGCTGTCTCTCTGCTCCTTTCAGGCTCTGTGCAGTGAGGCAGCTGCAGGGTCTGTGCAGCAGGAGGAACTCACTCTATGGCTGCTCTTGCTGCATGTATCAGCTGCGTTTCCAGCTCTGGCTTGGAGTGGTAGGGTGAGTTTCCCTTCTCCACATCCTAGTATGCGCTGTTTATGATCCCATCATCAACCTCCCCTTCACCCTCCCACGGCGGAGACTTTCCCTGTTCCGTGGCCAGTCTGGGTTGGGGTCGCTCCAAATGAAAGCTCCAGAGCCATTTCTCTGTCACAAGACCCTCTTACACAGCGGCCTGATCCCAAGGCCAGTGGAGTATTTCTACCAACACCAAAGTGCTTTGGATCAGGCCCTTTCTGGGCAGCATTGTCTGAGCTCCAAGCAGGACCCAGCTGCCATCCAAGGGTGCCAGCAGCTCAGCCTGAACCACAGCCCCGGGGGTCACTCTGGGCTGAGCCACCACAATGTTGTGATCTAAAAATGACCTTTTTCTGAAAGTGAGAGTTTTTGTCAAACATTTTCATTATTTCCAAAGTTTCCATTTTTTCAAAGAAAAAATTAAAACTGTTTGTTGGGTTTTATTAAAAAAAATGGAAAATAAAAAAAAGAGATCACTTTCATTTTTTTAAATTGAGATTTGGATTTCCCCACCCTCCATTTTTGTCCATTTGGCCACCAAAAAGGGGAAAAAATTGCAAAAAATATTTACCCTTTTTCACCCTGTCATTTTCTCGCCACTACTTATAACAGGGAGTTCCACAGTGTGCTCCTCTGACCCTCACCTGAGTATCTGAGCTCCCTCAAATATCCCCTGTACAGCTGCTCTGCAGAGCTGCCTCCATCCCAGGGGTGAAATGTGCCCAGCCACCATCCCAGGACAATCCACTTCTACATCAATTACTATGAAAAGTTGCTCTGCAAAACTGCTCTGCCTTGTGCTCCTGACACGTTTCCCTTGAGGCCTTTAGCTGTTTGGCTTCCCGCAGAAGTGTTAATATCTGTTTACAATACTTTCTTTCTTTCCCACATGATTCTTTGGTCTTTTGGCCTGGTTCCCCCACTTGCTTAATCACACTGATTCCAGCTCCCCACCTGCTCAGAGGTCACTTCTAGATGCTCTTTCTCAACTGCCTTGTGTTCTTCCCATCTGGCAGTGTCCTGTTACCCATCTCTCAGCAGGGACAGCAAACTTCTCAGGAGTTGCAGTGCGGGAGGTCTAGGTTGGATATTAGGAAGCACTATTTCATTAGGAGGGTGGTGAAGCACTGGAATGGGTTACCCAGGGAGGTGGTAGAATCTCCACCCTTAAAGGTTTTTGAGGCCCAGGTTGACAAAGCCCTGGCTGGGATGATTTAGTTGGGGTTGGTCCTGCTTTGAGTACAGGGTTGGACTAGATGACCTCCTGAGGTCTCTTCCAATTCTGATATTCTATGATTCTATGATTCTAACTCAGAATTGGGAGAGGGACAGTGAGGGCAGGATGGGCAGAAGTGGTTGGCGCTGGGGCCGGATCACAGGGTAGATGAGACTCAGCTAGTGAGGAAGCTAGTGCAGTCCTGTGGTAAGTGTCCTCTGCGGGGGTAAATTCACCCTCCTGCAGAGGCTCCAGCATGAGGCTCAGACCCAATGTATGTCCCCTTCAGCCCAGAGGGTGAATTACCCTCTGGGGGAGCTGGGTCCCTCTCACCAGGACTGGAGACCAGGGTGGAGGCAAAAGCTTCAGGCTCCTCCAACATCCCAGGCCCCCAGTCACCCAGTGACCTTTCACCCTGGCCCAGTTGTGCCTTCAGCCAGTGGGCTGTCTCGGTCCCCAGGCACTGAGATGGGACAGGAGTTGTTTCCTCAGTGATATGTTTAGACTCAAATAAGTAAACGAGGCCCCTTCAGTTCTCAATCTTCCAGTCCTAAATAGAGATGCTGTGGCCCGAGCATGGATGTGGGGTGGCCTGGGGCAGGAAATGGGGAGCGGTGATGAATAGCAGACCTGAGGAGGGGACAGAGCAGGTCAGAGAGAGGCTGCGGTATCTCTGCTGCCTGAGCCCCATAGACCCCAGGGGGCCTGGGAGCAGGGAGAAGGGCTGGCTGGAGTATCCAACCCAGGGGAACAGAAGGAGGCAGATTGGAGCAGAAAGAGAGACCAGAGCTTCTCTTCTCCTGAAGTCAGACAGAGCAGAAGAGGCAAGTTGGAGCAGGGAGTGACTGTGGATTATCCCCTCCAGACTCCATCTGGAGCAAAAGCTGCTGGGCTGTTTCCATCCTGATCAGTTACTTCCACTGCCCTGATGATCCTGTCTTTGTGCCTCTTGCTGCCCCGTGAGAATCCTGTGCTAATTCGTAGCAGGTTGGGAAACAGAACCGAGAGCAGCCCCTGGCCCAGACAGTCGGCAAATCCTCTTTAATGGGAGAAAAATGGGAACCAGTATAAACACTGAATATGAGCATTGTTGAGCCAGATCTCGAGTTGGTGTAAATCTGTGTAGCTCCATTGGAGTCAATGCCAGTTTATGCCAGCTGAGGATCTGTCCCTCTAGAGAGCTGAAGGGAAAGTAGGCCCCAGTTCAGCCAAGGTCTGTGTGCGCGAGGAACCTGCTATGCCCCAGATCTAACATCCTGCCTGGTTTGCTTCTTCACCAAAACAAGAATTAAGAATTTTTTTCCTGTCTATTAATGGGAGTTTTTGTCCCTCAAGAGAGACCTTAGAAAAGGGGGAGATTTTATCTCCAGCACTAACCACACGTCACCTTTCTGTTCCCAGCGCTGAGTCCCAGCAGCCAGGAGATCTGCTCAGCTCCAGGTGAGTCCGTCTGTCTGTCTGTCCCCAGACAAACTCACCCTCTAGTTAACTATCATGCCAGAGGGGTTTGTATCAACAAAAAAGGCTTCCAGCTACAGAAGATTATTATTCATTATTATTATTATTACTGTGGCCCCCAGATGCCTCCCCCCAGGGATCAGGCCCCATTGTGCCAGGTGCTGCACACCCGTATGTGATGCTCTGGTCCCTGTCCCCGAAGAACTTTGAGTCTCAGATCTGACATTATCCCCCCAGTACCCAGCTGTGCTGAAATAAGAGGCTGCTCCAGAGCCATTGCGCAGACCCTGCAGCCCTTGAACAGGCAGAGCTCCTCCTGCCCTACCCCACGGAGGGGTGTCAGTGCTACGGAGCTACCTGCACTGCACTGTATTCATATGGGTCATCCCGACTATCGCTCAGACAGAGCCATGCTCCCCACATGGCATTCACATTGCACTCAGCATGGTCCCCACTACACCCCTCCTGCACTCAGTCACGTTAGCAGCCGTACTTTCCCAGAATTCCCTGGCACTGCTCCAGGGGACTGTGGGTGATTGCACAGTGACCTCGCAGGCACCCGGGGGATTGTAGAAAGAGAGGCCAAACTCTCCAGACTTCCACAGTCCCAATGTGGAACATCCCATGCTCCTCAGGGGGCTATTCAGCAACTTAACCGTGGTCCATGAACCACCTAACAGCTGCAATCTGCTCCCACGGCAACCAAATTCCTTTGGCAAACTGCTTCCTTGGCTCCCCCTGAAATAGGTGCCACCAACAGCCCCATTAACTGCTTTCACCCTTTCCCCTTGCCAGGAGTTCTCCCTGCTCCAATCTTCTACCTGAACCAAACCTCTGCCTGGGTGGAGGACTCCGTGCTGCTCCAGTGCTCCATGTTCTCCTGGACCCCAGCCACCTGCATCATCTTCTATCAGGATGGGGAGGAGATTTCGTCCCAGAGGTGCTTGGAGGAGAAGGTTACCTATGATTATGTCCATGAGGTGTCTAGCGACAGCTCCAGGAATTACTCCTGCGGGTACAAGATCAAGGACAGCGATAACCGGGAGAACGGATCCCAGCTCAGCCCTGCCCAGCACCTCAGAGTCACTGGTAAGGGATATGAATGGCAGAGCGAGTACAATCGTCCATGCAATGGCAGAGAGAGAATCCAGAGACAGATAGCTGAGCGACAGGGATGACAGGCAGAAGAAATAGATTATTATCCTCTGTGTGCACCAGCCCCTATATGGAGACACAACACTCACTATCTGCAGCAGTGGGAGATTGGCTGGCTCTGGGAGCAGATAGTGGTTAGAGTTAGAGGCAGCAGAGCCAAGCACATAAATCTGGCACATTCCCTCTGACAGGCAGTGAGCCAATGTGGATGAGACTGGGACTTGCCATAATAGAGACCTCTGCTTTATTCCTAGCTCTGCCTCAAGTGACTTTGTGCAACCCTTCATTGTCCATACAAGGGGTGAATGACAGGTGTCATCTATACCGTAGGTACTGCAAATAGTTAAAAAGGGACCTCACTATACTGGGTAACTGGGCAACAAAATGGAAATTTTGGCTTTTATTTAAAAAAATAAGTTTCTAGCCCTCCTGGTTGAGACAAAAAGCTGGAAAACATTACCCCTAAAAGCTCAAACACCAGAAGGCAAATCAAAGGATCCAAAAATCATATATTTTTTTAAAAATAGCATAAATTCTTAAGGCAATATTGGAATTGGGGGGGGGGGGGGCTCTTTCATGATTTTTGTGCACTTTGGGTTGGTAGTGGAATCGTTAAACAGAGCTGAGACGACTTGGGGAATGAGTTGTCAAGATAAAGAGTCAGGGGGTAGGAATAGAGAGTTTTGGTATTTTCCTCAATTTTATTCAGAAGAAACATTTTTTTCCAAAAGGCATACAGGCTCCATGTGCCCTGAGAATATTCCAGTTCCCCAACAGCACTTTGGGTTCTGTGCATTGTCCAGCTGTGGCTCCAGAGAAAGTCCCCCATGTCCTTGCTGCCCCTACAGTTGCCTCTGATTTTGGGTGGTTCTGTGATGCGGCTGTGCACTGACGAGTTCTGCATTTCAGCAAGTGGAGCATTAATGACATCTGTCCCGCTGCAGAGCCATATTCATGTATGGTGACGTCTCTTCTGTCTGGGGTGGTGGATGCTTGAAGATAAAACACAGTAATGTTACTTTTCTGCTAAGCCAGCCTAAAGCCAGAGAAACAAAGCCAGAAAATGTCTATCTGACAGCACTGTTGAACGTACATCAAGAGCAGTTCTAATGGGCCTCTAGGCTTGGAAAAACCAACGGCTCTACTTCCTACATAAACCCATCTCCGCAGTCTTGGTCTGGCCCTTTTCTGCCCCACCCAGTTAGGGTAGATGGACTTTGCCCTGATACCTGCCAGCTGGGCAGAGGAGCCTTCTCCCTTTCTCCATTCTTCTGTGTACTTGAAGGGCCATAATCCATTTAATGTGGATGTAAAATCTTAACTACAGTTTCTGTTAATAACTTTTCATATAGGCCCAGATGAGGGCTAGCTAACAGAACAATACATGGCTACGAGAAAGCTGGGGTAAACAGACAACCTTGTATGTTTAAAGTCAGTGAGTGGAGTCAAGATAACTCTGAATGTAATTGGGCATCCTTATCACGAGTTATAGACACATGAAGAATTGAGAAATACCCCTCAGATTCCAGACAGAGTTTGGGGAGAGGCCTAATATGATTGACATGAGTTATGACACCCTCTTCTCACAGATGTATGCCAATCCTAGCCCACAGAAATTCAAGGGTAACCCTATAAACAACTGTCATTTTTAAATACTAATTACTGCCTTTTTGGTTTAAAACTCCAGGAATGTACCTGTTGGTCAACTGGGAGAGCTGCTACCTCATTCCCCTGGACCCCAAAATTAGGATTTAACCAAATAACTTTAATAGAAATAGTTTAAGGGTAATTACCTGTGTGTTAGCAATATGTTAATTTGAACAATGGGCAGAGTCATTATGTAATCTTTTAGACCATTGGCTTATTGTGCTTATCTTGTCTTGCTGCTAGAACCTATCCAGGGACTTGGGAAATCCCATCCCCGTTGCTTCTCTTCACCCAATGAGCACCCTGTATAATCTATTGTAATCCATTGACTGCAGTGTCTCTGAGCCTAATAAGCAAAGTGACACTCCGCCAGCACTGTGCGTAATAAACTCCTGTGCTTAACTCTACCCGGTGTCTATTTCTGATCCTTCAGATAGGGGCTCTTCTGGGATACAAGCTTGTGAACTGAGTGGGAGCTCAGACTGACATCCAAAGGAGGTGAGTATCTTTAAT
Organism: Chrysemys picta bellii; assembly: GCF_011386835.1. NCBI lineage: Eukaryota > Metazoa > Chordata > Testudines > Emydidae > Chrysemys > Chrysemys picta. The sequence goes on along the minus strand of NC_088807.1, from coordinate 14,743,222 downwards.
TTACCATCTCATTAGGTTAGGGATAGAAGTCTCTCATCCCCTTCAGACACATCTTGTTCACACTTTTTAAAATTTAAATGAGAAGGAACCTAGACACGTGTAGTCCAAGCATAGGGGTTAAATAAGGGTACCAATTGGGAGGGGAGGCAAGTACCAAAGGGTTATGTACTGTATAAACTAAGGAGTGTGTTATGGAGGACTTGGACAAACCACTAGCAAGCGATTGGCCGTAAGTTAAGCCCAGAACTGGCTGGGTATGCGAGCGGTAGGCAGTGCAAACTGGTGGTCCCACTTCCTCATAGCACGTAACATAGCCCCCCCACCAGGCATGTGATGTATATACCCTTGTATGGTACGAGTCTCCAAAACAGGGCCAGCAATTGTGTGTAGCTTAAGACCGTGGTATTCAAGAGGGGGGAGACATACATCCTCATCAAGGCTGACATCCGTGGGAACTGAGATCATGGTATTTAAGGGGGGAAACTTACATTCCCAATTAGGTAGGCAGCCAGGGTGATTAAAAGCCATGGCATAAAAGGTGGAGGCGAAAGTCAGCCCTCGGGAATATTTTGAGTATAAACACGTAAAAACTCGGCAGGCAGCAGTTAAAAAACAAACTATGCTGCAGCCAAACCAGAGGAAGAATTGGTTAAATGGTGAAATTACCAGAAAGGTGACAAAACAAACAAAGCAGTAATAGTTATACTGGATATACTTAACATAAAAGAAAAAGAAAATACGATTTTAAAAGCTGAGAATAAGGCACTAAGAGATAAAAGCCTGTGTCCATGAAAAGGAACGGTTCAGTGAGGAAAGCAGGATCGGGCCCAGACAAGCAGGCAGGCAACAGATAAAAAATTGAAAAACAGGTTGGAAGCCCTGAGGGCATAGTGGCAGGAGTTAAAAAAAAAAAAACTGGTACCAACTGATGAGCAACCCAAAATACCATGAATCTACCGTCAAAACAAAAATTGTGTTTTATGTTTTGTCTTGTGTTGTTTGTCTTGTTGCTAACATTATTGTGTATTAAAAACTAATGCATTAGGGGGAAAAAAAGAATAGGAATGGGGCATTCAAATCCCTGGAACAATACTTGGAATGATGAAATCTGAGTTAATGAAGGTGTCATTTTGGGAGATAAGCAAGTGATTTAATTAAAAAAAAAGTGGAAATGCAGAGGCTGGAGGGAATTAAGCAGTTAAATATTGTAAAAATGTTTTAAAAAAAAGTGTTTTAAACAAAGAATTCTTGGTTTCTTTGTAGTCATTCTAAAGGAAAATGGGCCCTTTTCCAAAGGAATGTCTGTAAATAATCCAGGCAAAGAGACAATCTGATTGAAATAATTTGACTATTGACAATGTAGTCAAATTCACTAAAAAAACATAAGGGGTTTCTATTGGAATTTAACTGCCCCCAAATGTATACAAATGTAATCTATGAACAACTTTGTAAAATTTATATATTAAGTAAATAGGTAAGGTCTTAAGGACCTAAATAAACACTCCTGGTTTAAAAAAATCTTTGTAGGTTTAAAATAAATTGGGTTTTTGTTTTGTTTTATTTTAAAATAATACCACTAAAATCCATTTAAATCTTTCATTCAAAGTTGCAAAACTAAGGGCTTGTCTATACTTACCGCGCTGGTTCGGCGGCAGGCAATCGAACTTCTGGGTTCGATTTATCGCGTCTAGTCTGGACGCGATAAATCAAACTCAGAAGTGCTCCCCGTCGACTCTGGTAATCCTGCTCGCCGCGAGGAGTACGCGGAGTCGACGGGGGAGCCTGCCTGCCGGATCTGGACGGGGGTAAGTTCGAACTAAGGTATGTCGACTTCAGCTACGTTATTCACGTAGCTGAAGTTGCGTACCTTAGTTCGATTTGGGGGTTTAGTGTAGACCAAGCCTGAAAAACACCTTTGCCAGATACAGGTAATTAGTGTTGTTTAGCTTTGGTATTTAGCATTTAACCCTTAAGGTACCTCAATGCTTTACAACATTCAATCAACACCCTCCCCCCCCAAAAAAATCTAAATTTATTTTTGGTAACAAAATAGAAAATAAAAGCTGTAGTAAAAAAAATTAAAAAATTAAAAAAGACACTTTAAAGCAACAGCAGAGGTGAGGTGCACAAAACAAAAAGAAGTAATGTTAGAAACACTGAGACTTAAAGTGGCTCTGTGTAATCAGACTGTCATAATAATAAAGGTACATAAAAACTGTGTAAGCACAAAAGAAACATTTACACCTTATGTAAAAATTAATATGGTTAACATAATGTTATAAAAGTTAAACTATAAAAAAGATGTGCATTTTCCCTAGAACGTGTGCACTGTATATGGGGGGAAGGATAGCTCAGTGGTTTGAGCATTAGCCTACTAAATTCAGGGTTATGAGCTCAATCCTTGAGGGGGCCATTTACAGATTTGGGTCAAAAATCTGTCTGGGGATTGGTCCTGCTTTGAGCAGGGCGTTGGACTGGATGGCTTCCTGAGGTCCCTTCCAACCCTGATATTCTATATTGTAGAAGGAGTAAAAGAAATGCAAACAAAACATGCTACTTAATTAAAATCCTATTAGGACTCCAAAAGGAGCCACAATAGGGTGTGTTTTCTTTTTCAAATTGCTATGTGTTTTGGAAGCAGGAGTTAAAAGTTAAAAGTAATTAAAAGTCTGGTGAAAGTTTATTGTGTCCCTTTTAAGACAAGGAGTCCAGTGGCATGTTAAAGACTAACAGATTATATGGGCATAAGCTTACCAGGGTAAAAAACCTCACTTCAGTCTCTGAGCTGCTAATGGCTTTCAATCCAAAAGCAAGCCAGAAAGCATCTTCATTAATGCAAATTACCTAACTAGTAAAAAAAGGAGAGAACTGCCCATAAATGGCAGCAGCACAAAGGAGCTACAAATAAAGGACATACCTGGTCTATGATAAAAAGGAAAACTGAGGTACACCACCTCATAAATTTAATAACTGAACAGTAAAATACTTTACCCTAAAGCCTTAAAATGTAAAAGCCATTAAAACTTGGCCTGCCTATAAAAAACACAGGAAAGTATGGCGGTAATTCCTCGAGTTCCACAGGTTGAATGTGCACTGTGTGAAGAAGTACTTTGTTTTGTTTGTTTTAAACCTGCTACCTAATAATTTCATTGGGTAGCCCTGGTTCTTATGTTACGTTAACACTGCCTTATTCATTTTCTCCACAACATTCATGATTTTATAGACCTCTATACCCTTGGTTATCTCTTTTCCAAGATGAACAATTCCAGTCTTTTTAATCTCTCCTCATACAGAAGCTGTTCCATACCCTTAATCATTTTCGATGCTCCTCTCTGTATCCTTTCCATTTCTAATATATCTTTTTTGAGATGGGGTGACCAGAATTGCATACAGTATTCAAGATGTGGGCATGAGACTCCATCTCTCTGAGAGCATAGAATCATAGAATATCAGGGTTGAAAGGGACCTCAGGAGGTCATCTAGTCCAACCCCCTGCTCAAAGCAGGACCTAATCCCAACTAAATCATCCCAGCCAGGGCTTTGTCAAGCCTGACCTAAAAAAACCTCTAAGGAAGGAGATTCCACCACCTCCCTAGGTAACCCATTCCACTGCTTCACCACCCTCTTAGTGAAAAAGTTTTTCATAATATCCAACCTAAACCTCCCCCACTGCAACTTGAGACCATTACTTCTTGTTCTGTCATCTGGTACCACTGAAAACAGTCTAGATCCATCCTCTTTGGAACCCCCTTTCAGGTAGTTTAAAGCAGCTATCAAATCCCCTCTCATTCTTCTCTTCTGCAGACTAAACAATCCCAGTTCCCTCAGCCTCTCGTCACAAGTCATGTGCTCTAGCCCCCTAATCATTTTTGTTGCCCTCTGCTGGACTCTTTCCAATTTTTCCACATCCTTCTTGTAGTGTGGGGCCCAAAACTGGACACAGTACTCCAGATGAGGCCTCACCAATGTTGAATAGAGAGGAATGAACACTTCACTTGATCTGCTGGCAATGCCCCTACTTATACAGCCCAAAATGCCGTTAGCCTTTTTGGCAACAAGGGCACACTGTTGACTCATATCCAGCTTCTCATCCACTGTAACCCCTAGGTCCTTTTATGCAGAACTGCTGCCTAGCCATTTGGTCCCTAGTCTGTAGCAGTGTTTTAAATTGTTTGCCTGAAGCTTTCAGGAGAAAATTTAGCCAGTGATGAGATATGACAATGAAACTTTGATGTCCGCAGGGCTGGTTTTGTAGAGAGGGTGTGTATGTAAATGAGGTTGATAACAGGATGCTAACTTCAACCTTAACTCCAAGGAAATCAGCTATCCCTCCATGATAGCAGTGCACAGCTCTTCTCTTTGTGACACTGCTTTGGATGCTCAATAAAATTTTACATTTTAAAAATAATAACAAAAGGACAGAACTTCAGAGACCCAAATTCCCTCCATGCACCATAAGAGAAGGAGGAATAAAAATCCAAGGTTATTGTTCATGGCCAATGTAAGCCGGTCTGAATGAACTCTCCCCAACAGCTAGTGATGAGGGGGAAAGGCTTTGGGATCACACTATGTTTACATGAACACACCCACTGGGCCAAGGTATGAGTGACAGGGCTGTATTGTCAAGGTGACCAACTTTGACTGGTGTTGGGTTACAAATCACTTTAGTACTGAATGCAGGGGTGATGAAATGTCCTTATCCTTATTGTAGGAGTAAAGGGTGGCAGAACTGTGCTTAGCCTGCCCTGACTGAGGGGGTCACCTTCAACTAACTGAACTCACTAAGCAGGGGGTTGGATGCCAAACGCCAGTGAGAAGCAAGAGGGGGTGGGGGCAGCTGTTCCTACCTGGTGGGTGGGGGACTCTGCTTAAGGGTCCTAGGCATGGTTTGACATAATCCTCCCCAGTGTTCAAAGATGGAGCTAATCAAGGCTCCATTAAGAGTCTGTTTTGTTCAGTGATCCCTAGAGCTGAAATCATCTGTTGTAGGACAGCTTTTCTGCCCAGCCTGCTTCAGCAGTGAGGTTCCTTTACTAAGAGCTGACAATCACTGAGAGCTGGTTAGAGGGTCAAAAGACAGACCTGCAGAGATCACAGTAGAGAAGCAGGTGGCAGCAGTAGGTGATGATGTGCATTGGTGATGTCTGGTGGAGTGGTGAGCGGGCGGGCAGTGGAGTCAGGCAGCTGGCGGAGCAGTGAGTGGCCGACACTCTGGCTGGCTGAGTGGCACCAGAGCAAGTGCCCAGATGATGGGGCGAGCAAGGTACTTTCCCCCCACCCTCTACGGTGGGAGGTGAATTCACACAGATGCATCTCTGAACTCTGGGTCTTCACTGACCAAGGACAACCACTGTGAGTGGGCTGTGGTGAAGGGAGAGGCACGTTAAAGGAACTTTTGATTGTTGGATTCAAGAACCTGAGGCAAAAGACACTGCCCAACGTACCCTGGGACAGGTGTTTTGCTCATGATTTTATGTTTATGAATCCTGCTTGCAGCATTTACCCAAGCTAATGCCGGGTTACGTTCCCCCTTTTCATTAAAAGTTTCTTTTCTACACTCAGACTCTGTGCTTGTGACAGGGGAAGTTTTGCCTCCTAGAGGCGCCCAGGGGTGGTGTTTAATTTTCCCAGGTTCCTGGGTGAGGCTCAAGCCAGTTCTGTGTTGTAGTGTTGAAAAGGAACCCCTAGATATTGAACCCGGCCCTTGTTGCTGCTGATTCCACCTGGCAGAAGGGTTACACCAATACCAGCTGGAGTATTGATAAATAATTACCATAAGAAAGCAAATGGAGGAAGGAAGCTCTGTGATAGCAGCTTTCCCTGCCACTAACATGGTACCCAGGGTGTGTGCACCACCGCACAGCCGCTGCTACCAGTATGAGACCGTGCACACCCCACTGATACCTACATACCATACAAACCCATTGGGGGAAATCCTGCCCCTACTGGAGTCAATGGGAAACTCCCAGGATTTCACCCCTTGCCTGTCTTCCTTCCCCTGTGGGAGGCCCACGATGGAAAGCGTTACCAGCGTGTGGTGCTGGGGCTTCACTAATAGGATCCATCTCACTGGAGCCGATTCCCACTTGGGTAACATTTCGAAGGAGGTTTTCAAATCCGCCTGGGGAATTTGAATGTGCAGTTCCCAGGAATTTTAATGGGAACTGTGAAACCTTGAACATCTCTGCCTTGGTTGTTTGTTTGATTGCAGAGGCTGGTGGGGGAAGCCACTCTGTAGCTGGATCGGTTTTGAGGCCATAGATTCTCTCCTAACATGGTGGTGTGGAGTTTGGGAAGGATGTTTTCTTCTTGCCTGAATGCCTGTCTGTGTGTTTGTGGGGGGCAGGGCCTGACTGGCCAGGGTAACAGCACTTATGGGAGGCAGCTACCTGCTCCTGAATGGAGATCTGGGGCAGCAGCAGTGAGACGGGGTAACAGATACAACCTGAAGCCTGGGATTCCTGAGTAAATCCATGTTCCAAGCCCATGGGTCTCTGCGGAGCTGGAACAGGCAAACAAATCGCTCTTTTCTATCACTTCACTTTGTTGTTAATAAAAGCTGTGACTCACCTTGAAGCTTCCCACCCAATTCAAGGAGGCACCTGGGGAGAGAAGGACAGTTACACATTGTCACTTGGGTGTAAACGCTCTTAAGGGAAGGCACCTCGCTGGGCACGAATTATAACCAGACAGTTACCACCTCTCCCCCAGCCAGGGCAGGGCTCCCCCGTGGGCAGCATTGAGCACAATGGAGCCTGATCCTGATCCGGGTCACTAGGGGACCGTAGAAGAAGGGTTTAATACTGCTGATGAAGATTTTCAGTGGAAACTGTCTGTCTGGGTTTTCAACAGAGCTATTTTGTCACAAACAGAATCAGCTTTTGGCAGAAAATTTCAATATCTTCTTAAAGAAACGAATGCCCCAAAACTGAAATATTTTGACCAACCCCAGAACCCCCTGAAATATTATGATTAAAAATACCACCATAGTGCCGTGTGTGGGCGGGGGCATCATACAGGGTCAAGTGCCCCCAAGATTGGCCTGTTCATGTCCTTCTCCCACTGTGCCTGCCCCCGGCATGCTCACCCCTGTCCCTGGCAGCTGGGCAGGGCAGGGAGTGGAAGGGGCGGGACCAAGCACTTCTCATGCTGGCTGCTCCAGGTCACTGCTCTGGGCAGCATGATGGCTGCCTGCAAAAGTCTTGCTGGGGAGGTGGTGGCAGCGCCCCTCCGCCTCCCCACCCCATGCCTGAGCCCAGCTCCCAGGGATTGGGGCCGAGTGAGCCCCTCTCCTTCCCTTCATATTTCTGGATCGGTTGGCCCCTGTCCCCGGCAGCTGGGCCCTGGTGGGGGGTGGCCCACCGCCTCCCCAGCCCGGCTCTGTCAGACAGCTGCTGCATTGCAAAGAGTCAGCAACATGGAGTGGCCAGCTTGAGCCACGCAAGAAGTGGCTTCTCCTGCTCCCCATCCGGGCCCGGCTGCCAGGGAGACCGGCTAAACGTGCCAGGAAGGAAAGGCAATGGGAGAAAGACAGAGCCCCGCGGGTAATGTGGGGAAGGGACAGCGCGGCGGCACCGGACTGGGCACAGGGTGGGGAAGTCGCTGGGTAGAGGAGACGCATGTGTATGTGTGGGGGGTCACGTGTCCTCCCCTTTAGATTGTGCTCCCCACCATGGGGAGGCCCGAGTTGTCTGTGCTGCTGATGATATTCTCCTCTACAGGCAGGGCTGTGTGGCTGGATTTCATCTCTCATGATGCACCACAGCCAGGGACTCCCATGATGTTCTGCCTACCATCACCAAGAGGGGAGAAAATGGTGCATCCTGGGAGAGCCTGGCTCAAAGAGGACACCAGGAGCAGGAGGCCCCTGAACTACAGATCCCATGAGGCACTCTTGCACCATTTTGAATCAAAATATTTTCTTTTTCAGTTGAAATATTTCAATTTTTGATATTTCACTGAAAAGTTGAAATTTCCTACAGAAATTTTTGAGAAAAATAAAACAAATTCATTTTTATCTAAATGTTCCACTGTAAAAAAACCTATTTTGCAACCAGGTCAAGGATTTAGTGATCCACTGGGTTAATTTATAATTAAGTGGAACAGAGCCCGGCAGGTTGTGCATCACTGTGCTTCCCAGGGGGATAAATCTCCCTCTGGGATGTGACACTCTTCAGGGCTTCCAAACACCTTGTACATTTAGTGGTTTTTTAAACAAGAGTTTTCTCTATTTATACTTCCAACTTCACACACCCTGAGATAAGAGTATCCCCCACGTCCGTATCTCAGCCTTCGGCCTTGGGCCTCACAATACAGCAACAGGTGGGCACCAATTCCCTGCCAAGGCACCGTCTGTTGGGACTTATTGCAGTGTTGTCAGGACTTATTCCTGTCCACATTTGCATAGGGCAGGAAGGACTGGTCTGTACTGATCAGACCCAGCTCCCAGTGGAGGGAGTGTAACACTTTCCAATGGGACCTTTCCCCAGGATGTGCCCTTTCCATGAAGGACAGGACGTGGAAACACTTTGGCTCAGGCCCCCAATCCACGGCAATGCAGAACTGGGATTACAGGCAAAGGAACCTCAGGGACTCAGATGCATGAGCCTTGGGACCCCGAGAACTTTTTCTCCTCATTCACTTTGATCACAGGCAGTTTATTTTTGTAACTCTTGACCAGACAGTCTGATCTGGGATCTGTCCATCCCCCACCAATTCACACATTTACTCCCAGCCCCCGCCTTTCTCCCTCATGTGCAGGTGACCCCGGTAACCCCAATACTCTACAAAAGTTCTTACATTCAATATAATCTTCAGAAGTGTTGCTGGTGTCACGCTGGGCTTGTTCCCTGTGGTCAGTAATAAGCACACGGGGTATCAGTGATGCCATGTGTCTTCTCTCTGTTTTCAGAGACCCGACTAGCGCCGTACATCTCCATTCAGCTCACACTCAGTTTCTTTGAATATTTTTCACCCAAATAAAACTGGATTTTTGCCCACGTCTGCTCCAATGTGTCAGTGCTGGAAATCTGAACATACATTGTTAAGAATCAACTGTAAAGTCTTTGCACAGTGTGGAAATTCAACTTCAGGTCCCCAACCTCTTTACTTCTTGCCCCATCTGCTCCCACGTCCCAGGAGGGCAGGGTGGGGGTGTTTGGGCGCAGAGGCTGGTCATTTGGCAGGAGGAGGGAGGGAGGGAATGTTGGGGAGAGGCAGCTGCTGGAGACATACAGCTGGGAGGGGCACAGGAGGCAGGCAGGGAACATATGCAGCTGAGTGTCAGGGAGGGGCTCCCTGTACTGAGCGTCTGTGTGCTGTGTCCTCTCTGTCCCCTGCTCCCAGTAGCTTTACTGGCAGAGTCACTGCACTGTGAACCCAGGCTGGGTCGGACACTGGCAGAGCCTGGAAACTGCCTCTAGCCTCCTCATGTGCCTTTCCCTCTCTGTGTCCAGCTGGTCACCCCATGGACTCCCTGGCTGCTCCCCCAATCATGCCCATCTTGGCCGGGGCTGTATAGATTTCCTGGAGTCCTTCTTGGGGCAATGTGCAGCTGATGAATCGGCTCTGAGCTCTGGGGCCATGAGGCCGTCATGGACCAGGCAAGGTTTAGAACAAGCGTTTGGGCTGTGGCCCTCAAAAGGGCTGCAGTGGGGCCTGACAGGCTGCAAAGTGGCAGAGGGGGAAAGGAGCAGGAGTCAGGGGGAGCCCTGAGTGGCAGGTTGTGGCTGCAGAGCAATGGAGAGTGAGCCTTAGAAGCTCTCTGGGGGATCCCTGTAGAGTCTCTGTGTGTGGAGGGAGGGGAAGGATGCCACAGAACCTCCTGATGGGGTGGTGGGCAGACAGTGAGCCAGCAATGCTGTGCAGCTCCCTGGGGGCTCCAATGAGCTGGTCCCCTGGTCAGTGCTGCAGAAGTGACCTGCTCAGAGCCCCTTCTACACAGTGCATTTTTCACATATATGATTCACTCTGAATCCCCACAGGCATCCCTGCTGTCCAGCTCTCCGCAGCGCTATGGCTGCCCCTCTCTTCCCCCCAGACCTGCACTGAAACCATGGATGCTGTGAGCGAACCCGCTGTGAGTGTTTTGGGGTGAGTCCGTGTGTGGACGCGCTGAACCTGGCACTAAACCAGCTGCAGCTGATGGAGCTAACGTTGGGTGTTACCCACTACAGCTGGATGGACTGGAGATCCTTGGTTCCCAGCCAGGCCTGGCCACTCCCAGCCGTGCTCCAGAAGAACAGACCCAGTTTTAAGGAACTGGCTGGCTTGGTCAGTGTTGCTTTGTGGGCAACCATCCTTGACACCCCAGGTGTAAAACTAGGGTCACTTTCATTCTTTCACACACATGGGGCAACTTTCACACATGCTCACTCTGCTGCCAGTGAATCTGATGGGAACACATTGCTGGCAAAGCCTTTCCTTAAACTGTCTCCTCATAGCCCCAGATCCCATCCTGAGCAGGGAGTTCATCCTGCCCTGGTCTTTTCAAAAATTCCTCCAGAACAAACAGACTGAAACACCCCCAGCTCCACCCCGCCCCAGTTGTAGGAAAGCTGAGCACAGCCTAGATGCTGGAGTGACGTCCAGAGAGAAGAGACCCAGAAAGAAAACTAGATGGGAGAGGGAATAATCTCCTCCTACCTTTGATCCCACAGTAGAGACGCAACTGGAAGGCAGTTAGAAAATGTGATCAAATATGTGGACACGTTTCCTCCTGGGCAGAGAGAGAGAGAGAGATATAAACTGAGCAACACATCCCCAAGTAATCATCACATTGACGCAGAGTCCCATCCCCATGGGCCAGCCCAGCTCTCTCCTCCACCAGCCCCACTGACTGCCCTTGGGAGCCCTGTTCCCAAGTCTCACAATTTTAGTTCCTGCCTCACAGCATTTGATGTTCTACGTAAAGCCCCAGGTCTGATAGTCAGGGGAGTTAGTAAAAATCTCAGCTTTCATTAAAAAAAAAAAAAAGGAAATTTATAACCCTTGTGTTTGGGGAGAAAAGCCTGAAAATGTGACTCGAGACACCCTCTCTAAGATCAAATCCCCCAGGAAAATACAAAGACCCCACACTGGTGACTGGTTGGAAATCTCATGAGTTTTAAGCCAATCTCGAGATTGTTGGGGTGACTCGAGTGCTGTGAAAGCTTGGGGCTGGGGACGCTGTGTGAGGAAAGGTTGGCAGGGCAGAGCTGTGTCCAGAGCTCTATTTTCAGAGTTGTTAGGCCCTGATTCAGGAAAGCACTTACACAAGGGCACAGGCGTAAGGGCCCTTCCTGACTAGGGGATGCCTTCCTGAACTGCAGCGTTAGTGATCTGTATGTCAATATTCCATCCATACATATGCCCCTGGCTGAGTCCTAGATTGTGACCATCTATGGGGCAGGGACTATCCCCTTCATTACTGATTTGTGCAGCGCCTGGCATAGTGGGGTCCTGATACCTGACTGGGTCTCCAGGGAACTACAGTAACATACTGTTAAAGGAGTCAGGCCAGACGGCTACAGAAAAGTGGTGGAAGATAGATACATTAGCCCCAGATTAAGTAGGTCCCTTTTCCCTGGGCAAAATAAGAGGGACTATTCCAGAACCATCAGGAACCTGCTAGAACCGATTAAGGCAAGCAGGCTAATTAGGAGACCTGGAGCCAATTAGGAAGCTACTAGAACCAATTAAGGCAGGTAGGCTAACCAGGACACCTGGTTAAAAAGAAAGAGCTCCCTTCAGTTGGGGACAGGCACGTAAGCAGCTGGGAATGAGAGGACATGGTGCTGGAGGACTGAGGAATACAAACACCATCAGGCATCAGGAGGAAGGTCCTGAGGTGAGGACAAAGAAGGTGTTGGGGGAAGGTCATGGGGACGTGGCCCAGGGAGTTGTAGTTGTCACACAGCTGTTACAGGAGACATTGTAGACAGCTGCAATCCACAGGGCCCTGAGCTGGAACCCGGAGTAGAGGGTGGGCCCGGGGTCACCCCATTCTCCCAACTCCCTATTTGACACAAGAAGAGTTGACCTGGACTATGGGTCCCACCAGAGGGGAAGGTCTTTGGCCTGTCCCCGACCCACTAGGTGGAACAACAGAGACTGTGGGGATTGTTCTCCCTTCCCCCCATGCTGGCCAGTGATGAGGTTAGCTGAGTGAATGGCAGGTTTGAGTCTGTGGCAAAAGTGGCCAATCTGAGGACTGCCGTGAACCTCTGAGGCAAGCAAATCTGCCGGAAAGCGCAGGACCCACCAAGGCAGAGGAGGAACTTTGTCACAATACTTAATAAATAATGTACAACACCTAGCACAATGGGGCTCTGATCCCTGATTGGGGCTCCAGAGTGCTACTGTAATACAAATAATTAATCACAATGATAATCCCTTTCATCATCTCTTTGATGTTTCTCCCCAGCCAGCCTCCCAGTAATGAATGATCAATTTCACTGTGTCTTTGATCATCTCTCTCCCCCCATCCCAGACATACTGGGTACTGGGGATCTAAGGGGTTGTCTCTGCCACGTCTGTCTGTAAATTTGCTAACACTGCTTGGCCTCACTGTCATACCCACCTTTCTTTCCCAGAAGATAAAGCACCACAGCCAGAACCACGACAGCAGGGATTGTAATTCCCAACAGGAGCTTTAGATCCAGCCCTAGGAAAGAACCTTGCTGTGAATGGCCTCTCCAAGCAGCCACCGGCAAGTCCCTACTGGCTGGAGCTGGCTGAGTCCCGTGGTAAGTGATTCCTCATGTCCTCACGAACATACCCAGGGAGCTCACCCCACTGTTATCTGCAGGGCAAGGTTATTGGCTGTTCTTTGTGAGTAAAGTTTTCCACAAATTATTTTGACCCAACATTTTTAAATCCAAACACAGTTTAATTGAATTAAATGTTTTGCCCCGAATGGGCACAGGCAATGACCTTCTTAATCATTCCAGAGAAATAATTTTGAAATGAAAGACATTTTGTTTTGTTTTGAACTGACAGTTTTGTTTCATTTTGGTTTTCCAAATCCAAAAATAATAGGAAAACGTCCCTTTGAAAGGAAACAAAGCAAAACGCTCTGTGTTTCTAGCTGACATTTTGTCTCATTTTTGTTCTGAAAACCCAAAACAAAGGAAAATGTCTAGTCAAAATGAGATCAAAGGAAAATTGTTGTTGAGTTTCATGCATATTTTTTTCATCAAAACATTCACATTTCTCATCACAAGTTTTGAATGATATACTTTTGTTCACAATTTTTTTGTGGAAATAAACCTGGATTCCCCCCCAGATCTAAAGGTGAGCTTCTCAAGGCAGGAAACATCCCTGTGGGAACTGCCCTGCTTCAGGGAAGCATCACAATTCAGGACAGCACCCAGGTACAACTTAACTTCAGACAACCACTTTAGTTCCATCAATGGGACTTTAGCAGGAGCTTAAAGATAACCACCTATATCGAAGGTGTTGTCCTGGATAGGGTTGGACTAGAGCACGTGTTCAGAGGTTTCCTGGGTTGGGGCCAGAGATCTGTAGGGCATGTAGAGATGTGTGTGGACACAGTCAACAAATCTCCAATGGAACAGTTTTCCATCAGAAAATGCTGTTTCTGCAAAACACAAACATTTTGACAAGACGCTTCGATGTAAAAATATTGCTGAATTTCTGTTCCATAAAATATATCAAATTTCGACTTTTCATCCTGATTCCATATGAAAAAAAATTTTGAAATGTCAGAATTTCCTGCAGGAGAGAAATGACCTTTCCCTCCCTCCCCTCCGTTACTGGCCAGGGTTCAGCTGAGATACAGTCTGTGACGTTGCACTCCATATGTTTTATGGAAGTATGCTAATGAGTGAATATAATGTAACTGGAATATGCTTCATGCAAAAGGTCTGTTGTAAGGTATCATTACAAAGCTTATAATCTACAGAGTGTGTTCATCCTATTTGTATGAATGTATCATTCTTCTATCTAAAACTAGAAATATGAAGTATAACTCTGAAGTCCTATTGTAATTATGCAAAGTGTGGGCCATTAATGGTGGTTTAGAATCTTGATGGCTCCCATTGACTAGGACAATTGGTTGTATATGGCTATATGTACTTGTAAGCCTTCCTGTGTTCCTGTGAGTGAGGCCGGGAAGAATGAAGGCTGGGGTCTCACAGGACATGTGACCAGGTCACATGATACTGAAATCCATTTTAAACCTGGTGCTTTTCCATGTAGAAGGAGGGGTGGGGACCCAGAGAGAGACAAAAGATTCCTGCCTTGTGTCAAAGATATAAAAGGAGGTGGAACAGAACAAAAGGGGCTGCCACTCATGAGAAATCCCCTAGTTATCACCGGAGTTGAAACTAACAAGGGCTGTACCAAGGGAAAGAATTGGGCCCAGACTAGAAAGGAGTCTAGTCTGTGAAAGAAGCTTATTGGAACATCTCTGAGGGTGAGAATTACCTGTATTCAGTTTCTTAATGTATTAGGCTTAGACTTCCGTATTTAGTTTTATTTTGCTTGATAACTTACTTTGTTATTACTTGAAACCACTTAAATCCTACTTTTTATACTTAATAAAATCACTTTTGTTTATTATTAAACCCAGAGTAATTGATTAATACCTTGGGGAGCAAACAACAGTGCATAACTCTCTATCAGTGTATAGCGCTTTATACACTGTAAAATAGATTTATTTGGGGGTTTGGATCCCATTGGGAACAGGGTGTCTGAGTGCTTGAGATAGGTGACCTGCTGAGTGGTTTTCAGTTAAAGCGTGCAACTTTGGGGGCGTGGTTTAGACCCCGGGTCTGTGTTGCAGCATGCTAGTGTGTCTGGCTCAACAAGGCAGGGTTCTGGATTCCCATCAGGGAAAATGGGCTCGGAGATAATCTCAGCATGTCAGGTGGCAGTCCCAATGGTGTCTCTGTTACTGAACCCATCACCGTCTCTCTCTCTCTCTCTCTCTCTCTCTCTCTCTCACACACACACACACACACACACACCCCTCACTCACAGGTTACGCTGAGGTGCTTAGCAGGGCTGAGCTGGGATTCAGTCACCCATTTGTCGCTGTCCTTGATCTCATAGCCACAGGCATAATTCCCGGAGCTGCCACTGGACACCATATGGTTATAGCCATAGGTGACCTTGTCCTCCAAACCCATCTGGGATGAAATCTCCTCCCCGTCCATACAGAAGATGATGCGAGTGACTGGGGCCTCAGAAATCACAGAGCACTGGAGCTGCACGGAATCCCCCTGTTGGGCGGATGTCTGGCTCAGGTAGAGGGTTGGGGCAGGGAGAGCACCTGGGAAGGAGAATGGGTCACAGCTGTCAGTGGGATTGTCAGTGGCTCCCAGTTTAGGGGGAGCCCAGGGAGCATTTTGCAAAGGAAGTTGGTTGCTGTGGAAGCAGCTTGCAGCTTCTAAGGGTCCATCTACACTGAAGTTAAAAACCTGCAGCTGACCCATGTCAGCTAATTTGGACTTGCGAGGTTCGGGCTCAGGGCTGTGTACACAGTCCAGTGTCAAATTGCAGAGCAGAGGAAGCTCTACCTGTGGAAGGGCTGTGGGGTCTGCGCACTGGCTCTGGAGCAGGCTCTTAGTTCAGCACAACTGGGCAATGTGGGGATAATATCAGATATGAGGCTTGAGGCTGGTCGCTGCCCCAGGGAGCTCACTAACAGCCAAGGAGCTGTGTCCAGTCCCTAACCCCTCCAGCATCTGCTCTAACATCCTCCTTGTCCTTGTGCCCCTCCTGCCCCACAGTCCCCAGCTGGCACAAGGACAATTCCAGGCCCAGGCTAAGGGAAGGTCCTGGAGCAGCAGCAGGGAGCAGATCCCCCTTTCCCAGAAATCACCAGGGCAATGGGACCCAGCTCTGAACTCGCAGGGAAATTGCTTATGCCACTGGGCAGGTCAATGTCTGCCTACCACCTTCCCCGCCCCAGTGATGCCCCCTGCTGGTGCCTTGGCCAGCAGCATCCCCTGCTGCCGGCCAAGGCAGCAAAGAAACACAGCCATGACTGAAAAGCCACATACCAGCTAGGCCAGTCCCTGATGGGCTGGACGTGGGGTCGCTGGGCGTGGCTTCCTGGCCCGGGTTATACAGGAGCTCAGCCTGGGTGAGCTGATTGTCCCTTCTGGCCGTACCCTCGTGAAAGCCACCTGCCCAGTTGGGGTTGACTGTTGATGGTGCTGCTGACATTTCAGGACAAGGCAAAGGCTGTGTCCATGTGGACAACCCTGCATCCAGAGACAACCCCGTGGCTATGAGGGACTGGGAGCTGGTGCTATGGGAATGTGAATCCCTTGGGGTCAGAGTCCTGGTGTTCTCTGCTTCCCAGGGCCCATGACCCGAGGGTGGGATGGGCCATGGATGTGACTCTCTTCTTACCAGCATGTCACATCGGCCCCAGGTCACAGGAGAGAGGCAACAGGACAGGGAGGGGTTGGCCAGGAGACCCGCGCGCCCCTCTTGGAGACAACACAGTCCCATCCACCCTGTGCCACTGCCACCATACTGAGAAGGGAGCGGCCCAAGGGGTGGTAGCTGGATGCTGTGGAGGGGGAGGAGTAAATGCCCTGGGCAGATTGGGGATGGACAGACAGACGGATTCACCGGGAGCTGAGCATATCTCCTGGCTGCTGGGACTCAGCGCTGGGAAAAGAAAGGTGATGTATGTTCAGAGCCAGGCTAGAATCTCCCCTGCTGTGAGATGCCCTGAATAGCTGATGGAGTCTCTGCTCCCCCCATGAGCACAGGCCCCGGTTCCAGCCCCACCCGTCCCACCAGGGGTACCCCCACCTGCTCCATGAGGCTGTGCAGAGCAGGGCGGGCCAGAGGGGGGGGGCAAGTGAGGCAATTTGCCCCAGGCCTCGGGCCCTGCAGGGGCCCCCACAAGAATGTCGGAGGCTCCCCTCTGCCTCCGCCTTCCCCCATACCCCGGCGCCTCAGAGCACCGCGTCCAGGAGTGGCCCTGGACAGAGCTAAAGTGATGTGGCTCCACTGGGGCCTGAGATCCTCCCTGCTCAGAGCCGCCTGGTAAGGGGCGGGGCTGCAATCTGCAGCTGAGTGGTGGGAGCTCAAGTACCGTGGAGCCACGCCGCTTTAGCTCTCATAGACTCATAGACTCATAGACTTTAAGGTCAGAAGGGACCACTATGATCATCGGGTCTGACCCCCTGCATACTGCAGGCCACAAAACCGTCCCTACCCTTCCCTTGACTCTGCTGATGAAGTCTCCAAATCCTGTGTTTCAGTGACTTCAATTGGCAGAGAACCCTCCTGCTAGCGATCCCTGCCCCATGCTGCGGAGGAAGGCGAAAAACCTCCAGGGCCTCAGCCAATCTACCCTGGAGGAAAATTCCTTCCCGACCCCAAATATGGCGATCAGTAAGACCCCGAGCATGTAGGCAAGAGTCTCCAGCCTGACCCTTGTTAGCCATTATACTATTTACCTGCCTTTGCTTGGTATTCCTTAGCTAATATGCTTTACCATTAAACCATTCCCTCCATAAACTTATCTAACTTAATCTTAAAACCAGACAGGTCCCTCGCCCCCACTGTTTCCCTCGGAAGGCAGTTCCAATATTTCACCCCTCTGACGGTCAGAAACCTTCGTCTAATTTCAAGCCTAAACTTCCCCACGGCCAGTTTATATCCATTCGTTCTCATGTCCACATTAGTACTAAGCTGGAATAATTCCTCTCCCTCCCTTGTATTTATCCCTCTGATATATTTAAAGAGAGCAATCATATCCCCCCTCAGCCTTTGTTTTGTCAGACTAAACAACCCGTGCTCCTCTAGTCTCTTTTCATACGGCAGGTTTTCCATTCCTCTGATCATCCTAGTGGCCCTTCTCTGCACCCGTTCCAATTTGAGTTCATCTTTTTTAAACATGGGAGACCAGAACTGCACACAGTACTCCAAATGAGGTCTCACCAGCGCCTTATACAACGGAAGCAGCACCTCCTTATCCCTACTAGATATACCTCGCCTAATGCATCCCAAGACCGCATTGGCTTTTTTCACCACCACATCACATTGTCGACTCATAGTCATCCTCCAGTCTACAAGAACCCCTAGGTCCTTCTCCTCTTCCGTTACTTCTAACCAATGCGTCCCCAGCTTGTAACTAAAATTGTTGTTAGTCATCCCTAAATGCATCACCTTACACTTTTCACTATTAAATTTCATCCTGTTTCTGATACTCCAATTCTCAAGCTCATTCAAGTCTCCCTGCAGAATATCCCTATCCTCCTCCGAATTGGCAACGCCTCCCACCTTCGTATCATCCGCAAACTTTATCAGTCCACTCTTGCAATCGGTTCCGAGGTCAGTTATAAATAGAATAAATAAAATGGGTCCCAAAACCGAACCTTAAGGAACTCCACTGGTAACCTCCCTCCAACCTGACAGTTCACCCTTCAATACGACCCGCTGCATTCTTCCCATTAACCAATTCCTTATCCACCTCTGGATTTTCATATCGATCCCCATCTTTTCCAGTTTAACCAATAATTCTTCATGGGGTACAGTATCAAACGCTTTACTGAAATCCAGGTATATTAGGTCCATCGCATTTCCCTTATCTAGTAAGTCCGTTACTTTCTCGAAGAAGGAGATCAGATTCGTTTGGCACGATCTGCCCTTCATAAAACCATGTAATTTATCGCACTTGCCATTAACCTCAAGGTCCTCAACTACTTTCTCTTTCAGAATTTTCTCCAGCACCTTGCACACCACAGATGTTAAACTAACAGGCCTGTAGTTACCCGGATCACTTTTTTTCCCTTTCTTGAAAATAGGAACCATATTAGCTATTCTCCAGTCTATCGGAACCACCCCCGAGTTTACAGATTCATTAAATATTATCGCTAATGGGCCTGCTATTTCCCGCGCCAATTCCTTCAATATTCTCGGATGAAGATCGTCCGGTCCTCCCGACTTAGCCCCATTGAGGCATTCGAGTTTTGTTTCTACCTCGGATATGGTAATCCCCCATTCTGTATGCCCCTCTGTCATGGTGCTAGTATCCCTAATCCCTTCATTGGCCTCATTAAACACCGATGCAAAATATTCGTTGAGATATTGTGCCATGCCTAGATTATCTTTAATCTCCCCTCTGGCTATAGTCTTCAGCGGTCCCACTTCTTCTTTCTTTGCTTTCTTCCTATTTATATGGCTGTAAAACCTCTTACTATTGCTTTCAATCCCCCTCACTAGGTCCAACTCTACACGGCTTTTGGCCTTTCTCACTCTATCTCTACATTCTCTGACTTCACTAAGGTAAGTTTCCTTACTGATCCCTCCCCTCTTCCACTCTTTGTACGCTTTCTGTTTTTTCCTAATCGCCTCCTTGAGTCGGTCGCTCATCCAGCTTGGTCTAAATCTCTTGCTTAGTAATCTTTTTCCCTTTTTGGGGATACAGGCCTCTGACAGCTCATCTTTAACTTAAAGTAATCCCAGGCTTTATCTGCCTTAAGATTCATTAATATGTTTGCCCAATCCACTTCCCTTACCAGTCCCCTTAATTTGTTAAAATTGGCCTTTTTAAAATTATAAACCCTAGTCTTTGATTTAATTCTGTTACTCCTTCCGTTTAGTTTAAACCGGATTAGCTCATGATCACTGGAGCCCAAGTTGTCCCCTACTACCACTTCCTCAACGAGGTCCTCACTACTCACCAAAATCAAATCTAAAATGGCCTCCCCCCTCGTCGGTTCAGCTACCACTTGATGAAGGAATTGATCAGCAAGCACATCTAGGAACATCTGAGCCCTATTATTGCTACTAGCATTTGTTCCCCAATCTATATCCGGGAAGTTAAAGTCCCCCATAATTACACAGTTTCTATTAGTATTTACTTCTCTAAATGCATTAAATAGTTCTTTATCAATATCCTGGGTCGATCCTGGTGGTCTATAGCACACCCCAAGCACTATCCCTGGGGAGGCTCTAGTAGTCCTTTTACCCAGTATGAGTATTGCCCAGACTGATTCCGTGTTATCTATTCCATCAACTATTATTTCTTTACAGCTTATCTCACTATTGACATACAATGCCACCCCGCCACCTTTACCTTTGTTCCGGTCTTTCCTAAACAGCGCATACCCCTCCATACCTGTATTCCAGTCGTGACTGCCGTTCCACCATGTTTCAGTTATTCCTATGATATCTGGTTACAATTCTCAGACCAAGAGCTCTAATTCCTCCGTTTTATTACCTAGGCTTCTTGCATTGGTGTATAAACACCCTAATGTATGTTGTTTAGCCTGTCTCCCATTAGTAACACCATATGTTACAGGCCTCTTTGTGTCCTTCCCCCCTCTCCTTCTTATGTCCAATCTCATCTCCCTGGCTATATCTCTTCTTATCTCACTCACCTTTTCAATGTTGGAATCTGGCGTGGATATTAACTGTACATCTCCCAACCGTCTCCCCAAACTTCCTAGTTTAAAGCTCTTTTGATAAGATGAGCCAGCCTCCCTCCCAGAAGTCTATTTCCTTCCCTACTCAGGTGAAGTCCATCTTGCGAGAACAGCTGTCTGTCCCCGAAAGCCTCCCAGTGGCCATACATCCCAAAGCCCTCCTTATAGCACCACTTCCTTAGCCAACTATTTATTCTCACAATCCTATCAGCCCTTTGCTGTCCTTCCCTAGGAACAGGCAGAATCCCACTAAAGATAATCTGAGCCTCTATCTCCTTAAGTGTCTTCCCCAGCCTGGCAAAATCTCCCTTGATTCTCTCTAATGAGAACCTAGCCGTGTCATTCGTTCCTACATGAAGGATTATCAAGGGGTTCTTACCTGCTCCTTTTAGGATCCTTTTCAACCGCAGGTCCACATCGCGTATCTTTGCACCCGGTAGACAGCACACCCTTCTGTTCTCCGGGTCCGCCCTGGTCACAGGCCTGTCCAATCTCCTCAGTAAAGAGTCTCCAATTACATACACCTGCCGTTGCCTGGCAACAGTGCAATCTAGTAATCTAGTCTCTGATCCCTCTAGTCCTGACCTGTGTCTGTTCCTATCTTCTCTTATGCTCCCCCTTGTGTCTTCCTCTATCCTCTGGGGGCCCAGGTTTTGCGCTGTCTCCATCAACACCTCCCCTCTCACTATCGGACTAGTGGCTCTTCTCTTCTTCCTCACCCTCCCACCGTCTGTCACCACCTGCTGCCCCTCCACCTCGTTATCCAAGCACCCAAACCTGTTCCTGAGTTCTATTCCCCACTCACTGGCCCTCCTTTTCCTTGGCCTGCTTCTCACAGTCACATGCTTCCACTTCCCTTGTTCTCCCCCTTCCATTCCCCTCTCACTATCGTCTACTTCTGCCTCCTCCAGCACCCTAGAGCATTCCCCTTCAGCCCCTCCTTGCCTGTCCTCCATCAGCTGATCAAACCCCCGCCTAAACTCCACCAGGGTATCTACCTGCATCTCTAGCCCCTTAATCTTTTCCTCCAGTAACACTATAAGGCGACACTTCATACAAACATACCTTTGTTCCAGGTCCCCTGCTAGGACTATATACATACCACAGCTTCCACATGCAGCCATCTGCATTCTGTCTGCTGCTGCTTGGCTCATGGCTGCTGCAGTCTCTGCCCAAAGCACCTGGGGGCACAGAGCACACAACACACCGCGCCCTCCTGCCTCCCCCTGCAAACTCCCCTGTTAGCCGCCCTGTCCTGTTTGCTGCCTCCGGTGCTGCTGCTCGCAGCTGTGCCACTGCCTGGCTGGGCGGCCGCTTTTATGGGCCCTCTACTCAGCCAAGCCCCGCCCCCTAATCAGGGCTCGGCGTCCCTCCCAGCACCCTGCCCCTACAGGCCTCTACAAACACACAAGGACAACAAAGACAGACACAAATACAGATACCTTCTCCTCCAATGAGAACTCCCTCTCAAACTCCCCTGTTAGCTGCCCTGTCCAGGGCCACTTCTGGACACGGCGTGCTGAGGCTCCGGGAGAGGCGGGAGTAAGTAGCATGGTAAGCCCCTCTGAACTGGACACTCCCCTGACCCCCTGCTCCGAGCCCAGCCCCTCTGAGCCGGACACCCCCCTGACCCCATCCTTCCCACAGCCCTGACCCCCAGCTCTGAGCCCAGCACCTGTGAACCAGGCACCCCCTGACCCAGACCCCAGCTCCCCACCCAGCCCTGGGCAGCAGCAGCGCCACCCCCAGGCAGCAACAGCCCATTGGCACCAACCATCACCATCACCCAGCGACAGCCCATTATGTAATTGCAAATGTACACATACCATTAAAGCATTTATTGTTTTTAAATAATGTATTTTGCATATTTTCAAATTATTAAAAATTAATTTTTGAATGTATTTCCCTGGTTAGTATCATGTATTTGGAAATGTAAAAAATATAGTATTGCAACTTTTCTTTTATGGAAGGGGCCCCCGAAATTGCTTTGCCCCAGGCCCCATTACAAACATTGATTCTATCTCCCCTTGTAAGTATGCTCACACTTCTTATCAAACTGTCTGTACTGGGCTATCTTGATTATCACTTCAAAAGTTTTTTTTCTCTTAATTAATTGGCCTCTCAGAGTTGGTAAGACAACTCCCACCTGTTTATGCTCTCTGTATGTGTGTATATATATCTCCTCAATATCTGTTCCATTCTATATGCATCCGAAGAAGTGGGCTGTAGTCCACGAAAGCTTATGCTCTAATAAATTTGTTAGTCTCTAAGGTGCCACAAGTACTCCTGTTCTTCTTTTTGCGGATACAGACTAACACGGCTGCTACTCTGAAACCTGTCTTCCTGGATCTGTGTGCAATAAGGAAAAGTTATTTACTTGTTCCCATAATATAAGAAGTAGGGGCCACTGAATGAAATTAATGGGCAGCAGGTTTAAAACAAATAAAAGGAAGTTCTTCTTCACATAGCGCACAGTCAACCTGTGGAACTCCTTGCCTGAGGCAGTTGTGAAGGCTAGGACTATAGCAGGGTTTAAAAGAGAACTAGATAAATTCATGGATGTTAAGTTCATTAATTAGCCAGGATGGGTAAGGAACAGTGTCCCTAGTCTCTGTTTGTCAGAGGGTGGAGATGGATGGCAGGAGAGAGATCACTTGATCGTTACCTGTTAGGTTTCACTTCAAAAGTTTTTTTTCTCTTACTTAATTGGCCTCTCAGAGTTGGTAAGACAACTCCCACCTGTTTATGCTCTTTGTATGTGTGTATATATATCTCCTCAATATTTATTCCACTCTGTATGCATCCGAAGAAGTGGGCTGTAGTCCACAAAAGCTTATGCTCTAATAAATTTGTTAGTCTCTAAGGTGCCACAAGTACTCCGGTTCTTGTTACCTGTTAGGTTCACTCTCTCTGGGGCACCTGGCATTGGCCACTGTTGGTAGACAGGATACTGGGCTGGATGGACCTTTGGTCTGACCCAGTATGGCCGTTCTTATGTTCGGAGCTCGCCCCAGCACTGTGGCACAAGGACACCAAAATGAGAGCTGTCTTCTCAGTGAAGAAGCACGTGGTGATCGCCGTGTGTAAATGGCAACTCCAGACTGCTATTGGTCAGTCATGAATAAGTCTGGAGTTGGGAAGTCCACTGTCAGGGCTCTGTTAACGCAAGTATCCAGGGCCATTAATCACATTCTGCTACAAAGGACTGTGACTCTTGGAAATATGCATGAAATAGTGGATGTCTTTGCGGCAATGGGATTCACTAACTGCGGCGGGGCAATAGATATCCCAGTTTTGGCCCTGGACCATCTTGTGACAGAGTACATCAATAGAAAGGGGTAGTTTTCTATGGTATTGCAGGTAATTTTTGATCACTATGGGAGTTTCACTGACATCAACGCGGGGTGGTCAGGGAAGGTGCATGATGCACATAGCTTCAGGAACATGAACACTGGCTTGTACAGAAAGCTGCAAGCAAGGACTTTCTTTCCAGACCAGAAGATTTCAATGGATGATGTTGAAATGCCCATAGTGATCCTGGGAGACCCAGCATACCCTTACTCTCATGGCTCATGAAACCTTATACTAGAAACCTGGACAGCAGCAAGGAGCGCTTCAACAATAGGCTGAGGAGGTGCAAAATGACCATGGAATGTGTGTTGGGCAGATTAAAAGTGTGCTGGCATGGCCGTTATGGCAAGTTAGATCTAAATGAGGAAAATATACCCATGGTCATAGTAGCCTGCTGTGTACTCCATAATATTTGTGAGGCTAAGGATGAAACGTTTCCCTCAGGGTGGAGCAAGGAGGTGGATCGCCTAGTGGCTGATATTGAGCAGTCAGATACCAGGGCGATTAGAGGGGCACAACAAGGGATTATTTGAATCAGGGAGGCTTTCAGGCACCATTTTGACAATGAGCACCAGTAATGTGTCTTTCTATACAGCACTCTGCCATGCTTTCTTAACTTGCTGACTTGCATGAAAATGTTGATGATTCCTGACTGTAACTTGTAGTCTGAAAATGATCCAATTGACACTGTGTATTAATTCCAGCAGAAATCTCTGTGGGTAGGAGACAAATAAAGATTGATTATCTTTCAGAGAGTATTTTTCTTCTTCTTTTTCCTTTATGCCACTTTTCCTGGTGAAGGTCATGGCGGCAGCATGGAGAATAGGGAGGATCAGACCTCCTTTTCCTCTGCAACAGGTTCCAACTCCTCCTGGGTCATTGCCTGGTGTTCCAAGGCCAGCCAGGAGATACAATCCCTTCAGCATGTCCTGGCTTGGCCTGGGGGCCACTGCCCAGTAGAATGTGCTTGGTAGAGTTCAAACAGAAGCCTCCCAGGGGGCATCCTTATCAGGTGCCCGAATCACCTCAACTGGCTGCTCTCACTCCAGAGGAGTAGCAGGTCTACTCCAAGGCTCTCCTGAATAGCCAAGCTTATCACCCTATCTCGGAGAGTAAGCCCAGCCACCCTGTGGAGAAACCTCATTTCCACTGCTTGTACCCACAATGTCATCCTGGAGCACTGTACCTATGCCGACTGCACCCCCAGTGTAGGAGCGGCTAGGTCAACAGAATAATTCTTCAATCGACCTAGCTATTGCCGCGTGGAGAGATGGATTACCTGCATTGGCAGAAACTGCTTCCGTTGCGTCTGTTGCTGTAGGAAGCTTCTGCACTCAAGACTTTTTTTTCTTTCCACATTTTTTCTGGCCTTTTCCCCTGGTTCTCCCACTTACTTAATCACATTGGTTCCAGCTCCCCATCTGCTCATAGGTCACTTCTTGATGCTCTTTCTCAACTGCCTTGTGTTCTTCCCCATCTGGCAGTGACCTGTTACCTGCCTCCCTGGTACCTGCCTCCCAGCAGGGACAGGTGAATGAGCAGGGATGAAGAAGGGACAAGGATAGGGGGAAGGGACCTGGTGCCCATCTCTCAGCAGGGACAGAAGACTCCTC
Organism: Chrysemys picta bellii; assembly: GCF_011386835.1. Taxonomy (NCBI): domain Eukaryota; kingdom Metazoa; phylum Chordata; order Testudines; family Emydidae; genus Chrysemys; species Chrysemys picta. The sequence continues at coordinate 14,717,859 of NC_088807.1, read as the reverse complement.
AGGACCTGAGAATGGGGAATAGGGCCAGTCAGGGCAGAGCCTGCAGAAGTGGCTGGAGCTGGGTGTGGAGGACGGGGTAGGTGGAGATAAAGCAGGTGGGGAAGCCAGTGCAGTCCCACGATTGCTGTTCTCTGAGGGTGAAATTCACCCCTGTGCAGAGGGTCCCGCACAAGGTCCGGACACCATCTATGTCCCCTTAAGCCCAGAGGGTGAGCTGGGTCCTTCTCACCAGGGGCTGGAGACAAGGGTGGAGGCAAAAGGTTCAGGCTCATCCAACATCCCAGGCCCCCCAGTCACACAGTGACCTTTCACCATGGCCTTTAGTCAGGGGACTGTCTCGGTCCCCAAGCGGAGAGATGGGACACTTAGTAGGTGGTGGAACCGGACCCCATGCCAACATCTGCGGCAGCAGTAGCGGATCCAGTCACAGAGACCCAGCCAGAGCCAGTCCCAGAACTGGAACTGGTGAGCAACCAGCACCAGAACCATTGCCAGCACTGAATTCAGCACTTGCAACCCCGTCTGCAACTCCAACACCAGAGGGCACCACCAAGCCTGCACTGGCAGCCGCAGCTAAATCTGCACAAGAGGCTCAGCCAGAGCCTGAAATACAACCTAGGGCACCAGCAGAGAGTGGTTCACAGTCAATGAAAACAGCCCCATCACCTACGTCGCTTCCAGAGGGATCAAGCCCAAGTCCACAATCCAGTGAGGAACTGATGTCTCCAGCATCAAGGGAACAGTTCCAGGCCAAACAGGAAGCAGATGAAAGCCTCCAGAGAGCTTGGGCGGTGGCACAGAGCAACCCACCGCCTCTCAGCTCTTCTAATTGATCCCGGTTTGTTGTAGAAAGAGGACTTTTATACAAGAAAACTCTTTCTGGAGGGCACCAGGAAGACTGGCATCCTCAAAGACAGTTGGTAATTCCAACTAAGTATCGGGTAAAGCTCTTGAGCTTAGCCCACGATCATGCCAGTGGCCAGGCTGGGGTGAACAGGACCAAAGATCGTTTAGGGAAGTCCTTCCACTGGGAAGGAATGGGCAAGAACATTTCTACTTATGTCCGGTCTTGTGAGATGTGCCAAAGAGTGGGAAAACTCCAAGACCCTCTCCAGCCACTCCCCATCATTGATGTTTCCTTTCAGCAAGTATCTGTGGATATTCTGGGTCCTTTTCCAAAAAGAACACCCAGAGGTAAGCAGTACATACTGACTTTCATGGATTTTGCCACCCGATGGCTGGAAGCAGTAGCTCTAAGCAACACCAGGGCTAAAAGTGTGTGCCAGGCATTAACAGACATTTTTGCCAGGGTAGGTTGGCCCTCCGACATCTTTATGGATTCGGGAACTAATTTCCTGGCAGGGACCATGAAAAGCCATTGGGAAGCTCACAGGGTGAACCACTTGGTTGCCACCCCTTACCACCATCAAACAAATGGCCTGGTGGAGAAGTTTAATGGAACTTTGGGGACCATGATATGTAAATTCATAAATGAGCACTCCAATGATTGGGACCTAGTGTTGCAGCAGTTGCTTTTTGCTTACAGGGCTGTACCACATCCCAATTTAAGGTTTTCACCATTTGAATTTGTGTATGGCCGCGAGGTTAAGGGGCCAGTACAATTGGTGAAGCAGCAGTGGGAGCGGTTTATGGCTTCTCCAGGAACTAACATTCTGAACTTTGTAAACAACCCTACGAATCTCTTTAGCCCTTGCTAGAGAAAACCTAAAAGATTCTCAGAAAGAGCAAAAAGTTTGGTATGATAAACATGCCAAAAAGCGTTGCTTCAAAGTAGGGGACCAGGTCATGGTCTTGAAGGCACTCCAGGCCCATCAGATGGAAGCGTCATGGGAAGGGCCATTCATGGTCCAAGAGCACCTGGGAGCTGTTAACTATCTCATAGCATCCCCCACCTCAAACCTAAAGCCTAAGGTATACCATGTTAATTCTCTAAAGCCCTTTTATTCCAGAGAATTAAAGGTTTGTCAGTTTACAGCCCAGGAATGAGATGACGCTGAGTGGCCTGCAGGTGTCTACTACGAAGGAAAAAGTGAGGGTGGCGTGGAAGAGGTGAACCTCTCCACGACCCTTGGACTTATGCAGCGACAGCAGATCAAGGAGCTGTGCACTAGCTTTGCGCCAATGTTCTCAGCCACCCCAAGATGGACCGAATGGGCATACCACTCCATTGACACAGGTAATGCTTGCCCAATTAGAGCCCAACCGTACCAAGTGTCTCTTAAAGCCAAAACTGCTATAGAACGGGAGATCCAGGACATGCTACAGATGGGTGTAATCCGCCCCTCTAACAGTGCATGGGCATCTCCAGTGGTTCTAGAAACATTCCACTACTGAAGAAGTAATGAACTTTGTTTGTGAAAATAAACTCTCAGACAGTTTTCCAAACATTTTTATAGCTCTACGCATTCTTTTAAGTATCAGAGGGGTAGCCATGTTAGTCCAGATCTGTAAAAAGCAACAAAGAAAACTGGATCTAAAAGAACTAGTGACTGAATTTTCAAAACTTAAAGCAAGTAAAGTCATGTTTTAAGAGCACAGAGTGTGTTTTATTTGGAGTGTTTTGTAAATACAGGTTAAAGTTCATTGAAGAGTTTTCTTATTTCTTTCTATATTGGATGTGGTGGTAATGGCAGTTAAAGCAGGGCAGCATAATGGATGATTTTGGATTTGTAATAATAAAAATTATAATTAACATTTTAATGCATTTTTATTTGAAATCAGATTGAAATATCATCTAGCTATCGTGTACAAATCTATTCTGAAAAATTTGTGTCTCTATTTTATCTGATCTCAGAAACATTGGTTGGACAGACAAATGGACGGACAAATCGAATAATTAAGCCTCTGTTTTAAAAAAACACTTAAAGAACATTAAAAGGAAAAAAGCAGCAAAATGTTTCCCAGTTTACCAAAAACCTCAGCCTAGATCTGCCCTTGAGGTTTGGGGGTGATAATTGCATGGTTCACATAGGCTGCCAGTTGCTGGCAGCTAGTCTAGGGCCGCCTCTGCCAAGCAATGCAGAGGTGGCTCATCGCTGTATGAACTCCTCACTGCTCACCATGTCTGCTCAGGTAACCGAACACTTGTTCTGGGTCCTGGCCAGATAATACCTCTGCTGCAATACTCAGGTTAATGTGTGACAAGCGCCCTGGTGCTTTCACTTTCCAATCTCCCGGTCAGAGTTCACAAACAGCTTTGCAATCCATTTCCTTGTCTACCTCAGAACATCCATTCAGTTCCTTGGGTGCTCTGCGTGAGGCTGGGACCCCAGGCTAACTGCATGGCATCTCCTGGAACACGCTGAATCCTTAAGGTAGGTCCCTCCCCATTATTACCCTGATCCTTCGCTCTCAGGGCTGCTCATACTCCTGCCCCCTGGAGTACCTTCCCCCCTGCCATGGCCTGTTCCCACCTCCCATCAGTGCTGGGCAAACCCCGATGGTGGGTGTGATTCACTGCTCAGCCCGTTATCTCCTCACTGAAAGGTGTGACCATTTGGGGTTCCTTGTGGCCTTTCCCAGGAGGGTGTGATGGGCGAACGGGTGATTTGGTGCCTCTTCCAAAGGGCCGCACAGCCCTGCCCTGCCAATGCTCCTAATGGAAGGGGTGCCAGGCCAGAAGCATGTGTGTGTGTGTGTGTGTGTGTGTGTGTGTGTGTGTGTGGCGGGGGGGGGGTTATTTGGCTCAGAGTTCTAAATGGAAGGTGCCTCCCTGGTTGTTATTACACGTATTACAGTAGCACCTAGAGGCCCCAGCTGAGACCTTGCCCCCATTGTGCCAGATGCTGCACAGACCCCGGCCAAGGTTTGGCCCCCATTATGCAAGGTAATACATAGACCCTGACTGAGATCAGGGCCCCATTGTGCTAGCTGCTGCACATACAGACCATGAGAGACTGTCCCTGCCCCAAAGAGCCTCAGTCTGGCAATCAGGTTTAGCTGAGCCTAGCTGGGCTCAGACCCTTTCAAGCCTTGTCTCCATGGGACATTACGTTGTGTTGGAACATGTGTTAATCCAGCATAGGATGTTGAACACACAGGCCTGGTTTGTGCTGGAGAGATGTGTGGTGTTAGATAACGTATTAACTGTCAGACCTAGTAGTGCATCAAGCCATCAACTCACACTCTGCCAACAATGGCAGCCTTGAATGTCTTGAATGCCTTGAATGTCCCCTCGAGCACCTCTGTGCTTCTTCCACGCTGCCCACCATGCACGGGAAGTGCTCCCAGCCAATATTCACAGAGCCACCACCTTCCCCTCCTCGAAATCCCTCCTTGGAGCTTACCTTGGCCATGGGCTGGGGCCTATTGAGCACTTGTTACTAGGAGACTCACCTGGGATTGGAAAGACCTGGGGTCAAATCCCTGCCCCAAATCAGAAATGGGGAATGAAACCTGGTTCTTCCAAATCCCAGGTGAGGGCTTAAACGTCAGACTCTAGGATACTCTGGCCACATGCCCACAGTCTCTGTCTCTCTCACCCACCCCCCAGCTGTCTTTAGGGCACGGCCTGAACTGGTAGGTGCTCTCAGAGTAGCTACCCCTTAATCTGTCTATGTCCCTTTGTGGATCTGGCCCTTAACTCCTATTGAAAGTCAATGGGACTTCGGTACTTTTTCAGTATTTTACCCTCTGTTATTAGGCTGAACAAGAGCCCTGTGAAGAAGCTGGTGATTACAGTTGTTGAAGAATTTTCATCAATAACATTTTTAATGAAAAATGGCTTCAAAAATATATGAACATTTTCACCAAAAAACTCAATTTCATTCAAAAATGTTAAATAAAATGATTCACAGCAAAAAATGTTCATTTTGATTCCCTTAGACTGGAATCAAATGTTTGGAATTGATGGAGAAAAAGACTAAGAACTGAACTTAAAAAAAATCATTATGATTGCATTTGATTTTAATTGAATTTCCATTCTTTTAAACCATTTTTTAATCATTGTGTCAGAATATTGATTTCAGGAAAACTTTTGAATGAAAACAATTTTTTTGTCAGAAAAAAAAATCCCCAGTGTTGCCAGCCTCCTAGAATCCCCAGTGCCTGGTGTGCTCCGGTTCTGTGACTCTCTCAGAGACCCACCTTGCACAAGGGCAAATAGGTAATAATATGGCGCAGAAAACCTACGCTCACCCTTTGCTCTGGGGCTGGGCTGGAGATGCAATGATAATAGAGAGAGCTTGGCTGGGCTCCAGACTCCAATCTCTCCTTCCTGGCCAGCAGGGGCTGGGAGTTCTGCAGAGGGTGGGGCTGGATTCAGGCAATGCCGGGCCCTAGGCTCTCCCAGACATGGGGCCCCCATAGACCTGCCCCCTATCCAGTGGAGTGGCAGTGGCTGGGTCCCGCCTTCCACTCCTAGAGATACAGGTCAGCACATGGGCCCCCTCTGCCCCCAGAAAGCTTGGGGCATTAACAAGAATTTCTCCCCTTTTGCACACTACTTCCCTCAGCAGGGGGTGTTGGTTGTAGTGATATATTTTTGCAAGAGTATAATTTCGAGAGGCTCCCTCATAAGGGGTGGCAATATGAATAGAGGAATTTTGAGCCAGCCCCTGGAAGCAGGGGTCCAGAACATAGCAAAACTGTGCACCACAGATGCTCTCTAGTTTGTTTTTAATAAAAGATTTATTCCTTTCTCATTCACTGGGTTGTTGTTTAATGAACCCCAAGATCACTCCATGGTGTCAGAAGTGCTGAGTCACAAAGAGACTTCAGAAGTCATTTTGAGGTTAACTCCTGTGTTTGAAACTGAAAGCAGAGGCAAGGGGAGAAGGTGGAGCAGCAAACAGAGAAGAAACAAAAGCTTTTATATATGTTGTATGAGTACAATAGTAGCCTGACTAGCTTAAGAAGGGAAGAAAGCCAAAAATGGATGTGTTGCAACCTGCATCTACTTTGCGATTGTCAGACAATATTGCAGAGAACTGGAAGAAATTCCAGCAGAGATTTGAACTGTATTTAGCAGTCAGAGGCAGAGGAGAAAATGACAACATGAAATCATCAGTGCTTTTGCATGTTTTTGGGGAGGGAGCATTGGATATTCATAACACCTTTAAGTTTTAAGAAGGTGAAAGCATGAAGTTAAGTCAAATACTGACTTGATTTGAGGAACACTGCATGCTGAAAGGGAAATGAGACCTTTTAGAGTCACCAATTGTTTACATGCATGCAAAACACTGATGATACTGTTAGCCAAATGGGCTCGTTTCCCCCTGGAGCTGCCCAATTACCCCAAGGAGGCACGGGAGTCTAGAAGACGGCTTCAAGTTCTTTATTGATCAGTCAGCTGAGCGGGTGTCCCCCTCGACTCATGCCAGAGGGAGGAACACACCCTACAAGCGTAGAGCAAGCCTTTTTATATCCAGTAACAAATGACTTAACGTGCATACATTCTGCTGACCTAAGGAATTTTTAAATTCCCTTCTAGGGGTATATAGGATACATCTGGTGGGGCCCCCCTTGATTGATTGCTTTTCCAGGGGTAGGGGTAATGGGATACATCTGCTGGGCCTCCTTGCTGTTGGGCCTCTTTGATTGGTTGTCTTGCTATACATTTATATACGGGAAATGGAGCTGTGGCCTTGGGGAATAGCGAGTATTTGGCCTTTGTTCTAACAAGGTTCTCCCCCCTTAAAAGCATTTTGAGAGCCCTATGGCCCCCAATCCTTAACTTTAACCGGTTGATATAGTGCCATCATGCGTTGGCGTACAATTTGATTAGCCATTTGTCGAACTAATGCAATTACACAGGGAGCCACTCTTGAGCCCCCCACTTTTGGGAGCTTCCAGCAGTCAATGCGGAATCAACGGACCGCCTCTCCCTAATCAAGTCGTCATATACCTTAATTCCTAATTTATTTTCCTGGATTTGGGGTCGTAGAAAGAATAAGGGCCTAATGTACCCAACATAACAAATTCCTGACCAATTTGGAGGCAATCTTCGATAAGCATATTGCCCACATATCCAGTAATGGCCTTTTAGGGCCCATTGTCCATTTGCAAAAGGGCCATCCCAGGTTTCGGGATAGTCCTCGGGGCCCGGTTCTTCGTAATACAAAGAGTTACCCATCTCCAGGGGTCCCCCTAATACAATAGATGTACCGTCAGGATTACAATAGTCACATTTCCAAGCCCCAGCCCCTTCCCTCCAAGCGCAATTACAACCAAATTTAGGGCTATTGGTAGTAGACCAAAAATGATTAAAATGGGTTACCCGAGTTCCATTAGAATGTTGCCATGCCCACTGATACCAGCGTACCACGTGATCCTTACTGTTGGTATTATCTCGCTGGCAACTTAGAAAGAGGGCATCAAAGAACCCATCTTGTCCAACTGCCTTACAGCCTTCGCCAGTATGCTGTTGGTAGGAACATGGTACCCAGCTATGATTAGTGAGTTTTACGTGGGTATGGTTCCACCGTCCTTGATATTTAGAACAGTCATACGTATGGCAACTAGAGTGATCATAGCAGTCAAGTCCTAGAGATAGAGTCCAGTCACATTGGCTTTTGCCCACATACACCCCTTCTGGTTTTGTTCGGTTGAGACAAAGGATCCCTACTTCAGAGGAATAGAGTCGCCAAGGGCTACTATCCTCAGTCCAAACTTCGTTCCTTTGTGGACTATACTTAAATTACTAATCCACCATTTAGCTTGCACGGGCTGGGCTACCCAAGGCCATTTATTTAATTCCCCTGGGCCTCCGCATACCCAACAGTTACTGAGGTTAAAGGATCCTGCTATTGTCTCCCCTAGCTATAAAAACCTATTCTCCCAACCATAATAGTGGTGGAAGCATATAAACAAGGATATTAGCAGCAATTTCATTATCTTTTTCTAAACAGTCCCTTTAATCCGTCCAAGTACTGGTACTCCCAGGTAGAGTCTTCACCTGTGCCACCCCGGGCGTCCGGAGCCGGGGCGGGCAGAGGGCCGGTGTCCTCTTCTGCTAGTTCAGTCTCCGGGCTAGGGCTCAGAAACCGCTTTACCCGTGTATGGTGTGTCCATTTGTTGCTCCCGAGAACTTTGACTGCAGTTTGGCTGATGAGCGAGACAGTGTGCGGGCCGTCCCACCGTGGTGTAAGGGGGTCACGCCTCCATTTCTTGACAAGGACCTGATCACCGATCTGGAACGGATGCACGGGCTGGTCCAGGGGAAGGGCTTGGAAAGGCACCGCGTACCGATGCAGCTGTAACAAAACAGATTGCAACCCGGAGACCTGCTTCCATAAGGAGTCCTTCCCCATTTCCCAGTTTACATTCTCCCGGAACCCCGGGATAAGGATTCGGGGAGGGAACCCAAAGACCAGTTCAAATGGTGAGAGCTTAAGACCCTTACGGGGGGCCCTTCAAATGCGGGTAAGGGCGAGTGGTAACGCATCAAGCCATTTTAGACTAGACTCTGTGCATAGTTTAGTGAGGGTATCCTTGAGAGTCCTATTCATTCTTTCCACCTGGCCCGAGCTCTGCGGCCTCCAGGGGGTATGCAACCTCCATCGTATACCGAGTGCCTGGGACACCTGTTGGACCACTTGTGAGGTAAAGTGGCTTCCCTGATCAGATTCAATCGTTTCGGGGAGATGGAATCGGGGAAGTATTTCATGCAACAGGGCCTTAGTAACCGCCCGAGCCTGGCAATGCCGGGTGGGGTAACACTCTACCCATCCCGTAAGCTGATCCACAAATACGAGCAGGTATTTATAGCCCCTGCAAGGGGGCATTTCTGCGAAGTCAACCTGCCATCTCTGAAAAGGGTATGTGGCCCAGGGCCGGCCTCCCATTGGGGCGGGAGGGCCACACCCCTTTTGGTTAGTTCGTTGGCAGATGGGGCAATTACTAACTATTCTCTGGGCTTCCATGTGCATACCCAGCCCCTTAAGGGATCGGGTGGCCAAATCAACCATTGCTCCTGACCCCATATGCCCTTCTTTATGCATGTGTTGGAGAATTTCCTGAAGTATCGGCCGGGGGACAAAAATCTCCCCCCCCCCGGTAATTTCCACCATCCCGGGGGAACCTACCGGGCCCCCGCAGCCTGTGCGTGGCGTGCCTCCTCGGCTGTATATTGGGGAGGGGGGTTTTTAGCTTCTGTATCTTGGACCAAGAGGACCCATGAGGCCCCTTCCCGTGCGGCCTCCTTTGCGGCCTGATCGGCCAATTGATTATATTTACGTTGTTCAGCCTCCGGGGCCCTTCCATGGGCATGCACATGTATCACGGCAACCCGGAGGGGAAGCATTAAAGCCTCAAGGAGTGTTTTGATGAGACTCCCATGTGCAATTCTTTGGCCTGACGCTGTGATAAATCCCCTCTCTCTCCACAGGGCCCCGTGAGCATGTACCACCATATAGGCATAGCGGCTATCGGTATACAAGTTAATAGTTTTTCCAGCTCCCAACCGGAGAGCCTCGATAAGGGCCACTAACTCCGCCGCTTGAGCGGACAAATTAGGGCTGAGTTTAAACTTGTATATTCCTTTGTCCTTAATTACTACTGCGGCTCCGGTAAACCACTTGCCATCTATCACATAGCTGGACCCGTCAACGTACCCCTCAATTTCAGGGTTGGACCACGGCAAGTCTGAGAGATCAGGGCGGGGTTTGGTTTCCTGTTGCAAAACTTCAATACAGTCATGAGTGGGGCTAGTCTCATGGGAAACCTCAGGATCGGGCAGCAGGGTAGCTGGGTTTATGGAGCTAACTGTCCTAAAGGTTAAGTTAGGGGCTAGCAAGAGCCCTACTTCATATCTGGTATGTCGACTGGGATTTAAATGCTTTTCCCCAGCACCTGTCCCCAGTATTTGAGGCACCCCGTGGGGAACCACAACCTCAGTGTCCCCTCCCAGGGTCAATTTTTCAGCCTCCTGTACAAGGAGAGCGGTTGCTGCAATGGCCCGTAAACAGGCAGGCCACCCCTTGGCGACAGGGTCCAACACCTTTGAGCAGTATCCAATGGGTCGCCAGGTTGGTCCCGACCTTTGGCATAGAACTCCAGCAGCCACCCCTCCCCTCTCATGAACGTATAGAGTGAACGGCCTCCGAGGGTCGGGGAGGGCTAGAGCGGGAGGCTGAACCAAGGCTTCTTTTAGCTCTCGAAATGCTTTTTCCATCTCTTTGGTCCACGTCCAATGAAACAGACCCTCTTTAGTTAAGGATTCATACAGCGGTTTGGCTCTTCCCCCGTAGTCAGGGATCCAGAGTCGACAAAACCCAGTCAACCCCAGGAAAGCCCTCAACTCTCGGGGGTTTTGAGGTCGAGGGTTATTGAGTATCACCTGGATTCTTTCTTTACCTAGACTACGACTTCCCTGGCACAAATGATACCCAAGAAAAGTGACCTGTCGCCTAACCAATTGTGCTTTTTCCTTTGAAACCTTATACCCCTGTGCCCCAAGGTAATTAAGGAGCTCTACAGTTTGCTCCTTGCAGACTGTCTCTGTTTCAGTACTCAAGAACAGATCATCACAGTACTGAACTATGTTACATGAAGGGTGTTTAGCCAGGAATGGGGTGAGGTCCCTTTTTAACTGGCTGCCAAAAATCTCCGGTGCACAGGTAAGTCCTTGTGGGACAACGGTCCAAAGGTATTGAGCTTTGTAGTGGGTATCTGGGTCCTCCGACTCAAAAGCAAACAGTCTCTGCTATTAACTTGTTAATTTGTCTTAGATCCTGGACCAACCGATACTGCCCATTAGGCTTAGGCACCCCCATTATTGGAGTATTGTATGGGGACGTGTCTTCCTTTAACCACCCGCACTGCAAGAACTTTTGAATCAGGGGTTTTAACCCGATCCGAGTGGTTAACTTAAGGGGGTATTGTCGAATTCGGACTGGGCTGCTTCCCTCCTTAAGGGAAATATGCACTGGTGTAGCATTCCTGGCTCGGGCCACGCCTCCTTCCTCCGCCCAGACCTTGGGATTCAGCCCCCCCCCCCCCAGCTGGCTTCCATCACTTCCCTTACATTCCAGGGAGTGATCTCTAGCATTTATGAGAGCCATCTGGTAATTAGAGGCTTGTTGCTTAGGGATTCTGACTTCCATTGTCCCGTTATCGAATGAGATCTCCGCCTGTAATTTAGTGAGGATATCTCGTCCGAGCAGCGCTATGGGGCAGGAGGGACTGCAAACAAACTGATGGGAAATTTGACGGTCCCCTATTTTTACTAGGAGAGGCAAAGTTTTTTTTTTTTTTTTCCAAAGTTGTAGTTTGTCCCTCTATCCCCTGGACTATGGCACGTCCACGAGCTCTATCTCGGGGGGCCTTATTAAGGGGGAGCAAACTAAGAGTGGCCCCAGTATCAATAAGGGCTTCAATTGGGCGGCCCTCCACTTTAATTTTTACCGTGGGATCCAGGCTGGCAGCTTGTGCTGTCAGGAGGGGCCGCTGGGTCCCTCGGCTTCTCTATGGGGAAGATCCCTCCCCTGAACGTCCTGTGTTGTTGTAAAGGAGGGGAAGGACCGGGTTTTGTTTTTACGTTCCTTTCCCATGGCCTGTCGCCGGGGGCATTCATTCTTCCAGTGCCCCTCTTCCCTACAGATAGCGCACTGGTTTCGACCCAGGCGGGAGTCCCGTCCCCTCCCAGGTGGCCCTGGCTTCTCCTTAACCTTGTCCCCCCTTTCTGCATATCCTTCTCTCAGGGCCATGGCCAAAACGCGGGCCCCTTTCTTTCGCTCCTCATCATCCCTCCGATCATAAACCTTCATGGCTATTTCTAAAAGTTCCTCTATATTCTTGCCCGAAGCCCCTTACAATTATATAGCTCACTAGTGGTAAAGGGAACATATACCATAGTGAGATTACCCTCAGGGGCTACAGTTTCCCGCAGTGGACACAAATAATTCTGTTGCAGGGGCCCTTGGAGTCCCGGGCCACCCTTGCTCGATGAGCTAATAAGGGTAAACCGAATATCCCCAGGGTTATAGTCAGATGACAAGTTCCACTGCGTTTCAGAGCTCTGAGCTGTCACGGGGCCAGTCTTTCTCCTGGTGTGGTTAGACACCTGGGAGCTCAGAGAGATCGGAGGGGGCTCCCGTTTGGAAAAGTCCTGGTCGCCTGGCTCACCCCTTTCAGTTGAGGCATTATCCTCAGAGGAGGGGGTGGGGATTTCAATTGAGGGTACCGGAGCCGGGAGGCCAGGATACAAAGGGGGAGGGGGCATAGGGTCAGGGGCAGAGGGAATCACAGCCCGCAGACAAGATTTCTTAACAGGGAAACAGGGTTTCCTAACAGGGGCACGGGCCATTAAGGTTTTAATAGTTTGTGATCTACATTTTTGCAACCATGGGGGATGATTGGCCACAAGGTCCTGCCAAATATCTATATAGGGATATTGGTCCCAATGCCCATCCCAGGTCACAATGCTATGTACTGCTTGTACAACCCCTGGTTTGAGCGTCCCTCCCTCGGGCCATTCCACCCCGAATGTCATCCATTCAAGAGTACAGAATTTTACAAGCTTGTCTTTACATAATACAATTCCATAATTAGCCTGGGGTCTAAACGCCTTCCAGTTATCCAGCATACATCCCAGGGGTGTCCAGGAGAAGGTGCTTTGTCCGGACCCCATTATGCTTTACCCAGAGTTTTCCGAGACAGAGATATCAAGAGGGGAAAGAGGTATAGATCTAGTTCTAACTCAGATATCCGCTGGGTCACGAGGTTCGGCTGACCCCCCTTGCAATCAAGATATCCTGGTCACCGGGTTTCCCCTCGCAGGAGTCTTGGGGCGGCTGAAGTCAGCTTAAGCCTCAGACCTGTCAGCAGCACTCATTCATCTTTCACACAGATCCTTTAATCAGTTACAATCTCGGTTTCCAACACACCATTAAGAGGAGAAACAAGATTACCCTTCCTATAAACAAGAGTAATCCCTGAGGTTGCTCCAAGTCCCAATAATTGTTAAAAACGGCCCATGGACTTGTGGAGTTAGTTACGTTACTCATTGGCCGTTATTTGCTTACCCTTTAACCAAAAACACAACAACAAGACATTTACAAAGCTACAATAATGTTAACATACCTTCCCGTATACAGGCTGCCTAGGGGATTTCCACCGTCCAACCCACACCTCGGGGGCGTTATTCCTCAAACCCAGGAGGTAAACGCACTTACCGCCCGAAGTGGCCGTGTCCGGCAGTCAGACTTCCCCTTCTTCTGGAGCCGTCTTGCTTCCGTGTCCTTCAGAGTTCTCTTTAGAGAGGACACAGCCGCCCCGGCCGATTGTGACGATCCGAGGCCCGAGCAAAGCAACAGCTCGAGGTGGCCACTCCTCGGAATCGCCCTCGGCCGTCGGTCAGTGCCCTCTACAGGGAGAGAAGTCCCTTCGTGGTCGCCATTTGTTAGCCAAATGGGCTCGTTTCCCCCTGGAGCTGCCCAATTACCCCAAGGAGGCACGGGAGTCTAGAAGACGGCTTCAAGTTCTTTATTGATCAGTCAGCTGAGCGGGTGTCCCCCTCGACTCATGCCAGAGGGAGGAACACACCCTACAAGCGTAGAGCAAGCCTTTTTATATCCAGTAACAAATGACTTAACGTGCATACATTCTGCTGACCTAAGGAATTTTTAAATTCCCTTCTAGGGGTATATAGGATACATCTGGTGGGGCCCCCCTTGATTGATTGCTTTTCCAGGGGTAGGGGTAATGGGATACATCTGCTGGGCCTCCTTGCTGTTGGGCCTCTTTGATTGGTTGTCTTGCTATACATTTATATACGGGAAATGGAGCTGTGGCCTTGGGGAATAGCGAGTATTTGGCCTTTGTTCTAACAATACAAGAGAAAAATATGTCACAAGATTAAAGAGATTCAGTAAAACCTGTGACTCTGGTGAGTTGACAGACTCTCTGGTCAGAGATAGACTCATTTGTGGCATGAAAGTCAATGCATTAAGAGAGAGAAACTGCTCTGTGAAGGAGATTTAATTTTATGTAAGCGGGGGAATGCCCTGCTATTGTGGGGAACTTTCCTGGCTTCTGTCCTACCCCTGTGAAGTGAGCTAGCGAAAGGATCTGAGTCCTCACTCCTACTTCTTTTACCCAGAGACCCCCCTGCCCTTGGGGACTCCCCTTCCACTTTCCTGTCTGGCAGAGTCCTCATAAACCCGACTAGGCTGGGAAAGGTTAAAGGAAAACACATCACCCCGCTTTGTGGCAGGGAACATTACAAACAGTGTCTCTGGAATGTCAGGGCAGTTCACGGTCTGTTCCTTGTAGGTCCCGGGCCTCCTTCTCTGGCCCTGGCTGTGCTGCAGGGATGCTGCAGGTTCGACACTTGCTCTAATGGTGGCCACACACGTCCGGGCTTTGGGTGGTGGGACCCTTCTTCCCAGTGTCAGTCCCCCGTCGGGTTAAGATCCCTCTCCCAGTCTGGCCTGCAAAGACCATTGGCTGGGGGTGTCTTTCTGCACTGGGCCCTTTGCCCAGGGTCCCCCCTTGGCTGGTCCCAGTTGCTCACCACAGCTGGCTCCAGACTGCTCCAGCTCCAGCCCCAGCTCCACTGTTCTAGCTCTGGCTCCACTCTGCCTCAGCACTGATGCTGCTGCTCTGCCTCCAGCCACCTGGGCTCCTTCTCTGGACCCTCTGGCTCTGTGGCTGCAGCTCTGCTCCCAGCACAGGATCTGCTCTCCCTGGGCTGCTTTTCTGGCCCCTTTGGATCTGCCCGGCTCTGTTCCCTCTCAGCTTGGGCCCCTGATTTCTCCTTAGCTCAGCCCCACTCTGTCTGACCCAGGCAATTCCAGCTCACATGGAGGACTGGACCCCCTGGTCTCCTGACTCCCTGATTAGCCTGCCCGCCCTGTCAATCAGGCTGACCTTGAGCATTGGCCTCTCCCCATTGTTCCTGGGGGACTGTCAGTCTCGGGGTCCTAATTTCCCATCGACTCTTCCCCTTGGTACTGGGAACTAGCAACCAACCCCTGCCCCCCGCCCCCTACTGAGTTTTAGTAAGGAGACAACAGTCCCCTTACATTTAGAAAAAGCTCTCCTGATCTGCAGGGCAGCAAAAACTATGAAAGCACAAGCCAAAGAGCTGAATTCACCAGAAGGGGTTATCCATGTACTACATACAAAAGAATGTAGAAAAATGCTGCAAATCCCAAATACAGAAAAATCAAGTATATCCAGTTGAAGACAAGCTGGTTGAGGAGATGTGCTGGGATCAAGCAAATCTGATGAGAGGGGCTGGATACTGCCTATGAAAGTGAATGAAACAGTTATTCCATTCAAGCTGGACACAGGAGCTCAGATCAATATTCTGTCTGAACAAGATTATGAGACTGAAAATGAGACCAAAACTGGGACCAGCAAGAATAAAAGTAACTGGTTTTCTGGAAAAATTTATACCAGTGAAGGAGAGGTGCATTGCTAGCATCAACTATAAAAACACCACATACAGGCTCCCATTCATTGTGGTGCCAAAGGAAGTGACACCAATTTTAGGTCTGGCTGCCTGTGAAAAACTCAGTCTAATAAAATGGGTGCTCTGACTATGAGATCAAACTGAACCCGGTTATGAGGCAATTGTTTGGGAATATCATGGTCTGTTCCAAGGGTTGGGTTGCTTGCAGGGTGAACATACAAGTCAGATAAACAAGCAGGTCCCTTCAGTTATCCATCCATATAGAAAGGTACAGTTTGCACTTTGTGACAAACCCAAGGCTGAACTCACAAGGATGGAAGTAATGCAAGTAATACAAAAATTGAGGAGCCAACAGAATGGGTGATTGTGGAGAAAAATAATGGCCAGTTATGCATATGCTTAGGTCAGAGAGATCTCAGTAAGGCTATACAAAGAGAACATTTCTAACTGCCCACCAGAGAAGAACTTATGGCTCAGTTTGTGAATGCACAATATTTCAGTAAATTGGATGCATCCTTAGGATTTTGGCAGCTAAAATTCACTGAAGAAAGCTCAACACTATCACATTTAATACCCCATCTGGAAGACACAGATTCTTATGCTTACCCTTCAGCATTAGCACCAGAAGTGTACCACAAAGCCATAATATGATCTATGACCATATTAACAGTGTCAACAGCTCAATAGATGACATCATCATCTGGAGCCCAACTTTAGGAAGGTTTAGATGCCACTAGAGCTGCAAACTGGAAACTAAATAGGGAGAAATATGTTTTAGGGGGTTACAAAACTGACTTTTGTTGGAGATACTATTTCCAATGAAGATGTAAAACTTGATGAGAGGAATGTTTCAGCCTTTGAAATGATGCAATGTCCACAATCAAAGAAAGATGTTCAATGGTTCCTGGGAATGGTTAATTATCTTGGAAAATTCACAACTAATCTACCTACAAAAGCAGTGGCTTTGCGGCAACTCCTAGAAAAAAAAATGGTACTGGGATGCAGAACAGGCAGAATCAAGGGAAAGTTTGAAACAACAACTTGTTGCCAGCACAGAGTGCCCGAGGACAGCAACATCAGGTTCGTTGCCCGGTGTGCTTCGCGTCAATAAACACACCAGTTGGAGAAGCAAACAAAGTTTATTTGAGATCTCAAAGCGGTGCAAGGAGACTGGCACGTCTCAAATCAAGCACACCAACAGAAACAGCTTTTCTTCTTTTATACATTTTGCAGTTAAGCCTCATCCCCCTCTTCCCCCTCTAGCCCTCCCTTTCTCCCCCCATTCCTTCCTATACCCCTCCCATCCCTGGTAATAGTTACTAAGCAAATAGCAATTACATTTAAGCAGTTAAGTCATTCTTGGCAGCTATAAGCTTAGCTTGTTAGTAACTTCTTTAAACCGTTATCGTGTCCTTTTTCCCTTCAGCCAGAAACATGCAGGCCTCATTATTACCGCTTGATACCAGTGTGAGCAGGGGGTTGCACACAGATAACTGGTTGCTTACATATTCCAATTGCACTTGGCTTTTGAGGTCGATTAGAGTTTAAACATGGAAGGAGTTTGGTTCACTTAGGCCTAGTGCAGCTTGTGATTTTCCACCCTCCCGAATTACCTTGGGTGATGCCTAGTGACGTCAACAAATTCATACAAGAACCAGTGTGGCAGTTCTATGCCTCAGGCAGACCTATTAAAATGTCAACAGATGCTTCACAGTCTGGGTTAGGTGCAGTTAGTTTACAGTAGCATGAGGATTGTTGGCAACCAGTGGCATACACATCCAAATCACTGACTGGGGCAGAAACTAGATATGCACAGATTGAGAAAGAGCTTTTAGGAATATTGTTTGCCTGTGAGAGATTCAATCAATGTATTTATGGCCAGACAGCAGATGTTGAAATGGACCACGAGACTCTATGGCATTATTTGGCAAACCATTAAATGTCTGTATCTTAAGAATTCAAAGAATGATGATAAAGCTGTGAAAGTATGACTTGGTTGTGATCTACACACCTGCTAAATATATGTTACCTGCAGATGCACTTTCCAGAGCCCTGACTACCACTACAAAACCAGAGAAGCCTTTAGAAATAGAGTTGCAAGCCTATGTATATCTGACTGTAAAGTCAATTCTGGTACTCAACAGGAAACTGCAACTAATAAGAGAGGAAATGGAGAGAGATGAATTATTGGTGATCCTTAAAGAAGAGATAATTAAAGGGTGTCCTGGAGACATAAGCATTTGCTGTTCAAGAATGAGAGACTATTGGAGCTGCAGACATGGACTTACTGTGATAGATGGGGTGATATTCAAAGGCAAGAAGGCTGTAATACCAATGAGCCTCCAGAAAGAAATGCTACAGAAGATCCACGAGGGTCATTTAGGAATTGTGAAGTGCAAACAGCGAGCACAAGAAGTGTTATATTGACCGTGGATCAATCAAAACATTAAAATGCTTGAAATAGAAGCAATGCCAAGAGGCAGAGCCACTGAGACCTCACCCAGTTCCACAAAAGCCTTAGGAGAAGGTCGGCACTGACTTATTTCCCTGGCAATCGAAGGATTATTTAATAGTCACAAATTATTATTCTCTGTATCCAGAAATTTGCACACTAAATCAGTGATAGCCGGCATGAAGGGAATCTTTTGCAGACATGAAATTCCTGATGAAGTCTTTAGCTGATAATGGGCTGCAGTTTTCCAATGCAGATTTTGAGCAATTTGCCATAGATTGGGATTTTCATCTCAAAACATCAAATCCAAATTACCCCCAATTGAATGGACATGTGGAAAGGTCTATGTGGATGGTAAGGAACCTTATGAAAATGATTTTCAATGGTGGGGATGATTTTCATAAAGCTTTATTGGTTTACCAAAGTACAGCTCTGGAGAATGGCTCTTCTCCAGCTCAGCTGTTAATGGGAAGAAGGATCGGATCTAATTTACCAATCACTGATAACTTGCTAAAATCTCATAATAATTAAACCATACAAAAGATAAAAGAAAATGAGAAGTGGAAGCAGAAATATTATTTTGAGAAAAGGGCCCATGATCTCCCATCTCTTAACCTTAGGAATCACATCTCTAATGCATTGGGCCAAAGGATTGCCATTAAAGAAGAGCTGCATCATAGAATATCAGGGTTGGAAAGGACCTCTGGAGGTCAGCTAATCCAATCCCCTGCTCAAAGAAGGATCAATCCCCAGGCAGATTTTTGCCCCAGATCCCTAAATGGCCCCCTCAAGGATTGAACTCACAATCTTGGGTTTAGGTGTCTAGTGCTCAAACCACTGAGCTATCCCTCCCCAACCACAGCAACCAAGGGGACACATTTTGGCATAATAGAAAGGAGCTAAGAGTAATCCCAGAAAGCTCCAAAATATTGACAGTACATGTGGACTCTGGCATTTCCCAATTGACTGATAAGTTATCTTCAATGGACAAAGGAGAAACTGGGAAGCAAGAAGAGAACAACTCAGATCATAATGAAGGGCTGATTCTGAGAAAATCATAGAGGGAGATTAAACATCCGGAAAGACTCAGAGACGTGCTAACCTGCCTGGAGAAGGGGTATTTGAGGAAAGTGAGTGGTAAAGACTCACTCCAGAGTGATGTGCTGGTAACCTCTCCTCTCTAGATGGTTAACAGGTTGGGATTATGGAAAGTTACTAGACAGGTGGAGAATTTAATGTATGTGTTATTACATAGTTGTTAGTTGTTTACATATGGGTATATATGAATTAATGGGGTTTTTTTAGGAGGGAAGATGTAGAGATATGTTTGTGCAAGACTAATTTAGAGACATTCCCTCATATAGGTTCGTGCAGGTCTGTCGCATCTTACGCGCATTTAACATGCGCAATTTCAGCTTTACGCGGTCGGCGAAAAAAAAAGAAAAAAAAAAGAGAAAAATATCAATTTTAATACTGAACCTGTAGTGCGGGCGATTCCGCCCGCCATTACACTCAATGTAATTTTGACTATATGCGACTTTCGCTTTACGCGCTGACTGCGGAACGTAACCCCAGCGTAAGATGCGACAGACCTGTATTATGAACACAGGAATTTTGAACCATGCCTGGTAGCTGGGTGAAGAACACAGTGTTGTTGTGCCCAGCAGTTCACCACAGACACTCTCTAGTTTGTTTTTAATAAACATTTTATTCCTTTCTCATTCGCTAGTTTGTTGTTTAATGAGCCCCAAGATGATTACAGTGGTACTTGGCAGGGACGAGGGGCTGGGTCCCCAGGACTCTTTCCCCCTCTCGCACACACAGTCCCTGGTGGGTGGGGTTGGCAGGGCCCACAGAGCAGCAAAACTGGCAGTAAACCTGCTGAGCTGCATGGGGCAGTTCCCCGCCTGGAGCTCTGGCCCCCGGCTCTCTGCAAACTCAGACAGGTGTTGATGGGATCATTAAACCCAGGGCATGATTCTGAGCTTTTCTCCTCACACATGAAACCAGGAAACATATGTTTTTGTTTTGTTTTTTTAATTGCAAGACGAAAGTCTGCTGGGCCTTGGGCACAGGCCTACAGCGTCTCAACATTAATCCTGCTCTCTAGCAATTTATATCATTCCCAAGTGACCTTGGATGGGCTCAGAAAGGAGGTTTTTTTCGGGGGAAGGTGTCTGTTGTTATGCTTCTGGCACACACAAATTGCGATATAAACATAAATCATCTGGCTGGAAGGTTGCCGCGTAACACGGCTTTATTGCTTAGAATCCAGAACGATAACATTCAAGGACCCAAAACAGAGAGAGACAAAGCAGGCTGCTCCCTAAGGCAGAGAGGCCTAGGTCACCCCACTTTGCTCTAGGCTGCTCTCTGTACATCTGCCTGCTGCTGGACCCAGATCACACACTTCCCAGTAAAGCCCACTGCCTGCAAGCAGAACCAGGAAAACCCTCACAGCATTTACAGTGACATTCAGTTTTCAAAGCACCACATGCACGATGGATGGGCTTGGAGGGAGCTGGAAGTGAAACAGAAATAGATTCACAGATGTTAAGGCCAGAAGAGCCCATTCTGTACATCCAGTCTGACACTGTGTACATAGGCCAGAGAATTGAGGGCAGGAAGTCTGAGCTCTGAGCAAAGCTGAGATGGCCCCTTCTGTCCCCCCGTGTATCTTGCTATAAAATCTACTGATGTGATGGTCTCCTGTTGATATCAGGGGTTGGGGAGCAGGTATTTGACAGCCATGTGGGTACCACTGGGATTACCTCGGAAGTGGCCCTGCTCTGCTGCAGGCTCACCCTGCACTGGTATTGGGGAGCACCTGCACCAATGGATGGTTAGAGAACTGATTGGGGAAGAAATGGGGGTGGATACACGGCACTGCTTGGGGGTGGAAATTCCTAGTGCCAGGCCTGGGCAGGCGGCAGAGCAACCTGGGAGGGGTGAAATCCTCGCCTGTCAATGGGGAGATTCCCTGCCTGGGAGCAGAGTGGGTCAGGTCAGACAATGGATGGGGCATGTTCCCTGCACTGCCAGCCCCTCACGCAGCCTGGGGAGTGTTAACCATCCCTGCTCTCTCCTTACAGGTCCCTGCCCGGGGTGTTCCCATGGCGACATGGTGGCAGCTCTGTGTGTGCAGCCTGGGGATCCTCCTCCTGACTCCGTGTTCTCTCTCTGGTAAAAATGTTTGAATCCCAAGTATTTCCCTTCCTGTCCCCCATGTACGCTGCCCCCTGCTGGGCTGGGGTAGGGGGATCTGAGGCCCAATTAAACCCCCACCCCCTGCGACCTTCTCAGTTCTGCATAGTAAAAGGGGTCAGGGCCAGGAGGCTGTGGGACGGGGATGACATTAGGGTGACCAGGGCGTGTCCTAGTTCTGGGTGGCAGGATTGTCGGATCTTGCAGCAAGTTGCCCAGCTCCTGCTGCCCCTGAGAGAGGCTTCCAGAGCCCCCAACACTGATCACTTCCTGTCCTGCCACAGGACCCAAAGACACCATGCTGCTAGACCTGCCCCACTGGGGACCTGGATTCTCATGGCCTGCAAGGCTTAGATCTTCTCAGCTGCCTAAGGGATGGGAGTGTCCAGTTTCCATTGGGATGAAGGGGAGCTGCAGTGTCACCAACCCCAAGCCTTCAAACACCATGAACCAGGCCTCAACAATCAGGAGATTGGCAACAAAAATCATAAGATTTAAAAAACAATCCAAAACAAAACCACTTTTGGGGGTCTTCTTATTTCCCTTGTTTTTTGAGTCTTTGGTCACATTCAGGTCATATTTTCAAGCTTTTCTCTGCAACTATTAGAGCTAGAAACTGCTTTTTTAAAAATGAAAACAGATTCTCACAGAATCACATGCCTTCAGGAGCTGGGGCTTTATGAAAAACACTTAGTAGCCCAAGAGCTGGCAACACTGGTATGAAAATCTCCTTGTTGGCTTTGAAAATCTGCCCTTTATCCCTCCCCGCCTATAGCCACACAGTGAGTGTCAGGTGCTGTAGCTCAGTCGTCATTCCTCTACATGCCCCATGGTGGGACAAAGGACCATGGAGACCCTTGAGGCACAGCTATTCTAGAGTCATAAATCACCTTCAAATATTTAATTTCCTCCAGACACCGATCACCAGAACAGTGAATCCCCATCTGAGCCAGTTTCTGTTTTGGGTATTGAATAGGGTTACCATACGTCTGGTTTTTCTTGGACATGTCCGACTTTTTGGTGCTCAAACCCCCGTCTGGGGGGAATTTCCAAAAAGCCGAACATGTCCAGGAAAAATACTCCCAGCTTTGCCAGCATCCCTGCCCCAGTCCTGGGCTTACCTTAGAGCGGGCTCCGGCAGGCTGCGAGCTGCAGGCGGATTCCCCCCAGCGGCAGTGGCTGTTGCTGCTGGGAGACACCTCAGCTCTGTGCAGCTGAAGAGCCGAGCTGCCCAAGCACTACCGGCTTCATGGTTTGCCAGGCAGCCCCCATACCTCCGGACCCTGCGCCCCCAGAGCCCGGGAGGGGAAGTGCCCGGGCGGCAAGTGGATCGGAGCTCCCGGAGCAAGTGGATCGGAGCTCCCGGGGCTGGGGCGTGCTGTATGGCGCTCAGCTCCCCATTTGTGATGAGACACAGCAGTGTGGTGGATCGCTGCAAAATACCTGCCCAATCAGAGCTGCGGGACCAGGGCTTGCAGGTGCTGGATCTGACAGCTCCCATTGGAGCTTTTCCCAGCCAATGGGAGCCACTGAGCTTGGCTTGTGACGGGCACAGCGCATGGAGAACCTGGCTGCTCCTGATCCTAGGAGCAAACACAATGCCAAAATGAAAGTGTAAATTCGCTGCAGAACTAAAGACAAAATTCCCGTGTTTTCAAAGTGGTAGAGATGAATGGGAAGCCGAGTGCATGGTATGTAGACCTGGTACTTACATCTCTGTGAAAAATAAAGGTGCTAATGATTTACAAACTCATGTGGACTCAGACAAGCTCAAAAAAGCAGTTCAAGGAGAGAGCTCATGCCTGACTAACCTAATTGCCTTTTATGATGAGATAACTGGCTCTGTGGATGAGGGGAAAGCAGTGGATGTGTTATTCCTTGACTTTAGCAAAGCTTTTTATACGGTCTCCCACAGTATTCTTGCCGGCAAGTTAAAGAAGTATGGGCTGGATGAATGGACTGTAAGGTGGATAGAAAGCTGGCTAGATCGTCGGGCTCAACAGGTAGTGATCAATGGCTCCATTTCTAGTTGGCAGCCTGTTTCAAGCGGAGTGCCCCAAGGGTCAGTCCTGGGGCCGGTTTTGTTTAATATCTTCATTAATGATCTGGAGGATGGCGTGGACTGCACTCTCAGCAAGTTTGCAGATGACACTAAACTGGGAGGAGTGGTAGATACGCTGGAGGGTAAGGATAGGGTCCAGAGTGACCTAGACAAATTGGAGGATTGGGCCAAAAAAACCTGATGAGGTTCAACAAGGACAAGTGCAGAGTCCTGCACTTAGGATGGAAGAATCCCATGCACTGCTACAGACTAGGGACCGAATGGCTAGGCAGCAGTTCTGCAGAAAAGGACCTAGGAGTCACAGTGGACGATAAGCTGGATATGAGTCAACAGTGTGCTCTTGTTGCCCAGAAGGCTAACGGCATTTTGGGCTATATAAGTAGGGGCATTGCCAGCAGATCGAGGAACGTGATCGTTCCCCTTTATTCGACATTGGTGAGGCCTCATCTGGAATACTGTGTCCAGTTTTGGGCCCCACACTACAAGAAGGATGTGGAAAAATTGGAAAGAGTCCAGCGGAGGGCAACAAAAATGATTAGGGGTCTGGAGCACATGACTTATGAGGAGAGGCTGAGGGAACTGGGATTGTTTAGTCTGCAGAAGAGAAGAATGAAGGGGGATTTGATAGCTGCTTTCAACTACTTGAAGGGGGGTTCCAAAGAGGATGGAGCTCGGCTGTTCTCAGTGGTGGCAGATGACAGAACAAGGAGCAATGGTCTCAAGTTGCAGTGGGGGAGGTCTAGGTTGGATATTAGGAAAAACTTTTTCACTAGGAGGGTGGTGAAGCACTGGAATGCATTACCTAGGGAGGTGGTGGAGTCTCCTTCTTTGGAGGTTTTTAAGGCCCGGCTTGACAAAGCCCTGGCTGGGATGATTTAGTTGGGAATTGGTCCTGCTTTGAGCAGGGGGTTGGACTAGATGACTTCCTGAGGGCCCTTCCAACCCTGATATTCTATGATTCTATGATTCTATGAACAAAATTGACAGATTATTTTGTAAAACCAGGCAGCAAATCAGAGGATGCTGTTACTGCAGCAGAGGGTGCGTTTGCATTTCATACTGTGAAGCATCATAATAGCTTTAAGTCAATGGATTGCACATCTGTCTTGTTGAAGAAGACATTCCCTGATTCTGAAGTGGCACGGAAATTTTCAAGTGCTAGAACCAAGATAAATAATTGTTATCTCTGTGCTTGCACCACATTCTGTTGATGTTGTTCTGAAAGCATTTAAAGAAAATGACATAGCTTACTGTGGAGTTGCTACAGATGGAAGCAATCACGGTTCAGTGAAAATATTTCCAGTAATTATTCAGTATTTCAACTGGAAGAATGGCGGTTTGCAGTCAAAATTGATTGAGGTCCAGAACACACCTAATGAGACTGCTGACACGATTGCTCATTACGTAAAAGAAACGCTTGAAAAAAATGGTTTGTTTGAGAAGTGCATTGCATTTACAGGTGACAACTGCAATACAATGTTTGGAGGACTCTGGTGTGATGAAGATGGAAAGAATGTGTTTGCAAACTTAAAGAAGTTGTTGCAGAAGAGAACATTAATTAGTGTGGGTTGCCCAGCACACATTTTGAACAACTGTGTTCACCATGCAGCAGAAAGAATGAACGTTGACATTGAGAACATTATTTTTAAAATTTACCAGTACTTTCATATCTACACTGTCCGAACTGAGTGGCTGAAGGAGTACTGTGAGTTTGTTGATGTTGAATACATGATGGCGGTCATTATTTCCAGGCATTACAAGGCTGATACAGAAGTTTCCGGCCTTGAAGTCATTCTTTCTGTCACAGGACAAACCACCCATAGTGCTTAAGACATTTTTTGAGTATGAATTAAGTGAGATTTACCTCTGGCACATGCATTCACTCATGAGTGTACTCCAAACTTACATCCAAGAAATCGAAAGGGAAAGCAATTCTGTCGTGGAAGTGCTGAACAGTTTGAACTTGGTTCAGACTATCCCTCTTGAACGCAAGACTCACAACTTTATGTCCTTGAAAGTTAAGGGACTACTGGCACAAAAGTGCATGGAAGGAATTGATGAAGAGTGTGACAAATTCTGTGCTGAAGTAAATAATATGTACAGCATATAGAATATTTGGAGATGTGGCTTAGACCCCTGGAAGACTTCTCTTGTTTCAGGTGGATTACCCTGAGTGAGACACCGAATTGGAGTGATGTGGAACCTTGTATCAAGTACCTGACCAATAAGGGGATGCAAATTGATGACGTGAAGTGTTTTGATCAGTTCAGCAACCTGAAGAAGTTTACGGAAAGTTGCAACAGTGATGAAGAGTTCAGTAATTTGCTAGCACACCAGAAGTGGACCAAATATTTTGAAAAATCCAAAAACATTGAGTGTCATTCAGAACTGTTAAAGATTGCACAGTTCTTCTTTGCTATTCCTTCTCACAATGCAAATGTAGAGCGAATTTTTTCACTGATGCAAAGCCAGTGGACAAAGGAAAGGACCAACTTGAATGCTGAGTCGTTGAAAGGAATTCTACTTGTACAGTACAACTTCAGACAAACTTCTTGTAAAGACTTTCATGCCTTCTTAAAGAGCAATCAGCCACTACTGAGAAAAATGTGATCTGCAGAAAGAAAGAAAACCGAAGAACTGGTGAAAGGAAAGGACTCACTACATATAAAGAATTACGTATGGAAGGAATTTTTAAATAGCTCAAAATGTCCAGGATTTTACCAGGCAGGGAGGAGAACTGGGTGCTCCAAGGCATCTGGGGAGCTGGGAAATAGAACAGTGTGAGCTGCGTGTCCTGACCGCTCCCGAAAACTGAGCGCCGGGGCAGATCCTCCACTGGTGTTAACTGAGCAGCTTCATTAAAGTAATGGGAGTCTACACTAGTGGAGTGCTTGACTCTAGAATTGGTGCAGCTGTTTCGCGTGGCTGGGAGGAAGGAGGGGGAATGCGGGGCGCTCAGGGGAGGGGGCGGAGTTGGGGCGGGGACTTTGGGGAAGGGGTTGGAATGGGGGCAGGGAAGGGGCGGAGTTGGGGCAGGGCCAGGGGTGGGGTAAGGGGCAGAGTTGGGGTGCGGCCGGGGCCCCGTAGAGTGTCCTCTTTTTTCTGTGTTCAAATATGGTAACCCTACTATTGAATCCATGGAAGGGACGTGCAGCAGTCCAAAGGTCCATCAAAGACCCGATACCCTCAGGCCAGGCAGAAGCCCTCTGAGGTGACCACTCAGCAGCCATTGTGGGCTATGTGGATCTGAAACTGGTTCACCAGAGAAGTTGCTCCCTGCTTGTAACTTAATGCCATGGGTCCGTGCAGTGCACTATGAACTGGCAGGTGGCTTCCAGTTGGGGCCATCCCTTGCCAACAGAGTGTAGGTAGGTTGCAAGACAGGCACCTTTGGAGGGGTTTCCAGGGGATTGTAGGACAGCATTGGAGCACTAGCTTGTGCCAGCTGTGGTCTGGCTGCACTGCCCTGTGTCCACACTGAGAGTAACGCAATTGAGCTACACATGGCTCAGTCTCAGGAACCTTCTACTACGAGCAATTCCCAACAGGGAATTTTGTTTAGTTCAGTGACACCCTCTCCTCTCACTCAGTGTGTGTCTGTACCAGCTGGGCCCTGGCTCAGCGACACCCTCTCTTCTTTCTGCTCACTCACTCTGCTCTTGGGGTTTTCTATTGCAGAGAAGTTTTCCCTGGCTGGCTCCCAGCACCCCGTGGTGGGGGTAGTTGGCCAGGATGTGGTGTTACCCTGCCAGCTCTCACCCCCGGCCCGGCTGCCCAACATGGAAGTGCTGTGGAGGAAAATTGGAACAATATTTATCACGGTTCACAAGTACTTGGATGCGGGTTCCCAGGACCTGCCAGGGGAGAGTTACCAGACCCGGACGGAGCTGTTCCCGCAGGAGTTTAGCAGTGGGAACGTCTCCCTGAAGCTGAAAGGGCTCCAAGGGGCAGATGCCGGGACATACCATTGCTTTGTGAGGAACCCAGAATGGAGCCAGGAAGCCACCACTGAGCTAAGGGTCGCAGGTGAGATTCGGCACTAAGGGGCACTGTGTCTGGGTAGCCAGAGCCTCCTGTACCCTGGGGGAGGGGTGTCCCCAGACTGAGCCCAGCATGGCATTAGGGTCCTGTGCTGTAGGGAGCTGTGTGGAGGACTCAGTAGAGGGCGCTCTCCCTTCACACTCAGCTGCGAGCCCACTGTGGTGCTAGCAGGGTCAGTGCTTCATTAAACAACCTCTTTTCAATGAGATGTAAAGCTACAGTCCTCAGTCACCAGGCTCATTGTGGTGCTGTTTGAGGGTGTGGGACCTTTACCCCCATGTTCAGCCCAAATCCCAGGTGAGGTCATAAGTACATTTGATAATCTCCTATCTTTGGTGGCTCCTAGTGCAAAGGCTCCACAGGCGACATATGCTTTTAGGGAGAGATTTAAATGAGGGGAGGGTGGTTGTGTGCAGCACAGGGAGAGGGAAATCCAAATATGAGGAGTGGCTTGGCCTTGGGCACCATTCCCAGTGTGAGAGAAGGACACGAGAGGGGACAGTATGTAGAAGGATGGCACAGGAGGAGTAGGAGCAGTTATGTAGGCGGGGTCACCATTCCTCACTTCCTGCTCTGTACTGAAGTGCAGTGATCCTGACAGCTGCTGGGCTCCACCCCAGAAGTGGTTGCATTTCAGCAGCAGGTGCAGCGATCTCTTTGTAGCAATTTCACCCTGCACATTTGTCTGTGAGCCTGCAGGGCCAAGTGCTTTATGTAAATGCAAGAGAATCCCCAAAACTGGCGGTTATTCTAATACTTAGATTCACCAAGCTAGCAACAAAACAGCTTCCACAGCACCTTACTGGTTACCAAGAAGCCAAAAACAGAGTTCCCTTAAAATAATCCAGGCTTGAACTCCCACCCAGACAGCCAAGTCAAATATGAGGATGACTGAAAATCTTGTTCATCATATAAAAAGTTCTACCAATCCCAAAGGATCAGACATATCACCCACCATATTAATGAATATTTCAGATCTTACCTAAATACATGCTTACAGCCAATTCTTATTAACTAAACTAAAATGTATAAAAAAGAAAAGAGAGTACAGGTTAAAAGATCATTATACATAGAGACTTGGATAACATTTTTAGGTCAGTTTCATAGTGGAGATGGTGAGCTTTAGAGTTGCAAAGAGTTCCTTCAGAATTAGTTCATAGGTTACAGTCCAATGTCCATTAACAGGGCAATCCAGACGGGACTGGAGACCTCAGTCTTGAGACTCAAACGTCCCCTGATGAAGCTTAAGCAGATATGTGAGAACAGGATCAGGGCCCAAGTGTTCCTTTTATAGTTCTTTTACAGCCTCTTGACAGCATGCAGTCCTTGGGTGAACAATAGTTGCTTTGAAGTAACCTCCTATTTTCTAAGCACCACCAGTAATTAGCTTCATGGATTAACATAAGGTAACTGCCTGTCTTCTGCCATTTACAGGTAGTTTACTACGTATTTCAGAGAGAAATGAACACAATAATATTAGTACATTTATAGTTCATCTAAATTTTAACATTTCCTTTTGATCTCTGAATTAACAGAATACAGTGATAGACAGACAGGTTACATTGTCAACCTCTAACAATATATATGTAAACACACAAAAACACAATTCTTATCTACTAATATGTTTCTAAAGGTTGAATCTGGGTCAATTAGCCTGCTAGTTGTGTAACCCTTTCTAGTCCTGTGTCACAGAGACAGTGTTATTTAATTTCTCCAATCATCATGTTGAGGGATCTCAGGGCGACTTTGCACATATGGGAATGGAGCTTTCCAGTCACAGCCCCCTATATCCAGTGGTAGCTGAGGAATCACGTGGTGCAACCAAAGACACGATTGCCTGATACACACACTCTCTCTGTCTCTCCCTGCAGCTGTGGCTCCAGTGTTCATCGATGTTCTGGGCCCCCGGGGTCAGGGGATCGGGCTGGCCTGTAGATCTGCAGGCTGGTTCCCCAAACCTGAACTCCAGTGGGTTGACAAGAACTGGCAGAACCTGGCGATGGAGATTGTGACCAATGTGACTCAGGACAGGGACAACCTGTATAGTGTTGTGAGTCACGTCACTGTCACAGAAGGGGAAGAGAATGGAGACATCAGTTGTGTAGTGCGGAATGGCCTGCTGGAGCCCGAGAGACAATCTGCCATTCACCTCTCAGGTGAGTCCCCCCATGCAGA
The DNA here is from genome assembly GCF_011386835.1 of Chrysemys picta bellii. Classification (NCBI taxonomy): domain Eukaryota; kingdom Metazoa; phylum Chordata; order Testudines; family Emydidae; genus Chrysemys; species Chrysemys picta. Next base: position 14,688,549 of record NC_088807.1, on the reverse strand, counting down.
AGGTGTCACCACAGGAGTGAGGGATCTGGGTCAATTGGGAATTGCACTTGACTTGGGAAATGAAGCTAGACAAATTAAGACTAGAGACTAGATAAGGTACAGATTTTAACAGTGTGGGGAATTAACCAATCGAACATCTGACCTCAGGACGTGGTGGATTTTCCATCCCTTGGAATCTTTCAATCCACACTGGGCGTCTCTTTCTCTAAGATCTGCTCTTGCAGAAACAGAAGTTCTGGGCTGGATGCAGAGATCCGTGGGAGAGCGTCTCTGGCCTGAGTTATACAGGAGGAGCCTGTATGATCATAATGGCCCCTTCGGGCCTTAACATTCTGTGAATCCATGAACTCATAACACACTGAGGCCAGCTTGGAAAACAATTGTCTCTGCTGAACTTATCTGGACTGGACGTGGTGACTGAGAACTGGGAGCTGTGTGACAGTAACCATCCGAACAGCCAGCTGGTGCGGACAGGGATGGGCAGGCTGGATGCAGAGCTGCTGGCTGTTGACTTGTAACAGCAGGAGGGATTTGGTCAGAGCAGAGTCCTGGTTCTTGGAACTGATGCTGCGCTGGCTTCTCCAGTTTCACTGGCTCCATTTGCAGCTGTCATTTGAGTATGGAGAGGGACATTCCCGTTTATTTCTGGGGCTGTCTGAGCCTCAACTCAGCTGTCAAACCAAATAGCAAACCCCATTCTCTAGCTCCAGGATGGGACCTTGCTCCTCACACACTGCTCTCTCTGTTTGCCAGGTGACGTCTTCCCCCGTGTTTCTCCCTGGCTGGCTGCATTCTGGGTATTGTTCACTCTGGTTCTCATTGCTGCTGGAGCTTGCGCATATCTTGGATACACAGGTAATGGGAATGTGTTACTTGCATGTTTAGAGCCTGGCCCTAGAGGGCACTGGGCTGGGGCATGTGAGTGTCTTATTGTTCAGATATTGACCTTGTGTTGGTTTTAGGAAATAAACCAAATTAACAAACACACTGGGATGCCTGGCCTCAGCTGTATTAGCGTATTGCTCAGTGTGTTCACTTCCTTCCCTGTCTCACTGCGATGTCTGATTCTCTGTCTCACAGCAAAGCAAAAGGCCTCTCAGAAGAAACAATCTGAACAGAAGGCACTGTTAAACTTTGGTAGGTCTCCTGCTTTAGTTCTGTTGAGATGTGTGAGCTCTGTGACTGCTTTGTGTTATCAGGGCAATGAAGGGGATAGAGCCAGGAGGTCTCTGCCTCCCCACATTCTCATGCACACTGATGATAACAGGTTGGCAAATGTGTCCTTTGCAATGGAAACCCAATGGTCAGTGCTTGTGAGAGTCCCTGCATGTGGGTGTGGCAGGGAGATTGTGCCACCCTTACTCTGGGCAATTGCTCAGTGGCTGTATTCTGTATAAAGCAAATGACACTGCAAAATCAGTGATGCTTTGTGAGATGATTTCTTCCCTGTGACTGTTGAATGCACAGGACACAGGGAGGGTCATTAACCACTGGAGCAACCTCCCAGGGCAGTGGTGAATTCTCCATCTCTTGTTGGCATCACATCTGGACTGGGCACCTTTCTGGAAGCTGCTGTAGCCAAACCCAAGTTATTGGCCTCAGTGCAAGGGGAACTGGGTGAGATTCTCTGACCTGTGATATACAGCTGTAGATGATCTAATGGCCTTGTCTGGTCTTCAACTCTATGAATCTGTGACATTCCCTGTCTCAAGATGTGGCAATAGACACAGCAGCACTGTTTTTTAGAAGTCCACACGTCTAATTTATTTCACTGTGAACTTTTCTATATTTAAGAACAATATTGGTTTGCACCATGATGGTGCTGAGTGGTGCTGACCCATTCTGCTGGGCACTGCACTCACATGCAGGGAAATACAGATGACAGGTGGAGAGAAAGGATAAAACATGCCAGCACAGTGACTGGGATTCTCACAACAAGGACAACCTGGAAAAGCCCTGAGGATCCCCCTCTTTCATCTCCTTTGCCTTCTGCCATACCCCCTTGAGGCCCACCATTCCTCCAGCTGGGGAGGGCTGGATGGGACTCCCCTAGCAATCAGTGCTGTTCTGTAACTAGCCAGAGGGGTCGCTGTGGAGTAATTAACCCCACCCCATGGTTCTACTGGCCCTGCTTCACCAGCCCAAGGCCTGCTCTACACACAGCCCTGCACCAGTTTAACTCAAGGTGTGTTTAGATACCTAATTAGTTTAGGGTTACCATATTTAACAAATAAAAAAAGAGGACCCTGGCCCCGCCCATTTTCCACCCCTAGCCCCGCCCAGCCATGCCCCTTCCCCGCCCCAACCCTGCCCTAACTCCGCCCCCTCCTCCCTCCCACTCCCAGCCACGCGAAAAGGGCTGCCCGAGCACTACCGGCTTCACGGTTTGCCGGGCAGCCCCCAGACCCTGCGCCCCCAGCCGGCGCTTCCCCAGCGCAGCTGGAGCCCGGGAGGGGAAGCACCCAGCCGGGGGCGCAGGGTCTGGAGGCTGCCCGGCAAACCGTGAAGCCAGTAGCGCTTGGGCTTCGGGCAGCCCCTATGCCTCCGGACCCTGCGCCCCGGCCGGGCACTTCCCCTCCCGGGCTCCGGCGGCGCAGGGTCCGGAGGCATGGGGGCTGCCCAAAGCCCGTAGTGCTCGGCTCTTAAACAGAGCCGAAGAGTCAGGGGAGGAGCGGAGCCCAGGAGGGGAAGTGCCCGGCCGGCGGCTGGGGTCCGGAGGCAAGGCGGCTGCCTGAAGCCCATAGCGCTCGGGCAGCTCGGCTCTTAAACAGAGCCGAAGAGTCAGGGGAGGAGCAGAGCAGCCGTGGGAGTGGAAGTGCCCGGCCAGCATTTTCCCGGACATGTTCGGCTTTTTGGCAATTCCCCCCGGACGGGGGTTTGATTGCTGAAAAGCCGGACATGTCTGGGAAAAAACGGACGTATGGTAACCCTAAATTAGTTAAACTGGTTCAAGAGTGTGTGTAGACAAGGGCTAAGGAGTGAAAAACTCCCCAGGTCTCCAGCATGTTGGTGCATATCACTAACCACCAGCTCCACTCCTGTCAAAACTGCTGGCTCCTGCACTGGGGCTGGGAGTGTGGGTGTGGGATGTCTGTGACTCACCCCAGTCATTAGGGAGTGTACAGCACTGCACAGTGTGTGTCTCTGGGTCTGACTCTTTTCTATTCCCATTTCAGAGACTGAGAAGAAGACCTTGGAAGCAGGTACTTGGCTAAACCCATAGTAAATGTGTGTCTATGCTTCCATGGTATAATAAGATAGAAAAATCACCACATGCACTGTATGGACCGTAGTCACTTTCATGATCATCTCCCCCTGCCCTGGAAATAGCCAAACATTGCAGAGTTAGCAGCTCACATTTCAGCCTTAACAACGAAGAATTAATTTACAGCATATGGAATGATGGGACTCAGGCTAGGTCTACGCTGCCCAATGGTTCAGATTATGGGGGTGTTTCACCGTGCCTCAGTGGGTCACAGCTGAGATACCAGATTCAGGACAAGCTGCTGAGAAATGGTGCAGACCCATCCCAAACTGATGCTTATTCTTCCATAAGATATACCAAACCAGTAACAAAAGTAAACTTCTGTCTCATCACACCAGTTAACAAGAAGTCAGAAATGCAGTCTCCCTAGGTATCCAAGCCCTTCTTTCACAACCCACACACTAGACTTAATAATGAGTGGTCATTTAAAACCAATGTCATTACACAAAGTGTTCTTCTACAAGAGATCAGCCACATAGCCATGTCAATATACAACTCAGATCTTACTCAATGATCTCGCTGTTGCCAGTCCTTTACTATCTAATATCAAAGATCTATTTAGAAGAGAAAAGAAAGGAGAGAGTTATAATGCTTAAGAAAAACAAATACATACACTCATTGCAAAATTCTTGGTGGAATAAACTGATGGCTCTTAAAAATCTCTGGTGACTTTCAAAAGATTGGAAGGTCCTCAGTCCATTGGTTGGAATGCTCTTTGTAGTGTAAGTCCATCGTCCAGATATCAGGGCAGGAAAAAGGCCAATTGGAGATGCTTATGGGTTTTTTTAATACCTTCTCCCATGTGGAGGGACAATTCTCAGTCTTAGTTGGTGAAAAGGTACAGGCACAAAATGGAGTCCAGATCACATGAGCAAGTCACATGCGTTTCATGGTTTGATGAGTCATAGCAGGAGCCATTACCCATATTCTGGCTGAAATGTCCTCAAGAAGGCCCACCAGGTGGGAATAAGCTTCTTCTATGGTCCATTGTGTTAGTTAATGGGCCACAAACTTGACTGATCCATTCACAATATGCTGTCCAGTCCCACACCCCCGCCCTCTCACACACGATACATGTGAAGTCACTGGTAGGGACCTAGGAATTGAGCTGTGCAGGGGGTCCACAGGCAACAAAGACCACCACTGACTGTAGCCTCCTGCAATCCTAGTCCTGGGCTTCCTCCCCCAGCTCCAGCTCTGTTTGCATCCCTCAGTCCCCACCCACAGTTTCCCTGCTATTCCAGCTCTCGTCTCCTTAGTCCTGTCCAGGTTTCCCTCCTCTTAGTATACGCCTGGGCCCCCAATGAAGAGAGAATCCAAATCCTACTATGTTCTGTATGGGCTGTGTGAGGTGCACTCTGATCGGCCCCACCACCCACATTATTCTCACAAGGGCTAGGGCGGGACCTGACCCCATGGTTCTAGGTGTGGACAATAAATCCAGTGCCACACAGCCCCATGGACCTTTCCCCAGCTAAGCTCCTGCCAGCCACTGACCCTAGAGTTACACACTTATGCAGATCAGCACCACAAAGGGATTGCGCGGCACAGAAATGGGAGGTCTGAGGCCAGGTGACAGGCTGCAGCAGTGCAGGCCTCTCCCTACGTCATACATGTTCAGCTGTGACGCTCCCTCCCCTCACTTCTGTCAGTGCCATCAGTGGGGGATTTTGCCCCCAGGAGAAATTTGGGGCTCTGTTTAGGGGATGGTCTGAGTCCTTGTCTATTGTTCATTAACAAAAGTTTTGTCTGATGTTTCCTGTCAATTCTAAGACCCTTGGCTCATTAGTAGGGCCCTACCAAATTCTTGGCCATGAAAAACGTGTCATGGACCATGAGAACTGGTCTCCCCCATGAAATCTTGTCTTATGTGCGCTTTTACCTTGTACTATATAGATTTCATGGGGGAGACCAGTATTTCTCAAATTAGGGGTTCTGTCCCAAAAGTGAGTTGCAGGCGAGGTGGCAAGGTTATTTTAGGGGGGGCACAGTATTGCCACTCTTACTTCTGCGCTGCTGCCTATGGAGCTGTGCGGCTGGAGTGTGGTGGCTGCTGACTGAGGGTCCAGCTTTGCAGGCAGCAGTGCAGAAGTCAGGGTGGCAACACCATACCATGCCATCATTACTTCTGCGCTACTGCTGGCAGTGGCTCTGCCTTCAGAGATAGGCTCCTTGCCAGAAGCTTCCACTCTCCAACTGCCCAGCTCTGAAGGCAGCACCACTGCCAGCAGGAGCACAGAAGTAAGGGTAGCAGTACCACAACCCCCCTACAATAACCTTGTGACCCCATACTTCCCTTTTGAGTCATGACCCCTTCAATTACAACACTGTGAAATTTCAGATTAAAATGGCTGAAATCATGAAATTTACGTTTTTAAAAATCCTATGACCGTGAAATTGACCAAAATGGACCGTGAATTTGGTAGGGCCCTACTCATTGAGTACATCTCCACTACAACTGGGAGCAACCATCCCAGTGCAGATACCCAGGCTCATGCTAGCTCTGCTTTAGCAAGTGTGCTAACAACAGCAGTATGGCTGGAGTACCATGGGCAGTGGCTCAGGGTAGCCGTCCAAGTACGTAATCCGAGGTTCTGAGTGGGTTTGTACTTGAGCAGCTGGCCCAAGCCGCTGGATGTCCTATCCCTGGCTATCCTGCTGCTTTTGGCACACTAGCTCGAGCAGAGCTAGCACTCGTCTGCCTGCCCTGACTGGGAAGCTCACTCCCAGCTGCAGTGTAGATGTAACCAGAGTCTGCAATAGCCCCATGTCACTGTGCTTGGAACAACGCTCGCTGAATCCATCATGCTCTCCTTTTCTTCTCTCCCCAGAATGTCAGGAGCTGCGTGAGAAGCTTGGTAAATTCATCCACCTTTCCTTATAGCCCCTGGGCAGAGGCTCCCAGCCACACATGGTGCTGAGCAGACACAGAAGCACCGACACTGCAGAGCAGGGCTGAGTGAATAGTTCAGGCCAAAATCTGAGTCACATTAGTTACCCCAGTCCCATGGCAGCACTGTGAGCTCTCTGCAGCAGACACAGGGTTACCTGCTCTCAAGTGTGGATAGACAGACAGGTGTCACCTTGGCTTGGACAATCCAATGGCAATCACATTGCTCTGGTGCAGCAGAAGGTGGCCAGCCGCTTTCTATTGCTGACTGCAGCAGGACAGGCTCTTCTGGGCCATTTCCCAAAAGGTGGAGATGAGCAAGAAGCCAGATTCAGACTCATGTTTCCATGCTTTGTTGCCAAGGACAGATCCCAGATTTGAGCTCCAAGCAACCATAGGCATGTCCATCCCCTAGTTACACCTGGAGTGTGTAGCTTTGATGCTCTATAGGGCTGTTAGTAACACAGAAAAGGAATTCCCCGTAGACAGAAGGGTTGAGAATGTCAGAGCTGTATCGGGATCCAGACCCAACTCTTCTGTCAAGGTTAGATGCTTTGTAAATCCCAGGGCTCCTGTGGGTTGGTGCGTATCACGAACTACCAGCCCCGATCCTATCTAAGCTACTCGTTCCTGCACTGGGGATGGGAGTGTGACTGTGGGGTGTCTGCAACTAACCCCAGTCATTTTGGGGCACAGAGCATCACAGAGCTCCAGTCTCTGTGTCTAACTCTTCTCTCCTCCCTATTTCAGAAGCTCAGAAGGAGGCCTTTGAATCAGGTACTTGGCTAATCCTCTAATAAATGTGTGTCTGTGCTTTCACATGGTAACTAAAGAGAGAAATCCCCATATACGTTGTATGGACTTGAGTCACCTTCCTGATCATCCCCCCCTCCCCGCCCCGACCATGGAAATAAACAAACACTGCAGTGTTTGCAGCTCACATTTCGATATCATAATTAACAACGGAGAGTGAATTTATTGCATCTGGGATGGTGGGACTTAGGCTATCTCCACACGGCCCAAAAATGTTCAGATTATGGGGATGTAAATAGCAATGCACACCAAAGTGCTGCACTGTGACAACCTATGTGGATGCTCTGAGTGTGAATTAAAAGGTTCCTAGTTCACATTAATATCATCCTATCTGAAGAGGTCTGTATTAGTGCAAACTAGGTACTGTTCACTGTACACCAGCAGCATCCACACAGGACAGTTACAGAGCAGCACTTTGGTGCATGCTGCAAATCACAACCCTGTAGGCTGAACTATGGGGCTGTGTAGACAAGCCCTGAGTCAGGGGCTGAGCAAATTTCCTCCACAGAGGTCTGTGGATACTAGGATTGCCAACCCTCCAGGATTGGCCTGGAGTCTCCAGGAATTCAAGATTAATCTTTAATTAAAGACTATGTCATATAATGAAACCTTCAGGAATACATCCAACCACAGTTGGCGACCCTCGTGGATACATCTCAGTTCCAACCTGCAAAATAGCTGATATCCCAATTCTGAGCTCACTACATGCACACAGCTCTGCTGGTGCCCCTCAGTCCCCAACTGTAAGCTCCACTATCCAAGCCCTGGGCTCCCCTGGCACAGCTGGTGTCCCACAGTCCCTACCAACTATCCCTCTGGTATCCTAGCCATGAACTCCCCAGAGCTGAACAGTCCTGTTCTCTTCCTCACCCTCCAGCCACCCTCGTACTCTAGGCCTGGGCCTCAAATAAACAGACTCCAAATCCTTCTACACTCTGTACGTTCTCAGTGAGGTACATTCTGATAGGACCCACAACCCACAGTGTTCCCATGAAACCCAGGAGAGGTCCTGACCCCTTGGTCTAGAGGTGGGCAGTATAACCAGTGCCACACAGCCCCACGGAGCCCTTCCCCAGCTAAATTCCTACCAACCACTAACCCTAGAGTTACACACTTCTGCAAATCAGCACCACAAAGGGGTTGCCCAGTACAGAAATAGAAGGTCTGAGTCTGGGTGACAGGCTGCAGCAGTGCAGGCCTCTCTCTATATGATACATGTTCAGCTGTGATGCTCCCTTCCTTCACTCCCGGCTGCTGGGGGAGCTGCCACTTGGGGCAATTTGTGGACTCTCTCTAAGGGCTGATCTGTGACCTTGTCTGTTGTGCATTAACAACAGTTTTGTCTGACACGTCCTGTCGGTTCTGAGACCCTTGGCTCTCTGGGTACGTCTACACTGCAGCTGAGAGTGAGCTTCCCAGCTTGGGTAGTCAGACTCAAACTCACTCTGCTTGAGCCAGTGTGCTAACAATAGTAGTGTGGCTGGCAGTAGCAGGGGCAGCAGCTCAGGGTAGCTGCCCAAATATGTACCCAGGGATTCTGAGTGCGTTTGCATTTCAGCGGCTAGCCCAAGATACTGCACATGTTACCCGCGACTACCCTGCTGCTTTTAATGGACTAACTCATGCAGAGCTAGCACTCATCTGCCTGCCCAAATTGGGAAGCTCACTCCCAGCTGTATTGTAGATGCACTCAGATTTTGGAATAACCCTACATCACTGTTCTTGGAACAATTCACCCTGAACCCAGGATGGTCTCTTTTTCTTCTCTCCCCAGAATGCCAGGAGCAGCATCAGAGGATTGGTAAGTTCATCCACCTCCCCAGTAGAGCCCATAGGCAGCAGCTCCCAGCCACACATGGTGCTGAGCAGATACGGAAGTACTGACACCGCAGGGCAGGGCTGAGTGAATGGTTCAGGCCAAAATCAGAATCACATTACTTATCCAAGTCCGACCACAGCACTGTGACCTCTCCACAGCAGACACAGGGTTACCTGCTCTCATGTCTGGATATACAGACAGGTGTCACCTGGCCTTTGAGAACCCAATGCCAATCACATTGTTCTGAGGCAGGGGGCCTGCCACTTTCTATAGATGGCTGCTGCAGTGCAGGATTCTGGGGCTAGAATTGTGGCTATGGGGGGGTCTGTAACTAACCCCAGTTGTTATGGGGCTCAAAGCATCACACAGCTCCTGTCTCTATTTCTAACTCTTTTCTCCTCCCCATTTCAGTGTCTGAGGAGAAGAAGAATAAGCAGCTGAAATCAGGTACTTGGGTAAATCCTTGGTAAACATGTCTGTGCTTTCACACTCTTTAGGAATATCACCGCATACAATGTGTGGACTTTAGGCACCATCACAATCATCTCCCCTTGCCCAGGGTAGAAATGTGCACTGCAGAGATGGCAGCTCACATTTCAGTACCATCCCTAACAACTGAGAGTGAATTTAATACATATGAAATGGAGGACTCAGGCTATGTCTACACTGCCCAACAGTTCAGAGTACGGGGATGTGAATAGGAATGCGCACCAAAGTGCTGTTCTGTAACCACCCCATGTGGATGGCGTGGGTGTGAACTAAAAGACGGTACTGTTGCCACCACCAAATGATTTAGACAAACATCCATGGAAAAGGGCCACTTGGAGTCCCTGTTTCCCCAAAATATTCCCCCAAGCCCCTTCATCTCCTTTCCTGGGGAGGCTTGAGAATATATACTAACCAATAGGTTAACAACATGAGCACAGACCCTTTATCTTTAGGACACTAAAACCAATCAGGTTCTTAAAAGAAGAACTTTATTATAAAGAAAAAAAGTAAAAGAAGCACCTCTGTAAAATCAGGATGGAAGGTAATTTTACAGGGTAATAAAAAGACTTAAAACACAGAGGATTTCCCCTCTAGATTCAACTTCAAATTTACAAAAACAGGAATAAACCTTCCTCTTAGCATAGGAAAAATTCACAAGCTAAAACAAAAGTTAATCTAATGCATTTCCTTGCTTTACTTAAAATTTTTGTAATCTTAGATGCTTATTTCAGGAAGGGTTTTAGGTTTTTTTCCTGCCTGGTCCCTCTCTCTGTCCTGAGAGAGCACAACCAAACCCTCCCCCGACAGATTTGAAAGTATCTTCTCTTATTGGTCCTTTTGGTCAGGTGTCAACCAGGTTATTTGAGCTTCTTAACCCCTTACAGATAAAGGAGGGATTTTATGCTACCCTTAGCTATATATTTATGACACAACTGCATAGTCCACACTATGAGGCTGTGTAGACAAGCCCTTAGTGAGATGCTGGACAAACTTTGACCTGCAAAATCTCTGCCATCCCAACTCTGAGCTCCCCACATGCACACAGCTCTGCTGGTGCCCCTCATTCCCCACCATCTACCTCCCTGCCATGCCCTGAGCTCCTCAGTCCTGTACACTCCTTTCTGCCCCTGCACCTTCACCTTTATACTCTTGGCCTGGGCATCCAATGAACAGAGACCCCACCCACTGCTTCCTGGCTATCCCAGCCCTCAGCTCCTCAGTCCTGTTTTCCCCACTCCTAGTCTAGGCCTGGGCCTCAAATGAACAGAGCCTCCAAACCCTGCTGTGCTCTGTGTGGGCTCTGTGAGGTGCACTCTGATGGGCCCCACCATCCACATTGTTCCACTAGAAGCTGAGAGAGAACCTGACCCATAGCTCTAGGAGTGGGCGGTAATTCCAGTGCCACACAGCCCCACGGACCCTTCCCCAGCTAAGCTCCTTCCAACCACTGACCCTAGAGTTACACACTTTTGCAAATCAGCACCACAAAGGGATTGCCCAGCACAGAAATAGGAGGTTTGTATCCGGGTGACAGGCTGCAGCAGTGCAGGCCTCTCTCTACCTGATACATGTTCTGATGTGATGCTCCCTCCCCTCATTCCCTGCAATGCCAGTAGCTCAGGGTGCTGCCCCCAGGAACAATTTGTGGGCTCTGTTTAGGGACTAATCTGGTAACTTGTCTGTTCATTAACAACAGTTTTGACTTATGTGTCCTGTGAGTTCTGAGACCCTTGGCTCATTGGGTACACCTTCACTGCAGCTGGGAGTGAGCTTCCTAGCTTGGGTAATTGACTCATGCTATCTCTGTTGAGTTTCATAACAAGGATGTGGGTGGTCAGGCCTAGTGGTCAGAACAGGAGTCAGGTATGCGGAGGCAGCAGCGTCAGGTTCCCAGGGGATCGGAGTAAGGAAGTAGGAGAAGGTAGCACAAGGGAAGCAGAGCTCAGCAGTGAAAATCCCATTTTCATGGACAACTTCTTGGTCCTGTGCTTGGTTTAAATAGAAAATTGAGATTGTAGTCCTAGTAGCTGTCAGCAGGTCAGTGGGAGGTGGGTTGGAATTTACTGGCTGAGAAGAGCCCTGTGGACCAGGCTTCAAGACATCTCCCTGGCATCAGTCCCTTGCCAAGTGGTGTCCTATGGGTAATGCTGAACCAGTTTTTTTGGGATGATTCTTATGGAATGCTCATACTAGTTCAGGGGTGGGTATATTTTTTGCAGGCTCTCAGATATGCTCAGGCCATATTCCTGAGTTAACTTGTTTCTGGATCCTACAGGAGCCAAGGAACTTAAAGTCCATCTTGCAAGAGAGTCTGTCTGTACGGAGATGCTCTGTGGAGAGCCATACCTATTGTCCCACTGAGTAGGTGGGCCCTTGCTGTCGATGATGGTCCGCATACCATTTATAGTCTGCTTTTGCCTCTTCAATGTTTTTCCTCACTCATGGGCCTGATGAACCCGCTGTACTAGGTCCGAGGTGGCTGGATTGGGAGAGGACATAGGTAATTGCAGATGGAATTGGAGGTAGTACCCATAGTTGATACAAAAAGGTCTTTGATCCATGGATGAATGGTCTCTGTTGTTATATGCAAACTTTGTGTAAGGGAGAGGCGAAGACCAATCATCCTGGTGGTGGCTGACATAATATCACAGATACTGTTCAAGGATCTGGTTGGTCCTTTCCTTTTGGACGCTGAAATTGGGAGGATAAGCAGAGAAAAGACATGTGTGGACCCCCATCAGGCATAGGGTCTTCCACCGGAACCAGCTCGTGAACTGAGACCCCTGATCAGAGGTGATGCGTTCTGGAAGGCCGTGCAGATGAGAGTTTGATGCTCTAGGACCCTGCTGTGGATTTAGCATGCCCGTAGTAGCAGTGTATCTCGGAGCAGCATAGGCAGTATTCACTTGACTATGCACCAGGAGATCGGAATAAGTTTGTTCTTTAGCGACTAGCCCAAACTCCAGCACATGCTGCCCTGCTACTTTTAGCACACTGGCTCAAGCAGATCTTTCCTGTGTCTGCCTGCCCAAACTGGGAAGCACCCTCCCAGCTGCAGAGTAGATGTACCCAAAATTTGGAACAGCCCCATGCTGAATCCAAGATGGTTGTCTTTTCTTCTCTCCCCAGAGTGCAGCGATCTGCGTAGGACAATTGGTAAGTTCATCCATGTCCCCAGTAGAGCCCCTGGGCTGCGGTTCCCAGCCACACACGGTGCTGAGCAGATCAAGAAGCACCGACACCGCAGGGCAGGGCTGAGTGAACATTTTGAGCTGAAATTAGAATCACATTAGTCACCCCAGTCCCACTGCAGCACTGTGAGCTCTCTGCAGCAGATATAGGATTACCTGCTGTCATGCCTGGATAGACATACAGGTGTCACCTTGCCTTTGACAATCCAATGCCAATCAAATTGTTCTGATGCAGTAGGAGGGGCTAGCGCTGAGTGCAGGCTCTTCTGGGCCAGTTCACAGAATGTGGCTCATTATTTCAATGCTTTGTTGCCAAGGCCAGATCCCAGATGTGAGCCCTGATCATCTACATGGCCATGCCCTAGTTATACCTGGAGTGCGTAGCTTTGATGCTCCAAAGACCTGTTAGTAACACAGAACAGGAATTCCCCTTAGATTGAAGGGTTGGGAATATCAGAGCTGTATTGGGATCCAGACCCACGTCTTCCATCAAAGTTAGATGCTTTGCAAATTCCAGGTGTGTATCACTAACCACCAGCCCCACTGCTATCATAGCTGCTGCCTCCTGCCCTGGGGCTGGGAGTATGTCTGTGAGTGTCCATAACTATCCCGAGTCATTTTGGGGCACACAGAATCACGCAGCATGTCTCTGTGTCTAACTCTTTTCTCTTTCCCATTTCAGAGACTGAGAAGGAAAAGAACAGGCGACTGGAATCAGGTACTTGGATAATCCCTAATAAACGTGTGTTTGTGCTTTCACACTATAACGAGATAGGAAAATCACTACACACAATGTTTGGACTTCAGTCACCTTCATGATCATCTCCCCCTGCCATGAAAATATTCAAATACTGCAGTGTTTATAGCTCACATTTCAGCATCATCCTAAATGATGGAGTGAATGTAGTGCATATGGACCAGTGAGACTTACTGAGGGTCTGGGCAAACTTCCTCCATGCAATTCTGTGGATATATAGCACTTTCCATCTGCAAAATCACTGCTATATCAATACTGGTCTTCCCACGTGCACACAGACCTGCCCCTCAATCCCAGCCTTCAGCCCCCTGCTATGCAGCCCCGGTCTCCCACACATACAACTCTGCCAGGGACCCTCAATCACCACCAGCAGTGCCCTGCTGTCTCAGCCCTCAACTCTCCAGTCCCACAGTTCTGTCGGTGACCTCAATCCTGACTTTGCAGGTGACCATCAATCCTGATGGCATTAGGCACCTCCAAGACGGGCAATTGTAGGGAACCCCAAGATAGCGAGGGGTCCACTCAAAGCCAGATCTCACCTACCAGGTGTCAGCTGCTCCATCTTGCTCAGTGCTACCCAGTCTTCTTCCTACACGCTATACACCTCTACCTCGATATAACGTGACCCAATATAACACGAATTTGGATATAACTCGGTGAAGCAGCGCTCCAGGGGGGCAGGGCTGCACGCTCTGGCGGATCAAAGGAAGTTTGATATAACGCAGTTTCACCTATAACGCGGTAAGATTTTTTGGCTCCCGAGGATGGTGTTATATCGGGGTAGAGGTGTACTTGGCAGTTCACTGGTAGGGGCCCTGAAACTGAGCTGTGTAGGGAGTCCCCATGAGACAAACACCATCACTGCCTGCAGCCCCCTGCTATCCCAGCCCTGGGCTTCCTCCCCCAGCCCCAGCTATGTTGGCATCCCTCAGTCCCAACCCACTGTTTCCCTGCTATCCCAGCCCTTAGCTCCTCAGCCCTGTTTTATCCCCTCCTCGTCTAGGCCTGAGCCTCGAATGACCCTCCAAACCCTACTATGCTCTATATGGTCTCTGTGAGGTCACTCTGATGGGCCCCACCACCCACCTTGTTCCCCTAGGAACCGCAACAGGACTTGACTCCGCGACTCTAGGGTGGACAGTAAATCCAGTGCCACATGGCCCCATGGAGCCCTTCCTCAGCCAACCACTCACTGTAGAGTTACACACTTTTGCAGATCAGCACCACAAAGGGATTGGGCACGGCCCAGAAACAGGAGGTCTGAGGCCGGGTGACAGGCTGCAGCAGTGCAGGCCTCTCTCTACGTGACTGATTCTCCCTCCCCTCATTCCCTGCAATTGCAGTAGCTGGGGGCAATTTGTGGGCTTTGTTTAGGGGTTGATCTGGGACTTTGTCTGTTATTCATTAACAACAGTTTTTTCTGACATATGCAGTTGGTTCTGAGACCCTTGGCTCATTGGACACGTCTACACTGCAGCTGGGAGCGAGGTTCCCAGCTCGGGGAGCCAGACACACACTAGCTCTGTTTGAATTAGCATGCTAACAACAGCAGTGTGGCTGGGGTGACAGGGGCTGTGGCTCAGGGGAGCCACCTGTGTACATACCCAGGGGTTGCAAGAAGGTTTGTATTTGAGCAGCAAGCCCAAACCATTGCATGTGCTACCCCCGCGACCCCGCTACTTTTAGTGCACTGGCTCGAGCAGAGCTAGTGTGTGTCTGCCTGCCCAGACTAGAAGGTCACTGCCAGCTGCAGTGTAGATGTACCAAGAGTTTCATCCTGCTCAAAACAACCCTCAATGAACCCATGATGGTCTCCTTCTTTTCTCTCTGCAGAGTGCTTCAAGCTGCATGAGATGATTGGTAAGTTTATCCACCTCCCCATTAGAGCCACTGGGGAGAGGCTCCCAGCCACACATGGTGCTGAGCAGATCCAGAAGCACCGACAATGCAGGACAGAGCTGAGTGAACAGTTCGGGCCAAAATCAGAATCACATTAGAGTCACCCCAGTCCCACCGCAGCACTGTGAGCTCTGTGCAGCAGACACAGGGTTACCTGCTCTCATGTCTGGATAGACAGACAGGTGTCACCTTGTCTTTGACAATCCAATGCCAATCACATTGTTCTGATGCAGGAGAAGGAGCCAGCCGCTCTCTATAGATGACTGCTGCAGTGCAGAATCCTGGGGCTAGAATTGTGGCTGTGGGGTGTCTGTAACTAACCCCAGTCATTATGGGGCACACAGCATCACACAGCTCGTCTCTCTGTCTGATTCTTTTCTCCTCCCCATTTCAGTGTCTGAGGAGAGAAAGAAGCAGCAGCTGGAATCAGGTACTTGGCTCAACCCCTGGTAAACGTGTTTCTGTGCTTTCCCACTCTGATCATTAGGAACATCACCACATACAATGTATGGACTTTAGTCACCATCATGATCATCTCCCCCTGCCCAGGATAGAAATGTGAACTGCAGAGATGGCAGCTCACATTTCAGTACCATCCCTAACAACTGAGAGTGAATTTAATGCCTGTGGACCAGCAGGATTCTGGCTAGGTCTACACTGCCCAACAGTTCCCAGTATGGGGGTGTGAATAGGAATGCGCACTGAAGTGCTGTTCTGTAACCACTCCATGTGGATGCTGTGGGTGTGAACTAAAAGGTCCCTCATTTGCATGTATATACAGTAGTACTATTTGAAGAGGACTTTGTTAGTATGAACTAGGTGTTGTTTAGTGCCCATTAACAGCATCCACATGGGGCAGTCCCAAAGCAGCACTTTGGTGCAACCTGCAAATCACACCAACGTAGGCCAAACTATGGGGCTGTGTAGACAAGCCCTTAGTAATGGGCTGGGCAAACTTCCTCCATGCAGGTCTGTAGAGATATCTCAATTCTGACCTGCAAAATCTCTGCCATCCCAACTCTGAGCTCCCCACATGCACACAGCTCTGCTAGTGCCCCTCATTCCCACCATCTACTTCCCTGCCATGCCCTGAGCTCCTCAATCCTGTACAATCCTTTTCCCCCCTGCACCTTCACCTTTATACTCTAGGTCTGGGCCTCAAATGAACAGAGATCCCACCCAGGGCTTCCCTGCTATCCCAGCCCTCAGCTCCTCAGTCCTGTTTTCCTCTCTCCCTGTCTAGCCTTGAATGAACAAAGCCTCCAAATCCTACTGCGCTTTGTGTGAGCTCTCTGAGGTGCACTCTGATGGCAGCTACCACCCACATTGTTCCTCTAGCATTCAAGACAAGACCTGACCTAGGGATGGACAGTAACTCCAGGGCCACCCAGGCCCTCAGAGCCCTTCCCCAGCTAAGCTCCTTCCAACCACTGACCCTAGAATTACACACTTTTGCAAATCAACACCACAAAGGGATTACACAGCACAGAAATAGGAGATTTGTAGATGGGTGACAGGTTGCAGCAGTGCAGGCCTCTCTCTACCCAATACATGTTCTGGTGTGATGCTCCCTTACCTCATTCCCTGCAATGTCATCAGCTGTGGGTGCTGCCCTAAGGGACAATTTGTGAGCTCTGTTTTACTATTGATTTGGGACCGTCTCTTTTGTTCATTAATAACAGTTTTGTCTGACATGTACTGTCAGATCTGAGACCCTTAGCTCATTGGGTACATCTATACTGCAGCTGGAAGCAACCTTCCCAAATCAGGTAGCCAGACACATTCTAGCTCTGCTTGAGTGTCATGAACAGGATGTGGGCGGTCAGGCCTAGTGGTTGGAACAGGAGTCAGGTGTGAGGAGGCAGCAGCGTCAGGTTCCCAGGAGATCAGAGTCAGGGGGTAGGAGCAGATAGCACAAGGGAAGCAGAGCTCAGCAGTGAAAATCCCATTTGTATGGACAACTTACTGGTCCCATGATTGGTTTAAATAGACCAGAGAACCAGTCAGGACCCACCTGTTCCACTAATCCAGGGGTGGCCAACTTGAGCCTGAGAAGGAGCCAGAATTTACCAATGTACATTGCCAAAGAGCCACAGTAATACGTCAGCAGCCCTCCATCAGCTCCAGCCCCATCCCCCTGCTCCCAGCACTTTCCACCCACCGACAGTCCCACCGATCTGCGCCTCCTCCTCCCTCCCCACACCTCCAGATCAGCTGTTTTGTGGTGTGCAGAAGGCTCTGCGGGGGGAGGGGGAGGAGTGAGGGCATGGCAGGCTCAGGGGAGGGGGCAGGAAGGAATGCAGTGGGGGCAGAGCCTGTGGCAGAGCCAGGGGTTGAGCAGTGAGCACCCCCCGGCACACTGGAAAGTTGGCGCATGAAGCTCCAGCCCCAGAGTCGGTGTCTATACAAGGAGCCACATATTAAATTATGAAGAGTCGCATGTGGCTAATGTGCACTAATCAGATCCCTGGACTGGAGTCCTCTGTCAAATTTGAGATTGTAGTTCTGGTAACTGTCAGCAGGTCAGTGGGAGGTGGGTTGCAACTTACTGGCTGAGAAGAGCCCTGTGGACCAGGCTTCAAGATATCTTCCTGGCATAAGTTCCTTGCCAAGTGAGAACCCCAGGCAACATTGGACCAGGCTTTTTGAGGTGATTTTAATGGAATACTCATATTAGTGCAGGGGTGGGTATATTTTCTGCCACTGCTCAGGTGTGCTGGGGGCCGTATCCCTCTCAGATAAGGTACCAAAGCCTGTCAAAGAGGTTTTCCATGTAGGGTTTCAAAAGTGAGACTTGTTTCTATATCCTAAAGGAGACAAGGAACTGAAAGTCTAGCCTGCGAGTGGGTCTGTCTGTGCAGACATGCTCCATCGAGAGCCATATTTTTTGCCCCACTGAGTAGGTGGGGCCTTGCTGTTGACGGTCCACATAATGTTTGTAGTCTTGTCTTGCCTACTCAAGATGTTTCCTCACTCATGAACCTGATTAATCTGCTGTACTAGGACTGAGGCGGCTGGGCTGGGAGAAGACATATGTAATTGTGGATGGAATCAGAGGTGGTACCCATACTAAGTACAAAACAGGCTTTTTTGATCCATGGATTAATGGTCTATGTTGTTATGTGGAAATTCTGCAGAAGGGAGAGGCGAGGACCAATCATCCTGGTGGTGGCTGAAGTAACATCACAGCTACTGTTTGAGGATCTGGTTGGTCCTTTCCTTTTGGCTGCCGGAATTGGGAGGATAAGCAGAGAAAAGACATGTGTGGACCCCCATCAGGCATAGGGTCTTCCACCGGAACCAGCTCATGAACTGAGACCCCTGATCAGAGGTGATGCGTTCTGGAAGTCTGTGGAAATGAGAGTGTGAAACTCTAGGGCCCTGCTGTGGCTTTAGCATGCCCGTAGTAGCAGTGTATCTGGGAGCAGCATGGGCAGCAGCTAAGGTTATTCGCCTGACTATGCACCAGGAGGTCCATACAAGTTTGTCCTTTAGCGACAAGCCCAAACTCCAGCACGTGCTGCCCTGCTACTTTTAGCGCACTGGCTCAAGCAGATCTTGCCTGTGTCTGCCTGCCCAAACTGGGAAGCACCCTCCCAGGTGCAGAGTAGATGTACCCAAAATTTGGAACAGCCCCATGCTGAATCCAAGATGATTGTCTTTTCTTCTCTCCCCAGAGGGCAGCGATCTGCGTAGGACAATTGGTAAGTTCATCCATGTCCCCAGTAGAGCCCCTGGGCTGCAGTTCCCAGCCACACACGGTGCTGAGCAGATCAAGAAGCACCGACACCGCAGGGCAGGGCTGAGTGAACATTTTGAGCTGAAATTAGAGTCACATTAGTTACCCCAATCCCACGGCAGCACTGTGAGCTCTCTGCAGCAGATACAGGGTTACCTGCTCTTATGCCTGGATAGATAGACAGGTGTCACCTTGCCTTTGACAATGCAATGACATCACATTGTATGACAGATTTTCGTTACCAATCTGCCTGGGCCACAGTTGATCAGGCTGGGCCACAGGATCTTTTCAGGGAGGAGATGACGAAGCACACCAAGGGTCTAAGTTTTAAAGTTTTATTAATAAAATAATAAAATACAGCAGAGAGTGCTGGGAACGCTCCCATGTCACTCAGGGGAAGAAAGAAAACATTAGAGCCCCCAAGCCCTAACCCACTTTCATATTCACTCACACACTACCCAAAACTGGCCTGGCCTGGGTGTAAAGTAAGAAGGGGTGGGGGGCATGGATGGGATTTCTTGCCCTGGGCCCAGGTACTCCAGGGAATCTGCTGTAATCTCCAAATTGCTCCAACTCTCGGGAGGGTTTTAAGTCCTGGGTTCCTTTGGGGGTGTCGTCTTCCAGTGCCCTCTTTGCCTGGTGCTCTTTGTACCAGTCCAAACAAAGGCTTGCTGTGGCCTTCCCTATTTCCCAAAACATCCCGGCTCCGGAGACTGTTTTCCCTTCTGTTGGCCTTTGCTGTTGGTCTCACTGTTCTTGTTATCTCTGCAATTGTGTTTCATTCTCTTCTCACAGCTGGTCGTGGGGGTTGGACTTCCCCCCCTTTGTCTTGGCAGGTAACAACTGACCTTGGGTGAGAGTTAGCTTCTTATCTTCGCACTGAGCTTGCTAGCTACAGCGTTGAGTTAACTTGTTCTTCTTCTTTCCCTCCCCCCCTCGGCCTCTCGGACTCTGTAAGGAAACTTCCACTCTCCACTCACACACCTTTGTCCCTCCCCAAAATGCTTTGTGATGCTTGCAACGGTGTTAACAATATACAGTGCTGATCTGCCTTCCCAGGGGACTCCCTAAGGGGAGAGGTCCATTGGATTGTGAATTTCCCCCCCTTGACCCCAAATCAACATTTTGTTGGGAGGGGTCACCACTTAGGTTTCCATCCTCCCCCTGGTATGGTGGTGAGGGTTACTATTGGCCTTCTACATAAACAGCAATATAGTATACATAAAATTATTAGGACAGCAACAATTGCATACACTAGCCAATAATGACTTCTGGCTTCATTAGTTACATAGCATAACACATCCCCCCATTGGCATAGATGCCCCACTCAAATGGCGGTGGCAAATGGAGCTTTCTCCTGGTTAAACGTGTGTTGTAACACCATGAAGGAGGAGGCATCTCCTGTACCACCATGAAGGAGTCTGGAATACTGAAAGCTGCTCTTGGGTGTGTACCAATGGAAGAAACACATTGGGTGTTATCCATGAAAAATTAAACACAACATAGTTAGAAACATTAACAGTTTATTGCAGAACGGCAGGCAAATGCACCAAAAATTTTGTGTTTGTGACTTTAACAGCAAATTGAAAGGCACTCTGGGGTCAGTGGCTCTCCAACACACACTGAGGTATTTGTAAACAGATGTGTTGTGGTGGTGGCATATCCCGATGCCTCCCCTTCCCAATAAATGTGTTGATCTACCTCATAAAAGCGGCCTGGCACTGCCCTCTCTTTACACACCATTTGAGGGGGCTCCATAGGCCAGAGTTGCCAGGTGTTGCCTTCTGCAATCCATATGTGCTGATAGTCCGGGGATGCAGTCAGCACATACTGCTTAGCTCTGTCATTTGGGGGAGCCACCACCTTCCACACGTCATGATGTACCACCCAGTCCCAGAGGCAGCCTTCCCAAAGGCCTGGTTGGATTTTTATAGTAGGGGCTCACACTCCTTTCATGGCACTGAAGGCCATGAAGAAGCAGGCTATGCCTGTGCACTTCCAATTAGTGAGCCTCCAGAAATGGCCATTGCTCCCGGGGAATCCTTGAGTGGAAATGGATTTCATGGGGGATGATTCGGGCTCCATGGAGCACATCCTCCTGGATGCTATGGATTTGTTGGGTCAAATATTATTGGAGCTGGGAGCACACAGAATCCCATGCTAGTTGGTCCCTGGTCTCAATTTCAGTCTCAATCAATCCCTGCAAGGTACCCTGCGTTTGGAGGGCCAATTTGGCAGTATGTTTGAGGGCGGCAGTGGCCACTGTCGGGTGGGTGAGATCTGCACTTGTGACCAGTCCCATGGCCTTTTCCAATTGTCCTAACCGCTCATCTCTCATGACCCCTTACTGAATATTCCAAATACTGACTGCCGAATTAGCCCCATCCCACAAGGAACTTACTAGGGTCTGCTTTTTCTTGGGGGGACAACATCTCTGTAAGGAGGGGAAGTTGGAGGATGCCTCCCCCTTGTACAATTGGGGAGGAAGGTGAGGACCTGAAAGCATGTCAGGATTTGGGATCCAATTGGGGAGGGTTATGAAGGGCCACGGGACTCGGGGTTCTCAGCAGGGGGCCGCCCCGGGGAAGATACCCAAGTAATACATGGTGTTAGATTTCCAGGATGATGTGCCACAATTGCCCCCCATTCTCCTACCAGTGGATAATTGATCGTTTCTTCCACCAAGGCCAATTTTGGACAGTGGTAAAATTAACAAAGGAGGACACCCGAGGATTCCCATAGATATGTGCCACCATACATACATTGTATTACACCAATGAATTCTGCAGGCCTGGTCGGGGTGTCCCTGGTCTCTCGCTATTACTGCCTTGACCCGTTAACAAAGCAAAAGGGAGGGGAAAAGGACATCATAAATGCAAATATTGGGGAAACTGAGGCACAAAGGATAAATTCTTTACATCATTAGTTGTCTTGTTACAGCCCTTCCTGGCTTTTGTTATGGATGTTGTTTGCCTGGTTATGAGGTTACAGCAACAATATTGCGTTCAGTGATCAGGAATTGCTATTACCCAGACTCCCTAAGGGGAGGGGTCCCTAGTTTGCATGTTTGAAGAGGACTTTGTTAGTATGAACTAGGTATTGTTTAGTGCGCACCAGCAGCATCCACCAGGGGCAGTCCCAAAGCAGCACTTTAGTGTAACCTGCAGATCACAACAAAGGCCAAACTACAGGGCTGTGTAGACAAGCCCTTAGTGAGGGGCTGGGCAAACTTCCTCCATGCAGGCCTGTGGAGATATCTCAATTCTGACCTGCAAAATATTTGCCATCCCAATTCTGAGCTCCCCATATGCACACAGCTCTGCTAGTGCCCCTCATTCCCCACCATCTACCTCCCTGCCATGCCTGGAGCTCCTCAGTCCTGTACAATCACTTCCTCCCCTGCACTTCCACCCTTATACTCTAGCTCTGGGCCTCCAATGAACAGAGACCCCACCCACCACTTCTCGGCTATCCCAGCCCCTCAACTCCTCAGTTCTGTTTTCCTCCCTCCTAGTCTAGGTCTGGGACTCAAATGAACAGAGCCTCCAAACCAAACTACGCTCTGTATGGGCTCTGTGAGGTGCACTCTGATGAGAGCCACCACCCACATTGTTCCACTAGAAGTTGAAAGAGAACCTGACCCATGTATCTAAGGGTGGACAGTAACTCCAGGGCCACCCAGCCCCACAGAGCCTTTTCCCAGCTAAGCTCCTTCCAACCACTGACCCTAGAGTTACACACTTTTGCAAATCAACACCACAAGGGATTGTAATGTATGGTCTTCAGTCACCTTCATGATCATCTTCCCCTGCCCTGAAAATATTCAAACACTGCAGTGTTTATAGCTCACATTTCAGTATCATCCTAAATGATGGAGTGAATGTAGTGGTATGGACCAGTGAGACTTACTGAGGGTCTGTAAAAACTTCCTTCATGCAATTCTGTGCATATATCTCAATTTCCATCTGCAAAATCCCTGCTATATCAATACTGGGCTTCCCATGTGCACACAGCCCTGCTCCTCAATCCCAGCCTTCAGCCCCCTGCTATGCAGCCCTGGTCTCCCACACACTCAGCTCTGCCAGGGCCCCTCAATCACCACCAGCAGTGCCCTGCTGTCTCAGCCCTCAACTCTCCAGTCCCACAGCTCTGCCGGTGACCCTCAGTCCTGACTTTGCAGGTGACCCTCAGTTCTGATGGCATTAGGCACCTCCAAGCCAGGCAATTACAGGGAACCCCAAGATAGCAAGGGGTCCCCTCAAAGCCAGATCTCACCCACCAGCCATCAGCTGCTCCATCTTGCTCAGTGCTACCCAGGCCTCTGAATGGTGTCTTCTGCCCACACGCCATACATGACAGGTCACGGGTAGGGGCCCTGAAATTGAGCTGTACAGGGGGTTCCCATAAAACAAATACCACCACTGCCTACAGCCCCTTACTATCCCCCAGCCCCAGCTCTGATGGCTTCCCTCAGTCCCCACCCACCACTTCCCTGCTATCCCAGCCCTCAGCTCCTCAGCCCTGTTTTACCCCTTCCTCGTCTAGGCCTGAGCCTTGAATGACCCTCCAAACCCTACTATGCTCTATATGGTCTCTGTGAGGTCACTCTGATGGGAGCCACTGCTCACCTTGTTCCACTAGGAGCCGAGACAGGACCTGACTCCACATCTGTAGGGGTGGGCAGTAAATCCAATGTCACACGGCCCCACGGACCCTTCCCCAGCCATCCACTAACCGTAGTTACACACTTGTGCAGATCAGCACCACAAAGGGATTGCACCGCGCAGAAATAGGAGGTCTGAGGCTGGGTGACAGCTGCAGCAGTGCAGGTCTCTCGATACATGCTCTGGTGTGATACTACCTCTCCTTGTTCCCTTCAATGACGGTAGCTGGGGGCAATTTGTACGTTTTGTTTAGGGATTGATCTGGGAATCTGTCTGTTGTTCATTTACTAACAGTTTTTTTCTGACCTCTGCTGTTGGTTCTGAGACCCTTGGCTCATTGGGTACATCTGCACTGCAGCTGTGAGTGAGCTTCCCAGTTCGGGGAGCCAGACATACGCTAGCTCTGTTTGAATTACCGCGCTAACAACAGCAGTGAGGGTGGGGTAACGGGCTGCGGCTCAGGGTAGACATCTGTGTACTTAAACAGGCAGTGAGAGAAGGTTTGTGTCTGAGCAGCAAGCCCAAACCATTGCATGTGCTACCCCCGCGACCCTGCTACTTTTAGCGCACTGGCTCGAGCAGAGCTAGCGTATGTCTGCCTGCCCAGACTGGGAAGCTCACTCACAGCTGCAGTGTAGATGTACCCAAAGTTTGGAATAACCCGTGTCACCCTGCTCAAAATGACCCTCGCTGAACCCACGATAGTCTCCTTCTCTTCTCTCCCCAGAGTTCCAGAAGCTGCGTGAGAAGTTTGGTAAGTTCATCCACCTCCCCATTAGAGCCCCTGAGCAGAGGCTCCCAGCCACACATGGTGCTGAGCAGATCCAGAAGCACCAACACTGCAGGACAGGGCTGAGTGAACAGTTCGGGCCGAAATTAGAGTCACATTAGAGTCACCCCAGTCCCATGGCAGCATTGTGCGCTCTCTGCAGCAGACACAGGGTTACCTGCTCTCATGTCTGGATAGACAGACAGGTGTCACCTGGCCTTGACAATCCAATGCCAATCACATTGTGCTGATGCAGGATAAGGGGACCAGCCGCTTTCTATTAATGACTGCTGAAGTGCAGGTTCTTCTGGGCCAGGTCCCAGAACGAGGAGATGAGCAAAAGACCATATTCAGGCTCCCGTTTCCATGCTTTGTTGCTAAGGCCAGATCCCAAATCTGATCTCCAATTATCTGCATGTCCATTCCCCAGTTACACCAGGAGTGTGTAGCTTTGATGCTCCAAAGGGCTATTAGTAACACAGAAAAGGAATTCCCCTGAGATGGAAGGGTTTGGAAGGTCAGAGCTGTATCGGGATCCACACTCATGTCTTCCATTAAGGTGAGATGCTTTGCAAATCCCAGGGCTCCTGCGTATTGGTGTGAATCACTAACCGCCAGCCCCGCTCCTATCAAAGCTGCTGGCTGCTCGGGCTAGAAGCGTGGCTGTGGGGTGCCTGTAACTAACCCCAGTTGTTATGGGGCACAAAGCTTCTGTGTCTAACTGTTTTTTCTCTCCCCCATTCCAGGGTCTCAGCAGGAATAGTGGTTCTTCAGTTACTGTCCCTGTGGGTGCTCTACTCCAGGTGCACTAGTGCCCCGTGCGCCTTTGATCAGACATTTCTCGTGGCAGTGTCTGTTCAGCCCAGGCATGTCAGCCCCATGCCCTGTGCCATTGTTATATAGTGAGGGTGGCCAAACTGCTGCTCACAATCTGCATGTGGCTCTTTTACAGTTAAAATGCAAGTCACGGAGCCCCCCCATTCCACCCCCCACACACAGCCCCAATTCTCCACCTACCAGACTTGGTGGGGGAGCTCGGGGCCTTGCAGCAGGGTTGTGGGGTGGGGTTTTATGCCCAGCAGGGAGGGGTCTCTTGGAGCTTCAGCCCCATGGGGAATGCTTGCCGGGGCTTGGGGCTTCAGCAAGAGTGGGGCTGAAGCCCTGAGCCCCAGCAGGTGCCGCCCACGGGGCAGAAGCTCCAACCCCCAGCAGGCACGCCCCAGCTTTTGAACTTCTGCAGATTGCCGTATGCAGCTCGGAGGCTCAGTAAGTTTGGCCGCCCCTATTATACAGCACTGCACAGGCGAACCGGCCTCAGTTCCTTCTCTGCAGCAAAGCTCTGAGCAGAGAAGTCTGAAGCAGAGGGGATGGAGGGCGGGAGTGGAGCACCCGTAGGGACACGTCTCGAAGAACCACAGTTACAGCACAGGGTAAGTGACCATTTCTTCTTGCAATCAGGTACTTGGATAATCCCTCGTAAACATGTATCTGGGCTTCACACTGTAATGTGATGGGAAAATCACCACATGCGCTGTATGGCCTTCAGTCACCTTCATGATCATCTCCCCATCTCCGGGAAATAAACAAACAAGGCAGAGTTGGCAGCTCAGGTTTCAGTATGATCCTTAACGATAGAAAGTGACTGTAGTGCATAGGGAATGGCAGGACACGGGGCAGGTCTAAACTAGGGCTTATGATGATATAATTGACATCACTCAGGGGTGTCTAAAAGCCGCCCTGCTGAGTGACACAAGTTACAGTGATGTAAGTGCCAGCGTGCACAGCACTACGTTGGCAGGAGATGCTCTCCTGCTGACGTAGCCACTGTCACGCAAGGAGGTGATGTAATTACGCAGAAAGAAGAGCTCTCTCCCGTCAGCAAAAAGCAACTTCACCAGACGCATTACAGCAGCATCAGTGCAGCAGCGCCAATTTAATGTTTCTAGTGTAGACTGGCCCTTAGTTAGGTGCTGGGCAAACTTGCTCCATGCAGTTCTGTGGAGACAGCTCAGTTCAGACTTGCAAAATCCCTGCTCCCCAATGCTGGGCTCCCCGCCTGCACCCAGCTTGGCTGGATCCCTTTGTGCCCACCTGCAGCCTCCCAAAATCCCAGCCTTGGGCTCCCCCACACATGCAGCTCTGCCAGTGACCTTCAATCCTGACCTGCAGCTAGTCATGGCATTAAGCACCTGCAAGCCATAGAATTGCATAGAAGGCTGCAAGGTGCCCCCTGAAAGCCAGATCTGGCCCAACAAGAGTCAGCTGCTCCGTCTTGCTCAGTGCTGCCTAGGACTCTGCACAGGGTACATGCCAGGTCACTGGTAGGGACCGGGAACAGAGCTGTGCAGGGAGTCCACATTGGACAAACACCTCCACTGCCTGCAGCCCCCTGCTATCCCAGCCCTGGGCTTCCTCCCCCAGCCCCAGCTCTGTTGGCATCCCTCAGTCCCCACCCACAGCTTCCCTGCTATCCCAGCCCTCAGCTCCTCAGTCCTGTCCTGTTTCGCCCTCTCCTTGTCTAGACCTGGGCCTCAAATGAACAGAGCCTCTGAACCCTACAATGCTCTGCACGGGCTTTATGAAGTACCCTCTGACACCACCCACATTGCTCCACTAGGAGTTGAGACAGGACCTGACCCCACATCTCTAGGGGTGGACAGTAAAACCAAAGCCACACAGTTCCACAGTCCTTCCCCAGCTAATCTCCTGCCAACCACTAACCCTAGAGTTACACACTTTTGCATATCAGAACCACAAAGGGATTGCTCAGTGCAGAAATAGGAGGTCTGAGGCTGGGTGACAGGCTGCAGCAGTGCAGGCCTCTCTCTATGAGACACATGTTCTGATGTGATGCTCCCTCCCCTCATTCCCTGCAATGACGGTAGCAGGGGGCAATTTGTGGGCTCTGTTTAGTGGCTGATCTGAGACCTCGTCTGTTCATTAACAATAGTTTTTTCTGACATGTCCTGTTGGTTCTGAGACCCTTGGCTCATTGGGTACATCTACACTGCAACTGGGAGTGAGCTTCCCAGCGCGGGTAGCCGACACACGCTCCCTCTGCTTGAGCTAATGCGCTAACAATAGCAGTGTGGGTGAGTGTGTCGGGGTCCCTGGGGTGCAACCTGGACTGTGGGACCACTGAGCCCCCCAAATGCACCAACCTGGGTTGTCCCTCACATTGTGATGCTGTGTCAAGCTCCAAGCCTCTGACAGGCGCTGCACTTACACAGCCACCCATAGGCAGGGACGCACCCAATTGTGTTACATGAAAGATCCCCGTGCCACTCATGAATAAGGCTCAGATTTAGTCATGGGTACATTTAGTAAAAGTCATGGACAGGCAATAAACAAAAATTCACAGTCCGTGACCTGTCCATGACTTGTACTATAAATATCCATGACTAAATCTTAGCTACTCCTGCGGCCCTGGGATGCCACTGCTGCTATGGGGTGAGGGGGAGCCTGGGGTGCTGCTGTTGCTCCAGGATGGTTGCTCTGGGGCCGTGCCCAGGGCCAGCTGCACCAGTCGCTGCCCAGACAGCCCTGGAGCCAGCTGCCCGGGGCCACTCTAGCAGCAGCTGGTGAGGATGAGCCCAGGGGCCGCCCCAGCAGCAACTAGCATGGCTTACCCTGGGGGCCGCTCTAGCTGCTCAGGTGGCCCTTGGGTAAGCCACACCGGCCACTGTAGCTGTGGAAATCATGGAGGTACTGGAAAGTCACTTTGTCCTCCAGCTGTTCTTCCAGGTGTTGAGCTGGGAGTGGAGAGATGTCAAGTGACAATGTCACTTCCTCTCTTTTATACGTTCTTCCAGCTGGCCAGAACGATCTTTGCTGTGAGGAGGGGATCAGGCAGCCCCCATTGGTCAAGCAGTCTCCATTGCCTACAGTCTCTGGGATAGTGGAATCTTTCCTCCATGGGTGTTGATGAGAAATTAACATTGTCTGGCTGGTCCTTTCTTTTGTGGGTGTTCCCAACCTCACAACATATTTCAGTAACACATACAGTAATACTTCATAACCTCACATACAGTGTTAGCACATACAATCCAACAGTATATTAATGTTCAACAGATCAAGACTTTTAAAATGATACCTAACAAGGCAGACTTTGTACAAAACATAGCATAATTATATCACAGCAGTGAATATGGGGGTTCCAGGGTGCTACTCTGAGGTACAGAGTGTCACAGTGGGATAGCACGGGCAGTGACTGAGTGTAGCTGCCTAATTACATACCCTGGGGTCCGAGCGAGTTTATACTTGAGCAGCTAGCCCAAACCACTGCACATGTTACTCCCAATTACACCTGCTACTTTTAGGGCACTAGGGCTGCAGTGTATATGTACCAAAGTTTGGAACAGCCCCACGTCACTTTGCTTATAATGGCCCACACTGAATCTGAGTCACATTAGAGTTCCACCAGTCCCACCGCAGCACTGTGAGCTCTCTGCTCTCATGTCTGGAGAGACAGACTGGCGTCACCTTACCTTTGACAATCCAAAGCCATCACATGGTTCTGATGCGGCAAAAGGGGGGCATCCGCTTTCTATAGATGACTGCTGGAGTGTGGAGTTTTGATGCTCCAAAGGGTTATTAGCAACACAGAAAAGAAATTCTCCTTAGATGTTTCAGAGCTGAATAGGTTTCAGAGTAGCAGCCATGTTAGTCTGTGTCCGAAAAAAGAACAGGAGTACTTGTGGCACCTTAGAGACTAACATTATGCAAGGCACTGCATTTAGCCGTATGGAGTGGAAATCCATCAACTTCATGAAAAAACTCTTACAGCTACAGACAGACATCATCTTCCTTTCCAAATGCAAACAGATGGACATCGTACCAAAAGGACTAAAGGTAAAAAAATCCATTACAATCTACAATCTACAATCTCAGACTATGCTGAGAGACTGTGCCACACACTCTCCAAGAAACTACGAAACCACCTGATCAACATCCTATACAGCAAACAGGGAAAAATTAAGAATGAGCTCTCAAAGCTGGACACGAAAGCTTCTGCTCAACTAAATTTGTTAGTCTGTAAGGTGCCACAAGTACTCCTGTTCTTAGAGCTGAATAGGGATCCAGACCCATGTCTTCCATCAAGGCTAGATGCTTTGCAAATCCCAACCAAGATTTGTATCATACCAGTGTCCTTTTAAAATTCCCAATCCACTGGGGGCCACCATGGCCAAACAGCAGCTTCTTACTGGCCTGGATTCTGCTCTGGGTGACACCGGTGTAAATCCAGTTTCTCTCCAGTGAAGTACATGGAGTTACAGCAGCGTTCCTGAGAGCAACATTTGCTCCAGTCCCTGATACTGAGACAATATAGAGGCACCCCAGAGAGCCGGTCATTACTATTAGCAGAGATCTCTGGATGAAAGGGCCTGTCTCTCACGTCACACAACTGGGACATTTTTCCTTCGGCAGCAAGGGGCCATGAATCACATGTAAAGTGATCACATGGTCACAGAGCAGCACCCAGAACTGAGCCCTCTGCCTAAATGACAGGGAATAACTCTGTCTCTTTCCGTTTGAGACAAGGTGCACACAGAGCTAGGTAAGAGGACGTGTTTTCAAGTCACATTTCACATCATTCAGTTCCTTTCCATTTGCCATTGACCCCCCCTCGCAGAACAGCATCTCCTGTGGGAGCGAGTTCTCTGCGTTTGCCGGGCCCCTGACCATGTTTGTTCCTCTTCCCTTGCAGATTTCAGGAGGGTTCGGAGCTGCATGGGTGAGTGGGGCTGTGAGGGGCTGAGCAGACACTGCACTAGGGTTAGTGGTATTGCCGTTACGTAGCTGAGTTGTCAGAGGTGTGGGGTCCCCATGGGGCAGGTGGGGCAGGGCATGCACTGGCTTCAGAGCCGTGGGGCTGGATGCCACAAATGGTCCTGAACACGCTGCCTGAGCTCTAAGTCTCACCCCTGGGCAGCTTCCTCACAATCCACCTCTCAGTTAGTCCTGGTATCCACCCCATCTCCCATTGGCCCTTCAGCGATAATCCATCCCTACCCTGTCAGCTCCCCCAACAGCCCCACTCAGCCCTCCTCCCCAGGCACCCTCCATGCCCCCCCCCCCGGGAGACCTAACACCTCCCAGTGACAGAACCTCTGCAGGGGGGGAGTGAGAGGAAGCAAAGAGCCCAAACCATGCTCCACAGCCAGATCCAGGCTAGCGATGCCAGTCCAACTAGTCACCCCAACCCTTAATACTCTGTCCTTTGCTCCAGCTGTACTGTGAGATCATAGGGTCCCCAACTGACCTGTGGCTAACGGGGTTATTCTGGTTTCTCTCCCCAGTTTGTATCATCCTGGAGCTGGTTTGCAAACACCCTGAAATCACCGTGTCTGAGGATGGCAGAAGAGTCCAACGCAACTCCCAGTTTCCATGGCCGGCTGGCCTATCTGGGGCCCTGATAGCCCTGGGGAATGAGGGGTTTGTGGACAAGGATCATTATGCTTTATGGGGTGGGGTTTACAAGGGGTATTCGGAGGTGGGGGTGAGGGACAGCTGGGACTGGGAGCTGGGAGTGCTGAGTGAGTCTGTGAGGGACAGTGAGATGGGAGAGGCAGGTGAGACTCCTTGAGCTGGGGTGCTAGGCTCTGGAGAAGTATGAGGGATGATATCACCCCAGGCAGGCTGACCCTGCGATCCAGAACTGGGCTGTGATGCCACCGTGATAGGGGTGTATCTGGATCTAGAAGGGGGCGTCTCATTTTATAGTGTCAGTTCAATGGCCCTTATCCTGGAGATTCCTGTGGAAAGTTCTGAGAGATTGTTCACATTCCTGGTCACACTGCGGGGAGGGACCAGAGGAAACCCCTCAGCATCTGTCCCCAACAATCACTGGGATTTACCCCAGAAATTAGGAGTTAGTGGGTCTGTTATTCAGGGAGATCCCACAGCCCTACACAGCCCCATATCTCCAGTGAGAGGAAGAAGCAGGAAAAATCACAGGGCCACCTGCAACAGGAGAAACAACCCAGCCCCTGGACAGCGCCCTGTCCCTGGAGACAAGCAAGTGAGAGAAACAGCTCATGTGGGATACAATAAATCTGAAAGCATTTGCCCACCAACCTGCTTCCCAAGTGGAGGAAGGGGCATAAAACAGAGCAGGAGCATCCACAACTGCAAACAGCCCCCAAAGAGAAGGGGAAAAAGAAACCTCAAAACTCCAAGGTCTGAACCCCTCCCGTGTGGTAAAGGGAATCATGAGAGAAACACTCTGCACTTGACTCCAGAGGTGTCTCTGGAGCTGACTCTTGTTCCAGGGATACCAGGGCCAGGAAATACGACTGGGGAATCAGACCCAAACGCTGACACCTGGGAAAGAACCTCATCCTACAGGAAACGAGGGGAAATGGCGACACATCAGATGTTTCCTCCCCCTGAACTCAGAGGAAAACTGCAGCTATTCATGATAACGCTTTGCCCTGCCCCCAGTTACATCAGAATGTGCTGATTGGAGGGAACGGTGTTAACGTGACTGTTAAATGTAGGAAATTCAATACACACTGGTTGGGGGGTGCAGAGGGAAAGGGTCTCGCAGTAGCACTGACTCACTCCCATTGCAGACACACACACGCTGCTCCTGCCAGCCTCAGGCCGTGTGAGTGGGTGACAGGATTGGTCACTCGGTGTATCAGACTGGGTTGTGATAGCCTCACACGGAGCAGCACCCCAAGAGCTGAACCTGCCCCCAACCACTGGAGCCCTCCCCTGGGCTGTAGCAGGGCTGGCTGGGCTCACTGGGAGCAGGGATGATGGACGATGCTGCAGAAGCTTCTCATGGAACAAGGACATAGGGAAGTTCAAACACTGTTGGAAATTGTATGAGGGGGCAGGAGGGGAACAGGCTGCCAGCTGCAGCGTTGCCAAGTCTCATGGTGTCATGGAATGGAAATTTTTCGTAATATTTTGGATAAATATGGTGTGTGCCTCATTTTCCTCATGTGGTACATGGTTAACTAGGTGGGGGGAGGGGGAAGGGTGTTTGCTCTTTGCAGAGGCCCAGAGATACAGGTGTGACTGGTGCCCAGCTGCCTGTGCCTGAAGCCTCTGGAGATTCTCAGAAGACAATGGCTGCTCCAATTGCTTGGAAATTTGGCACCTAGCAACAGATGACCATGGATGGCCCCATCCACCTTGGGAAGCCAGCTGTGTGTGACCAGCCTGAGGATAAAGGACAGAGGTGGGGCCAGGTGGGGTTGTTAAGTGTGGGCTGCTGGAGGAAGAGAGAAGCTCCTGGACTGGGACTCAAGAGGGGTCTGAGGTCTCTGGACTGACCCAGGTGGATTATGCTGGAACTTTAGATTCTCTGTGTTCTAAACACCTAATAAACCCCCTGTTGTTACAATGCTGGCTGAGAGTCACTCAAGAGTCAGGGAGTCGGGGGTGCACTGCTCCCTTTGGGTGTGCAAGTCTCTCCCGGGTGTCCTGGTGAGACATACTCGCTAAGGGGAGCTCACAGCATGAAGCCGGGGGGCTGAAAGCTCTGAGGCTCAGTCCTAGGAGGCAGTGAAGCCAAGTGGCTTACCCTATGGAGAGTGTGAACCTACATGGGCTGACACACTGATGGGAACTTCCCAGACTGTTCCAGAGCACCAGACCATTGGATCCATGACACATGGTATCTGCAGTTTTCCTTAAAGCCCCAGCTCCTGGAGTTCCAGGATTGTGGGAGAATCTCAGCTTTGGTTTAAAACAAATAAAAGTACATTTCTAGCCTGTGGCTGTGGTGTGGAGCTGTAAAGCGTGACCCCAATAACTATGCTCTGGGAAATGTTTTCCAACCAGTTATGCACCCATCTTATATTAGCCCCATCTAGGCTGTATTTCCCTAGTCTGTTTATGATAAGGTCATAAGGAGAGGGTGGCCTTAAATCTGGGCATACAGAAGGAGGTAGTTAAGGAGTCCTCCCACAGCCTACTTGACATTTGAGCCACTGCAGGCCCTTGAAAAATTCCTCTGCCTCTCAATGAGACCATTATGGACCCAGTTAAGAGAGCTCCCTGTGTCCCTTCCCCCAACTTCAAATACTTTTTTACTGCCCAGAGTTATGCCCAGAGCTTAAATCTTGAAAGGCCCCGACTCTTCCGGTTGAGGCCACACCTCTTCCAGTTGAGGCCACCCCCTGCCCAGGACTCCAGAGTACCGGTAAGTCCTTTAAGTTACTTTCACCCCTGTCTGGGGGCATGTGTTACTCAGGGCTCTCAGAATCCACAGCAGTGGTAACTTAACTATTTCACTCCAGATGGTGTCAGCAATAAATCAATCAGAACACAGCAATTCCATCTGATAAAAGATTCATGCATAAGCGAGCTCTATCTAAAACTGCAGTTTATTAGATTTAATCACAAACAGACATAAGCAATAGGTTTAGAACATCCCAAATATTTATCTAAAATCTGGAATGGTATTGAGTAGTTAACAACAGGTTCACAGTGGCCAGTTGCTCACCCGCCGGGGAGAAAAGGTGTCAGGAGAAATGTCTCTTAAGATGGCTTCAGAGGACTGCTCCCAAGTACACTATATTAACTAGTCTTTTATAACTAACTTCTACAAAACATATAGGTCATAGTGACCCCAACTAAATCATCACTTTTCCTAACTTTCAATAAACTACTTATCAACAAACATTCCTAACAATCTTAATCATAATAATACTTCTATATCAAAGGTGCCTACATTCAAGGCTTTCAATCCACTTAACTTCTTTCAGGCTCAGTTGTTGACTTTTCTTTCCCTTCCTCCCATTCTGATTAGCAGAAACTGCCAGCTAGTTTTGACCTTGACTCTGAAAGCCTGCTTTCAAATTGACCCTTAACTATGTGCTATTCTATTGCACATAATATGGTTGCAATTAGCTTAATCACATTCTGGTGTACACACACCCCTCAATTCCAGGGGAACACATTCACACACCTAGAGTGGAATGGACGTGTGCAAAATATCTCTAAGAACAGTAGTTATGAAAGGTAGGTAACTTTTTTTGGGGGTGTGGGGTATGGGTCAGGCTGGGGATGGGTTTTCTTTCCTGAAGTCCACAAAACACCTCATGGTTTTATCCTTTCTAGGTTCCCTCACAACAGGAGATGACCAGGGGCTTTTGGTCTGAGTCGTCTGGGACTCGCTCACTTTCCCATACGGCTCTGTCACTGCTCAGACCCCCAGATCCTGGGCTTCAGAGACAGGCTTCCCTGGAGAACATAAGAGACGGAGAGAATGAGTGAGCCACAGACACACCCATCTGGTCCATAAATATCATAGTGTGAGAGGTTCTTCATTCCTGCAACCTAGAATGTGATACACCCCCACCTCGCTGAGCTGCTAGGCTGGGGGTAAGGCTGGGGAGAGTTCACTGCTGGTCGGGGGAAGTGGTGTTTGCACAGGAGACTCTGCAGATGCTCAGAGTGCTGTTGGCTCATCCTGCGGGTGACGGGTCCCTCTCTGTGCGGATGCATGGAGCACCTGGACTGTGTGCGCAGAGAGTCACTGAGAAGCAGCCAGTTGCTTTCTAGTCCTGCAGCATCTGGCTCCATCAATATCCCCTGCAGGGCTAGGGAGAGGGGTCTAATTCTGCCCTGGCTGCCTGGGAGTTTGGGCTGGAGGTAGGTAGGCAGGAATCAGCCCACGGTTCAGGAGCAGCAGTGGTGGGACGCTGTGGGAGATCAATGGAACCCCTGCAGCCTATTTCCCAGCCTGTGTCTCTGACACTTGCCCTGTGTTTTCAGGTCCATCCCAACCAGGTGCTCCCCACATTAGGACACAAACAGCCCCTGTGTGTTGACTTTCAGCCCAGAGACTCCCCCAGCTCCCTGCATTGAGCCAATAGCTCGTGTGGGACCAAAGCCTCTCCCAGTAAGGCCTCCAGCCTGGCTCTGATGCCATCAGGCAATGGAGAATCCCCCCCCGCACTGGATGGTTTGTCCCAGTGTTAATTACCCGCCCAACTAGAAATTGGCCCCGTGGTTCTCACTGGGACTTGTCTGGCGTCAGCTGGGCCCAGGCTCCCCAAGGCTCAGCTTATTCCCAGCATTAGAGGGGGGAGGGACGTGATGGCGAGGGTTTGTGGGAGGTGGGAGCTTTGAGTGAATAGCCCCAAGTCACTGGAGCCCTGGGCTGTGGGCTCAGCTCTGATGTAGCATTGTCAGCCCTAGAGCTCAGAGCCCGTTGCTGTGGGAGGGACGACTGTACTGGGAGTGACTGGATGCCCCAAGCATCCCTGCGAGGGAGCAGCAGAGGGGGTCAGAGCCCAGCTCTCCAAACACATGGGGACTGGATCGTGCTGCCTCCCTGGAGTCAGCAGCGTGTGTCCCCCGAGGTGATGGCTGAGAGCTCCTCAGGAGATATCCAGCCACAGCCACCTTAAGGAACAGTGAGAGCAGGTCAGAGCAGGGATGACTATGGATTGTCCCCTCCTGACCCCATCAGAAGTAGAAGCTGCTGGGCCATTTGCATCCCTCTTGGTTCCTCCTGTTACTTAATCTTTTATAGCTAATGCTCACAAAACACGTAACTCATGGTAAGCCCTAATGGGTCACCAGTTCTCCTAACTTCAGCAAATTGCTCATTATCTCTTATCAACAAAACATTCCCACCCCTAATAAACTTATATGTCAGAAGCATCCTAATCCAAGGTCACTATCCACTTACTTTCTTCCAGTCTCATGGTACATTAACTCTCTGCCCCATCTTCCCATTCTGATTAGCCAAACTGGAAACAGGAAGCAGTTTGGCCTTGCCTCTCAGGGTCCTAAAAATTATTCTGAGCTGTGTGATATTTGGTTTTCAGCTAGCAGTGTCTGGACAAACAAAATGGCTGACTTCAGTAACATCAAATTCTGGGGTTACACCCCTGTAGCGGTGATCACCCCACTCCAGCTCTGTAAGGGTGAAGGCAGCCCTGGAGAGGGCGGTGGCTGTGGAAAGGCTGATTGGGGAAGCAGCCTCAGCTGGAGCCATGCCTCAATCAGGCCTCAGCTGGCCCTATAAAGGGGCCGCTAGGCTGGAGCTAAGTCAGTCTCTCTTGAGATGGTGAGAGAGATGGGCCTGGCTGCTGGGAGCTGAGCAGGGTACCTAAAGTGGCGCAGGGCTGGGGAAAGGCTAGAGGAGCTGGGGAGCTCTGGCCTGGAAAATCCCTAGGCTGCAGGCCTTGTTAGAGGCGAAGAAGGGTACTGGAGTTGCAGAGGGCAGCCCAAGGGTAGGCAGAGGCAACAGGTCCGAACCCTCCTTGACAGTGATGAGTGGCAATTATGCTGCAGTCTGCCCCAGTGAGCGGGGGCTAGGAGGTGACTAGCAGTAGCCCAAGACTGAGGCAATATGGGGATAGGGGTTTGAGGGTTCCCTGGGGAGGGGAGACCCAGTGAGACTGTGGGGTACTGTAGGGGGCAGAACCCTGAGAGAAGGGGCACTGGGGTCTGGGAGGGACACTGGGGCCAGTGGCAAGGTGAGACACCGGCCTGCAGAGGGCGCTCACGAGGCTGGCAAGCTGATGACCAGCAGGAGGCCCCACAGCAGTGAGTCGTCGCCTCGCTACAACCCCTCCACCACCCCAATGATCCTGTCTCTTTTCCACTTGCTTCCCAGTGAGTATCCTGGAACCCCGTGCCAATTCATAGCAGGTTGGGAGGAAACAGAACCAAGAGCAGCCCCTGGCCCACACAGTCGGCAAATCCTCTTTAGTGGCAGAGAGGATTGTGCTGTTGCAGGGAGTGGGGACTGTCTCAACCAGCACAGGGCCAGCACTTGGTCTGCTGGGGCGAGCCAGGCTGCAGGGATGCCTCTGGGATTCAGTGTGCACCCTACATATGAACAACATGCTGTGCAGAAGGGGCTCTGAGCTAGTCCCCTCTGCAGCATGGCCCAGGGGAACGAGCTCGTTGGGGCCACAGGCTGCCCCCAGTGCTGGGGGAGCTGCTAAGTGCTGCTGTCTCGCTGTCTGCCCACCACCGTGTCAAGGGGCTCTGAGGGACCCCTCCCTCTTGTGCATCTCAGTCCCTGAGGTTCCTTTGTCCCACCCTTTGCCTGTAATACCCAGTCCTGCATTGCCATGGTTTAGGGGACTGAGTCGGTGTTACCGCTTCCCTTCCTTCATGGAAAGGACACATCCCACAGAAAGCTCCCATTGGAAAGTGTTCCACCTCCTTCACTGGGAGCTGGGTCTGACCAGTCCTTCCTACCCTGTGCAACTGTGACAACACAGCAATAAGTCCCAACTGACCGTGCCTTGGTGGGCAATTGGTGCCCATGCATTGCCTGTATTGTCAGGCTGAAGGCTGAGATATTTATATGGGGGATATTCTTATCTCTGGGTGTGTGAGGTTCAAAGTATAAATAGAGAAAATCTCTTGTTTAAAAGTCCCCTAAGTGTCTACAGTGTCAGGAAGCCCTGAGTAGTGTCACATCTCAGAGGGAGATTTAGCCTCCCAAGAAGCGCTGTCATCACCACCTGCCATGCTTTATTCCACTTAGAGTCTAGGTTGCTAATTTTACATTTTTATATAAAAAAATTAAGCCAGTGGATCATTAAATCCTTCACCTGGTTGGAAAACAGGCTTTCTTCCTGTGGAAGATTTAAATAAAAATGAATTTGTTTTAGTTTCTCAAAAATTTCTATTGGCAATTTCAACTTTTCAGTGAAATATAAAATACCAAATATGTCAGCTGAAAAAAGAAAATATTTTGATTCAAGTTGGTGCAAGAGTGCCTCCTGCTCCTGGTCTCCTCTTTGAGCCGGGCTCACTGGCTCTCCCATGATGCACCATGTGACAGTGTTGGGACTCACCACCTGGTGCCTCCTACTGGTTGTCTCAGAATTAGCTCTGCCCAGTGGAGCGCCCCCTCCTGGTGGTGGTGTCACATCCATCGTCTTGCCCTCGGTTGGCATCTGAGCCCATATCGCTTACCAGCTCGCGACCTCATCTTCTGGACCACCGCACTCCAGCAGTGCCCCTTGGTCCATCCACAGCCCCTTCCAGGAGGGGGGGGGTGATCAGCACTCTCTCTACACCCCAGCCACCATGTCCAACCACACAACCCAAAGTCTAATCCCTCTTGGCAGGGATCTGGCGTAGTCCATGATGGCTGCTCCCTACAGCAGATGGCTGGGGGTACTGCAAGGGGGGCAGAACCAGGCCCGCCCACTACTCTGGGTCCCAACCCAGGGACCCTCTAGTGGCAGCCATCCAGCCCTCCTTCTCTCCCTCAGTCTGTCCACGTCCCACCCCTGGGCCAATTCCCCTTCAGCCCCTCTCACTAGCTAGGCCCTTCCCCTCAGGGCCTGCAGCCTGGCAGACACCGGGCTGGAGTTACCTTATGCTCCCCTGTGCCTGCCCAGCACTGCACTGTTCCAGGTGCTAGTCTCCCAGCTCTGGAGACAGACCTTCCCCTGTCAAAGGCCTGGGACAGACTCCCTGCTTGCTCCCTGAGCAGCCTTTTATAGGGCTGAGCCTGGCCCTGATTTGCTCCTTCCAATCTGGGCCCTGATTGGCTCCCAATAAGCCCTGCTCTTATTGGCTGCCAGGCTGCCCAGGTGCACTGGCCTGCTGCAGCCCCCCCTAGCATGGGGGTGGGGCAGACACCACACCACTTTATGATAGGCAGTACATCACGAGAGCCCTGGCTGCTGTTCATCATGGGAGATGAAGTCCAGCCACACAGCCCAGCCTGTAGAGGAAAATATCAGCACGAGACTGAACTACAAGTCCGACTGTCCAATCAGACCCTGTCCCCCACGGACACACAGACATGCATCCAGGCAAGAGGAAAACATCCTTCCTGAACTCCACACCACAGCGATAGGGGAGAATCCCCCATGGCCTGAAAACCCATCCAGCTACAGAGGAGTTTTCCCCCACCAGCCTCTGCAGTCAAACAACCAATGCAGAGATGTTCAACGTTTCAAAGTTCCCATTAAAACTCCTGGGAACTGGATGGTCAAATCCCCCAGGCATTTGCTGCTCCAAAATGTTACCCAAGTGGGAATCGGCTCTAGTGAGACGGATCATATTAGTGAAGCCCCAGCACCACTCGCTGGTAACCCCCCACCACAGGCCTCCCACAGGGGAAGAAAGACAGCCAAGGGGCGAAATCCTGGGAGTTGACTTCAGTGGAGCAGGATTTCCCCCAATGGGTCTCCATGCGATGTAGGTGTCAGTGAAGCGTGCACAGCCTCACACCGCTAGTAGCAGCTGCACGGTGGTGCACACACCCTGGGTACCATGTTAGTGGCAGGGAAAGCTGCTAACACAAAGCATCTGTCCCCCAATTGCTTCCTTAGGGTAATTATTTGTCCACACTCCAACTGATATTGGCAATGAACAATAACCCTGGATTTTTATTCCTCCTCCCCTTATGATACGTGGGAGGAGTTTGGGTCATGCAAATTTTACTTTTTATTATCACTTTTAATATGTACCTTTTTATTGAGAGTTTAAAGCAGTGTCATAAAGGAAAGAGCTGTGCGCTGCTATCATGGAGGCATAGCTGGTTTCCCCAGAGTTAAGGTTACAGTTAGCATCCCAACATCAGCCTGAATTTCATACCCCTCCCTCTCTTCTACAAAATCAATCCACTGAATATGAATTTTTCATTGACATGTCTGATCACTGGAGAGGTTTTGTCCTGAAAGCTTGGGGCCAAGAACGCAATGTGAATTCTGAAGCTGTCTATCAAAATTACACATTGACCCTTTTGATGCAAGCAGTCAGCCAATATTCAGGGTCTTCTGGTTTGTTCCATTGAGAGGAAAAAGTGATGACAGAGTCAGGTATGTTTGTTGATACAACCCCATTTATTTACATAAGATCTACAAAGTCCTGGCACTTTTCTTTTGATCCCAGATTCAAGCCTCTTTCCAGCCAGTACTCTGCCCAAAAGCGCTGTCTCTCTCTCTCTCTGTCTCTCTCTTTCAGCTTTTTCTCAGGGTCCTGTTACAAGTGCTCCTCTGGCTGTGTCTGTCTGTCTTGTTGCTTTCTCTGTTTGCTTCTGAGGTGTTTCTGCTGCTTGTGTCACACAGACAGACACACAGCTGCAATTAAATCAATCCCTGCCCCTGTATTTGTTAGCAGACCCTGAGGAACCCCCTTGGACTACGTGGCCTTGCCAGGCCCAGCCTTCCCTGTGGTCTTGTCCTTGGGTGGTGGTTTTCCATTGCTTCTGCTGGAATTAAACAAAGGGGCATTTAATGGTTCACTTATTTAGCCTGAATGGCAGGTGGTTATCACAGCCACCAACTTGAGCAACGTGCCGCGATTGCCCATAGATCAAAGAAACCCTGGTTAGGAGTCACCCAATCTGGAGCATAACAATATTATAATAACAAGTGCAAATAACCATTATAAATATCGCCATTAATAACATCAGTGATTAAAATATGAAATTAGACAGGAGAAACTACACTGCCTGCAGCACAGAAGAATCCTTATTAGATAATAACACCCCATTGCAGGGAGAACCTGGCTCTACCTCGATGGGATTGGCATGGAGAGAAGGAGAAGGGCTCTTCTGCCCAACTGGCAGGTGTCAAGGCAAAGCCCAGATGTCCTAACTGTGAGGGGAGAAAAGGGCCAGACCAAGGTTGAGAGGGAGAAATCTGAGCTGTCTGCCTCAGAGGAGTTGATGTAGGAACTGTGGCTGTTGGTGTTTCCCAGCCTAGATGCCCATTAGAACTGCTCCTGATGTACGTACAGCAGTGCTGTCAGACGGGCATTTTCTGGCTTAATTTCTCTGGCTTTAGGCTGGCTTAGCAGAAAAGTAACATTACTGTGTTTTATCTTAAAGCATCCACGGCCCCAGAGAGAAGAGACACCAACATACGCGACCATCGCTCTGCAGCAGGACAGATGTCATTAATGCGCTTTTTGTTGAAATGCAGGTCTTGTAAGTGCACAGCCGCATCACAGAACTTCCCAAAATCAGAGGCATCTGTAGGGGCTGTGCAGCTAGGCAGTGGGGGACCTTCTCTGGGGCCACAGCTGAACAATGCACAGCACCCAAAGTGCTGTTGGACATTGTAATATTCTCAGGGAACAAGCAGCCTCTTCTTCCCTTTGAAAAAAAAAGTTTCTTCTGAATAAAATTGGTGAAAATGCCCAAACACTGCATTCCTTCCCCCTTACTCTTTATATTTACATCTCAGCTCCCAAGTCCTCTGAGCTCTGTTTAGAGACTATACCGCCAGCCCAACATGTACAAAAATCATGAGGAAGGTCCCCCAAAATCCCAAGACTGCCTTAAAATGTATGAGTTTTTTTTATTATACATTTTGTATCCTTTTAGTTTTCTTCTTGTGTTTGATTC
This sequence comes from Chrysemys picta bellii, assembly GCF_011386835.1. Lineage (NCBI taxonomy): Eukaryota > Metazoa > Chordata > Testudines > Emydidae > Chrysemys > Chrysemys picta. The sequence continues at coordinate 14,646,952 of NC_088807.1, read as the reverse complement.
TTTAGGGGTTCCATTTTCCAGCTTTTCTTCACAGGCAAGGGGGCTAGAAACTTAATTTTTCAAACAAAAGTCAAAATTCTCACATAATCCCAACACTCCAGAAGCTGAGGTTCAAAGGAAAACAGCAGATATCTTGTGACTCGCTGTAAAATCATGAAAACTGACAACAGTGTCAGGGTCACCTTTGAACTTGCAGTTTCTGTGACCCATGTCTCTTAAATGTCATGTTGGCTTATAGGGAAGTCGCAACCTTTGGCTTTGTGAAACTGGGTTTGTTCCACTCAGTCAAATACTGCAGCCACGTGGTAGCAAGAGAACATCATCAGAACATTTAGCTCCCTGGAAAGCAGTTACTGCATGAAGCAGTTACATTACTTTGATGCATGTGATCCACAGACCTCTGGAGCCAACTAGCAGAGGTCCCGGGAGTACACAAGGGTTACAAGGATCCCCAAGGTCTGGGATTTACATTTCAGTTCATCAAAGTGCATCATGTGAGGTTTCCACTGAAAGCCTGGGTCACACCCGGCCTCATCATGTTTGTCTTGTAGGCAGCATTAATGAGTGACTGGAAACAATAGGTAAGATGGAGTTTTCCAGTGGGATTGGTGCAAAGCCCCATCTAGTGGGTGAGAAGGTGCCTTCACCTAGACAAGGGTGAAGGGGTCAGAGATGAAATATTTCCAGGGGTTTCTTGTTATCTCTGCTCCCCTATTCTAAGAATACCCGATAGTGGAACCCTTGCGCTACCATCAATGTTCCCAGGTGTGAAACGCAGCCAAGTGCATATTGCTGAAGGCCCTGGCACTGTGTAGATGTGAGACATCCAAGAGGGCATGTTTCCTTCCAGTGGTGAGAAACGTCCCGGCACCACATGCAGATTAGCCCCAGTCGCTGTTCTTTGTCCAGTCATCCTGTGACTCACCTGATGGGAGTCTCACACTAATAGGAAAATAAAAACTAGGGAAAGTAACAACAGCAACCCAAATAATTAATAGAAGACAGGACCTTTCTCCCAGACACTGTGCATTGTTCTGATTTAACATTTCTATTGTAGTAGCACCTAGACATCGACCAGTTGTGGGCCCTGTTGTGCCGGGCGCTGAACAGACAGAGAGCAAATGACAGCCCCTGCTCCAAAGAGCTTGTGTAAGTTTTGGGTGGGCTAGAGTTTGCTTTACCTCTCCTCTCCTCGTGCTTTAACACAATTTTTATAGACGAGCACACGGAATTTATTTATCTGAGGATTTTCAGCAAGGATTGCAGAGGGTTATCTTTGTACAATTAAATTTAAAAAGAATAAAAGGAATGAACTTTTTTTAAGAATTAACTTTATAACATTTTATAATGATAAAAAGATAGCTTAAGTTTTACTAAGTAACAAGGTTATTTTATAATTTACGTATATTATTTTAGTTGGGTATAAGTATAAATAAAAGAAAAATTAAATTTAAACAAGTCAGTTTTCAAAAACAGTGAGATGTAATTAAGAGTTCTAAAAGCTCTGATTGAGTTCATCTGAATTTTAGTTAGTCTGTGTTTATCAACTATATGTAGCTTACTGAGTGAAAATATGTTTTTCTGTTCCTTGCAGAATTTTTTAACTGGAATTCATGGAGACTTTTTCTCCTCCTCTACTTGACTGTGTAATTACTTAGTTAATTGACAAACTAATTAGTATTAATTACATAAATGAAAAATCTTGTTACAAAAAATACAAAAACTTTGAATAGCAAAATATAGATGACTTTTTCTTTATTATTATTATATTTCAAAAGATGAGAGATGGTGAACCAAGAAGGTTAACATAATTTGACTAAAATGAAATGATATTTATGATATCACTAAACTGCTGCAAAGTCATTCAGAGCTAGAACAAAGCAGCTTGCTTTTTGCTCCTGTGGCTGAGCTTCTCCGAGCCCATACAGGCCACATGTTTTTTTTTGTAAAGCAGTTGCCCCGACTACTGGCTTTCAATGGAGTTTATAAATCCAGCTACAGGGAGCCTATTGAGCCTGCCCAAAACTACTACCCCCAATTTCAAAATCTTCTGGGTGTGCGATGCTAATTGTGCATCTGCCTAGCAACAATGCTCCAGACACAACTTATTCCTTTCCCCCCTTCTCTCTAGATACCCTACAGAAATCTCTCTCTATTAGGCATGTCAGACTCACAGTCTGACAGCTGAACCACAAGGCTCCACTGGAGACAGTCGAATACCCAGCTGGGGTATGGAATATCGAAGCAGGAACAGAGACCTCGTTCCTTGGCCCCTCGTCCAGCACCTGTCGACTGAGCCCCAACTGCATTTTGCCATTATTATATATGTAACAGGACCCACCAGAGACTCCAGCTGAGGTCAGGGCCCCTTTGCGCTGGGGCTGGTCTGCAGGGGAAAATTGACTAGCAGAACTGTACTGTTCTTACTAATCCTCCACAGCTATCCAGGGATAAGTCCCCGTGGGGACACTCTTATTGCACTGTATGAGGGGCTTTGTCCAGTTTAGCTTATGTCACTTTGAAAATGATGTAAACTTAACCCTGCTCAATGCTCTCTGATTCTGGAATTAGTGGTCCCATAAGGAGTTATCCTGGGATGACTGTAGTGGTTTAGGTTTCAGAGTGGTAGCCGTGTTAGTCTGTATCAGCAAAAACAACAAGGAGTCCTTGTGGTACCTTAGAGACTAACAAATTTATTTGGGCATAAGCTTTCGTGGGCTAAAACCCACTTCATCAGATGCATGGAGTGGAAAATACAGTAGGCAGAATATATATACAAAGTACATGAAAAGATGGGAGTTGCCTTACCAAGTGGGAGGGGGGGGTCAGTTCTAACGAGACAATTCAATTAAAGTGGAACTGAGCTATTATCAACAGGAGGAAAATCACTTTTGTAGTGGTAATCAGTGTGGCCCATTTCAAACAGTTGGCAAGAAGGTGTGAGTAACAGTAGGTGGAAATTAGCATGGGGAAATTATTTTTTAGTTTTTGTAGTGGGTCAGACAGCCCCTGCTTGGAAGAGTTCCCAATCTAAGGGGGGGATTTCAAATGCACCTGAGGGATTTAGGAGCACAGGGAAGTGGGTGCAGAGAACAATCACACACAGCTGCTCATAAATCCCTTTAGGGACTTTGAAAATTCTCCCTTTAGACAAGGCAGAATTAATGTCCCCATTTCACAGATGGGGAACTGATGCACAGTCAGATGAAGTGACAGGCCCAAGGACTCTGGAGCAGAGCTGGGATTTGAACCCCAATCTCCCAGAAGTGTCACTCTTATGTTAAACACTTATGGTTTAACCATAAGCCCAGCCTTAACCCCTTCATTTGCAGTCTCTCTGAATAATGGATTATTTGTACCGAAGGAAGGAGCTGGGTTGGGCTGTCTGGCTGGGATAGTTCATGGCAGGGTTAAGATCAGACAGAGCTCGGTGTGACTCTGGCCTGTCTGGGAGTGAGCAGAGGGCTGCAGGCTGCAGGGCAGAGTGACTGACAGTGTCCCTGGCAGGGGAAGGGAGGAGGGACTGAAGGAGGCTGCAGCAGTTACCTGGGCAAAGACAGTTACCGCAGGGACCTATTGTGCAGCACTGACCAGTGGTGTCTCCCCAACACCCACTCAGAGCTGGGCATTGGTATCTCTCCAGGCAACATCCTTGTCTCCACTGCTCACAGCTGCTAAATGGGGTTCTTCCACTCTTAGCCCCTCTCCCCCCCATGACGCTGTTGCTCCCCTCACGAGTCTCCTCCAGACCTGCAGGCTCAGGCAGGTCCCATTTCTCCAGCATGAAGGTGATAATGGGCGCAGACACCAGGAGGAGGAGGACCAGGACACAGCGAGCGGCCCAGATGGCAGGGGAGATGGTCGGCCCTGCAACATGGAAAATGACATGGTGACAGCCTGTGCAAAGCAGCGTGTGGGACTGTAGTACCAGCACTAGACACAGAGCAGCTGCTGTGTATCAGGGACCCCGTGCGAGCTCCTGTAGGCCTCAATCTAAGGGGGGATCACGCTGCAGGGGGGCACATTCCCCCGACGGGAGGCCTGAGTGATGGAGGCTGTTAGGGCCCAGCACAGCCCTGAGGGGTCAGAGGAGCAAGGAATGGCCCAGGTTTGCTCAGACTGCTCTGGGACTCAGTGCAAAGGCCTCACAAGAGCCAGCGACAGACACAGCAGCCCAGACCCTATCACCCCTCTCCAGTGAGCTGGAAGTTCACCGCAGGGGTGATCTTGCCCTGGGCAGAGGGGCAGCACGAGGCCTTGGCACCAGTTGTGTCCTCAGGCAAGGATGGAAGTGGGACATAAGTGATGCCAGGAGAAAATGCCCCAGGAAGCCCTGAGCCAGGATTTCCCTGCCCTCCAATCAGATGCTCTTGTCTGTGGAGCTCCCTTGGGGATCTGAATGTGCGGGAGACCCCTGCACCCTTCAGACAGCCCGGGGCTCGCCTGGTGGGCAGAGCAGGTTGTGTGATAGGCTGTGTGCACGGGCAACATTCCCCAGCTGCTCCTGTGCCTGGGGCAGCACCAGGCCTAGGCCCTGCTCATGCCCAGTGCTGAGGGTTCAGGGGAGTTAAGTCCTGCCTGGCACTGGGGCCATGGGCTGGGTTTCACTACAGAGAGCTGGCTCTTTCCCTGGTGAAACTGCTGCAGGCAGAGGAGTTACCCCAGGGGTGAGTTTGGCACAAAGTGTTTATGCATTAAGGGGTGAGCTATGGGGACAGAACTGGGCTTGGATCCCTGGGGTCTGGCCCAAGAGCGTCTCCGTGAGCTGTGGGGTCTGACTCCTCTCCACTGCTGCTCGCCTGGCCTGTGCAATGGGGACAAGGAGAATCTGGGCCTGTCAGTGCCTCCAGGTGACACTCTTATGCCCAAATAAATTTGTCAGTGTGTGAGAAACGTGGCTGCGATGGCTGAGCCCAGCCCCCTGCACCAGTCAAATGGGACATGACTGTTCCCGAATGGGAACCTCCCCAAAGGGGCTCACTGACCAGCTCTCTCAGACCTGCCAAGTGTCACACACATCACGGGTATTTGGCAGCCCTGGCCTCCTTTGTAGAAATTGTGTGTGGGCATGGACTCTCCACACGGTGTCCTGGAGCCTGGGGGTGGCACTCAGCTATAAGCCAGGAGACCCTGTGATCTAGGCCCAGCTCTTCTACTGAGTGTTACTAACTTCTCTGTGAACTTCACAGACCCAGGTACTAGCCAAGAGCTCATGCCCCTATGGTATAGGTGACAGCTGTCATTCACCCCTTGTATGGATAACAAAGGGTTGTACAATGTCACTTGAGGCAGAGCTGGGAACAGACAATAATGTGGCAAACCCAAGGCTCATACACTTTGTCTCACTGCCTTTCAGAGGGCATGTGCCAGTTTTATGTGCTTGGCTATGCTTCCCTTAACACTACCCACAGTCTGCTCCCAGAACCAAGAAGAAAACCCTGGAGTTCTGGGAACCAACTTCCCACTGCTGTCTCACTAACAGTCGTGTGACCCACCAACAAAGCAAGTGTCATGTTTCCATCTAGGGGCTGGTACATATGAAGGATAACAACCTACTTTTCTGCCTGTCACCCTGTTGCTTAGCTATCTGCATCTGCATTCTTCCTCTGCCATTATATGGACAATTGTACTGGCTCTGCCATTCACCCACATTACCAGTGATGCTGAGATGCTGGGCAGGGCTGAGCTGGGATCTGTTCATCCGGTTGTTGCTGTCCTTGATCTCGTACCCACAGGCATAATTCCCGGTAGTGCTCCTGGACACCTTGTGGTCATAGTCGTAGGTGACCTTCTCCTCTGAGCCTGTCTGGGACAAAATCTCCTCCCCGTCCTTACAGAAGACGATGCGAGTGGCAGGAACCCGGGAGTACACAGAGCACTGGAGCAGCATGGAGGCCCCCACACGGGTGGATGTCTGGCTCAGGTAGAGGGTGGGAGCAGGGAGAACACCTGGGAAGGGGAATGGGTAAAAGCCCTCAGTGGGGCTGTCAGAGGTTCCCATTTTAGGGGGAGCCCAGGGAGAATTTTGTCAAAGGAAGTTGGTTGCCATGGAAGCAGCTCACAGGGTATGTCTACACTGCAATAAAAACCCATGGCTGACCCGTGCCAGCTCATTTAGGCTTCCAGGGCTTGGGCTCAGGGCTGTGTACATGGCATGGGCCAGCGTCAAATTGCAGAGCAGGAGAAGCTCTACCTGCTCTAGGGCTAGGAGCTCTGGGCAATGTCTCTGGAGCAGGCTCTTATTTCAGCACAGCTGGGCTATGGGGGGATAATGTCAGATCTGGAGCCTGATCTACACCACAGAATTATGTCTATGCAAGGTGGCTTACATCAACCTAATTACCTCAGTGTCTACACTAGAATGATGCTTCTGCCAAAATAAGTCCCCAACTTCACCGACATAATACTCCACCTCCACAAATGTAGACACCACATTACTTATATCGCCTGTTGTCTTTCAGCCTCGAGTCTGGCTGACAGCTGGAGCCCTCCTCCCACTACTGTGCTGACAGTCCAAGCTGTCAACTGGGCACAGGCTCACAGCTGGGGCTGTCAGTGCCGGGTGGGGGTTGAAATGTGAGCCCGCATCCAGCTGACAGCCCAGGTTGTCAATGCTAGAGTGGCTGTCCAGGTGGAGTGAAGGGGGAGCTCTGAGCTCCACACAGGGCTGACTGGCTCCAATGCCTCATAGCTGTCGGTGAAAGCATTCCTGGTGGGGATGCACACCGCCGACAGAAGGAGCAAGTGTGGACTTGAACCTCCACTTTAATTACTGTGGTGGCTGTATGTCAACTTAAGTCAACTTAATTTTGTAGTGTAGTCAAGCCCTGATACTGTCAGCTAATCGGGGGTAGGGACCAGACCTTCACATAGGGGTGTACAGAACCAGGCATGATGGACCTTGATCCCTGACAGAGGTGTCAGGGCCACAGTTCAATAGTAATGAATAATAATTTTCTGCAGCTTTCTGTTAATACAAACTTCCCTGGCATGATAGATAGACAGAGGGGTGAGTGTGTCTGGGGACGGACAGACAGACAGACTCACCGGGAGCTGAGCAGATCTCCTGGCTGCTGGGACTCAGCGCTGGGAACAGAAAGGTGCCGTGTGGTTAGTGCTGGAGATAAAATTTCCCCTTTTCTGACATCCCTTTTGAGGGACAAAATCTGCCCTTAACAGATAGGGAAACAATTCCTGGTTCATGTTTTGTGGAAAAAGTGAACCAGGCAGGACATTAGATCTGGGGCATGGCAGATTCCTCGCGCACACAGACCTTGGCTGACCTGGGACCAGCTTTCCCTTCAGATCTCTAGAGGACCAGATACTCAGCTGGCGTAAGCCGGCATTAACTCCAGTGGAGCGACACTGATTCACTGATTCTGACCCAGTTTCTCTCATGCTCAGTGTACACACTGGTTCCCATTTCTCTCCCACTAAAGGGGATTTGCTGGCAGTCTGGTGTTGTTCTTGGCTCTGTTTCCTTGCAACCTGCTACGAATTAGCACAGGATTCTTGGATACTCACCGGAAAGCAAGAGGCACAGAGACAAGATCATCGGTGCGGTGGGGGGAACCAATCTGGATGGAAACAGCCCAGTGGTGTCTACTCCTGAGAGGGTCGGGAGGGGACAATCTGCAGTTGCTTCCTGCTCCCACCTGCCCCCACTGCTCTGTCTGACTTCAAACGAGAAGCTCCAATTTCTCTCTCTGCTCCGATCTGCCACTGTCTGCTCCCCTGGGTTGGATGCTCCAGCCAGCCACTCTCCCTGCTCCCAGGCCCTTGGGGTCTGTAGGGCTCAGCCAGCAGAGATGCCGCAGACTCTCTCTGAAATACTCTGTCCCCTCATTGGGTCTGATATTTGTAACCGCTCCCCGTTTCCTGCTCCCCGCCCTGGCCACAGCATCGCTATTTAGGGCTGGAAGATTGAGAACCAAAGGAGACTAGTTTACTTGTTTCAGTCTAAAGATATCTAAAGATATCACTGAGGAAACGCCTCCCGTCCCATCTCACTGCCTGGGGGCTGAGACAGCCCCTGGCTAAAGGCACAGCTGGGCCAGGGTGAAAGGTCACTGGAGGACCTGGGATGTTGGATGAGCCTGAACCTTTTTCCTCCACCCTGGTCTTGAGTCCTTGGTGAGAAGGACCCAGCTCCCCCAGGGGCAAATTCACCCTTTGGGCTTAAGGGGTGATAAATGGGGCTCCTGCCCTGACTGCCCCCTCTCCCCATTCAGGGCTCCCGAGGAGTCTGCTATCCATGCTGAGAGATGGGCACCAGGTCCCTTCCCCCATCCTGGTCCCTTCTGCATCCCTGCTCATCCTGCTGTCTCTGCCAAGAGACGGGCACCAGGGCACTGCTGGATGGGAAAGAACACAAGGCAGTTGAGAAAGAGCATCCAGAAGTGACTTCTGAGCAGGTGTGGAGCTCAAATTAATGTGACTAAGCAAGTGGGGAAACCAAAAGAAAAGGCCAAAGAAACATGTGGGAGTCTTGTGAACAGACATTAACACCTCTGCTGGATGCCAAGCAGCAGAGGACCTCAAGGGAAATGTGTCAGGAGCACAAGGCAGAGCAGTTTTGCAGAGCAACTTTGCAGAGTAATTGATGCATAAGTGGGTAATCCTGGAATGGTGGCTGGGCACATTTCACCACTGGGCTGGAGTCTCCTGTACAGATGCCTCTTCCCCATCCCCAATGAGCTCTCCACAGGCTTGACCCTGAGCTAGCAGCCCAGCGGCGCGGGGGTGTATCACACGCTGTGATGTGGGATTGAATAACCTGCTTTCACAATGTTATTTTTGTCCTCACACGCTAACCTGCCTCATTCACGCTCTTTCTCCATTTAGTCTGTTCTCATGAAGTTTCCAGGGGAGTTTATTTTCATAATCATACATTTAAAGGCCAGAAAGGACTGATGCAGTGTTGCCAATTCTCATGATTTTGTCATAAGTCTCATGATACATTGGCCTCATTAGCACTATAAAAATTATTTCCACCCCTTCTTGCCAACAGCTAAGAAAAGCCCACTTCCACCTTAATTGAATCGGCTTGTTAGCACTGACCCCCCACTTGGTAAGGCACCTCCCATCTTTTCATATACTGTGTATTTATGCCTCCCTACTGTATGTTCCACTCCATGCATCTGATGAAGTGGGTTTTAGCCCACAAACACTTATACTCAAATAAATGTGTTAGTCTCTAAGGTGCCACAAGGACTCCTCATTGTTTTTGCTGATACAGACTAACACGGCTATCACTTTGAAACATGATAATTACTGTTTTCCTTAAAGCTGCAGCTCCTGGAGTCAAGTGGATATGTGATGATTTCAGCCTTCCTTCTTAAAGAAAAATTAATTTCTAGCCCTCATGATTGTGGAGAAAGCTTCAAAATGTGACCCCAGCACATCCAAAAGGCTCAAAAAGCAGAAGACCAAAAAAAAGAACACCACATGTATTATTTTTACATAATCTCATTCTTTTAAAGACAATCTCATGTTTTTTGGTGAGTCTGACTCATGATATTTGAACATTTCAGGTTGGCAGTACTGCCAATGAGATCATCTAGTCTGAGTGTCTGCATAGCACAGGCCAGAGAGCTTCCCCCAGGGATCCCTGCATTAAGCTGCTAACTTCTGGCTGTGCTAGAGAAAGTCTGGTAGAAAGAGACGTCCCCTCTCGGTTTAAAGACTCCAAGCTGGCTCACATTTCTAAACACTGAGATGGTTGTGGCTCATCAGTACAAGAAGGCATGAGGAGGAAGGGAGATGCAACAGAGCAACTGGAGATAGGCCATGAGGCTTAGCTCCAGCTGTGGGTCCTAATCTGACCTTCCCCAGAGTTGGGAGTGTGGACTTGGGGCCTATGATAGATACAGTCCCAGGCCACAGAGTTAGGATCTAAACTCCATGAAGGTCTGGGTGTGGGGATTTTCCCTCTGAGACCAGAAGCACAATAGTTACCGGAAACAATGATTCAGAGTCTGACTGAGGAGGGGAAGAGGATGCTAGATCTGGGGTGGTTGGACCTTCCTGATCATCTCCCCATCCCCGGGAAATAAACAAACACTGCAGAGTTGGCAGCTCCGGTTTCAGTATGATCCTTAACGACAGTTGCAACACCGCTCAACCGGTCCCAAGCGGTAATAATAAGGCCTGCATGTTTCTGGCTGAAGGGAAAATAACAGTTCAAAGGGAAAGGAACAAGATAACAATTCAAAGAAGAGTTACTAACAAGCTAGCCTTTTAGCCGCCAAGATGACTTAACTGCTTAAATGTAATTGCTACCTGCTTAACATAACTATAGAAGGAGGGATGGGGAGAAGGGAAGAGCTTAGCTACAAAATGTATAAAAAGAGAAAAGCTGCTTATGATGATGTGCTTGATCTGAGACGTGCCAGTCTCCTTGCACCGCTTTGAGATCTCAAATAAACTTTGATTGCTTCTCCACCCTGTGATTAATAGAGCTTGTTCCTTAGCTCAAATAGCAGAGACCTGTGTTGTGGTATTGAAGATCCTGGGTTCAAACCCTACTGATGATCCCACTAGGAGCATGGATGCACCATCACAATGCTGCCTCCTTAAAAGTCATAGGTGCTATTATACTCTGCACCTTCTGTCCCATGTTCAAGCCCATTGCATTACTTTGCAGTGAACCCTGGACTCCTGTTCTCTGTGCATGGGATGGGGGTCAGCTTGGGGTGGGGAAAAGGGATGGGAGTGGGGAGCAGATCCAGGGGTAGGGTAGTATCAGCACTTAGTGCTCCCATGCTGTGGGCCTCCCATGCAATTGGAGGATGAACAGGAACCCATCGCTGTATAAACTGCTCACTGTGTCTCTGCAGGTAACTGAACACCTGTCCTGGATCCTGGCCAGATAATATCTCTGCTAGGTTAATGTGTGACTGACACCCTGGTGCTTTCACTTTCCCCCAGTTGGGTTCACAAACAGCTCCAGGATCCCTTTCCCCCTTTGCTCCCAGCATGTCAGTTCGGTTCCTTGGGTGCTCTGTGTAGTGCTGGGACCCCTGGCTTGTTACATGGCATCTCCTGTGACATGCTGAATCTTTAAGGTAGGTCCTTCCTCATTATTACCCCTGTTTCTTCGCTCTTGGGGGCTGCTCACACTCCTGCCCCCTGGGAATATGTCCCCACTGCCATGGCCTGTTCCCACATCCCATCAGTGCTGGGCAAACCCCGATGGCAGGTGTGATTCACTGCTCAGCCTGTTATCCCCTCACTGCATCGTGTTGCCATCTGGAGTTCCTTGTGGCCTTTCCCTGGAGGGTGCGAAGGGGAACACAGCCTCTTCAAAAGGGCCTCACAACCCTGCCCTGCCGATACCCCTAGGAGGAGGGGTTGCCAGACCAGACGTGTGTGTGTGTGTGTGTGTGTAGGGGTCATTTGGTGCCTCCCTGGCTGTTATTATTATGTGTATTACAGTATGACCTAGAAGCCCTAGCTGAGTTCTGGGTCCCCATTGTGCCAGATGCTGCACATACAGACCATGAGAGATTGTCCCTGCCCCAAAGAGCTCTCAGTCTGGCATGAGGTGTAGCTGAGCCTAGCTGGGCTCAGACCCTTTCAAGCCTCGTCTCCATGGGGCATTACATTGTGTTAGAACATGTGTTAACCCAGCACAGGACACTGAACGCACAGGCCTGGTCTGTGCTGGAGGGATGTGTGGTGTTAGATAACATACTAACTGTCAGACCTAGTAGTTCATCAAGCCATCAGCTCACGCTCTGCCAACAATGGCAGCCTGAATATCGACCTGTCGTCTCAAGCACTTCTGTGCTTTCTCCCACACTGACACCATGCACGGGAACAGCTCCCCGCCAATGTTCAAAAAGCCACCATCTTCCCCTCCTCGAAATCCCTCCTTGGAGCCTACCTCTGCCATGGGGCCTATTGAGCACTTGTTACTAGGAGACTCACCTGCGATGGGAAAGACTTGGGGTCAAATTCCTGCCCCAAATCTGAGGCAGGGACTCAAACCTGGTTCTTCCAAATCCCAGGTGAGTCCTACAACCTCAGACTCTACCACATGCCCACTCTCCCTGTCTGAGTGAGACTTGCTCCCAGCTGTCTTCAGGGCAGGGCCTGAACTGGTAGGTGCTCTCAAAGCAGTTAGCCCTTAATCTGTCTATGTCTTTTTGTGGATCTGGCCCTTAACTCCTATTGAAAGCCAATGGGACTTAGGTGCTTTTTCAGTATTTTACCCTGTGTTATTAGGCTGAATAACAGCCCTGTAAAGAAGCTGGAAACTAGAGCTGGTCAAGAATGTTCCCTGGAAAATGTTTGTAATGAAAAATGGCTTTCAAAAGTATATGAACATTTTCACCAAATAATTTCATTTTATGTGAAAATTTTCAATAAAATGATTCACAACAAAAACATGTTCATTTCATTTCCAGTCTGATGGAATCAAAATGAAAACTGTTTAAGGAGGAAAAGAATAAGAACTGAATTAAAAAAATAATTATGATTGCATTTTATTTTAATTGTATTTCCATTCTTTTTTAAACCATTTTTGTTTGTTTTTTAATCATTGTGTCAGAATATTGGAGGACTTTGGGAAAACTTTTAAATGAAAAGAAAATTTTTGTCAGAAGAAAATTTCCCATTTTCGTAAGCCTCCAAGAATCCCCAGCACCTGCTATGTCTCAGCTCTGTGGCTTTCAGAGCCCCGCTTTGCACAAGGGCATACAGATAATAAAATGGCTCAGAAACCTACATTCACCCTTTGCTCTGGGGCTGGGCTGGAGATGCAATGATAACAGAGCAGTTGGATAGGGGCCAGACTCCAATCCCTCCTTCCTGGGCCAGGAAAGGCTAGGAGCTCTGCAGAGCGTGGGGCTGTATTAAGACAATGCCAGGCCCTAGGCTCTCCCTGACATGAGGCCCCCATATACCTGCCCCCTAGCCAATGGGGTAGCAATGATAGAGTCCCCGCTTCCACTCCTAGAGAGACAGGGCCAGCACATGGGCCCCCTCTGCCCCCAGAAAGCTTGGGGCATCAACAAGTATTTTCCCCTTCACCCTCACTTCTTCCCTCAGCAGTGGGGTGTTGGTTTAGAGATATGTTTGTGCAGGAATATAATTTATAGAGTATTAGAGGGACAGTATACCTATCTCATAGAACTGGAAGGGACCCCGAAAGGTCATTGAGTCCAGCCCCCTACCTTCACTAGCAGGACCAAGTACTGATTTTGCCCCAGAACCCTAAGTGGCCCCCTCAAGGATTGAACTCACAACCCTGGGTTTAGCACTATTGAGCTATCCCTCCCCCCCGGGAGTATAGATTATGAACATAGGAATTTTGAGCCAGACCCTGGAAGCAGGGGCGTGCAGAGCAGTTCCCAACAGACACTCTCTAGTTTGTTTTTAATAAAAGTTTGATTCCTTTCTCACTCACTGGTTTGTTGTTTAATGAATCCCAAGATCATGGTGTCAGAAGTGCTGCCTGAGAGAGAGACTGCAGAAATCATGTTGAGGTTAATTCCTGTGTTTGAAACTGAAAGCAGAGGCAAGGGGAGCAGGTAGAGCAGGAAACAGAGACAAAACAAATTTTTTTATATGTTTTATGAGCACAATAGTAGCCAGACTAGCTTAAGAAGGGAAGAAAGCCAAAAATGGATGTGTCACAACCTCCATCCAGTCTGCAGTTTTCAGGCAATGTTGCAGAGAACTGGAAGAAATTCCAACTGAGATTTTAATTGTATTTAGCAGCCGCAGAAGAGAAAAATTACAAAGTGAAATCATCAGTGTTTTTGCATGTTTTTGGGGAGAAAGCACTGGATATTCATGACACCTTTAAATTTGAAGGTGAAAGGATGAAGTTAAGTAAAATACTGACTTAATTAGAGGAACATTGCATACTAAAACAGGAATGAGACTTTTGAGAGATACCATTTTTTACGTGTAAGCAGGGTCTGAATGAATGCTTCCCTCACAGCTAGCTGGGAGCGGGAGAGACTTTGGATGTGTTGATGTACATACAGTTTGCTCCTGCTCTGCTCACATATTCAGCAGATAAAGCGGTGTCAAAGTAATCAACTTTAGCTTGTGTTGGGTACAAATCACTTTAATACTGAAGTGCAGGGGTAGTGAAATATGGTTACCAATGTTGTAATTATTGTAGGAGTACAGGAAAACGGGACTGTGCTTAACCGGTCCCAAATGAGGGGTTCACCCTCAGCTGAAAGAACCTCATTAAGCCAGAGGCTCAAATGGCAGAGCCCTGTGAAAGTAAAAGGGGTGGGGACCAGTGTTTTAGCCAGGAGACCACAAACCCTTCCCAAGGGTCCTCCCTGGACTGGTTTAACCTGTGCTTTCCCCCTTCCCTACCTGCCATGTGCCCCCACCCCCCTTCAAAGAAAGAGCTAAATAGGCTTCATTGGGCACTTCTTTGTTATATTAAATGCTCAATCACAGATGAAATCAATTGTGGTAGAACTGTGTTTCTGCCCAGCCTGCAAAGAGCTGAAAATTACTGATGTGCAGAGGTCACAGCAGAGAGGCAGGTGACAGCAAAAGGCAACTGACAGCCAGGTGGAGAGGTGCAATGAGCGGCCAGCAGGGCAGCTGGAGAATAGGCACGGCAAGAGCAGTGAGCAGGTGGCCAGCAGGGCGGCAGCAGAAAGGCAATGAGCAGGCAGAAAGGGGCCGCGAGCAAGTGCCAGAACAGCAGAATGAGTAAGGTACCTCTTTATCCCACCCGGGGGGGGATGAACTCTTCAGATGCACCTCTGAACTCTGGGTCTGGACTGACCAAGGATGGCAAATGTGAGGGGGGATGCAGAAAAGAGTTGGGCACTTGAAAGAGATTTTTGGGTTGCTGGACGTAAGAACCTGAGGGGAGAAGGACACTGCCCAACCTATTGAGAGTGGGTCTTTTACTCATGTTTTTTGTTTATGAACCCTGTTTGTAGTGTTTTCCCAAATTAATGCCGAGTTACTTTCCTCCTTTTATTAACAGTTTCTTTCCTACACTCAGACTCTGTGCTTGCGAACGGGGAACTATTGCCTCTGAGGTACCCAGAGGTGGTGTGTAAATTTCCCAGGTTACTGAGTGGGGGCTTGAGCTGGTTCTGTGTTGTATCAATGGAAAGAAACCCCTAGATATTGAATCCGGCCCTGGTTGCTGCTGGCTCCACCTGGCAGAAGGGTTACACATGCATACAAAAACTAATGACACCATAGAAAAATATGTCACAGGATTAAAGAGACTCAATAAAACCTGTGACTTTGGTGAGTTGACAGACTTTCTGTTCAGAGATAGAATCATTTGTACCATTCAAGTCAATGCATTGAGAGAGAGAGAGACTGCTCTGTGAAGGAGATTAAACTTTAGAAAAAGCTTTCCAGTTACACAGGGAAGCAGAAACTTGAATAGGGGAATGGTGCATGCTTGTGCTTTGATACATTTGGTTGATTTTTTAAAGAAAAAGGTTGAAAGGATAGAGTGAGAGAACTTAAAAAAATAGAGATTTTTGTTTTTAAATGGTTAGGTTGAAAGAACAGAGGCAAGTTATTAAAAAAAAGAAAGATTTTTGGCTAGGTTTAGTCAGGAGAGATGATTTTAAAGGGCTTGTTTGGCATGTTATTAAAGAATAAAAAAATTGAAATAAACTTAAAATGGTTATTAAATATAAAGTTAGGTTAAAAAAGCACAGATAAGAGAAAAAAGGGGAATTTTATAAAGCGGACACTGTTTAGTAAGCACATGGTAAAAATATAAAGCTTGGTTAATAAAGAAGCATTTAAAATATTAAATATAAGGGGAGATTACGAAAAGAACATTTAAAAAGAGTTAAATAAATTAGAAATATAAAGGTAGGTTAAAAGAGAGAACATGGCAGGACAAGGGAAAAGAAAGCCCCTTTGCAAAGGGCAAAGATAGGCAGCACGTGGTTGAGTCAGAGAGAGAGCGCGAGATCTTACCCTTGCGACTGTTCGTGGGGAAAGAGGGAGCTCCCAAGCCTCACAACCCCTCAGGCTAGTTATCTCTGCCTTTGGATCAGACCAATCAGATGCTGTTCTACAGCTGTATCACAGAATACATTTTCCTGAACCAATCCTATAGTCCCAAGATTTTTAAACAAGAGCCATTTCCCTCCCCTCCCCTCACAACCCCCCTACTACCCTCCCCTTTAACTGCCTTATTCTTATCTAAAAAACAGACTCCAAGCATCTTTCCCGCCATGTAGCGGGTGCTCTAATAAATGTTACATAGGTGTTTTAATAAAAAGGTCCTATGGGCCTCAGTAACAAACAGTTTTTAAAAGTTTTTTCCTATGCTTTTGGTGAGGACAATTTGAAGCTGCAGCAAAAGCAGCTTTGTTAGCCAGTGAATTAGAAATAAAGAAGGCTGTTAGATGTCCAGAACATAGAGATAAGAAGTTTATTTTTTTTTAAACTTTTGAACAAAAGCAAGTAAAAGTTATATTAAGTTTTGTAAAGGAATAAAGCTCTATTTATAATCACTTGAAAAGACAAGCCTACTTGAAGAAACAGCCCTTTATTTACAGGTGTTTTAATAAAAAAATGAGCACGAAGAAGTACCTCAGGGTTCAACCCACAAACGCTTACTAACAAAACATTTTTAAAAGCTTTTCACTATGCTTTTAGTGAGGACAATTTGAAGCTGCAGCAAAAACAGCATCTGTGAGCCAGTGGATCAGAGATAAGAAGATTGCTTCTTCCCCCACTTTTAACAAATAGAGGTGAAAGTTATATTAGCCTTTGTAAAGGAATAAACACTTTAAAAGACAAGCCTATTTGAAGAAACAACCCTTCATTTAGTACTATTACATATGCGTTTCAATAAAAAATTAGCATGCAGAAACCATCCCAGGGTTAAAACCATGGACAAACTGTTTATAAAAATAATTTATAGTGATAAAAAAGTCCCCCCACCCATATTTTAGACTAACATTGGTCATTTTTTAGTGAGGACAATTTGAAGCATTATGCTTTTGCAGCAAAGACACTGTTAGCTGCTTCTTACTCCATTTTTTAACAAATACAGGTGAAAGTTATATTAACCTTTGTAAAGGAATAAACACACTAAAATACAACCCTATATGAAGATACATCCTTTATTTAACATTTTTAAGGTGTGTTTCAATTAAAAAAAGAGCATGCAGAAACACCCCAGGTTTAAAACCACAGGTCCTTAGTAACAGCCAGTTTATATTCCCCTTATTCCTCTTCTTTGCCACCATTATTTTTTCCTTCATAGTAGTCTCCTTCAGGCCACTCAGTGTCATCTCTCTCCTGGGCTGTAAACTGGAGAACCTTGATCTCTCAGGAATAAAAGGGCTTTAGAGAATTAACACGGTATACTTTAGGTTTTAGGGTAGGGTCTGGGAATGCTATGAGGTAATTAACAGCTCCCAGGCGCTCTCAGACCATAAATGGCCCCTCCCACGATGCTTTCATCTTATTGGCCCGGAGCACTTTTAGGACCATGACTTGGTCACCTACTCTGAAGAAACACTCTCTGGCATGTTTATCAGACCAGGCCTTTTGCTCTTGTTGAGCATCCTGTAGATTTTATCGAGCAAGGGCTAGAGAGTCTTTGAGGGTGTTTTGCAGTTTGGTTACAAAGTCCAAAATGTTAGTTCCTGAAGAAGATGTAACCCCCTACCATTGCTGCTTCACCAACTGTAATGGCCCCTTAACTTTGTGGCCATAAACGAGTTCAAAGTGTGAAAATCCCAAATTGGGATGTGGTACAGCCCTGTAGGCAAAGAGCAACTGCTGCAACATTGGAGTTCTCATTCACGCATGTACTTATCATGGCCCCCAAAGTCCCATTAAACTTCTCCACTAGGCCATTTGTTTGATGGTGGTAAGAGGTGTCAACCAAGTGGTTCACCCCATGAGCTTCCAAAAGACATTTCATGGTCCCTGCCAGAAAGTTAGTTCCTGAATCCATAAGGACGTCTGAGGGCCAACCTACCCCGGCAAAAATATCTGCCAATGCCTGGCTCATGCTTTTAGTCCCGCTGTTGCTTAGAGCTACTGCTTCTGGTCATCGGGTGGTAAAATCCATGAAGGTCAGTATGTATAGCTTTCCTCTGGGTGGTATCTTAGAGGAAGGACCCGGAAAATCCACAGCTACATGCTGAAATGGAATCTCAATTATGGACAGTGGCTGGAGAGGGGCCTTGACCTGGTCTTTGGGCTTTCCCACCCTCTGGCACACCTCACAAGACCAGACATAGGTAGAAACATCCTTGCCTATTTCCCTCCAGTGGAATGACTTCCCCAAATGATCTTTGATCCTGTTCACACCAGCATGGCCACTACGGTGATAGTGGGCTAAGCTCAAGAGCTTTTCCCTATACTTAGTTGGAACTACCAACTGTCTCTGAGGATGCCAGTCCTCCTTGTGCCCACCAGAAAGGGTTTCCTTATATAAGAGTCCTCCTTCTACAACAAACCTGGACCTATTGGAAGAGCTGAGAGGCAGTGGGTCGCTCCGTGCCGCCATGCAAGCTCCCTTGAGGCTTTCATCCGCTTCCTGCTATGCCTGGATCTGCTCCCTTGATGCTGGAGACATTCTTTCCTTGCTGGGTTGTAGACTTGGGCTTCGTCCCACTGGAAACGATGCAGGCAATGAGGGTGTCTCCATCAACTGTAAACTGATCTCCGCTGGTGCACCAGGTTGTATATTAGGCTCTGGTGAGCTTCTTGCACCGGTTTAGCTGCTGCTGCAGGTGCAGACTCTGTGGCGCCCTTTGGTGCTGGCTCCCCTGACTCTGGAGTGGTTGCAAGCATGGGCTCTGGTGCTGACTGCTCTGCCAGTTCCAATCCTTGGGTTGGTTCTGGCTGGGTCCCAGGAACTGGATCTACAACTGCTGCCATAGACTCTGGTCTAGGGTCTGGTTCCACCACCTGTGACTGGGTTCCTTTAGGAGACTCAGGAATGGAGTTAGGTGTCGAGACCAGTTTAGCCTGGTTGCGGGTGACCATCCCCACCCATTTTGTTAGCCTCACATGGTTGGCTAAATCTTCTCCCAGCAGCATGGGAATGGGATAATCGTAATAGACTGCAAAAGTCAATATTCCTGATCAGCCCTTGTACTGGACGGGCAGTTTGGCTGTAGGCAAGTTAAAAAAGTTGGCCTTAAAGGGTTGCACCATCACTTGGGCCTCTGGGTCGATGAATTTGGGGTTGGTGGATAGCTGACATCTGTGCTCCAGTGTCTCTCCATGCAGTAATTTTCCTCCCACCCACTCTCACAGTTTCCCTTCGCTCTAGGGGTATTTGTGAGGCATCTGGACCTGAAGGCTCTCAGTAGGACCCCGGGCTGATGAGTTGCAGTTCACATGCCCCAGCTCATTACATTTAAAGCATCGCCCAGCTGACTGTGGGCTGGGGCGAGGTGGGTGGCTGGAGAGTAGGGTGGTGGGATGAGAGGGCATCTGGGGTTTCCATGGCTCTGTGGAGTGCTTCTCCTTGCGAGGTGGAGCCTTGGGCTGACTACAATGTTGGGGTGTTGTCTCGGGTTGCCCCTTCTGGTATCTGCACCAACTGCTACTAGTTTTTTTCTTCTCTGCCACCACCACCCATTTGGCTCCGATCTCCCCTGCCTCAATTACAGTTTTAGGCTTCCCATCTAGGATGTACCTTTCTGTTTCCTCAAGAACACCCTCTAAGAACTGCTCCATTTGTATTAGGAGAGAGAGATCTTCCAGAGACTTAACATTTGCTCCTGATAACCAGGCATCCCAATTTTTTACAATGTGGTAAGCGTGTCGGGAAAATGCCATGTCTGGTTTCCACCTTAGGGCTCTGAACGCTGATGGGCATGCTCGGGTGTTAGCCCCTTTCTAATTCTGGCTTTTTGTTTAAAAAGTTTGTATTTGTTCATGTGTTCTTTAGGCATTTCAGCTTCCACCTCTGCTAAGGGTCCACTGAGTTGTGGCCTCAGCTTCACCATTTACTGGTCTTTAGGGGTGTTGTACCCAAGACAGGCCCTTTCAAAAAAATTTAAGAAGGCCTCTGTATCATTGCCTACCTTGTATGTGGGGAATTTCTTGGAATGGGGAGAAGGACCTGGAGAAGGACTGTTAGGACTACCTGGTTGACCCAGCTTAGCCTTTTCCAGCTGTAAGCACTTCAGCTCCATTTTCACCTCCAAGTGCTTCACCTCTTTCCTCTCCTCCACTTCCAAGTGCTTCACTTCCCCCTCCAAGCGCTTTGCCTCCAAGCACTTCACCTCTCTCCTCTCCTCCGCCTCCGCTTTTTACTTTTTGCCTCCGCTTCCGTCTCCAAGTGCATCATCTCTAGGAAGAAATTCCTTTCTTCCATAGTTAGAACTCGGCCTGGGTTAAGGGCATCCCTCCATCCTGGCACCTGGATTTCGGGATGAGGAAGGCTGACCCTTCCATCCTGGGAAGTCTCCAGTCCCCCATTCCATCCCTACCTTTCTGTCATTGAGAAGGATGTCTGGGCTTGATCTGGGTCTTTCTTCTCTGTGGCATGCTGCTTTGAGAAGACTGGTTGCTCTAGAGTTTTGGTGCCCAACTGCAACCTCATGCACTGGGCTGCCCTACTCTAGTCTAGCTGTTTCATTGCCATGAAGCTAGAAAAGAAAAAAAATACATCAGAAAACACAGACTATTGCTAGATTTAAAAAAAAAAACAACAACACAAGGATAAAGGATTAAGCATCAAGAATCACTTTTTAAAGGTTACTAGCAAACAAAAGCATTTGGGTTTAGCACAGAGGCGTCCACAAGCCATAAAGAAATAAAAAAGAGATAAACCTAATTGCATCTTCCTAGACATTTTCTGATCTACTTACATATCTGGGGTTTCAAATAAGTAGTTTCTAGGTATGATCTGATGATGTTTTATACCTGGCACAAGCTCTTACAGAATAGACCCATCCCCTGTCTCTGCTTCTCCCCGAGAACAACAATAGACAGACAAAGGGGAAGGTTTTTTGCCAATTTAAAAAAGTTCTAGCCTTCCCATTGGCTCTTTTGGTCAGATGCCCATGTGATGGGTTGGGTCACAGAGACCCCCTTGGGACTGCCACCTGATGTGTGGAGACTACCTCTGATCCCGTTTTCTCCGGCAGCTTGGGACTTCAGTACCCTGTTTTGTCAAGCCAGACACACTAACCTGCTACAAACACAGAACCAGGTCTGAACCACATCCCACAAAAGCTACAGGCTTAACTGAAAACAGTTTAAAAAGTGCTCCTGTCTCTAGCACCCAGATACCCATGTCCCAATGGGATCCAAACGCCATAAGAACATAAGAACGGCCGTACTGGGTCAGACCAAAGGTCCATCTACCCCAGTATCCTGTCTACCAACAGTGGCCAATGCCAAGTGCCCCAGAGGGAATGAACCTAACAGGCAATGATCAAGTGATCTCTCTCCTGCCATCCATCTCCACCCTCTGACAAACAAAGTCTAGGGACACCATTCCTTACCCATCCTGGCTAATAGCCATTAATGGACTTAACCTACATGAATTTATCCAGTTCTTTTTAAAATGCTGTTATAGTCCTAGCCTTCACAACCTCCTAAGGTAAGGAGTTCCACAAGTTAACCGTGTGCTGCGTGAAGAAGAACTTCCTTTTATTTGTTTTAAACCTGCTGCCTATTAATTTCATTTGGTGACCCCTAGTTCTTGTATTATGGGAATAAGTAAATAACTTTTCCTTATCTACTTTCTCCACATCACTCATGATTTTATATATCTCTATCATATCCTCCCTTAATCTCCTCTTTTCCAAGCTGAAAAGTCCTAGCCTCTTTAATCTCTCCTCATATGGGACCCGTTCCAACCCCCTAATCATTTTAGTTGCCCTTCTCTGAACCTTTTCTAGTGCCAGTATATCTTTTTTGAGATGAGGAGACCACATCTATACGCAGTATTTGAGATGTGGGCATAGCATTGATTTATATAAGGGCAATAATATATTCTCTGTCTTATTCTCTATCCCCTTTTTAATGATTCCTAACATCCTGTTTGCTTTTTTCACTGCCACTGCACACTGCGTGGACATCTTCAGAGAACTATCCACGATGACTCCAAGATCTTTTTCCTGATTCGTTGTAGCTAAATTAGCCCCCATCATACTGTATGTATAGTTGGGGTTATTTTTCCAATGTGCATTACTTTACATTTATCCACATTAAATTTCATTTGCCATTTTGTTGCCCAATCACTTAGTTTTGTGAGATCTTTTTGAAGTTCTTCACAGTCTGCTTTGGTCTTAACTATTTTTATCAGTTTAGTATCATCTGCAAACTTTGCCACCTCATTGTTTATCCCTTTCTCCAGATCATTTATGAATAAGTTGAATAGGATTGGTCCTAGGACTGACCCTTGGGGAACACCACCAGTTACCCCTCTCCATTCTGAGAATTTACCATTAATTCCTACCCTTTGTTCCCTGTCTTTTAACCAGTTCTCAATCCATGAAAGGACCTTTTCTTTTATCCCATGACAACTTAATTTACATAAGAGCCTTTGGTGAGGGACCTTGTCAAAGGCTTTCAGGAAATCTAAGTACACTATGTCCACTGGATCCCCCTTGTCCACATGTTTGTTGACCCCTTCAAAGAACTGTAATAGATTAGTAAGACACAATTTCCCTTTCCAGAAACCATGTTGACTTTTGCCCAACAATTTATGTTCTTCTATGTGTCTGACAATTTTATTCTTTACTATTGTTTTGACCAATTTGCCCAGTACTGATGTTAGACTTACCGGTCTGTAATTACCGGGATCACCTCTAGTGCCCTTTTAAAATATTGGTGTTACATTAGCTATCTTCCGGTCATTGGGTAGAGAAGCCGATTTAAAGGGCAGGTTACAAACCATAGTTTAAAAGAGAACTGGATAAATTCATGGAGGTTAAATCCATTAATGGCTATTAGCCAGGATGGGTAAGGAATGGTGTCCCTAGACTCTGTTTGTCAGAGCGTGGAGATGGATGGCAGGAGAAAGATCACTTGATCATTGTCTGTTAGGTTCACTCCCTCTGGGGCACCTGGCATTGGCCACTGTCGGTAGACAGGATACTGAGCTAGATGGACCTTTGGTCTGACCCAGTACGGCTGTTCTTATGTTCTTATGTTAAAAGTTCCGCAACTTCACATTTGAGTTCTTTCAGAACTCTTGGGTGAATGCCATCTGGTCCCGGTGACTTGTTAATGTTACGTTTATCAATTAATTCCAAAACCTCCTCTAGTGACACTTCAATCTGTGACAGTTCCTCAGAGTTGTCACCAACAAAAGCCAGCTCAGGTTTGGGAATCTCCCTAACATCCTCAGCCGTGAAGACTGAAGCAAAGAATCCATTTTGTTTCTCCGCAATGACTTTATTGTCTTTAAGTGCTCCTTTTGTATCTCGATCATCAAGAGGCCCCACTGGTTGTTTAGCAGGCTTCCTGCTTCTGATGTATTTAAAAAACATTTTATTATTACCTTTTGAGTTTTTGACTAGCCATTCTTCAAACTTTTCTTATTACATTTTTACACTTAATTTGGCAGTGTTTATGCTCCTTTCTATTTGCCTCACTGGGATTTGACTTCCACTTTTTAAAGGAAGTCTTTTTATCTCTCACTGCTTCTTTACATGGTTGTTAAGCCACGGTGGCTCTTTTTTAGTTCTTTTACTGTGTTTCTGAATTTCGGGTATACATTTAAGTTGGGCCTCTATTATGGTGTCTTTAAAAAGCACCCATGCAGCTTGCAGGGATTTCACTTTAGTCACTGTACCTTTTAATTTCTGTTTAACTAACCCCCTCATTTTTGCATCGTTCCCCCTTTTGAAATTAAATGCCACAGTGTTGGGCTGTTGAGATGTTCTTCCCACCACAGGGATATTGAATGTTATTATATTATGGTCACTATTTCCAAGCGGTCCTGTTATAGTTACCTCTTGGACCAGTTCCTGTGCTTCACTTAGGACTAAATCTAGAGTTACTTCTCCCCTTGTGGGTTCCCGTACCAGCTGCTCCAAGAAGCAGTCATTTAAAGTATCGAGAAATTTTATCTCTGCATTTCGTCCTGAAGTGACATTCCCAGTCAATACGGGGATAATTGAAATCCCCCACTATTATTGAGTTCTTAATTTTGATAGCCTCTCTAATTTCCCTTAGCATTTCATCATCACTATCACTGTCCTGGTCAGGTGGTCGATAATAGATCCCTAATGTTATATTCTTATTAGAGTATGAAATTACTATCCATAGAGATTCTTTGGAACATGTGGATTCACTTAAGATTTTTATTTCATTTGATTCTACATTTTCTTTCACATATAGTCCCATTCCCCACCTCTGCATGACCTGTTCTGTCCTTCTGATATATTTTGTACCCCGGAATGATTGTGTCCCATTGATTGCTCTCAGTCCACCAGGTTCCTGTGATGCCTATTATATCGATAGCCTCCTTTATCACAACGCACTCTAGTTCACCCATCTTATAGTGCCTAGACCTTATCCCTGCCCCGGGCACCTGCCTATAATGACTAGGCCTTAATCCTACCCTCTAGCAATTCAAGTCATTCCCAAGTGACCTTGGATGAGCTGAGAAGGGAGATCTCTTTGCAGGGAGAGTCCCCATTGTTATGCTCCTGGCCCAAACAGAGGAGTTAGATAATCCAGAACGATAACACATAAGGATCCAAAACAGAGAGGTACAAAGCAGGCTGCTCCTTAAGTCAGAGAGGCCCAGGTCACTCCACTTTGCTCTAGGCTGCTCTGTGTACAACTGCCTGCTGCTTGACCCAGATCATACATTTCCCTACAGAGCCCCCTACCTGGGAGCAGGACCAGGACCTGGAAAACCCCCATAGCATTTACAGTGACAGCTTACAATTCCAATACAGTTTTCAATGCACCACACACATGATGGGTGGGCTTGGAGGGAGCTGGAACTGAAACAGAAATAGACAGGGGACTGGACTCGATGACCTCTCGAGCTCCCTTCCAGTCCTAGAATCTATGAATCTATAAATCTAGATTCACAGATGTTAAGGCCAGAAGAGCGCATTGTGTCCATCCAGTCTGACCTTGTGTACACAGACCGGAGAAATGGAGGCAGGATGCCTGAGGCTCTGAGCAGAGCTGAGATAGCCCCTCCTGATCCCCACTGTGTATCTTACTGTAACATCTATAGATGTGATTGTCTCCCACTGATGTCAGGGGCAGGGGAGCAGGTATCTGATAGCACCCCCGGTCTCTGTGACAGCCACTGCCCTGTCACTTGGCAGCGTCACTTACAGACACAGGTGACATCCGGCCAAGCTGACCCTGTAGAAAGGTGCCCAGATGTCACCCACTGGCCAGGATGTGAGATGGGTCCCCTCTGGGCCTGATCCACACAGCACATGAGTCTGTCACAGCCCCAGCTGCACAGCCTGGCTCTTTAGCTCACACTGTAGAACGTCATGCGGTTAGCTGTAGAGAGACCCTCGTCAAGCATCTGCTGTGTTGTCCACGGTGCTGGCAGGCACAGAGGCAGGCCCCTTCTGCAGGGGGAACAGTGATGTGGGTACCACTGGGGTTACTTCAGAAGTGGCCCTACTCTGCTGCAGGGTTCATCTGCACTGGAGTCAGGGGACACTTGCACCGGTGGATGGTCAGAGAACTTTGAAGGGAAGGAAATGGGGGTGGATACTCGGCACTTCCCGGGGGTGGAAATTCCTAGTGCCAGGCCTGGGCAGGCAGCAGAGCATCCTGGGTTGGGTTAAATCCTCTCTTGTCCTTGCGGAGCTGCTCTGCCTGGGAGCAGAATGGGTCAGCTGAGACGCTGGATGGGGCATGTTCCCTTCACTGCCAGCCCCTCACACAGTCTGGGGAGTGTTAACCATCCCTGTTCTCTCCTTACAGGTCCCTGCCCGGGGTGTCCCCATGGCGACGCAATGGCAGTTCTGTGTGTGCAGCCTGGGGATCCTTCTCCTGGCACCATGTTCTCTCTCTGGTAACAACATTCAAATCCCAATTATTTCCCTCCCTGTCCCCCATGTACACTGCCCCCTGCAGGGCTGGGTTAGGGACATCTGAGGCCCAGCCCCCCACCCCCGGGACCTCCTCAGTCCTGAAGAGTAAAGGGGTCAGGCCCAGGAGGCTGTGGGGTGGGGATGATGTTGGAGTGACTGGGGCGTGTCATAGCTCTGGGTGGCAGGATTGTTGGATCTTTCAGCAAGTCACCCAGCTCCTGCTTCCCCTGAGAGAGGCTCCCAGAACCCCCGACACTGATCCCTTCCTGTTCTGTCACGGGACCCAAAGGCACCATATTGCTAGACCTGCCCCACTGGGAACCTGGATTCTCATGGCCTGCAAGGCTGAGATCTTCACAGCTGCCTGAGAGATTGGGAGGCCCAGTTCCCCTTAAGATAAATGTGAGCAGACATGGTGGCTTTGAAAATCTCACCCTTATCCCTCCCCTTGTAGCCACACGGTGAGTGTCAGGTGCTGCAGCTCTGCAGTAATTGCTCTACCTACCCCATGGTGGGACAAAGGACCGTGGAGACCTCTCATACACAGCTATATTGCAGACATAAATCACCTTCAGTTGCTTAATTCCCTCCAGATGCCAATCCCCAGAATGGTGACTGCCCATCTGAGCCAGTTTCTCTTTTGGGTATTGAATCAATGGACGGGACTAAACTTCAGAAACAGCCTTCAAAGAGAAACTGCAGAACTAACATTCATTTGCAAATTTAACACGATTAATTTGGGTTTGAATAGGGACTGGGAGTGGCTGGCTCACTACAAAAGCAGCTTTGCCTCTCTTGCAATTGACACCTCCTCATCAATTATTGGGAGTGGACTACATCCACCCTGATTGAATTGACTCTGCCAACACTGGTTCTCCACTAGTGAGGTAGCTCCCTTCTCTTCATGTGTCAGTATATAATGCCTGTAACTTTCACTCCATGCATCTGAAGTGGATTTTTTATCCACAAAAGCTTATGCCGAAATAAATCTGTTAGTCTTTAAGGTGCCACCAGACTCCTTGTTGTTTTCATGGAAGGGATGTGCATCGGCTCAAAGGTCCATCAAAGATTCAATACCTTCAGGCCCAGCAGAAGTGCTCTGAGATGGCCTCTCAGAAGACTTTGTGGGGCTACGTGGAGTTGAAACTGGTTCATTAAAGAAGTTGCTTGCAGTGGAAAGAGCTCATAACTGGGTGCAATGCGGCTGTGCAGGGCACTATGAACTGGCAGGAGGCTGCCAGCTGGGGCCAGTCTTTGCCAATAGAGTGTAGGTAGGTTGCAAGACAAGAATCTTTGGAGGGGTTTCTGGGGGATTGTAGGACAGCATTGTAGGACCAGCTTGTGTCAGTCATGGCATGGCTGCACTGCTCTGCATCCACACTGAGGGCAGGTCTACACTACACCCCAAGTCGACATAACTTATGTTGCTCTCCCATCAGCATAGTGTATCTTCACCAGACACGCTACAGTGGCACAGCTGCATCAGTGCAGTTATGCCATTGTAGCACTGTAGAGTAGACTTGCCCAGAGAGTAACTCAGTTGAGCTACATGTGACTCACGACTGAAGGAATTTTGTATTTAGCTCAGTGACGCCCACTCCTCTCACTCACTGCGTGTCTGTACGGCTGGACCCTGGCTCAGCGCTGCCCTCTCCTCTTTCCTCTCACTCACTCTGCTCCTGTGGTTTTCTGTTCCAGAGGAGTTCTCCCTGGCTGGCTCCCCGCACCCCATGGTGGGAGTAGTTGGCCAGGATGTGGTGTTACCCTGCCAGCTCTCGCCCCCAGCCCGACTGTCCAGCATGGACGTCCTGTGGAGGAAAATTGGATCAGGATATATCTCGGTTCATGAGTACTCAGATGAGGGTAGCCGGGACCTGCCAGGGGAGAGTTACCAGACCCGGACGGAGCTGTTCCGGCAGGAGTTCAGCAGTGGGAATGTCTCCCTGAAGCTGAAACGGCTCCAGGTGGCAGATGCTGGGACATACCATTGCCTTGTGAGGAACCCAGAATGGAGCCAGGAAGCCATCACTGAACTACGGGTTGCAGGTGAGATGCGGGACTAAGGGGCACTGTGTCTGGGCAGCCAGAGCCTCCTGTACCCTGGGGGGGGGTGCCCCAGGCTGAGCCCAGCATGGCAGAAGGATCCTGTGCTGCAGAGAGTGGTGTGTAGGACTCAGCAGGGGGCGCTCTCCCCTGGCACTCAGCGCTGACCCCACTGGGGTGGTTTCAGTGGCATCACTGCATTAAACAACCTCTTTTCAATTAGATGTAAGGCTACAGTCCTCAGCACTCATGCTCATTGTGGTGCTGTTTGTGGGAGTGGGACATTTATCTCCATGTTCTGCTCAAATCCCAGCTCTGGTGATAATTACATTCGGCCTCCCTGAAACTCCCCCTGCAGTTTCCAAGGGCTGGGATATTGTTTTTTATTCCCTGGGCACTGACCCCATGTTCAGTGCTGCACAAGGGCAGTGGAAGGGACGGTCTCTGCCCATTTAGCTCACTGAGTAACGTAGCCTCAGACAAATACAGTTCAGAAACATCAAGCCCCAGGTGAGGGGCCCTCCTGTGATAATGCAGAACATTGACATTGTTTTTAAATCATCTCCCATCTTTGGAGGCTCCTAGTCCAAAGGCTCCGCAGGACACGTCTGTTTTTAGGGAGAGATTTAAATGAGGGGAAGGTGGTTGTGTGCAGCACAGGGAGAGAGAAATCCAAGCATGAGGGGTGGCTTGGCCTGGGGCAACATTACCAGTGTGAGAAAAGGACAGCAGAGGGCACAGTATTTAGGAGGGTGGCACAGGAGAAGTCATAGCAGTGATGTGGGCGGGGTCACTATCCCTCACTTCCTGCTCTGTACTGAAGTGCAATGATCCTGACAGCTGCTGGGCTCCTCCCAGAAGTGGCTGCATTTCATTAGCAGGTCCAGCAATCTCTGTGAGCAGTTTAAGCCTCTGTGAGGTTACAGGGAACAGCAGAGGGTAGGTTCATCAATGGCTATTAGCCAGGATGGGCAGGAATGGTTTCCCTAGCCTCTGTTTGCCAGAAGCTGGGAACGGGTGACAGGGAATGGATCACTTGATGAATTCCTGTTGTGTTTATTCCCTCTGAAGTACCTGGCATTGGCCACTGTTGGAAGACAGGATACCGGGCTAGATGGACCATTGGTCTGACCCAGTATAGTCATTCCTATGTTCTTATGTAGTGCTCTATGGAAATGCAAGATGGCATTATTTAATTTCCCCAATTGTCAGGATGAGGGGTCCAAGGGAGGCTCTGTGTATATGGGAATGGAGCTTTCCAGTCACAGCCCCCTATACCCAGCGGTAGCTGGGGAGTCACATGGTGCTAACAAAGACACAATTTCCTGATACACATGCTCTCCATCTCTCCCTGCAGCTGTGGCTCCAGTGTTCATTGATGTGCTGGGCCCCCGGGGCCAGGGGATCGGGCTGGCCTGTAGATCCGCAGGCTGGTTCCCCAAACCCGACCTCCAGTGGGTTGGAAAGAACTGGCAGAACCTGTCGATGGAGATTGTGACCGACATGACTCAGGACAGGGAGAACCTGTATAGTGTTGTGAGTCACGTCACTGTCACTCAAGGGGAAGACAATGGAGACATCAGCTGCATAGTGCGGAATGGCCTGCTGGAGACCGAGCGACAATCTGCCATTCACCTCTCATGTGAGTCCCCCCCCATGAAGAAGGAGTCACCATGGGAATGGGTGGTGAGGAGGGGGCTGGGTCTCTTGGGATTTGCACTCGACTTGGGACTGTTTCTGGTACTGAGACAGGAAATGTCCTTCTAACCTCTTCTGTGAGGCCATTACTGATGGAGGTTTCTGTTCTGTGGACAAACTGCCTGTCAGGAGCTGGGCTGAGTCTTGTGAAATGAACTCGATATCATTCTTTGAGGAGATGATGCGTTTGGTTGATAAAGGCAACTGGGCTGATGTAATAGACTCAGGTTGTGTCTACACTGGCAATGCTACAGGTGCAATGCTGTAGTGTAAACACTTACTTCAGCAACAGAAGAGATTCTTCCATGCAGAGCCATCTCTAGGGTATGGCAAATTGGGGTGACAGCCCCAGGCCCCTCACTTTTGGGGCCCCCGCGCTTCATGAGGAGGAGGTGGGAGGGGAGGTGGGGCACGGAAGTAAGGCAGGGGACAGGTGAGCAGGCGGGGAGGTGAGGAGGAGTCCCCCATCAGCCTCCCCCTCCCCCCAGCACCTCCTGACCACCAGTGGCCCCACCAATTAGCGCCTCCCCCTCCCTCCTTCACCAGCTCCTTAGACAGGACGTCTGTGCCTTCAGCACCCCTGTTTCCCACAGTGAGCTCCATTGAGCGAGTCCCACTGAGACAGACCCTTGAGGGAAACTGACACAATCTTGGGTATCAAAGCATCTCCTCCGTCAGCATTTTCAGTGACACTCAGCCAGTGTTGTAAAACAGAAGAGTTTATTAGTCGGCTGACACACAGCATAGGAAGTCCTTGATTAGCACAGAGCAAAAAAAGTTACAGCGTAGTGTGACGTTCCCCTCTGGTGTTATCTGGACCGACCAGTGATCTGCTAGGTCACTCCAATCCTTGACTCTGGGAGCCAGCCTTATCCTGCTCTGCTGTGAGAACCCCCACTCCTGGGCTGTTCACACACAGCCTCTGGCATATAACTGCTTCTTGGATTGTACAACTGAATGACACTAGCCAATATCTCCGGTCCCAGACACAACCCTACGAACCTCTGTCTTGCAGTGTCTAGTTATGCCCACTGGGTGCTGCAAGCTTATATGAGTTTGTCAATTTAACAAAGGAATTGATATGTACCAGGCTTGTTATCCCAAGGGGAGTCTCTGACACACTTCAGACCAAACACACTGCTTCAGGTAGAATAAACAAACAGATTTATTAACTATAAAGATAGATTTTAAGTGATTATAAGTCAAAGCAGATTTGGTCAAATGAAATAAAAGCAAAACACATTCTAAGCTGATCTTAACACTTTCAAACTTAGATGCTTCTCACCACAGGCTGGCTGGTTGCTCTTCAGCCAGGCTCTCCCCTTTGATCAGTGCTTCAGTCGCTTGATGTGGTGTCTGTAGATATAGGTGGAAGAGAAAGGAAGAGCATGGCAAATATCTCTCCCTTTTATCATGTTCTTTCTTCCCTCTTGGCTTCCCCCCCCCTTCAGAGACAGGTGAGCATTACCTCATCACAGTCCCAAACTGACCAAAGGAAGGGGGGTGACTCCCTCAAGAGTCCAACAGATTCTTTTGTTGCTGCCTAGGCCAACGTCCTTTGTTCCTGTGAGGCTGGGCTGGATTTGTGCCATACATGCCCTGATGAGGTGTGAACAGCCTTTCTGCTCTTGGAGAGTTTTTGCCCAGGCTTATTTTAAGCCATGAGGACACATTTTCAGCCTCATAACTACATACATGAAATTACCACCTATAACATCACTGTAACAACAATGCTCAGGGCATCATGAGCCTTCCAAAGACACCCAACATGACAAACTTTGCATTGGATACCACGCAATCATTTTACAAGGATGAACATGAGGGTGCTGGGTGTTCCCCCAAGGTACAGAGCGTCACACGTAGTCCATCCTGGGCAACACAGAGCCCAACTCTCTGTCCCTCTGACCTCACTGTCCCAGTTCAGGTGTGTCTCACCTGCTTCCTGCAGCCCACACGTAGGTTCCACCTCACACACCCCAGTCCTTTGTTCCCCAACAGGGCTAACATTGCTTGGCTTCCTGCCTAGAGGTGGGCCCTCCATGGTCATTGGTTGCTAGGTATTGTGACTGGGCAAGGCCAGATGGCTATAGAAAAGTAATGGGAGATAGATATATTAGCCCCAGGTTAAACAAATCCCTGGTACCAGGATAAGTAAATGGCAGCTGCTCCAGGTCAATTAAGACACCTGGGGCCAATTAAGATCTTTCCAGAAGGCAGTGGAGATTGCTAGGTTGATTGGGACACCTGAAGCCAATCAGGGGCTGGCTGAAACTAGTTAAAAGCCTCCCAGTCACTCAGGTGAGTGCATGTCAGGAGCTGTGGGAGAAAGTTGTGCTGTTGGAGAGACTGAGCTGTATACAGCATACTAGGTATAAGGAAGGAGGCCCTGAGGCAAGGGTGAAGTGGAGCTTGAGGAAGTGGGGGCTGCTGTGGGGAAGTAGCCCAGGGAATTGTACGTGTCCTGTTCCTAAAAGGTCAGCTACTATAGCTGATACTATTAGGGTCCCTGGGTTGGAGCACGGAGTAGAGGGTGGGCCTGGGCTCCCCCCCTTTTGCCCCCTGATTAATCACTGAGACTGGGAGTCAACAGAGACTGTGCAAGGGAGGATAGCTTCTCCTCACCTCCCTCCCACTGATCTAGCATATCCAAGAGAAGACTCTTAGGGATCTAAAGTTATAGAGCTTATCCAAGGGAAAGTTAAAAGGTGACTTGATCACAGTCTGTAAGTACCTACACAGGGAGGAGATTTCTGACAGTCAATAGGTCTCTAATCTAGCAGACAAAGGAAGAACAAGATCTGACAGCTGGAAGTTGAAGCTAGACAAATTCAGACTAGAAATCAGGTGCAGATTTTAACAGTGAGGGGAATTAACCCCTGGAATAACTGCCTTAGGGATGTGCTGGATTCTCCATCACTTAGAATTTTTCAATCCAAACTGGGTGTCTCTTTCTCTAAGATTTGCTCTGGCTGGACCAGAAGTTCTGGGCTGGATGCAGGGATCAATGGAGGAGGGTCTCTGGCCTGGGTTATACAGGAGGTCAGACTAGATGGCCATAATGTCCTCTTTTGGCCTTAACATCTATGAATCCATGAACTCATAACACACTGGGGCCAGCTAAGAAAACAGTTGTTCTCTGCTGAACTTATCTGGACTGGATGTGGTGACTGAGAACTGGCAGCTGTGTGACAATGACCATCCGAACAGCCAGCTGGTGCAGGCAGGGCTGGGCAGGCTGGGCACGGAGTCTCTGGCTGTCAGCTCGTAGCAGCAGGAGAGATTTGAGCAGAGTCCTGGTTCTTGTAACTGATGCTTCGCTGGTTTCTCCAGTTTCAGTGGCTCCCATTTGTGACTGATTTGAGAATGGAGAGGATGTTCCCTTCATTCCTGTGATTTTCTCAGTGCCCTGAGCAGGGACTCAGGTGTCAAACCCAGTGGCAAACCCCATTCTCCAGCTCCAGGATGGGACCGTGCTCCTCACACACTGCACTCTCTGTTTGCCAGGTGACATCTTCCCCCGTGTTTCTCCCTGGCGGGCTGCATTCTGGGTGATGTTCACTCTGGTTCTCATTGCTGCTGGAGCTTGTGCATATCTTGGATACACAGGTAATGAGAATGTGTTATTTGCATGTTTAGAGCCCAGCCCTAGAGAGCACTGGGCTGAGGCATGGGAGTGTCTTATTGCTCAGATATTTAACTTGTGTTGGTTTTAAGGAAATAAACCAAACTAACAAACACATGGGGGTCCCTGGCTCCACTTGTATTAGCACATTGCTCAGTGTTTCCTCTTCCTTCCCTGTCTCACTGCAATGTCCGATTCTCTGTCTTACAGCAAAGCAAAAGGCCTCTCAGAAGAAACGCTCTAAATGTGAGACTCTACTAAATCTTGGTAGGTCTGCTGCTCTGTGAGCTCTGTGACTGCTTGGTGTTACCTGTGGGCTCAGTGCAATGAAAGGGATGGAGCTGAGAGGTCTCTGTCAAGTGATTCCTCATCTCTCCCACATTCTCACACACACCGATGATAATAGTCGGCAAATGTGTATTTTGCAGCAGATACCCAATGGTCAGTGCTTGTGAGATTCCCAGCAGGGAGATGGGTTTGCAGTGACAAACTGTGTCAGATTCTGTCCCACTAACCCTGGGCAGTTGCTCAGTGACTCTATTCTCCTTAAAGGAAATGACACTGCAAGGTCAATGATGCTCTGTGAGATGATTCCATCCCTGAGACTGTTGAATGCACAGGACATAGGGAGGGTGATTAACCCCTGGCACAAGCTCCCCAGAGCAGTGGTAAATTCTCCATCTCTTGATGGCGTCAGATCCAGACTGGGCAACTTTCTGGAAGCTGCTGTAGTGAAATCTGAGTTATTGGGTTTGGTGCAATGGTAATTGGGTGAGATTCTGGTTTGTGTTGCACAGAAGGTCAGAGTAGATGTTCTAATGGTCCCATCTAACCTTAAACTCTATGAATCTGTGACATTCGCTCTCTTGAGCTGTGTTAATAGACACAGCAGCACCATTTTTGAAAGTCCACATGTCTAATTTATTCCACTGTGAACTTTTCAATATTTAGTAACAATATTGGTTTGTATTGTGATGGTGCTGAGTGGTGCTGACCCATTCTGCTGGGCACTGCGCACACATGCAGGGAAATACAGATGACAGGTGCAGACAATGGATACAACATGCCAGCGCAGTGACTGGGGTTCTCACGGCAATCACAACCTGGAAGAGACCTAAGAATCCCCCTCTTTCATCTCCTTTGCCCTCTGCCATGCCCCATTGTGGCCACCATTCCTCCAGCTGGGGAGGGCTGGATGAGACTCCCCTAGCAATCAATGCTGTTCTGTAACTAGCCAGAGGGGTCGCTGTGGAGTAACTGACCCCACCCCATGGTTCTACTAGCCCTGCAGCACCAGCCCAAGGCCTGCTCTACACACAGCCCTGCACCAGTTTAACTCAAGGTGTGTTTTGAAACCTAATTAGTTAAACTGGTTCCAGTGTGTGTGTAGAAAGGGGCTAAGGAGTAGGAAACTTCCCCATGTCTCCTGCATGTTGGTGCATGTCACTAACCGCCAGCCCTGCTCCCGTCAAACCTGCCAGCTCCTGCACTGGGGCTGGGAGTGTGGGGTGTCTGTGACTAACCCCAGTCATTAGGGAGTGTACAGCACCACCCAGTGTGTGACTCTGGGTCTGACTCTTTTCTCTTCCCCATTTCAGAGACTGAGAAGAAGACCTGGGAATCAGGTAATTGGCTAAACCCTAGTAAACGTGTGTCTGTGCTTTCATGCTACAGTGAGATAGAAATATCACCACATGCACTGTGTGGACCTTAGTCACCTTCGTGATCATCTCCCCCTACCCTGGAAATAGCCAAACACTGCAGGGTTTGCAGCTCAGATTTCAGTATCATCCTCAACATCAAAGAGTGAATGTAATGCACATAAGATGGCAGGACTCAGGCTATATCTACACTGCCCAACAGGTCAGATTACGGGGGTGTGAATAGCAACGCGCACCAAAGTGCTGCCTGGTAACTAACAACCCCGTGTGGATGCTGTGGGTGTGAACTGAAAGGTCTCTACCTTACATTTCCATAGTCATATCTGAAGAGGACCGACTAGGTCCATTCAGTGTTCAGTTACAGCACAGCACTTTGGTGTGTGCTGCAAATCACACCCTCATAGGCCAAACTACTGGGCTGTATAAACAAGCCCTGAGTCAGGGGCTGGGCAAACTTCCTCCATGCAGGTCTGTGGTTACACCTGCAAAATGGCTGCTATCCCAATGCTGGGCTCCCCACTTGCACACAGCTCTGCCACTGCCCCATAGTGCTCACCCACTGTCTCCCCACAGCACCAGTGCACCACCAGTGCCCCTCAATCCCCACCCACTGCCTCCCTGCTACATCAGCCCTGAGCTCCTCAGTCCTGTCCAGTTCTGTTACTCCCGCCACCACCCTTGCACACAGCATGTGTGTGAGGTCAATGGAAGCGGTCCTGGAATTGAGCTTTGCAAGGGGTCCCCATATTAGAAACACTGCCACTGCCTGCACCCCCACACACACACATCCCAGCCCTGGGCTGCCTCCCACAGCTCTGTTCTGTTGGCATCCCTCAATCCGCACCCACAGCTTCCCTGCTATCCCAGCCCATAGCTCCTCAGTCCTGTCCTGTTTCCCCATATCCTAATCTAAGCCTGGGCACCAAAGAAACAGAGCCTCCAAATACTAGTACACTCTATATGGGCTCTGTGAGGTGCACTGTGATGGGCCCCACCATCCACATTGTTCTCACAAGAGCTGGGGCAGGACCTGACCCATGTATCTAGGGGTGGATGGAAAATCCAGTTCCACACAGCCCCACGGAGCCCTGCCCCAGCTAAGCTCCTGCCAACCACTAACCCTAGAGTTACACACTTCTGCAAATCGGCACCACAAAGGGATTGGGCACAACTCAGAAATAGAAGGTCTGAGGCTGGGTGACAGGCTGCAGCCGTGCAGGCCTCTCTCTATGTGATACATGTTCTGGTGTGACGCTCCCTTCCCTTACTCCCTGCAGTCCCATAAGCTGCCCCCAGTGGCAATTTGTGGGCTCTGTTTAGGGGTTGATCTGGCATTTTGTCTGTTGTTCATTAACAAGAGTTTTGTCTGATGTGTCCTGTCAGTTCTGACACCCTTGGCTCAATGGGTACGTCTACACTGGAGCTGGGAACGAGCTTCCCAGCTCGGGTAGCCAAACACATACTAGCTCTGCTTGACTAGTGCACTGACAATAGCAATGCAGCTAGGATAGCAGGGGCAGTGGCTCAGAGTAGCCGCCTAAGTCCATACCCAGGGGTTCTGAGAGGGTCTGTATTTGAGTATCTAGCCCAAGTTGCTGCATGTGCTACCCCTGCCCAGGCCCACAGACAGCACTTCTAGGCCCCAGCGCAAAACAGTCAATGGGAGCTCTTCTGGCATGGCCAGGGCTTCCACATGCCCGCCAGGCTGCCTTCACCGCTGCCCGGGCCCCTGGGCAATTGCGCCCTTTGCCCCGCACCCATCATCAGCAGGTATGACACTGGCTACCCTGCTGATTTTAGCTCACTTGCTTGAGCAGATCTAATTCGTATCTGCCTGCACAAACTGGGAAGCTTGCTTCCATCTGCAGTGGAGATGTACCCAGAGTTTGGAAAAAACTCACGTCACTGTGCTTCGAACAACCCACATTGAATGACCATAGTCTCCTTCTGTTCTCTCCCCAGAGTACCAGGAGCTGCGTGAGACAATTGGTAAGTTTTTCCACCTCCCCATTAGAGCCCCTGGGCAGAGGCTCCCAGCCACACACGATGTTGAGCAGATACAGAAGCACCAATACCGCAGGGCAGGGCTGAGTGAAGTTTGGGCAAAAATACAAATCCCATTACAGTGACCACAGTCCGACGGCAACACTGTGAGCTCTCTGCAGCAGACACAGGGTTATCGCTCTCATGTCTGGATAGACAGAGAGATGTCACCTTGGCTTGGACAATCCAAGGCCAATCACAGTCTTCTGATGGAGCAGGAGGGGGTCAGCCGCTTTCTATAGATGACTGCTGCAGCACAGGCTCTTCTGGGACACTTCTGAAAATGTAGAGATGAGCAAGAGACCAGACTCAGACTCACATTTCCATGCTTTATTGCCAAGAGCAGATCGCAGATTTGAGCTCCAATAATCAGCATGTCCATCCCCTAGTTGTACCTGGAGAGCATAATTTCGATTCTTCAAAAGGCTGTTAGTAACACAGAAAAGGAATTCCCCTGAGACAGAAGGGTTGAGAAGGTCAGAGCTGTATCAGGATCCAGACCCATGTCTTCTATGAAGGTTAGTGGGGTGGTATAGCTCAGTGGTTTGCGCATTGACTTGCTAAACCCAGGGTTATGAGTTCAATCCTTGAGGGGGCCATTTAGGAATCTGGGGCAAAAATCTGTCTGGGGATTGGTCCTGCTTTGAGCAGGGGGTTGGACTAGATAATCTCTTGGGGTCCCTTCTAACCCTAGTATTCTATGATTAGATGCTTTGCAAATCCCAGGGCTCCTGTGTTTTGGTGCGTCTCACTAACCACCAGCCCCACACCTAACAAAGCTGCTGGGGCTAAGAGTGAGGCTGTGGGGTGTCTGTAACTAACCCCAGTTGTTATGGGGCACACAGCACCTGTCTCTAACTCTTTTCTCCTCCCTATTTCAGATGTTGAAAGGAAGGCCATTGAATCAGGTACTTCACTAAACCCCTACTTAACGTGTGTCTCTGCTTCTGCTTTCACACTGTCACAAGAAAGAAAAATCCCCTGTACGATGTATGGACTTGAGTCTCCTTCATGATCATCCCTCCCTGCCCTTGGAAGTAACAAATGCGACAATTTGCAGTATCCTCTGGGCTTCCTCCCGCAGCCCCAGCTCTGTTTGCATCCCTCAGTCCCCCGCCCACCCTGGCTTCCCTGCTATTCCAGCCCTCAGCTCCTCAGCTTCTCAGTCCTGTCCTGTTTCCCCCCATCCCAGTCTAGGCCTGGGCTTTAAATGAACGGAGCCTCCAAAACCTTCTATGCTTTGTGTGGGCGTTGAGGTGCACTCTGATGGGACCCACCACCCAGCCTGTTCCACTGGGAGCAGAGACTGTATGTGACCCCATGTCTTTAGTGGTGGAGAGTAAATCCAGTACCACAAAGCCCCACCGAGCCCTTCCCCAGCTAAGTTCCTGCCAGCACTAACCCTAGAGTTGCACACTTTTACAAATCAGTACCACAAAGGGATTGCACAGCCTAGAAATAGGAGGTTTGAGGGCAGGTGACAGGCTGCCGCAGTGCAGGCCTTTCTCTCTGTGACACGTGTTCTGATGTGAAGATCCCCCTCCTCATTCCTGGCAGTGCCATCTGCTGGAGGTGCTGCCCCCAGTGTCAATTTGTGGGCTGTGTTTCAGGGCTGATCTGGGACCTTGTCTTGTTGTTCATTAACAACAGTTTTGTCTGACACGTCCAGTCAGTTCTAACACTCTTGGCTCACC
The DNA here is from genome assembly GCF_011386835.1 of Chrysemys picta bellii. Lineage (NCBI taxonomy): Eukaryota > Metazoa > Chordata > Testudines > Emydidae > Chrysemys > Chrysemys picta. Next base: position 14,608,209 of record NC_088807.1, on the reverse strand, counting down.
AGGTACATCTACACTGTAGCAGGGAGCGAGCTTCTCAGGTCAGGTAGCCGACTCATGCTAGCTCTGCTTGAGTGTCATGACCAGGGCGTGGGCGGTCAGGCCTAGAGGGTGGAACAGGGGTCTGATGTGAGGAAGCAGCAGATTCAGGTTGCCAGGAGATCGGAGTCAGGGGGTAGGAGCAGGTAACAGAAGGGAAGCAGAACTGGGCAGGGAAAAGCCCATTTTCGTGAACAACATTCTGGTCCTGTTCTTGGTTTAAATAGAAACTTGAGCGTGTAGTTCTGGTAGCTGTCAGCAGGTCAGTGGGTTGGAACTTACAGGGTGAGAATAGACCTGTGGGTCAGGCTTCAAGACATCTGGCATCAGTCCCTTGTCAAGTGAAGCCCTCTGGTCAATGTTAGAGCGGGCATTGTGGGATAATTGTTATGGAATGCTCATATTAGCGTGGGGGTGTCTTTTCGGGAGAAGAGGTGGTGCGGGAATGGCATCTCCATGGAAGGGGTGGTGCAAGAGCACTGGCTCGGTGAGAAGGGGCAGCATGAGGGTAGGTCTTCAGGGGATTGGGTAGCACATGGAGGGGGGGGCCTCAGGGAAAGCAGCAAGTGCGGGGCTTTAGCGGGAGGGGTGGCTCAGTGGGTTGCGTCCATGGTACGGCTACAGGTGGGCCCCCCACTTTTAGGTAGCTTCCGTTGCTCCACCCTCATCACACTCTGCTCAGAACAACCCTTACTGAACCCATGATGGTCTCTTTTTCTTCTCTCCCCAGAATGCCAGGAGCTGCGTGAGAAGCTTGGTAAGTTCATCCACCTCCCCAGCAGAGCCCCTGGGCAGAGGATCCCAGCCACACACGGTGCTGAGCAGACATAGAAACACCAACACTGCAGGGCAGGACTGAGTGAAGATTGAGCAAAAATACAAATCATATTACAGTAATCCCAGTCCCAAGGCAGCACTGAGAGCTCTCTGCAGCAGACACAGGGTTACCTGCTCTCATGTTTGGATAGACAGACAGCTGTTACCTTGCGTTTGAGAATCCAATGCCAATCATATTGTTCTGGTGGAACAGGAGGGGACCACCCACTTTCTATAGATAACTGCAGCAGTGCAGGCTCTTCTGGGCCACTTCTGAACATGTGGAGATGAGGAATAGATCAAACTCATACTCACATTTCCATGCTTTGTTGTCAAGACCAGATCCCTGATGTGAGCTCCAATAATCAGCACATGCATCTCCTAATTATACCTGGAGTGTGTAGCTTTGTTGCTACTAAGGGCTGTTAGTAACACAGAAAAGGAATTACCCTTAGACGGAAGGGTTGAGAATGTCAGAGCTGTATCGGGATCCAGACCCACATCTTCCATCAAGGTTAGATGATTTGTAAATCCCAGGGCTCCTGTGTGTTGGTGCATATCACTAACCGCCAGCCCCACTCATATTAAAGCTGAGGGCTCCTGTCTTGGGGCTAGGAGTGAGGTTGTGCAGTGTCTGTAACTAACCCCAGTCGTTATGGGGCACACAGCATCACACAGCGCCTGTCTCTGTCTCTAACTCCCTTCCACTCCCTATTTCAGATGCTGAGAGGAAGGCCTTTGAAGCAGGTACTTCGCTGACCCCCTACTTAACGTCTGTCTGTGCTTTCACACTGTCACAAGAAAGAAAAATCCCCTGTACAATGTATGGACTTGAGTCTCCTTCATGATCATCCCTCCCTGCCCTTGGAAGTAACAAATGCGGCAGAATTTGCAGTATCCTCTGGGCTTCCTCCCGCAGCCCCAGCTCTGTTTGCATCCCTCAGTCCCCAACCCACCCACCCTAGCTTCCCTGCTATTCCAGCCCTCAGCTTCTCAGTCCTGTCCTGTTTCACCCCATCCCAGTCTAGGCCTGGGCCTTGACTGAACAGAGCCCCCAGAACCTTCTATGCTTTGTGTGGGCGTTGTGAAGTGCACTCTGATGGGACCCACCACCCAGCCTGTTCCACTGGGAGCAGAGACTGTATGTGACCCCACATCTTTAGTGGTGTAGAATAAATCCAGTACCACAAAGCCCCACCGAGCCCTTCCCCAGCTAAGCTCCTGCCAGCACTAGCACTAGAGTTGCACACTTTTACAAATCAGCACAACAAAGGGTTGCACAGCCTAGAAATTGGAGGTTTGAGTCCGGGTGACAGGCTGCTGCAGTGAAAGCCTCTTCTGTGACACGTGTTCTGATGTGGTGATCCCTCTCCTCATTCCTGGCAGTGCCGTCTGCTGGAGGTGCTGCCCCCAATGTCAATTTGTAGGCTGTGTTTCAGGGCTGATCTGGGACCTTGTCTTGTTGTTCATTAACAACAGTTTTGTCTGACACGTCCAGTCAGTTCTAACACTCTTGGCTCACCAGGTACATCTACACTGTAGCAGGGAGCGAGCTTCTCAGGTCAGGTAGCCGACTCATGCTAGCTCTGCTTGAGTGTCATGACCAGGGCGTGGGCGGTCAGGCCTAGAGGGTGGAACAGGCGTCTGATGTGAGGAAGCAGCAGATTCAGGTTGCCAGGAGATCGGAGTCAGGGGGTAGGAGCAGGTAACAGAAGGGAAGCAGAACTGGGCAGGGAAAAGCCCATTTTCATGAACAACATCCTGGTCCTGTTCTTGGTTTAAATAGAAAGTTGAGCATGTAGTTCTGGTAGCTGTCAGCAGGTCAGTGGGTGGTGGGTTGGAACTTACTGGGTGAGAATAGACCTGAGAGTTAGGCTTCAAGACATCTGGCATCAGTCCCTTGTCAAGTGAAGCCTTCTGGTCAATGTTGGAGCAGGAATTTTGGGAAAATTCTTATGAAAAGCTCATACTAGCGCAGGGGTGTGTTTTTGGGGGAAGAGGTGGTGCAGATATGGGGTTTTGGGGGAAGAGGTGGTGCGAGACCACTGGCTCGGTGAGAAGGGGCAGTGTGAGGGTGGGTCTTCAGGGGGATTGGGTAGCACGTGGGGGGGCTCAGGGAAAGGGGCAGAAGAAGTGCAGGGCTTCAGGGGGAGGGGCGGCTCAGTGGTTTGGGTGCACGGTACGGCTGCAGGTGGCCCCCCACTTTTAGGGAGCTTCCGTCGCTCCAGGCCCATGACCCTCTGCTCAGAACGACCCTTACTGAACCCATGATGGTGTCCTTTTCTTCTCTCCCCAGAGTGCGACAAGCTGCATGAGAAGCTTGGTAAGTTCATCCACCTCCCCGGCAGAGCCCATTGGCAGAAGTTCCCAGCAACACACGGTGCTGAGCAGACACAGAAGCACTAACACTGCAGGGCAGGGCTGAGTGAAGTTTGGACAAATCACATTACAGTAACCCCAGTCCCACAGCAGCACTGTGAGCTCTCTGCAGCAGACACAGGGTTATCTGCTCTCATGTCTGGATAGACAGACAGGTGTCACCTTGGCTTTGAGAATCCAATGCCCATCACATTATTCTGATGGAGCAGGAGGGGGCCAGCCACTTTCTATAGATGACTGCAGCAGTGTAGGCTCTTCTGGGCCACTTCCCAGAATGTGGAGATGAGCAAGAAACCAGACTCATACTCACGTTTCCATGCTTTGTTGCTAAGGCCACATCCCAGATGTGAACTCCAATAATCCGCACGTCCATCCCCTAGTTGTACCTAGAGTGGGTAGCTTTGTTGCTACAAAGGGCTGTTAGTAACGCTGAAAAGGAATTCTCCTGAGACGGAAGGGTTGAGAATGTCAGAGCTGTATCGGATCCAGACCCACGTCCTCCATCAAGTTTAGATGCTTGGCAAGTCCCAGGGATCCTGCATGTTGGTTCGTATCACTAACCGCCAGCCCCACTCCTATCAAAGCTGCTGGCTTCTGTGCTGGGGCTGGGATTGAGGCTGTGGAGTGTCTGTAAATGACCCCAGTCATTAAGGGGCACACAGCGCCTGTCTCTGTCTCTAACTCTTTTCTGCTCCCTATTTCAGATGCTGAGAGGAAGGCTTTTGAAGCAGGTACTTCACTAACCCCCTACTTAACATGTGTCTGTGCTTTCACACTGTCACAAGAAAGAAAAATCCCCTGTACAATGTATGGACTTGAGTCTCCTTCATGATCATCCCTCCCTGCCCTTGGAAGTAACAAATGCGGCAGAATTTGCAGTATCCCTGGGCTTCCTCCTCCAGCCCCACCTCTGTTTCCATCCCTCAGTCCCCCACCCACTGCTTTCCTGCTATTCCAGCCCTCAGCTTCTCAGTCCTGTCCTGTTTCCCCCCATCCTAGCCTAGGCCTGGGCCTCGAATGAACAGAGCCTCCAAAACCTTCTATGCTTTGTGTGGGCTTTGTGAGATGCAGTCTAATGGGACCCACCACCCAGCCTGTTCCACTGGGAGCTGAAACTGTATGTGACCCCATGTCTTTAGTGGTGTAGAATAAATCCAGTACCGCAAAGCCCCACCGAGCCCTTCCCCAAGTAAGCTCCTGCCAGTACTAACGCTAGAGTTACACACTTTTGCAAATCAGCACAACAAAGGGATTGCACAGCCTAGAAATTGGAGGTTTGAGGCCGGGTGACAGGCTGCCGCAGTGAAGGCCTCTCTCTATGTGACACATGTTCTGGTGTGATGCTCCCTCCCCTCATTCCTGGCAGTGCCATCTGCTGGAGGTGCTGTCCTCAGTGTCAATTTGTGGGCTCTGTTTCAGGGCTTATCTGGGAACTTGTCTGTTGTTCATTACCAACAGTTTTCGCTGACACTCTTGACTCACAATGTACATCTACACTGTAGCTGGGAGCGAGCTTCTCAGCCCAGGTAGCTGATTCATGCTAGCTCTGCTCGAGTGTCATGACCAGGGCATGGCAGTCATGCCTAGTGGTTGGAACAGGAGTCAGGTGTGAGTAAGCAGCAGAGTCAGGTTCCCAGGAGATCGGAGTCAGGGGGTAGGAGCAGGTAATACAAGGGAAGCAGAACAGGGCAGGAAAAAGCCTATTTGCATTGACAACATCCTGGTCCTGTTCATGGTTTAAATGGAAAGTTGAGGTTGTAGTTCTGGTAACTGCCAGCAGTTCAGTGGGAGGTGGGTTGGAACTTCCTGGGTGAGAAGAGCCCTTTGGGTCAGGCTTCAAGATATCTGGCATCAGTCCCTTGCCAAGTGAAGGCCTCTGGTCAATGCTGGACCGGTCATTTTGGGAAAATTCTTATGGAATGCTCATACTAGCGCAGGGGTGTGTTTTCGGGGGAAGAGATGGCACAGGAATGGGGTCTCGGGAGAAGGGGTGGTACTAGAGCACTGGCTCGGTGAGAAGGGGCAGAATGAGCGTGGGTCTTCAGGGGGATTGGGTAGCACCGGGGGGGCCTCAGGGAAAGGGGCAGGACAAGTACAGGGCTTCAGGGGGAGGGGTGGCTCAGTGGGTTGGATCCATGGTACGGCTGCAGGTGGCCCCCCACTTTTAGGGAGCTTCCGTCGCTTCAGTCCTGTGACACTCTGCTCAGAACGACCCCTGCTAAACCCATGATGGTCTCCTTTTCTTCTCTCCCCAGAGCGCAGCAAACTGCATGAGAGGACTGGTAAGTTTATCTACCTCCCCCACAGAGCCCCTGGGCAGAAGCTCCCAGTAACACATGGTTCTGAGCAGACAGACACTGCATGGCATGAGTGAAGTTTGGGCAAACATACAAATCACATTACATCACCGCAGCTCCACTGCAGCTCAGTAAGCTCTGTGCAGCAGACATACGTCTACCTGCTCTTATGTCTCGATAGTCAGACACGTGTCACCTGGCCTTTGACAATCCAATGCCAATCACATTTTTTAATGCAACAGAAGGGGACTAGCCGCTTTGTACAGATGACTGTAGCAGTGCAGGCTCTTCTGGGCCACTTCCCAGAACGTGGCTCATGTTTCCATGTTTTGTTGCCAAAACCAGATCTCAGATGTGAGCTCCAATCATCTGCATGTCCACTCCCTAGTTACACCTGGAGTGTGTAGCTTGTTAGTAACACAGAAAATGAATTCCCCTGAGACAGAAGGGTTGAGAATGTTAGAGCTCTCCAGCCCCACAGCTCTGCCAGTTACCCTCAGTCCTGACCTGCAGCTAGTGGTGGAATTAGTCATATGCAAGCCGTACACTTTCAGGGAATCCTGAGGCACCGAGGGGCCCCTTGAAAGCCAGATCTCACTCACCAGGTGTCAGCAGCTCCATCTGCCCTATTGAAATCAATAGTGAAGCTCCCATTTATTTCAATGGGGCAGGATTTCATCTGTTACTGTCAATGTTGTAACCTATCCATTAAAAAAAAAAATCATTGTTTACTGGCTCCTTTTACAAAAACTAGTATTGAAATTCTTGACATTGTTGTAAATAAGTTCACAAGAAGAGTGTTAATTAGCAGAGAATGTTTCTCAAAATCTTTAAAGTTAAATCAATTTATGGTGGTCCAGATTGAAAATCTGATTGTTACTGTTGTCTTTGATGAATGCAGCCAAGTTATTCTAGTGGCAGAGCTGGGGGTGGGATTCAATGATAGGGCTAGGTGAGGTATTCATACAGAACATTATGCTTATGTATCTTCCTAAATCAGGAAGAATCTTGGGTCTGAAAATGACTTTCTGTGAGGGTAACTGTATCAAAATAGGCAACTCTCTTCTTACTTGCCACTTTGTCTTCAGAGAACATGGAAGACAAGTCTAGATTTCAGTCACTCTTCGTACTTTATTAATTGTTGGGTTTGAAAGTACTGAAAATTATCAATGGGGCTTATGACAGACACTGAGGTTATTTAGGGAGAACTATTCAGTGTCACAACTTAGTTCTCAGCAGGAAGCTGCCTCTCTGAGTGTGGTAGGGAGTGGTCAGCCCAATTGTCAGTTCCAGCTAAAGAATTCATTGTTGTAAGAGGATAGATTGACAGGGAAGAACATGTTGTTCACAGTTTGCAGTATTTACCCAGCTCATGTGAAATGACAAGAAAACTATTCCTGATGCTGACACACACTTTTTATATGACCACAGTCAAGTCTCTTCTGCTGCCTGTGCCTCAGTTTACACCTCTGTAAAATGAGGATACAATTTCTTACCCACCTTTATAAAACACTGATACCTACTGCTGGGAGAGCACTATTCACTGACCAAAAGCTTTGTGAATGCAGCCAGCGTCTCATACCATTCCATTCCATGCCATTGCCACGTGCAAATTATACTTAACCAGGAAATACAGATAAGGTACAGAAGCACCATCGGCTTCATATATGGATTTTAGAGCATTTGGAAAAAATTACCTTTTTTTTAGAAAGTGAGCTTCTCTCAACCCTTAACTATTTTTGAACCAGTGCGCCTCCATAAGAGGAGTGTATGGTGATAATGTTTTAATATTATTTAGTAAAAATCCCCAAAGTATTGTTCGTCTTTAGATTATCATTTAGGACAATTTCTAGTTGACAAAAAGAGGTTACATTTTATAATGACAGTTTGGATAAAGCAATGTGCTGACACTTCAATGTGTTTCTTTTTTTCAGTATTTGGCAAGACTGGAAGGAGTAAGTCTGCATGGATTTTTCAGCAGTTTAATTCAGAGAAGATCCACAGGATATACACATATTTACATGATCCTGTCCACATAAATGTCTGTAGCATCTTAGGTTTGATACAGCCTAGAGTGTGATCCCATTAACAGAAGCACATATGCTTTAATCCAACACAGTCCCATGGAATACAACTCAACATTGGGTTTTAAAATCAATAACTGTGAATTTTGTTTAGAGGACTAAGGGTCAGTTTTTAAAGTCATTTAGATACCTAACTCCCATTGAAAGCAATGGGAGTTAGGCAGTTTAATATCTTTAAAAATCAAGCCATAAACTGCTGGTGAATCACAGCTGGTGAATCACAAGCTATGGATTTTAATGCAGAAAATTCTACAATTTAATGAAGAACTGCTGTAAGCTTAACAATTAAGTGTGTTATAATGGTTGATTGGGCTGGAACTTATTTCTCAGGACATATGGATTGTAATAAAAATCAGTTACATTTTGTAACTATGCAGTTTCGATAAAACAATGTGCAGATATTTAAAGAACTGTTTTTCTTTTCCAGAATCTCTCAATAAATTAATAGGTAAGTCTGCCTGAATTTCAACAGGTTCACTCTCTCTCTCCTTCTCTCTCACCCACACACACAGGAGGTGGACAGTGCAAATGAATCCTCACATCCTGCCCTCTGAAGTGTGTGGAAGCAGCTTGACTCTGAAGCAGCCTAAGGACCAATCTTGCAAAATCATCCACACTCAGGCCCCAGTTCTCCGTTCTGGCGCACAGTATGTCCTGGCCAGCCCTCGCTGTGGGTGGGAAGGGAGGAAATGGTGACTTAAAGCCATCTTCGTACTTCTTCGTATTCTGGATCCAGTCCCTGACACTGACAACAGCTCCCTCAGAACTGCTCTTACCTACAGTCAGTTGCCCATGTTCCCAGGAATAGCTGGAGTGCAGTCCCTCCCCATCTTCCCCATGACATAGGCCTTTACTTTGAACCAGGACCGGGCTTACATGTGGATGATGGGGGCCACTGCCCAGTGCACTGTGGTCGGGGAGGGGTGGTGACGTGGTCAAGAGGCAAGGAGAAGGACAGACCTTGGGTGCAAGGTCACAGAAGGAAGGTCGGGTCAATGCAGTGTGGGCGGGTAGGTAGTGGGGCTCTGGGGTGATGGGGGAGTGGGTAGCCTGGGGAGGCAGCAGGGGGCAGGGATGATGATGATGGGATGGATGGAGAGGTAGCGGAGGCCAGGTGTGATGAGGGGTGGGTTGGGAGCCCAGAGAGGCAGTGGGCACAGGGTGGATGTAGAGTCAGTGGGAGGCAGGGGCAATGGGGGTTGGATGGGGGCCAGGGGAGGCAGCGAAGGCCAGGGGTGATGGAGGGGTGGGTCTGGAGCCCAGAGAGGGAAGCCCAAGGAGGCAGCAAGTGCCAGGTGTGCCAAAATACAAGTTCTCCCAGGGTGACATTTTCCCTAAGGCAGCCTGCTTGGAACTGGGGGAGAGGGAGGGGACGGGAGGGTGAAATGCCATGACTCTTCACACTGAACTGCCTTGCCTGGAAAATCCAAACACGCCTGGGGTGTTTCCCAGACCTGAATCCTTCTGTCCTATTTCTGAAGAGTAAATGTAACACCAGCAGACCCCGGTCGCAGGGGACCTTTGGAGCTTAGTGCATGATCCTCTCTCGCATGAACCAAAAGCCAACTGGGTGTTAGCTAAGGTTGTAGCAGACTCATTTTATCTCTCTCTCTCTCTCTCTAACTGGTCTCAGTGCCACTAGATGGGACAGAACACCACATCCAGGAGGTGTGTGCATTACACTTTCACTTGCTTAAAATTAGCCAAAACATAAGTTTTAACATTACATATTTATTACACATTTCATTATTTAGTACATTTTGTAGCTGATAAAAACGATTACCAAAAGACAAGAGAGGGATCCAGACAGATGGGGAACACAATGAGATGACACTGGATAGCATGATGAGCAATGGTTTCAGCTCACCAGCAGCCTGGCTGTTAACATTTTTGTAGGAAAGAAAAAAATGTGTTTCCTAAACTCTGTCCCTCCATCTACCTCTGTCAGATGTCTGATATTAGCTGTGCCTTGAAACAGCAGGAATGATCCATTCACATGACGTATTTCCCACACAAAAACTCTATCAAGATAGAGTTAAGGCTGCAGGCGGTGGCCAGTGCTCCCTCATATGAATTCTTGGACCCTCAGGCACATTGTTCCAGAGAATGTAAAACCATTTCTCTGCTCTGGCTGGCTGTTCCCCCCACCTGCTTCTTCCAGGCCCCTGTGGAGAGGACTGTGGGTGTTAACTGTAGCACCCCCCCCCCCAGGCAAAATCCCTCTGTTCCTTGGGGATTTCTGGACTCCAGACTCCCCAGCCCCTATAGAAGGTTTTTCAGTTAGACCAGGCTCCCTGTCACAGTCCCCCAGAATCCCACACTGGCCTGAAAGACTTACCAGGTTCTCCAGCCCCCTCACGGCCAGCTCTTTGAAAGCATTAAGGCTGCCCCTTAATGCTCTCATGGGGCGGTTGAAGAGCCAAATACAACTTGTTAGAGTGGGATGAGGAGGGCATTAGCAGCAAGTGAAGAGCCCATCCCCAGTTCCATGCCCCAGCATCCACCCTTATCTGAGGTTACGCTCCCTCCATAAACAAATTATCAGTGAAAATGTTCTCCACACCCTAGGACAGACTTCATGGGGCCCAAGGCTAATCAGGATGCAGCCAGATGAACAAGAAAGTTTTTCTCCTCCCCTGTTCCCTACCTGTTGGCTTTTTGTTGCTCCCTGGTCCCAGTGGAGGGGTGTAAGTAATGCAGTAACTCTCCCCATCCCCATTAACTTTAATTATGGAGGTGACATAGCAACTACATACATAGAATGCACCAGGATTTTCCCTTTAACAGGATCTTTATGCTCCTTTCTTTTCAGGAAACAGTTCCATGTAGAAAAAGATCTAGCTCAAGCTTATAATGAGATTCTAGTGTTTTACCTGTACTTGATAGCTCATAGCAGGTTGCTTCCAATACTCCCTTCCTTTGATTTTCCAAATAGCTTATTCCATATCCAACTTCTACAGAAAACTTTAGCTAAATCCTGTAGGGACACAATATTCACACACTCAAATGTTTCCTTCTTTTTGCAGAGGAAGTGAGCAAGAGAAAGGGTAAGTCTACACTGATATTTTTAAACATTATACACTGTGTTGTGTAAGCCCTATACTATTTCATTTCACCACCCATCCCTTTTTTCACATGGTGCCCTGATGCACCAGGATTGTTTTTAAATTTGCAATGGAATAACTGATGAATTATTTGATTGCAAGAAGAGTTAGAAGGCTGTATTTCTCAATCTCTGCATAGGGTCAGACAATAGAGAGGCCACATTTCGTACCATAATCTGAATCTAGCGTTCATGAAAGTAGATGATTTTTTATTTGGATTAATTTTATTACTAAGATAAACACAACTATTGTTAGACTTTACTTTTTGTTATTATTACTTTCCATTTTGACCTGAGTGGTCCGCCAAAGTTTTGAGCTCTGGGAATGTTCCATATGGGAATAGAAATTGATAATGGAATCTGGTATTTTCTTTGGTGGTATCTTGTTTATTTACAAGGAATGCACAAAGTCCTACTTCTCCAAATGCAGGAAGAAACAAAAAGAGGAGACATTCCTTTGTCCGCTGTTGTCAGCCTGCCTTTCCACTCAGCACTCTGTATGGAAAAAAAGCTTTATTTCAGAGCCACTTTACTGTGCTTCTAGGCTGTGTTTCCTTGACTTTCTCTTTCTGCTTTTGTCTTATTTGCTGTGACTCTCTCTGCCTCTGCTTGTGTTGTCCCTGGCTATGTCTACACTACACTTTTGTTGGTCAGGGCTGTGTTTTTTCACACTTCTGACCAACAAAAGTTTTACCAACAAAAAAGCGCCAGTATAGACAGTGCTATGTCACCGGGAGATGCTCTCCCACTGACAAAGCTACCGCCGCTCATTGGGGGGTGGTTTTATTTTGCTGGCAGAAGAGCTCTCTCCTGCCAGCAAAGAGTGACTACACGGGAGCCCTTACAGCAACACAGTTGTAGCAGCACAGCTTGTGCTGCTATAAGGTCTGTAGTGTAGCGATAGCCTCTGTTTCACTGAGATTGGCTCTACACTACAGAGTTAGGTCAACATAAGGCAGCTTATGTCAACCTAACTATGTCAGTGTCTACACTACAGCCTCCCTCCTGCCAATGTAAGTGCCCTACTCCGGCAACTAATAACTCCACCTGCACAAGAGGCAAACAGCTTATGTCAGTGTAGTTAGGGCGATGCAGTGTCTGTGTAGACACTGTGTTCCTTATGACAGCTGTTGACTGTCTTGTCAATTTCATGACTCTGCTGGATATGAAAACTGGCTCCCAGCTCCTCAGCTGGGCTATTGCCACATCTCCACTCTAAGCTGGGCTGCCACCTAGGCTCCCCACTTCCTGCTGGGAGTCCTGTTGCTCCCTGGGGTCCCAGCTCCCCACAAGGAGCACGGCAACTGACCAGACTCTGGGCACAGATCTACCCGCTGGAGGCAAGAAGCCCCGGCCAACTTCCTCCTTGCACTTGGCTATGAGTGTGGAGGCGAAAAGCCCGGGGGGGCAGCTGGGCTCCTGGTGGGGAGATGAGAGCACTGACTCTCAGCCCCTCACACTGCCCATCTTCAGTCGGTGCAAGTACTTCTGGTGAGGACACGCATCACTGACAGAAGGGGGGTAACGTGGACACCAGCCTCCACAGTAATTACTGTGGTGGCTGTAAGTCAACCTTACATAGGTCGATTTAGGATTGTAGTGCAGACATGCCCAAAGACAGTGAATGCCCCTTCGAGCTCTCGGCCACAAAGTCCAAATTACTGGGTAGGCTCTTATACTCCCTTTGTTTTAGGTGGGGCTGTTTATCTGTCTCTCATGGCCATTTTAAATGGGGTGGGGGTGGAGGTCACACAGCTTAGAGTAGGTTTAACACAACACACTATGAAGCCGATAGCTTAGTACAATTTCATATCTAATATAATTCTAGCCCCCCTTTTGAAGATTATTGGGTAATCGGAGAGTCACTGGAGCAAAGGGACTGGAACCTGGGTCTCCCCCTCCTCTAACTACTGGCCTACAGAATCTTGTGGCCTTGTTAGTTAACCTTTTCCTGTCTGCATCGAATCCTGGTCTGCAGATGCAGTGCTTTCTAATCCAGTCAACGTCCATTCTCCCTGCATGCCATGTCTATGGCATTGCGGCCAGGCACAATGGTAACTGTTAAGACTGGAAGCCTCTGATTCAGGAGGAATCTATCGCTTTTCACATGCCCTAGCCTCACCCTCAGGGACTGCACAGGATGGAGAGTTCGGGGGACTTGAAGAAACCTGACGCACTGCTTTGGAAAATCCCCCTCAGCACCCAACCCAGCCTTGCACCATACTGTGAGCACACAGCTGAACATTTTTGCCCATGCAAAGTGCATTTGTATAAAGTTTCACTCTATGTATTTATTTTCCAGATATTCCTCAGGAGGAAAAGGGTGAGTTCCTATTAATAACTGAAAGGTGGCTTTCAACCTGATGAACAGAGGAGACCAGAAGATTGGGGGATTCTAAATATGATTTCTGATGAGTAGCCATGAAATGTGAATACTAAATATTCAAATTTAGTACCAATTGTTGGGTAGAAACTATTGCCATCTGATGGCAATTGGGTGGTCTATAGAGAGTGGAGTTCATGGGAAGAGTCCAGTTCATGCAGAAAAATATTCAGCTCTCACATCAGACCCCAGCCCGCCACCACAACTGGCCATGTTCATATATGTATTGTGGCAGAGCTCTGACCTTGTCCCTGTGGGTCCTGCACTTCCAGGCCATTTATGCTAGCTTCAGAGACTCACTGCAACCCTCCACATAGCCCTTCTCTCTCTAGGGCCAGGGATACAGTCCACTGAGCCCTTTTCATCATAAGCCAGCAAGGAGGTTGGTGAGAGAACTCCCACAGTCTCTGTTGCCCTACGGCCTCATACCAAAACAGTTTAGCCTCCTGTCCTGACAGGGGCCTGGCTTCCCCTCCCAGGAGATATTTCTGTAGTGGTGGGTTGGGGGGAACCCGGGCCTGCCCTCTACTCCAGGTTTGGGCTCAGGGACCCTAACGGTAGCAGCTGTTGGCAGCCAACCTTTCACTGCCAGAGTTCCTACATTTCCCTGGGCCACTTCCCCACAGCTCTCCTGCTTCTCCACTCTTACCTTAGGGCTCCCTTACCAATGACTTGAGGATGTCTTCATTAACCAGCCCTTCAGCCACACTTCCTCTCCCCTGGCTCTCCTCTGCCTAACTGGAGTGAGTCATTTTATAGTATCAGAGGGGCCTTAATTAGAGTCAGGTGGTCACATTAGCTTAATAGCCTCACCTGACTCTTTGCAGGTTAATTAGAGTCAGGTGTTCTCATTAGCCTGGAGCAGCCTCTGCTCTGGTCAGTCAGGGAACGGAAAACTGTTCATCCAGTGGTCAGTAGTATATCTTCCTTCTGCTCGTCTGCTGTGGGCGCTGTTCGGGGTTCTCTGCTCGGTGTCCCACAGGAGCCAGGTGCTCTCCTTCCTTTGGGAGAGGGGGTACTCTGTGGTTTTCCTGCAGGAGACCCATATGGATCTGGCCGCCAAAGACAGCTGGTGGCTGGAATGGGGGACAGGGTCTACTTTAGCCGTTTCACAGTTCGTATGGCTGGAGTAGCGACCCTGTTCTTCCCTGACCTACGGCCCGAGGTGCTGGGGGTCACCGAGGCTGTGCCAGGCCACCTGCTGCACCTCTGGGTCCGCATGGAGGAGCTTGTGGTCAATCTTGTCAACGTTTAGCCCCGACATCGGGCCCAAAGCGGTTGCATTTCTATCAGTATGGGGCCACCTTCCTCGGCTCCTTGGATCCTTGCAAGTGCCTGATCCTGGGCGGGGACTTTAACACCACCCTCGAGGAACGAGACCGCTCAGGGACCAAGCAATGCCCGACTGCTGCGGACGTCCTCTGGGAGATCATTGAACATCACTCCCTAGTGGACGTCTGGTGCAACCACCACCCGGATGACGTCTAGATGTTCACCTTCGTCCGGGTGGAGGCCCATCGGTCGCGCCACTCCCTGCTGGACCGCATCTACTTGTCATGTTTCCACCTTTCATGGGCCCACTCCTCCTGCGTTCGGCCAGCCCCATTTTCAGATCACCATCTTGCCACTGTGACGGCCTCTCTCTGCAGGGAGAGGCTGGGGCCGGCCTATTGGAACTTTAATAACAGTTTGCTGGAGGATGCGGGCTTCGTGACGTCCTTCCGGGAGTTCTGGCTGGCCTGGCGAGGGTAGAGGCGCGCCTTTCCCTCGGCGTGGCGGTGGTGGGACGTGGGGAAGGTGCGCGCCTGGCTCTTCTGCCGCACTACACCTGGGGCACCAGCCGACAGAGGGATGCGGCGATAGAGCAGTTGGAACGGGAGGTCTTAGAGCTGGAGAGGCATCTGGCCATCAGCCCCAAGGATCCATCCCTCTGCAGAGCATGCTGGGAGAAGCAAGAGGCGCTCCGGGCCCTTGTGGACAGTCGGGCACGGGCTGCCTTTGTTCGATCCTGCATCTGCCTCCTTCGGGAGATGGATTGTGGCTCCCGCTTCTTCTATGCCCTGGAAAAAAGGGAGGGGGCTAAGAATCACGTCACCTGCCTCCTGGCAGAGGACAGCTCCCCCCTCACGGATCCAGTGGAGATGTGTGGGAGGGCCAGGGCCTTCTACACAAACCTTTTCTCCCCAGATCCGACTGATCCTAACACTTGCAGAGTGCTCTGGGATGGACTCCCGACGGTCAGCGCAGGTGACTGTGATCGGCTAGAGCTACGTCTCACTCTGGCCGAGTTCTCGGAAGCCCTCCGTCGCATGCCCACCAATAAATCTCCGGGCATGGACGGGCTGACCGTGGAGTTCTACTGCGTGTTCTGGGATGTCCTCAGCCCAGACCTAGTCACCATCTGGGCTGAGTCCTTGCAGAGCGGGGTCCTCCCTCTTTCATGCAGGTGAGCTGTGCTCGCCTTATTGCCGAAGAAGGGGGACCTCCGTGACTTATGGAATTGGCGTCCCATCTTGCTCCTCAGCATGGACTACAAAGAGGTAGCGAAGGCCATCTCGCTGCGGCTAGGGTCCGTGCTGGTGGACGTGGTCCACCCAGACCAGACTTACACCGTCCCGGGCCGCACCATCTTCGATAACCTGTATCTGGTCCGGGACTTCTTGGAGCTTGGGTGTAGGGATGGTCTGTCGTTCACCCTCCTGTCCCTGGATCAGGAGAAGGCGTTCAACAGGGTGGGCCATGGGTACCTCCTGAACACTCTGCGAGTGTTTGGCTTTGGACCCCAGTTCTTGGGTTTTTTGCAGGTGTTGTACACTTCCGCAGAGTGTCTGGTCAGGCTCAACTGGACCTTGACCGAACCAGTCAGCTTTGGGCGAGGAGTATGGCAGGGGTGCCCCCTCTTGGGCCAACTGTATGCTCTGTCTCCTCTGCTGGAGGCTGATGGGGTTGGTGCTCTGAGAGCCGGAGCTGCGGCTGGTCCTGAAGGCGTACGCCGACAACGCGCTCCTCATGGTCCAGGACCTGGGTGACTTGGTGTGGGTGGAGGCTTGCCAGGCCATCTACTTGGCAGCCTCCTCGATCCGGGTCAACTGGGTCAAGAGCTCTGGTCTGGTGGTCGGGGACAGGTGGCAGGCGAACTCCCTCCCACCTGCGCTTTAGGCCATCCGGTGGAGCGCGGGTCTGCTGCTCTATTTCGGCGTTTACCTTTTTGCCACGCATCCGTCTCGACTGGAGAACTGGCATGGTTTACAGAGCAGGGTGACGGAGTGGTTCCGGAAATGGACAGGACTACTCTGGTGTCTCTCCCTTCGAGGGAGGGCACAGGTGCTCAATCAACTAGTCCTGTCCATCCTCTGGTACCAGCTCAACACCCTGGTCCTGGCCCCGGATTTCCTGGCCAACTTCCGGATGGCAATTCTGGAGTTCTTTTGGCCAGGACTGCACTGGGTCTCTGCAGGGGCCCTCCACCTGCCCCTGGAGGAGGGAGGGCAGGGCCTGAAGTGCCTGCACACTCAGGTCCATGTCTTCCGCCTCCAGGCCCTTCAGAGGCTCCTGTATGGTGCAGGTAGTCCGGCGTGGCGCATACTGGTGCATGGCTTCCTGTGCTGCTTCCGAGGGCTCTGATACGACCGGCAGCTCCTTTATCTCCATCCGAGAGATCTTCCGTGAGACCTCTCCGGGCTGCCGGTCTTCTACCAGGACCTCCTCTGGACCTGGAAACGGTTCTCAACTACCAGGTCCGTGGCGGCCACCGTTGGGGCTAATCTCCTCACGGAGCCCCTGCTACACAACCCCCAGCTCCATGTGCAGGTGGCGGAGTCCCCCGTGGTGTGCCAGAGGTTGGTCCTAGCAGAAGTCTCCAGAGTCAGAGACCTCCTGGACTACGACCGGGGAGACTGGCTGGATCCCCTGATGCTCGCTCAGCGCATGGGGCTCTCCAGGCCTCGTACTCCCCAGCATGTACTTCAGGAGGTGAGGGCTGCTATCCTGCCCACTGCTCGGGCGTACCTCGACTGGGTCCTGTGAGAGGGCACACCCTGACCACCCTCCTCCCCGGGCCCTCCGGACATTTTCGTTGGGCTCTTGCCCCCTGGATCCAACCTGCCACCCCCCCGCCCCTTCACCGTGAGCCAGCTGCATGACTTGCAGCCGGTTCATTTCCAGACCGTGCCAAAGAAACATCTATACATGCTCATGCTCCACACCCTTCACTTCCTCACCCTCGCGTCTCGCCCTGACACAAAGTGGCGGGACCTCCTGCCACCTCTAGAAAGTGAGGAGCCCCGGTGGGCCAGCCTGTACTCTACCCTGGTTCCGAGGCCTGCCAGGGATATCAGTTGGTGACTCCTTCATGGGGCCGTGAGCACAGGCGTCTACTTGGTGAGGTTTACCCCTATCCTGGACACTTGCCCCTTCTGCGGCATGAGGGAGACCCTGGCGCACTTTTGTCTGGAGTGTGCCAGGTTGCAGCCCCTATTCCGGCTCCTCACAGATATTTTGTTATGCTTTTGGCTGCACTTTTCCCCTCATCTCCTTATATATGCACTCCCAATCCGTGGCCCCACAAAGCCATGGGACCTCCTGGTCAACCTTTTCTTGGCCCTGACTAAAATGGCCATCTATAAAACCAGGGAGATGAGGTTGGCTGACGAGGTCTCCTGTGACTGTGGGGCATATTTCCGATCCTCCGTTCGCTCACGTATCCAGGCAGATTTCCTCTGGGCGGTATCCACTGGCACCCTTGATGCCTTTGAGGAGCAGTGGGTGCTGTCCGGGGTTCTTTGCTCAGTATCCCCCTCTGGTTCCATTTGTTTGACCCTTTGACCACACTCCTGTCCCTGTTATTTCTTTAGTTGTCCCCCAGAATTACTTGGTTATACAGGTCCTGTGGATCCTCCCCTTAAGCTGGGGGGAGATCCTTTAGCAGTGGGCGCCTGCTTCGCCCGCCCACTTCCTGGCTACCAATAAGGCTACTCTGCTGTACCCAACTGGCCTTGGTCTATCCCAGTATCTATACATATACATTACATGTAAAGGTAGTCAGTTACACATAGACTCACAAGAAAGTCCAAGGGCTGAATGAGCCATGGATTCTGTACTCCCCTCAGACTTGTTCCAGGTGTCCCCCAGGTCAGGCTAAGGCACTCCCTTGGTGGGACTGTGAAAGGACAGCTTACATGTCTCATTATTTTTCCATTCCACTAGTTTCTCTGTAGGAAGTTAAACAGAAGCTACTAACATAAGACAGGTTTCAGGGTAGCAGCCGTGTTAGTCTGTATCCTCAAAAAGAACAGGAGTACTTGTGGCACCTTAGAGACTAACAAATTTATTAGAGCATAAGCTTTCGTGGGCTACAACCCACTTCTTCGGATGCATATAGAGTGAAACATATTTCTCCTCAATACATGTTCCATTCTATATGCATCCGAAGAAGTGGGTTGTAGCCCACGAAAGCTTATGCTCTAATAAATTTGTTAGTCTCTAAGGTGCCACAAGTACTCCTGTTCTTTTTAACATAAGACAATTTCAATCAGCAGATCCAGGTAACTTGTATCCAAGAGTTTTAAAAGAGGTTGTTGAGAAGCTCATTGGACAGTAAACGCTGATTTTCAATAAGCTTTGGAGCACTGGGGAAGTTCCTGGAGACTGGGAGAAAGCTAATGTTCCAATTTTTAAAAATGGCAAACAAGATGACCCAGATAATCATAATTATAAGCTCACTTTCCAGGAATATTCTTCATTCTTTATTGACATATCAGTGCTCAGGAGAATGCAAACATATTTGCTGGAATAGTCACAGAAAATTCAATACAAGTTGCAGGGTTACAGTTACAGTGAATGTGTTTATGAACCAAAAAGAAGGTTTGAGAGTTGCTTTGTTTGGTATTTACCCAGCTTCAGTGAGGATAACCTGATTCTATTCCTGGCTCTGCCAGTGACATGTTGTGCTCTATAAGTTATTATCATTCTCTGCTAAGACAAAAACTAGTAAGTGTTTAGATTTTCATGGTTGTTTCATACCTTCTAATTTAGGAGATGCTTTAATGAATACAGTTAACTAGATTTAGAGAATATACAGTTTTGAATAAACAAGATGTACACATTTAAATCATCCTCTCTCTCTCTCTTTGTCTCCTTTAGAATTATTGCTGAAAAAAATGGGTAAGTTTACCTGGATAATGAAGCAATTTCAGTAAAGTACAGAAGATTTATACCACATAAATACAATTAATATATTTTTCAAAACTGCATATCTCTTACTACCCTCAGAAAAAATTGGAAGCATTTTGGTTTTGAAACATCCTAATGATTGACCCTGCAAACAGATGTGTAGTCACACCCTTGCTGTTAACTGGAGCTCCACTCAATGAGATTCCACCTACAAAGAAGGGTGTGTGGATTTGGAGCCTCTTGCAATAAGTGAGCCAGTAGACTTTAGTACAGAACTGCCCAGCAATTCAGCCAGGAGACACTGATGGCTGCCATCCATTGTATGGTATAGATAGTCCAGACTCTAATCTGTTTCTCAAGACATATGTAGTGTCATAGTTTTAGTGGTTCAATATTGTGTCCGTCCTCTCTAGGAAATATAGTTCGTCCATAACATACATTGCAGGAATCATACACAAACAACATTGTAATCTGCAATGTTAACTGTGAAAATGGAACAATTTCTGAATAATTACAAGTATACTAGTGATAATTACTGTAAATGAACTCATCCAGAATGCTGTGGCTTGTACAATATTTGGGAAAGCATACAGCAGGGGAAAAAAATCAAACAAGAAATCATCCCAACTGCCCTCTCCCCCCCGCCCCTGCACTCCTCCTCCGACTTCATCCCACCACCCAATACCACCCACTAATTCCTCTTCCCCAGACAAACACCTGGGAGAAAAGGCGAAGTTTCAGTTTGTCTTTAATATCAACAATTCTCAGATTTGATGGGTGAAAAGGGAAGCAACTGCTGAAGCTGAGGGTCCTTCACTGAAAATCAGGGCCGTCCGGGGGGGGGAAGGGGGGGGCAAGTGGAGCAATTTGTTTCAGGCCCCGGGCCCCACAGGGGCCCCCACGAGAGTTTTCTGGGGCCCCTGGAGTGGGACCCTTCACTCGCTCCGGGGGCCCCGGAAAACTCTCACGGGGCCCGGGCCCCCTGAGCGAGTGAAAGACCCGCTGCTGAACACCCGGAGCTTCTTCCACTCCGGGTCTTAGGCGGGAATTCAGTGGCAGGGAGTCCTTCCACCCCGGGACCCGCCACCGAAGTGCCGGGTCTTTGGTGGCAATTCGGCAGTGGGGGCCCCCTGCCACGGAAGACCCCAGGCCCCCTGAATCCTCTGGGCGGCCCTGCTGAAAATGACCAGTCTCCAGCCCCTTCCTTATTAAATCCAGGCAATTGTTAGCTCAGCATTTCAACTAGTTGCAGCTCCTGGGACATCACCCTGGGAAAGAGGTGATTTCTGAGGTCATTCAAAATCTAAATTATTTTAAAGTTTCATTGTTCAAACCCAACACACTGATTTACACAGAGAGGCTGTTCCAAGATATGGGACTGAAACTAATGGCAGGTCACATTTCCTCTTAAACAGTGGAAACCTTCAGAATCTGATCTGAACACTGTGGCTCAGGCTCATTCCTACTAACTTCATCTATTTCCAGTTTAACTGCAATAGGAAATGCAGGAGCTTTCATGTCTGAACAGGTGTCTGGTTAAACTGCTACAGGCTCAAGCCACCATCCCTTCCCTGTACTTGACGCACAGACAATCCAGGAAGTTTTTGGAGGGTGTTGGGGACAATTTCCTGGTAGAAGTGCGTGAGGAAGCAACTAGGGGCCCTGCTCCTCTTGACCTGCTGCTTACAAACAGAGAAGAATTGGTAGGGGAAGTAGAAGTGGGTGGCAACTTAGGCAGCAGTGACCATGAGATGGTTGAGTCCAGGATCCTGACAAAAGGAAGAAAGGAGAGTATCAAAATACGGACCCTGAACTTCAGAAAAGCAGACTTTGACTCCCTCAGGGAACTGATGGGCAGGATCCCCTGGGAGGCTAATATGTGGGGGTGAGGAGTCCAGGCTGTATTTTAAAGAAGTTTTATTGAGGGAGCAGGAACAAACCATCCTGATATGCAGAAAGAATAGCAAATATGGCAGGTGACCAGCTTGGCTTAACAGTGAAATCTTTGGTGAGCTTAAACTCAAAAAGGAAGCTTACAAGAAGTGGAAATTTGGACAGATGATTAGGGAGGAAAATAAAAATATTGCTAGATCATGCAGGGGTGTAATCAGGAAGGCCAAGGCACAATTAGAGTTGCAGCTAGCAAGGGATGTGAAGAGTAAGAAGAAGGGTTTCTAGAGGTATTTATCAACAAGAAGGTCAGGGAAAGTGTGGAACCCTTACTGAATGGGGGAGGCAACATAGTGACAGATGATGTGGAAAAAGCTGAAGTACTCAGTGCTTTTTTTGCCTCGGTCTTTACAGACAAGGTCAGCTCCCAGACTGATGCACTGGGCAACACTGTATGGGGAAGAGGTGAGCAGTCCTCAGTGGTGAAAGAACAGGTTAAGGACTATTTAGAAAAGCTGGACATGCACAATTCCATGGGTCCAGATCTAATGCATCCAAGGGTGCTCAGGGAGTTGGCTGATGTAATTGCAGAGCCATTGGCCATTATCTCTGAAAATGTGTGGCAACTGGAGGAGGTCCCGGACGATTGGAATAAGGTAAATATAGTGCCCATATTTTAAAAAGGGAAGAAAGAGAACCCGGGGAACTACAGACCGGTCAGCCTCGCCTCAGTCCATGGTAAAATCATGGAGCAGGTCCTCAAGGAATCCATTTTGAATTACTTGGAGGAGAGGAAGGTGATCAGGAACAGTCAACATGGATTCATCAATGGCAAGTCATGCCTGACCAACCTGATTGCCTTCTATGATGAGATAACTGGCTCTGTGGATATGGGGAGAGTGGTGGATGTGATATATCTTGACTTTAGCAAAGCTTTTGATATGGTCTCCCACAGTATTCTTGCCAGGAAGTTAAAGAAGTATGGATTGGATGAATGGACTATAAGGTGGATAGAAAGCTGGCTAGATTGTCGGGCTCAACAGGTAGTAATCAACAGCTCGATGTCTAGTTGGCAACCGGTATCAAGCGGAGTGCCCCAGGGGTCGGTCCTGGGGCTGATTTTGTTCAACATCATCTTTATTAATGATCTGGATGATGGGATGGATTGCACCGTCAGCAAGTTCGCAGATGACACTAAGATGCGGGGAGCGGTAGATATGCTGGAGGGTAGGGATAAGGTCCAGAATGATCTAGACAAATTGGAGGATTGGGCCAAAAGAAATCTGATGAGGTTCAACAAGGACAAGTGCAGAGACAAGTGCACTTAGGAAGGAAGAATCCCATGCACCGCTACAGGCTGGGGACTGACTGGCTAAGCAGCAGTTCTGCAGAAAAGGACCTGGGGATTACAGTGGACGAGATGCTGGATATAAGTCAGCAGTGTGCCCTTGTTGTCAAGAAGGCCAATGGCATATTGGGCTGCATTAGAAGAAGCCTTGCCAGCAGATCAAGGGAAGTGATTATTCCCCTCTATTTGGCACTGGTGAAGCCATACCTGGAGTATGGTGTCCAATTTTTGGTCCCCCCACTATAGAAGGGATGTGAACAAATTGGAGAGAGTCCAGGGGAGGGCAATGAAAATGATTATGGGGCTGGGGCACATGACTTACGAGGAGAGGCTGAGGGAACTGGGCTTGTTTAGTCTGCAGAAGAGGAGTGAGGGGGGGATTTGATAGCAGCCTTCAACTACCTGAAGGGGGGTTCCAAGGAGGATGGAGCTCAGCTGTTCTCAGTGGTGGCAGATGACAGAACAAGGAGCAATGGTCTCAAGTTGCAGTGCGGGAGGTCTAGGTTGGATATTAGGAAACACTATTTCACTAGGAGGGTGGTGAAGCATACTGGAATGGGTTACGCAGGGAGGTGGTAGAATCTCCATCCTTAGAGGTTTCTAAGGCCCGGATTGATAAAGCCCTGGCTGAGATGATTTAGTTGATGTTGGTCCTGCTTTGAACAGGGGTTTGGACTAGATGACCTAGTGAGGTCTCTTCCATCCCTAATATTCTATGATGATGAAGAGAAGGTTACATGCAGACGTTGAGTTCAGCTTCTCACAAGAATCCACAATAGAAATGATAGATCTCTGTCCAGTCTGAAAACTATGCATACAGTGAAATAACTTTTTTTATTTGGCAGGGAAACTTAAACTGGAAAAAGATAAGTTTTCATTTATATTATTTAGTTACACTCTGGGGGTAAAATGGTGCCCTCATTTTCATCTGCACTATCCCAGAGACTTCACCGGGATTCACTACTGAGTGCAGGACTTTGGCTCGGAGCTCACAACTGTACAGGATTGTGCGCTACACTCCATGTTCTACCCTGGTCAGCCTCTTTGTGCCACGTTGCACAGGTGGTGTTCTGCAGACCCAGGTGCTGACCACTGGCAGGACAGGAGGGAGGAGGAGGGGGAGATGCTCATGCAGCAGCGCTAGGCTCCTTCCTCAGACACATAGATAAAGCCAGGAGGTGCTTGTGACATACCAGGGTACAATTCAGACCACTTAGGGGCAGTGTCATAACTGCCCTGCAAACTTGGGTGCCTTACAATGCCAGCTGGGCTGCTCACAAACAGCCTTCCAGCATGCTAGCCACACCCCGAGTATCTGTGTGTACCTGCTGGCTCTCACCAGGCTTGTTTATACTGCAGATTGACTCCAACACACCCCCAGTCCCAGATTTTTCCCCAGAAATGTATGCCCTGTACTGCCCAGCCCTTTCCTGAACCGTAGAAATATATAAAGTCCATTATTCCTGTAAGGGAATAATATGCCAGCTTGTTACCTTAAAATAGAGTTACCCAGACACTTCAGCTTAAATACACTGGATTAGGTAAAACTGTAAATCAGGTTTAGTAATTACAAAGGGATAGATTTTAAGTGAGTACAACTACTGAGGCATAAAATTTGGAAATGGTTACAAGAAAAATAAAGATAAAACGCTTATTTGTGCCTAACTTAGCAAACTATATTAGATATACGGAAAATTTCTCTCCACATGTTTCCGTTAAGGTTACTAACCAAATTCTTCAGGTCAGGAGCTCCCTGAGTCCAATGTTTGTTTTCCTTTGTCTTCTTAAGTGCAATGCCGAGACAGACGGGGGTGGGGCGGGGCGTGTCTTGTGGTGTTTGCACCTTCTTTTTTTAGTTTCAGTCCCACTCTTGACAAACATTTTCAACTTGGAACTAGGAGACACAGATTTTATGGGGAAGAATGTTCCCTGATTCCCCCCCACACCTGTTTGAGCTTCCTTGTTTCCCCTTCCTGCTTGATGGCTTTCATGTCTGAACAGGCAGCTGCTAAACTGCTCCAGGCTCAGGCCACCATCCCTTCCCTGTACTCGATGGTGAAGAGAAGGTTACATGCAGACATTGAGTTCAACTGCTCACGAGAATCCACAATAGAAATGATAGATCTGTGTCCAGTCTGAAAACTATGCACACAGTGAAATAACTGTTTTTATTTGGCAGGGAAACTTGATAAGGAAAAGGGTAAGTTTTCATTTATGTTACTTAGTTACACTCTGGGGGGCAAATGGTGCCCTCATTTTCATCTGCACCATCCCAGAGACTTCACCGGGATTCACTACTGAGTGCAGGACTTTGGCTCGGAGCTCACAGCTGTACAGGATTGTGCGCTACACTCCATGTTCTACCCTGGTCAGCCTCTTTGTGCCACGTTGCACAGGTGGTGTTCTGCAGACCCAGGTGCTGACCACTGGCAGGACAGGAGGGAGGAGGAGGGGGAGATGCTCATGCAGCAGCGCTAGGCTCCTTCCTCAGACACATAGATAAAGCCAGGAGGTGCTTGTGACATACTAGGGTACAATTCAGACCACTTAGGGGCAGTGTCATAACTGCCCTGCAAACTTGGGTGCCTTACAATGCCACCTGGGCTGTTCACAAACAGCCTTCCAGCATGCTAGCCACACCCCGAGTGTCTGTGTGTACCTGCTGGCTCTCACCAGGCTTGTTTATACTGCAGGTTGACTCCAACACCCCCCCAGTCCCAGGTTTCCCCCCAGTAATGTATGTCCTGTACTGCTCAGCCCTCTCCTGGACAGTACAAATGTATAAAGTCCATTATTCCTGTAAGGGAATAATATGCCAGCTCGTTACCTTAAAATACAGTTACCCAGACACTTCAGCTTAAATCCACTGGGTTAGATAAAACTGTAAATCAAGTTTATTAATTACAGAGGAATGGATTTTAAGTGAATACAAGTAATGAGACATAAAATTTGGAAATGGTTACAAGAAAAATAAAGATAAAACACTTACTTTTGCCTAACACAGCAAACTATATTAGATATAAGAAAAATTTCTCTCCACATGTTTCCATCAAGCTTGCTGCCCAAATTTTTCAGGTCAAGATCCCCCTGAGTCCAATGTTTATTTTCCTTTGTTTTCCTAAGTGTAATGCCAGAGGCAGAGAGGGGCGAGTGGGAGTGTCTTGGGGAGTTTGCACCTTCTTTTTTTAGTTTCAGCCCCACTCTTGAAAATAATTTTCAACTGGGAACTAGCAGACAAAGATTTTATGGGGAAGGATGTTCCCTGATTTTTTCCCCCCACCTGTTTGAGCTTCCTTTTTTCCCCCTTCCTGCTTGATGACTCTATTCAGTGCTTAAATGAACATTTAGGCAAGCACACATTCCTTTGTTTACAACAGACCTGTCTGCTGACTTCTGCTTGGGCAGGGTTGTGGGGTGTGGAACATGTGTTAATAACATCATACAGGGGAATCTTATAACTTTATGTAAAACGTTGCCACTCATATTTGATCAGGATAATATTGACCATCAAATTATGAGTTTTTTCAAATGATACCTAACAAGGCCTGCCTTTTATTATTATTACGATAGTGCGTAGGGTGTGAATCCAGGGGTGTATTCCATCACAGTGCAGTGTAAGGGGCGCATGCAGCAGCCCTTTGTAGGCTGCTCTATAGTCTGTGCACCCTGAAAACAGTGAGCACAGCATGCTCACACTAACAGATTTGAAAGATACAGGATACCAAATCAAGGAAAGGGGAGGAGAGTCAGCACTGCTGTTGGGGGTCGAAACAGCAGAGCTGTGGATGGGGAAAGGGCCAGGGCTCATATATCAGGGTTTCAGGGCAGGAATTCACTAGGTGGTTGGTAGGACACAGAGACAAAAGTGTCAAGAGGCAGCAGGTACAACATAGGGAAAGGAAGAAGCAGGAAAGGGAGGCCAAGGATCAAAGGAAGAGACTTCTTCACCCCATATCAAAATCTATGAACTTCAGAGTCTCTGAGACTGTTTTCAGTGGTAGCCATGTTACACAGGCCATACAAAGCTGCAGACTTGCCCTGAAGCCATCCAGCACCATTGAAGGGCTGGGCAGGGACCAAAAGAGACCAACACAGATTTGCTATGCCCTATCCGTGACATTCAGAGATTCAGCATCTGTGTCATGAGGGCCTTTCAAAGGACTATCAGGGGCACTAAAGACTTGAGACATCCCACTGTCTGCATGAGCTTAAGGGGCTTCTGAAACTGCTGTGATCTGCAGGGTCCCACTGAACCTCGACCTCTGTGCTGACTGCTCCATCATCTGCCCCAAATACTCCATATAAATCTATGAATCTATGCAGAGAGAAAGAGAGAGAGAACCTCATTTAAGGCCTCAGAATTCAGATCAAGAACTGAATAAGTCCTGGAGTCTTCACTCCCCTCCAGCTCTTAGCAGGTGTCTCCCAGGCAGTTGAGAGCACATTGGTGGGGCTGTGAGAGGGCAGTTCACATGGGCCCTGCCCATGCTCCACATTTTCTGTGGATCAAAGAATGATTATTACAATTCCACGGGTGTCAACCTGGCACCCTCATGACAAGGAAATTTGCAGAGTGAAATCTGAAATGTTGCTGCCTTTCTGTGACTCTATTTCTGGACAGGGGCTGTGGGCAGGGACAGGCAGTTAGTAATGGGGAGGGATGGGGGAACTTGACTGGCAGTGGGTCAGGCAGAATGATTACTCACTCTGGGAAACTAAGCCATCATCTCAATTTGGACACTAAAATCAGTTCCTATTTAAAAAACAAAACAAAAAAAACCCACTTTTTTTTCTTTTTTAGATGAATTGCTGGCTCAAATAGGTAAGTCCACACTGATTTCTCACTCTGGGAAATTATTCTCTTAACTTGAGCAATTGTCTTAACTTGTACATTAAAATAAGTCCCTTTGTTGAAAAGTTCTTTTGTCTTTCTCAGATAAAGCACTGGGCCTAACAGGAAAATCCTCACTGATTTTTGTCTCTTTCACTCACACAGAATAACACCCTGGAAGTGATACCATATTTAATTTCTAGTACTCCCTGTGCACTAACTATGTCAAGTGCACACTGTATAAACCATGTTGGCTGTATGTCATGCTGACTGCAGGCCTGGAACAGCACAACTTCTATAAACCCCTTCAGTCTGTGCCGTGTGACCAAGAACTCCAAGTGGGGTTGGTGCTTGGGGGTATGTAGAACATCCGCAGCTGCAGGAGGAGCAGAGCTGTTCAGGGGAGTTGTGAAAAAGTGGAGCTGGGGAGTGCGGAAAAGATGTGTGGTGGATGGACAGAGTTGATGGGTTGGGATAGCTGTGTGGCTGGAAAGCCCAAAATTAATTGACATGGGGCTGGGAGATTATTATTCTGATTTTTGGGAGAAGCTGGAAGCTCTGCACCATCAGGCAGCATTTTACACCATTGTGTGAAGTCTGATCTCACCTGGGTATTCTGGCAAGTGCTCCTGCAGCAGGGGACAAAATCTTCTTACTCACTATAAATATATGAGAGTTAGCAACATTGATTGTCACCCACATGTGTAATGGCAGGGGGAGTCCAGAAACCAGAAGACAGCCCCCCAAAAATGTTTTTTGTTTTTTAATCCTGTGAGGTGGTTTTTTTGGGGGGTTGGATTTGTGATTTTTTTAAATCTTTTGGGTTGGTAATGCCATATTACTTTGATATGCCTATGTTATTGTGTGTAATAATAGGGTAGTGTCCCTTTACATTCTCTGTGAGCCCCCTGGTGGTTCTCGCCATGTTCTATAATTTTGATGCAAACAAAAACCAACTCATGGCAGCATTATGTATGAGTTATTTGGGACCCAGCTATGCCATGTGGTTTCTCCATACTGCAATTGTTATGCAAAGAGCAATAGACACAATAAATGGCAATGAGACTGGGCTCCTAATCCAGGAACACAGTGAAACAGAGAGTGACTGGAGAGGCCTAGTGAAAGTAGAAGTAAAAGGAAACTGGAACCACTGGACATGAAACTGCTAAGTGTGGGGGAAACGATTAAAATGCCGGGCTGTTTTGGGAAATTGCAATTGTTTGCAGGCTCATTAAAGGACAGGTCCCCTTTATTGAAAGACTGGAAGTGTATATAATGGTTAATGGTTCAGATGGTGAGAAAAAGATGATGGTTGTACTGAGTTTCATGGGAGTTTAAATTTATAACCTGCTGCCTCCCCTAAGAGCTCATATTAAACCTACAAAACATCTGCTGCATGGAGATGTGTGAATAACAGACTTTTTGGTATACTGGCAATTACAAAAATTCCTCCCCCCAAAAAATGGTTTTGAGTCAAAAGAAATGTTTTGTGTTCTTTGACAAAATCATAATGTTCCTTTTCAGATTTTGACCATTTTTAAATTTGGGGTTTTTATAATAACATTAAAGGACTTTTTTAAATGAAAAATTGTTTTGAACTGAAAAATTGAAATATTTTCTTTAGAAAGTGTCAAAATGAAACATTTTGATTTTTTTTTCAGAAATGTTTTCAATTTTTTGTGTGACTGAAAATCTTCATTAAAACTGATATGAATTTATGAAATGTTTCAGTGTTATTGAATCTGCATAGTTGGCCAAAACATGATTTGGCTGAAAAATTTGGCCCAGCCCTATTGCTGAGATTGTGGAAATTTTAGTAAATCACCTATCTCCAAAGCAACTGATGATTACAGAGCACTTCTGTTTTCATAAATGGAATCTAAACAAAAATGAAACCATTCCTGAATATGTGGCTGTTTTAAGGATATTAACAGAGGATTGCAAATTTAGAGAGAGCTGAAATTTTACATTAAGGGACCAGTTATGTATACAAAAGAAAGTGTAAGTTTTCTGGCAAGTGCCAATGGCAACAACCAGAGTTGAGTTCAATCTGTCTAGGTGTCCCTTTCTAAGCTAAATAAAACTGAAGGAGAAAATACTTAAAGACATTGAGGTCAATGGTAATTGGGACAAAATACAACATGGTTTTACAAAAGGTAGATCCTACCAAACCAACCTGATCTCCTTCTTTGAGAAGGTAACCAATTTTTTAGACAAAGGAAATGCAGTGGATCTAATTTATCTCGATTTCAGCAAGGCATTTGATACGGTTCCACATGGGGAATTATTAGCTAAATTGGAAAAGATGGGGATCAATATGAAAATTGAAAGGTGGATAAGGAACTGGTTAAAGGGGAGACTACAACAGGTCATACTGAAAGGTGAACTGTCAGGCTGGAGGCGGTTACTAATGGAGTTCCTTAGGGATTGGTTTTGGGACCAATCTTATTTAATCTTTTTATTACTGACCTTGGCACAAAAAGTGGGAATGTGCTAATAAAGTTTGCAGATGACACGAAGCTGGGAGGTATTGCTAATACAGAGAAGGACCGGGATATCATACAGGAAGATCTGGATGACCTTGTAAACTGGAGTAATAGTAATAGGATGAAATTTAATAGTGAAAAGTGCAAGGTCATACATTTAGGGATTAATAACAAGAATTTTGGTTATAAATTGGGGACGCATCAGTTGGAAGTAACAGAGGAGGAGAAGGACCTCAGAGTATTGGTTGATCACAGGATGACTATGAGCTGCCAATGTTATATGGCCATTAAAAAAGCTAATGCGGTCTTGGGATGCATCAGGCAAGGTATTTCCGGTAAAGATAAGGAGGTGTTAGTACCATTATACCAGGCACTGGTGAGACCTCATCTGGAATATTGTGTGCAGTTCTGGCCTCCCACGTTTAAGAAGGATGAATTCAAACTGGAACAGGTACAGAGAAGGGCTACTAGGATGATCCGAGGAATGGAAAACCTGTCTTATGAAAGGAGACTCAAAGAGCTTGGCTTGTTTAGCCTAACTAAAAGAAGGCTGAGGGGAGATATGATTGCTCTTTATAAATATATCAGAGGGATAAATATCAGGGAGGGAGAGGAATTATTCAAGCTTAGTACCAATGTGGACACAAGAACAAATGGATATAAACTGGACATTAGGAAGTTTAGACTTGAAATTAGACGAAGGTTTCTAACCATTAGAGCAGTGAAGTTCTGGAACAGCCTTGCAAGGGAAGTAGTGGGGGCAAAAGACATATCTGGCTTCAAGATTAAGCTTGATAAGTTTATGGAGGGGATGGTCTGATGGGATAGCTTAATTTTGGCAATTAATTGATCCTTGATTATTAGCAGGTAAATATGCTCAATGGTCTGTGATGGGATGTTAGATGGGGTGGGATCTGAGTTACTACAGAGAATTCTTTCCTGGGTGCTGGCTGGTGAGCCTTGCCCACATGCTCAGGGTTTAGCTGATTGCCATATTTGGGGTCGGGAAGGAATTTTCCTCCAGGGCAGATTGGCAGAGGCCCTGGAGGTTTTTCGCCTTCCTCTGTAGTGTGGGGCACGGGTCACTTGCTGGAGGATTCTCTGCACCTTGAGGTCTTTAAACCAGTATTTGAGGACTTCAATAACTTAGGCATAGATTAGGGGTTTGTTACAGGAATGGGTGGGTGAGATTCTGTGGCCTGCGTTGTGCAGGAGGTCAGACTAGATGATCATAATGGTCCCTTCTGACCTTAAAGTCTATGAGTCTATGAGTCTACTGATATTTCTGGTTCTGGGAAATTAAAATAAAACTGTCCTGGTCATCTTTATAGGCATTTCCCCACCACTCAAAGACACTCATCAGTCTTTTGGGGACAGGGAAAGTGGAAAACCCTCAAAAGAAACATGTGTAAACTCACATATAAGTAATTGAGCAAGTGCAACCCAAATCAGACAATAGGAATTGGGCCAGTCCCCAACTCCCACATAATAGATGTCCAGCTGATGGAGTTGCAAAACTTTGGAAGCATCATGGACAGCACTGGAAGATATTCAAAACATGTAAACACTCCTATATCAGCAGCTCTTGCTATGTTTTGGGCTCTTTAGCAGGACCTGTAGGGAACTTGCCATAAGCTTGCTATGAAGGTATGAAGATATAGAACCATGGTTATTATATCAACTCTGCTGTATGGCAGTGAAACATGGGGTCTGAGGAAGGCTGAAGAGTGGCAGATTGACATTTTTGATTCTTGTTATTTTCGTCAGCTGCTTCATATCAAGTGTCAGGACAGGATCAGCAATGAGGATATTCGTAGCTGAACCCAGGAGCTGCTCCGTCAGCACTGGATCAGTTTCAGTGGCTCTCTAAATGGTTGCTGTATTATGGAAACCTGTTGGTCAAATTACCCCAAATTTGAATCTGTCACCGAGCCAGCTCCCCCATATGGCACACCAAATTTCAAGGCACTCCAAAGAACAGGGCTGATTCTAGGAGAATTGAGATTAGGGTGACCAGATGTCTGGATTTTATCAGGACTATCCAAATATTATGGCTTTGTGTTACATAGGACCCTATTACTTCGTACCCATCCATCCAGATTTTTCACAATTGCTATCTGGTCACCATAGTCAAGCTATAAACAGAAACCTGGTCTAAACCTTAACTAAAGGATACCTTGCGGTCTGCTATAATAAGTATTATCATTTTGTGTTTATACACTCTAGGGAAGGCAATTCTTCCTAAAAGAAAAGTGAAATAAAAGAATAGCTACTTATCTACTTCTAATATTTTACTGCTGAAAGAAGAAATGTTTTATATAAATGTTGTTAAACTTATTTCCTCTTGACTTCATTGCACATTGACAGTCTGAAATTTGTTTGTTTGTCTAGCTTCAAAAAAATGGAAATCAGGTAAGTTTGAATTGGCTTTTCAACAGTTACAAGCAAAAGTACTGTTATGCAACAAAACCAGTCCCAAATGTTTTTGATTTTGCTTGTACTTGAATCTCTCCCACTTCACTGTTTAATGAGGATATGTTATGCTTAGTAGTTTTATTTTCTACTGATTTCTTGAAAATGCCATTAAACAATCCACCAAATATGGAAAAATATGCACACACTGAAAACAAATATTTTTATTGTGCAATTACACACAAAATAGAAATAAGTAAATTTTCATTCTTGTTTGAACAGTTACATTGAGAGGGTCACATTCTACCCTCAGACTCACCTGTGCATCAATGTAACTGAGGGCAAAAACTGAACTACAGAGGATTGACAACAATGAGCTATGTGGGATTTCATCTCACCTGTGCTACCCCAAAAATAGTCTATTACTCAGAACTGTTTTCAGTGAAACACACAGTGCAGTGATTAATGAGTGAATTGTTTCACAAGCAGAAGTTAATTTGAAGAGTTTATTAACATAGTGGAGAGATTGCCCACTGATTTTTTTCTAAGATTAGTAAATGAAAATGTTGCTGGTAAGAAAAAAAGAAATACTCTGAAATCTGCTGAATGTTTCTGTTCCTGCCTATCAGCTAGTGTTCTCAGAATTTGGTTAATATCTGGTCTCACCCCCTATCGGTTGGGTAACACTGCACACCTGGGAGTGGTACAAGCTGCATTGTGTCTAGAACTGGTTGTGTGTAGAACACAGTGGGGTGGCAGAGGGCTGGGGGGAAGGGGGTCAGGGTTACTGTAGGTCTGAGGTGGATTTTACACTTGTATTTCATAGTGGGAGATTCTACAGTGAGGGGAGCTGGATCAGACCATGAATCAAGGGGTAGGGTAGAATGAGAGGGTTCGGCAGGGGGCGCTGAGGGATGCATGTGCAGCAATTTTTTACCCTGGGAATTGCATCTCAGTTCAAACCAATGTCTGTGAGAAAACTGCAAAGATGATTTGGTGATTTTTTTCTCAGACCATGTCCAAGACGCGGAGGGTAACTTCCATTGTTTTCTGAACATTGACAGCAAAACAGAATAACACTCTAGGAGTGATCCTGTGTGGTTACTTTCAGATGTCACTACTCCACATGCAGCAAGAGCCATTTGTTTTCTGCTGGGTTTTCTTTCCATCCTGATAAGTTCACGTGTAATAAATTAGGAAGCTGTCTGGCCTCCAGGGTAAATATCCTGGCTGCACAGCCAGCTCTTATGGCCAATGGTATAAGGGCTTTGTTGAGAGCAAGAGTGTGCACTGAGGAAATGGCAGAGCTCACCTGTGCTCCAGCCCTATAGGACCCCTCACCAGCTGGTGTAGACTAGAGCAGCAATGCCTCTGAGCTAATACTGTGTAGGGTTTGCCACATCACATTTGATAAACCCTGTCTTGTGTTGGGGCTCATGTAGAGGTGGTTACAAATGGCATTTTTTCCATTAAAAATGTCACCTCTATAGACTACATCTCCTCTGATGAACCATAGTCACCCGTCTTCGTAAGCGGAGCCCGTGCATCATGGTCTCACTGACCATGGTGCATCTTGGTATATATAGTCCAGTCGGGGAACCCGGACCATATAAGAATACAGGGACATGAGGTAACTGAATCACAACTCCCACCAATTTTCCTCCAAAATATTTCACTTTTCAGTTAAAACTAAATATGTTTTGTTTGTTTGTTTTATGACAAATCAATGTTTTGTGTGTTAAGCAGATACTCTTTGCAAAAAACAACAACATTTTGTTGGAAACCCAATCTTCCACTGAAAACAGTTTCAAGAGAGAATTTTTGATCAACACTAATTTCAGTCTCTGGTTTCTAACTGATGCTTCCAAAATGTGTTGGATTTCAGGAAACTGGGATGTGCATCCACCATCTATTTTTCCCCTTTCAGAAGCTCCCAAGGACAGTCATTTTAGTCTGTAGTGTACATTTGAAAATAACAATGTGTAAAAATCTAAATATTTGGATGTTTTTCTTTTTCAGAAATGTCTGAGACAGTTGACGGTAAGTCTGCTTTGATGTCACACTGTTTTCTCTCACAGATGATTTTATCATTATGTCTTCCTTTTCCTGGGATAGTCTCCTTGGTTCTGCAGAAGAGACACAGTCCCATCCCTGAGGTGCTTTCAGCCTGAATTAGATGTACTGTATAGAAGACAGTGTGTTGCACTTCCCCACCACGTTTGCAATCAAGGGCTTGTCTGGATGAACAGTTAGTGCTTGGCAAGCTGGGGTGTAAATCTGTAGACGAGTGGACTCACCCCTGCGGCGCCTCCTGCTGGTTGTCTCTGGGAATTAGCTCATTCAGAGTTGGAGCGCCCCCTGCAGGCTGGTGGTCCGCCTGTTCTCTGGCCCCCATGTCCCTCCCGGACCCCACTGCCAGTCACCATCTAGCCCCCGCTCCCTGGGGCAGACTGCAGTATAGGCCACTCATCACAGGCAAGGTTGGGTTTGGACCTGCTGCCTTGGCCTACCTCTGGGCTGCCCTCTGCAACCCCCAGTATCCCCTGGTCCAATGCTAGGCCGCAGCCCGGGGCTTTCCAGGCTGGAGCTCCCCAGCTCCTCAGCCTTTCCCCAGCCCTGCTCTACCCAGGTACCCTGTGTCAAGCTCCCTGCAGCCAGGCCCTTCTGTCTCTGAGTGCAGAGAGAGTGCTTGGCCTCTGGCTCACAGCCTTTTTATATAGGGCCAGCTGAGGCCTGATTGGGGTGTGGCCCAGCTGCAGCTGCTTCCCCAATCAACCCATCTTAGCAGCTCCCAGCCACAA
Organism: Chrysemys picta bellii; assembly: GCF_011386835.1. Taxonomy (NCBI): domain Eukaryota; kingdom Metazoa; phylum Chordata; order Testudines; family Emydidae; genus Chrysemys; species Chrysemys picta. The sequence goes on along the minus strand of NC_088807.1, from coordinate 14,573,172 downwards.
CCTTCCCCCAGGGCTGTTTTAAGCCCTTCAGGGCAGGAGCGGGGTAACCACCCCGCTATAAAATCGATAGTGCATTAGCTGTCCATGTTGACCCTGCTGGCACACACTAATGATTCCTTAATGTGCTTTGATGTGCTCTGTGTTCAGTGTCCACTATGGAACTGCTAATGTGTGGCAGCAGGGTATACATGGACATTTAATACATGGCCGGCTATTGCACTGTGGATGTATATCCCAGCTTGCTGTGCACTAACTGTTCACCTAGACAGAACAATCAGTACATGACTGAGCATGGGTCCTTCCTTCCTTCCCCCCTGCATTGCATCCCCAGAGAGGGCCAGGTGAGTTACGTGAGTTAGCCCTTTCTCCTCCCATGGTCCCCTTGTTCTCCAACACCTGCAGGTGTCACAAATGGGAGGGAAGTTCAGGGGTCACATTATTACGGGCTTCTACAACCCCCACCCTTCCCTGTGATATTTCATGTTTGAGGGTGGTGGGAGGGGCATTAGTGGAAGTAGGGGACTGTTTATGGAGGTGGGGATGGCTTAGGGGGATGGCCAGGGAGGGTAAGAGGGGATTCTCAACCAGTGAACTGTTGCAGGTTCACCTGATAAGGCAGCTGTGAAGCCAAATGACAAATACCACCCCCTTGTGGTGTGGTGGGCTATTTGCAACATTTGTGCATGTAGCTCCATACACATCAGCACTGAAACAATTCAGTCACAATAACTACTTAGTCCTGAAGACTGAAGGACAATTTGTGATGTTACCTAATGCTCCACACAGTGGATTGAAGCACTTTTGTGTGTGGATGCAAGTTCATTTCAATAGATTTGCAAGGAAACAAATGACATTCTGTAGTCAGGCCAAGGCCTAAGATGCTACAATAACTCCGTTCATGCAGTTGGGCAGGTCAAGAAGATTTTTGGAACTTGATATTAATTATTATGTACTTGGGAATGTCTGGAATCTCTATTAGATGCAGTATGTTATGGTATTGGTTTGCCCATGTTTTATTAGAAGTAGTGTGTGAATGAACGTAAACATGAGTCCTTTTTTTAACTTTCCAGAAGGATAGGACAATAAGAAGAGTAAGTTTGAACTGATATCAGGACAGTTACATTCGTAGGAGAACTATGTACCTTCAGTATAACAATAATATTTTACTCACTTTAACAACTTGAGAGGTTTATGACCTTTAATGGTGTCCTGTATGTAAAATGGAGGCAGGAACATACTAGGGACCTGCTAAGGACCTGCCACAGGCATATCTACAGAAAAGGCTTAATGTAACTAATTGCGGCATAGGGAATCTATGAAACTTATGCACTGGGTGTATTGGAGGCAGACAAGTTTCCACTCAGATACATAAAATAGAGTATTGCTCAGGGTGAAGAGTTTTCAATCTATTGCCAAGGAAAACAATTATTCTTTGGACTTGTTTACATGGGGAGGTTGGCTGACATAATTATCCCAGAACAACTCCCCATTTGGACACTTCTATTCTGGAGGAAAAAAAATGCCTTTTTCCAGGTTAGCTTGCTCTATTTTGGAAGTGGATTAAGCTAAACTGGGAAAGTCCCTTTTTCTGGAAAAAGTGTGTCCACAGGGGGAGTTACCCCAGAATAGCTATAGAGCTTTAAATTCATACCTTATGTTATTCTGAGATAACTTCCTCATGTAGGCAAGCCCGTATCTGGAAAGGTTTGGTCACAAGGTTTGGTAGCAGGCCATCTGCAGGCAGGGCATGTGCAAGTTCTTCTTTGCTTTAGTTTCTGCCGGTTTTATTCATTAGTGGAGGAGCTTGTAGAACATAAGGCTACTGTGTTTTGGGCAGACCCATGCTCCTTATAGTTGGAGAAATCTTGTGAGGAGTCCATTGCTGGAGGAGATTGTTAATATGTTCCTTAGGGAGGGCAAGTTGCCTGCATCTCTCACACAGGCCTCTCTTTCTAGGCCTCTGCTTAACAATCCATCTCTTTACACTTACAGGTTTATTAATTTGTACCTACGCACGGATCCACAGAGGGGCTTAGGGGTTGTGACACTGAGCATCACAACATCTGACTTTTAGGCACCTAGAAACTCACTGGGATAACAATGGGATTCCTATAACCCTTAGTTAGGCACCTAAGTTCCCTGCCCAATGCTTGGGGAGACATAGACACCTTAAAATAGGATCCGCAAAAGCCAGCATGATAGTCAGGGAGTCGCCTAAACCAGACAATGGGTGATGCCAACGAGAGGGTTGTGTGCTAAACCCCACTCCTCTCACAAAGACAGGCATCTAAGTCCAGGCTTCAAGGAGGTGTCAATGTCTGTTTACAATCTGCAGCCAGCTCTAGCTCTAGTCTCTACTACAGACTGACCTTGGTATTACTATGTTGCTCAGCGGTGTGAATAATCCAAACCCCTAAGTGACATAGTTAAACTGATTTAACCGCCCCCTGTACACAGCGTCCGTATAACTTATGTCGTTCAAGGGTGTTGGTGTCCCACCAACATAGCTACCACTGTTCATTGGGGGCGGATTAACTATGTCAATGGGAGAGCGCTCTCCTGTTGGCATAGAGCGGCTACACTTGAGATCTTACAGCAGTGCAGCTGCATTGGTATAGCGCAGCAGCTGTAAGATCTCTAGTATAGACATAGCCTTAGGGAGGTGGATTAACTATACCCCTGCAAGAGCTCTGTGCCATCAGAGAGAGGAGGGATAGCTCAGTGGTTTGAGCATTGGCCTACTAAACCCAGGGTTGTGAGTTCAATCCTTGAGGGGGCCACTTAGGGATCTGGGGCAAAATCAGTACTTGGTCTTGCTAGTGAAGGCAGGGGGCTGGACTCGATGACCTTTCAAAGGTCCCTTCCAGTTCTAGGAGATAGGATATCTCCATTAATTTAATTTATAATTTATCAGCCTAGAGAGTCTTTCTTAAAGCACTAGAGCTGCAGTTAAGCCTAGGCACAGAAGCTGTTTGTTGCAAGAAACACCACAGAAGGAGATGCAGCAGTTCACTTATTTCTTTTAGCCCTGTGGTTAGTGCATTCACCTGGGATGTGGGAGACCCAGCTTCAATGCCTACTTCGGCCTAATGGGGAGAAAGGATTTGAACTGTGGACTTCTAGCTTTCAGATGAGTGTTGTAACTACAGTGCTATGGGATAGTTTGACGTAGTGCTCTCTTAATTGCTCCTGGTGCAGCAGTTGCACTTTGGAGAACTAATTAAACAGGCACTGGGCCAGAGAGAGAGAAAGAATAAGACTTATTCTGTAACCTGGTGGTTAGGAAAATGGGAGACCCAGGGGCCAGTCCCCTTGTGCCATACAAAGAGGCTACAATAAGAAATGAACATCATGGCAGAAAAAAAGGAACTCTGAACGGATTCCTCCTCAATATATTTTGCCATTGTTGTTTCTTTTTTACTATTTTTTTTCTGTCCAAAACATTCAGCAAATGAACAGACTCCGTTTTCATTTCAGGTCTGCAAGAAATTCCCTCCCAAATCTGTCTCAAAACAGTCCTCAGCTACCTTTCATATTCCCCTTGGTAGAAAGTCACCCCGCCCCCACCCTGAGAGAGAGAGAGAGAGAGAGAGAGAGAGCGCGCTATGTAGGAGTTACTCTTAGACATATGGGAGCAACATTTTTTTCTCTAATAATCTTTTTTTATTTATCTCACGGGATGTGATTGAACTCCAGAAACAGGTAACATGTAGGAGCTCTAAAGCAGTGGTAATGCTCAGCATTTCTTCTATTGCTGTAACGGGGAGATTTACAGTTGGGAGCTGAGGCTGGTTGGAAATTTTTTAGAATGGACTTCACGTGGGTGTCAGATTGGAATTTGCATTAATCTCTATAATGGGTTCAAGATCAGACACGTTGGGAGAGTGTATGTGTGTGGGCATCGAGCTGACAAACATTTCTGTTCAACCAATGAGAATTTTTCTCTCTCTCCTCCTCTTCATACAGATGGGAAAGAAAAGCGTAATGAAGAAGGTAAGGTTTCCCAGAATCCTATTTCCTCTTCAGCCAGGTCAAATCTCACTCAGTCATATGGAGAGAAGAGAAAGGGGCAGGCAAATGGATATTTTTTTGTGACAGTTGAAGACATCTGCCACTGCAGTGGAAGGAGGTGCTTTATGGGAGTGCTGATCTTTTAAAAGAGTGAATCCCTCTGGAACTGGAAATGCATCAGTGTTGCTAATTTTCAAACTATTTTGCTGGATTAGGTTGCTAATTGTAGAAAGTTGCTTTCTTCAAACACACACATGGTTTGAAGCATTAATGTCAGCATTAATGTTGATGAATTGGAGAGAGTCCAGGAGAGAACAACACTAATCAGTTTAGAAGAGGAAAGGTTTAAAAAATTGGGCAGGTTTAGTCATGAGAAAAGAAAACTGGAGGTGGGGGCCTGAAAATAGTCTTGAAATATATTTTAGACTTCTATAAAGAGGACAATCTATTGTTTTCCCTGTCCACTGAAGGTAGCACAAGAAGCAATGGGCTTACTCTGCAACAAGGGAGATTTGGGCTTCATATTAGAAGAAACTTTCTAACTACAAGGGTAATTAAGCTCTGGAGTAGGCTTCCAAGGGAGGTTGTGGAATTCCCATCATTGGAAGTTTTTAAGAACAGGTTGGACAAGCACTTGTCAGGGATGGTCTAGGTTTACTTGGCCCTGCCTGAACTCAGGGAGCTGGCCTAGAGGACCTCTTGAGGTCCCTTTCAGCCTGACATTTCTACGATTCAATGATAAAACGTGGCAGTAGCATGGCCTGCTATGTGACAGAATCCAACTTTTAGGAGCATTAAGGCCTCTAGGGATCTGGGGAAACTCCAGTTTATGCACCTGTTTTTTGCTACAGCAAAGGAGTATGAGACTCAATGCCAAATATGATGTACAAATGAGGTGATGTGAGGTTCAGCTTTGCATTTCCCCAGTTCTTGCATTCCCACATGCTGAGCAAGTCCAGTGCCCCCTCCCTGAGGGTTACTCTAGTTACAACAGCTGCCATTGGCTCCACAGGACAGATGCAGCAGTTGGAGAGTGGTGGGAAAACAAACCTCTGGCCATGCTCCGACTGTCATGAACATCCCCCCTAGTGAAGCACTCAAGGTTCGGGGTGGTGAGCAAACACTATGCTGGCTCTGTGTTATCAGAGGATCCTCCTACAATGGACCAATCCTCCTGCGGCGGTCAGCCTTGTGCTGAGGTCTCAGCATAGAGCAGCCACACCACAAGGACGAATCTGGGTCTGTGCTGGGAATTTCCAGAATGACCCCGTTTGGCAAAAGTCATTGACTTTAAGGCCCAGTTATGTTTAAGAGACGTCAGAATGAGTATAACAGGTTTTATTGTTTCCTCGTCTTTCTGTTTCCTTTCACTCCAGTGGGAACTGGAGCTGGCCATTACAGAGATCCAAGGGGTGGGTTATTATGGAAATTGGAAAATTCATAACTGCATTAGACTTTTCTGATCCTGTTACTGTCTTTTTTTCCCCAGAACTACAAACTCTGAAGTCTCAAGTAGGTAAGAAAAAATGAAGCTTCTGGTGTTCTTGAGGAAAGAAATAATTAATTCTCTAGTAACCCTATTTACAGTCACAGCTGGCCCAGGAGTGGCACATAGAAAGAAGACTGAAAATTCTTTCTGTTACAAAGTCCTATTATCAGATGCTCAGAACTTTGTGTAACAGCCTTGTTCTGGTCTAGAGAGGTCTCTGTTTTGTCCCTGCCCAAAGACTTTATTTTCCTTTTGGGAAGAATTTATACAAAAGCTGTTCAGCTCTTTCTGAGAAGAAAATGAATATTTTTTCCACATTATTAGAAAACGAAGAAGGAAATTGTAAACATTTGTTGTGTGGATCCATAAACCCAAATGGCTAAGAACTGAAATCTGCAATTTGAAACTGCACCATGTCAACATTCCTCACTGATGAGCATTGTACAGCCTTGCTCTAGAGAAGCCTGCTCTACATTTAGCCAAGTTCTGAACTGCTCAAAATCACACACTGAGCATGCAGAGTGGTCTATTCTGTTAAAGAGAGATGCCCTGCATTGTGGGCCTAGCTTAGCTTTTAAGTTAATTAACTAGACTCAGTGATTTACAGGATCTATGCCACAGACTGCATAGTCTCCCGAGAGCACCCCTTTAATGTGCCAGACCCCCAAGGGACTATTCCACAAGGGCAGGCCACATGGCTTCAGTACCTCCTAGACTGAGCCTTCAGGCTCCAGCACTCCTATTTCACACCGGGAGCTCTGACCACCAGTTCAACTAAGACAGACCTCTGTTGACACCTCAGCAAGTATTTTCAATGACACCCACATCCTCTTCGAAACAGCGTAGGGTTTATTAGTCAGCTGGAACACAACATCAGGAAATGGTTACATTAGCATAGAGAAGCAAAGGTTAAGACGTCATCCAAACTGGCCAAGCCAGGGTTCCATTGAACCATTCTGCTGAAGGAACCATCCTGGGTTCTTCTCTGTATTTCTGTCCTGTTGTCTCCCAGTGCCAGATGAGCTCCTGTGTCTCTCCAAAGGACAGGTCTTATCCTCACCTCCTGTCACCTATCAGTCCATTGTCCTCCTCTGCAAAACCATGCTGAGCTCACACGTTCCACCTGCTGGCGTTTCCAGTTGTTAAGTGCCAGCTATTAAATCATTGGGGTTCCCATTGTCTTCCCGGATCCTCCATTTATATGGGTCAGTTTCAGCCTGTCCTAAGTCACCTGTTCATACCACGCCAGGCAGTTACATGACACACACACCTTATGTCTCCTGCTCTGCCCCAGAAGCATCATGTTAACTCTTCTGCACCCACTGGGTAGCAATCCCAAGTCAAATGAGTCACTTCCACACATCAGTCATGAAAATATTACAGAAAATCCCCTCATTTGTCACACCTACTCGGCAGAAATGGCTCCAGACCTCCTCAGGATGTGGCTAAAGAGATCCTTTTCCTTCATCTTCTCCCCCTATGTCCCCAATCCTGCAATGGGATCTGTGCTATTGACTTTAACACCTGTCAGACTTCCACTGCCATCAGCTGGACTTGCAGGGTTACAGGTTTCACCCAATTAGAATCAACTGCAGACTCAGGACCAAAACTGCCTCCCAGTGCTCTAGAGGACCACACACAGGGCTGTGAGATGGGAGAACCTGCAGGTAATGAGTTCCTGATGTAGCTGGTGGAATGATCTGGACCTAGTTAGGCCACCTCTAAATCTAGTCAATACCACACTTCTGGCCCATGCCTGTGCATCACCAGAATGAATAAAAATAATGAGACAAGGTGAGTGAGGTAATAACTTGTAATGGACCAACCTCTACTGGGTAGAGAAAAAAAGCTTTTGAGCTTACACAGAGCTCTTCCTCAGGTCTGGGAAACCTACCCAGCATGTCACAGCTAAATACAAGGTGTAACGAATTGTTTAGCATAAGTGGTTAGCACACAGTGTAAGAGACCATTCAAAGTGAAATGGCATATTAACATTTCTGCAGTCAATAGAAAGGGAGCTTATTAGGTTACAGATTCTTGTAGTAAACCATAAATCCAGTGTCTTTATTAAGACCAGGACTTTTAGTGACCAGCAAAGTTATGAATTTAAGCTCCCAGGCTCATCTTTTGAAAGTGTTGTGCAGGTTTCCTTTGAGGATGAGGACGGAGAGGTCAGATATGGAGGGATTGTTTAGTAAAAAATGTTCACTCACAGGTGGTAAAGTGTCTTTATCATTTTCCTGTGTGAGTTCATTTGAGAATGTAGTGATTGTCTGGTTCCACCCACACAGTTGTTGTAGAGGCATTTAGTGCACTGGACGAGGTACCCGACATGTTGTGATAGGCATGCCATTAATCTTGCTCACTCCATTTCTGACTTCTCAGTCCTCAAAGGAGAAGCATAATATTCACTAACCCAAAAGAAATTAAAATGATGTCAATATTAAAAAGTTATTTTTGCTTTACAGATGAACTCCAGATAGAACTGGGTAAATTTTGCATTCATTTTTCAAATGTAAATGTCAATTCAGTTCCATGCTCAAAAAAAGAGATGTAAATAGAAATTAAGTTCTCACAGTTACAAACACAGGAAGTGAATGATTTTTCTTGTTAGAATATTATTTTTCTAAAATGTGCTAGGATGTGCAGATCAGTGCTACAGCCCTATTCCTGCTCTCACTGGGTGAAAAATCTCCCCTGTGGAATGGGTTATTCATCACTTAAATCCCAGCTAGCACTTCAAAATAGGGCATAGGTGTGTATCTTGTGCTGCACAGGTCTAGTCCTTCTCTCTCTGCAGGGATGAATTTCACCCTAAATCAGTCATAACATGTCTTTGAATATAGGCAGAGTGAGGTTCTAACAATGTGTCATCAGTTATATTTGCAATTTGCCATTGACTATGAGGAGAGATTAATGTATGAAGAGAGATTAATAAAACTGGGACTGTTCAGCTTGGAAAAGAGATGGCTAAGGGGATATATGATTGAGGTCTATAATATCATGACTGTTGTAGAGAAAGTAGATAAGGAAGTGTTGTTTATTACTTCTCATAACACAAGAACTAGGGGTCACCAAATGAAATTAATGGGCAGCAGGTTTAAAACAAATAAAAGGAAGTATTTCTTCACACAACACACAGTCAGCTGTGGAACTCCTTGCCAGAGGATGTTGTGAAGGCCAAGACCATAACAGGGTTAAAAAAAGAACTAGATAAATTCATGGAGGATAGGTCCATCAATGGCTGTTAGGGAGGCTGGACAGGGATGGTGTCCCTGGCCTCTGTTTGCCAGAAGCTGGGAGTGAGCTACGGGGGATGGATCACTTGATGATCACCTGTTTTATTCATTCCCTCTGGGACACCTGGCACTGACCACTGTTGGAAGACAGGATACTGGGCTAGTGGACCTTTAGTCTGAACCCAGTATGACTGTTCTTATGTTATTATGACTTTATGAATGAAAGTAACAGCACACCTTTTGAGATAGTGAATGTCTGTGGGTGTCCTGCTGACAAAATATTGATCATCTTGTACTTTTTCTGGTGGTTTTTTTTTTGTTTGTTTGTTTGTTTTTGTTTTACTATATCTTTTAGTTATCTCCTCTCCACCCTGCTTTGTGGTCTGGGGATGGCAAGACACACACTCCTGCCAGGCTTCAGGGTGTTGGAGCCCCTGCAAGCCCTGTAACCCTGGCCAGGGTGTTCCCCTGAAGGGTGCAGCCACGAATCTCTTCCTCCCACCCACATGTGTTTGGGAGCTGGTAGTGAGAAGTCTTTCCATTACCACTCCTGGGCTATGGGGCTTGGTGGAGCAGGGGAGGGGAGACGAGTAGCAGAGCCAACATGGATTGGCTCCTTCCTAGCATAGCACTGAGATGAAAGGGCTGAAGACATGAGCCTTATGTGCATCATCAGAACGTGTAAAACCAGACACTCCTGTTCCTAACAAAAATGAAAAGGTGATGATGGTCTGTGTGAGAAAGTGGGGACACATTCTTTACTTTTTTACCTCATGCCTTCCATCCTCACCTTACAAGAGCTAGGACAAATGTTTTCAAATTTTATCATATGCCAAACAGTTCTTTATCAATGTATTCTCTTTTATTTTATTCTGTTAGTAGTAGCGCTGGGTGGAAAATGGTTTTCCTGTCCCATTAGAATTTTCAGCATTTCAAAACATTTTCCCATCCTGAATCAGGATGAACAGTTGAAATCTTGAAATGTTTCACAAACCAAAAGACCCCTACCCCCACCCAGTTCACTTTAGGTCAATTGAGATGTGTTGTTTTGATAAATTTGAAACTTTTTTTTTTTAATTTTGAAGTGTTTTCCTTTTTCAAAACTGTTTTAGTGTATATTTACTAAACGTTCTAAACAAAATAAATCTGTTTACTTTAAAATTCAAATTCAAAACTTCTTAGTACAAAAATGTTGAAATGGAATGTTTTAAAAATCTCAAACCTTTTATGAAGTTTTTTGATTCACAGTTTCAGTGAACAGAACACTAGTTCTCAAACAGTTTCAGTTTTGATGAATCAGCATTTTTCAACTAGAAAAGATTTCATTGAAAAAATTCCCAGGCAGCTCTAATTTCCTGTCTAAATTTGTCCAATTTCAACTTCCATTGGATCATCTTATACATTTTTCTGCTAATCGGCTCTTCAGTCTAGTAGAGGAAGGTATACTATGGTCACGTGGCTATAACCTGAAACTAGACAAATTCAGACTGGAAATAATCCTCAGAGTTCATAGAATACCAGGGTTGGAAGGGACCTCAGGAGGTCATCTAGTCCAACTCCCTGCTCAAAGCAGGACCAATCCCCAGACAGATTTTTGCCCCAGATCCCTGAATGACCCCCTGTCACGGAGTATTGGGGGACTCAGGGCCCTGCACCCCCGGCTTCCTGCGATTCACCATGACTCTCAGCCAGCCAGTAAAGCAGAAGGTTTATTTGGATGACAGGAATACAGTCCAAGACAGGTCTTGCAGGCACAGACAACAGGGCCCCCCTCAGTTAGGTCCAGCTTGGGGTCCCAGGGCATGCCAGCCCACCCCCCTTGGGGGGTCAGAGCCATCTCTGCCTCCCAGCCATCTCTCCAGCCTCCTTCCACCTGCTTCCAGCACTCTGCCTTCAGCGACCCCTCCCACAGCCTTTGTTCAGTTTCCCGGGCCCCGGAGTCATCTGACCTCCAACCCCCTCCTGGGTTCTCATGTTACAAGCTCAGGTATGTTCCCTTGGGCCGGCTCCCATCCCCCGATGCAGACCATCCTAGTCACACTCCCCTGTCAGCATTCACACACCCCAGCAAGAACAGTCCCAGTTCGTCACATCTCTCCCCCCTTCGAGACCGAACTGAGCAGGGTCACTTTAGCCAGTGACCCGGGGAAGTTCGAACCTACCCCCGTTCCCATGGATGCCCCCGCATCCCTCCAGTTCCTTGGTGAGAATTACACCAGGCCCCTCCAGTTTCACGCCCCCCCTTAGGTTGGGGGTGCTTGATGGCACTCGCAGTTCGCATGTGGGAAGGTTTATGCGGCCTGTGCCCTTTTCCCACCCCCATACCTCTGGGGTTCCAACTGGGCTGTGGTCTTCTCCCAGCGCTCCAGTCTGGGGGTCTGTGCTTTGGGCTCTCTTGGTTTAGAGCCGCCCTTTTAACCTTGGCCACCCTCTGGAAAGGATCCTTTATGCTGGGCAAGGGTCCTAAAGCTGTTTTCCCCTTGTCCCAGGCCTTCCTCCCCCTCTGACAGGGGTCACAGGATCCGCAGTACTGTCGGACAGTAACAAAGACCCCAGGCCAGTAAAAGCTCCGTAGCAGCCTCTGCTGGGTACGCCAGGTTCCCTGGTGCCCTGAGAGGGGAATGTCATGGGCCCGGCACAGCAGCTGGCGGCGATACTTCTGGGGTACCACCAGCTGCCTCCTGATCCCCCCTGACTCCATTTTCCCTGGGGGAGCCCATTCTCGGTACAGGAACCCCTTCTCCCACAGGAACCTTTTCCGGCCACCTCGTCCCATGGTCTGTACCGCATTGAGGTCGGCCAGGTCCCTTATCTTCCGCAAGGAGGGGTCTCTCTGTAACTCGGCCTGGAACTCAGCAGCTGGGACAGGGATGGCCACCTGCTCTTTCTCGCCCGCTGGGTCCGAAGCTGCAGCCTCCCTGAGCCGCGTCCCTGGGCGTTCCCTCCCCACCAGGTTAGGGTCCTGCGCCTCAGGCAAGGCACCCCCCCCAAGGCCAGGGCGCAGGGCCCCACGCCGGCTCTGACTGCGGGTCACAACCAGTGCCTTTTGGGGGTTGCTTGGCCAGTTCTCCAGGTCCCCCCCCATCAATACCTCAGTGGGCAGATACGGGTGTACCCCCACATCCTTGGGGCCCTCCTTGGCCCCCCACTTCAGGTGTACCCTTGCCACGGGCACTTTGACTGGTGTTCCGCCCACCCCCGTCAGGGTCAGGTAGGAGTTGGGCACCACCTGATCTGGGGCCACCACCTCGGGCCGGGCCAGCGTCACCTCTGCGCCCGTATCCCAGTATCCATTGACCTTCCTCCCATCCACCTCCAGGGGAACAAGGTACTCTCTCCGGAGGGACAGTCCCGCGCCCACCGTATAAACCAAAAACCCTGAGTCTGGGGCATCCAGCCCCCTAGAGGAGCTGGCCTGGGGCCCTTCTCTCTCTTGAGCAGTTGATAAGCTGCCAGCCCCTCTTGCGTGAGAAGCCTGCCCCTCGTCCGTCTGGGCCTCTACCAAGTTAACCCGGTGCGGGTTCGGTCTGCTCAGTCTGTCCTTGAGCTTGGGGCACTGGGCCCGAACGTGGCCTCTTCGGCCGCAGTAATAGCAGCTCATGTCCCGTGGGTCCCCTCGAGCCGGTCGGTTGTCCCTGACGCTGGGCATTCCCCGTGGGAGGGGATTCCCCATATTCCCTCTTTGGGAGGTCCCAGGGTGACTCTCTCTCTGCATCACGGCGGGCCTGTTCCTTTGGGGCTCCTCCCTGCCACCCCCTGACCGGCTCTTTACAAACTCATCAGCCAGCTGCCCGGCGTGTCGCGGGTTCTCTGGCTTTCTGTCCACCAACCACAGCCTCAGGTCGGATGGGCACCGCTCATACAGTTGCTCCAGTACCAGCAGTTTAATCAGGTCCTCCTTCGTCTGGGCCCCACCAGCCCACTTGCTGGCGTATCTTTCCATGCGGACGGCTAGTTGCAGATATGAGATCTCAGGGGTTTTATCTTGACTCCGGAACCTTCCCCGGTACATCTCAGGAGTCAGCCCAAACTCACGTAGCAGGGCCTTTTTGAATAGTTCGTAGTCCCCTTTCTCTGCCTCTCCCAGTTGGCGGTACAATGCCACGGATTTGGGGTCCAGTAAGGGGGTAAGGACCCGGAGTCTGTCCGCGGGATCCACCCGGTGCAGCTCGCAGGCCGTCTCAAAGGCCTCCAGGAAGTCATCCATGTCCTCCCCCTCCTTGTATGGGGCCATGATGCACTTATCAAAGCCCCGTGCAGTCCTGGGTCCCCCCTCACTCACCGCAGCCGGGGGTTCGCTGCCCTTCAATCTCGCCAGTTCCAGGTCATGCTGACGCTGTCTCTCATTCTCCTGTCTCTGTCTCTCTTTCTCCTCCTGTTCACGCTGATGCTGTCTCTCATTCTCCTCCCGTTCATGCTGTCTCTGTCTCTCTTCACGCTGATGCTGTCTCTCTTTCTCCTCCCGTTCACGCTGATGCTGTCTCTCTTTCTCCTCCCGTTCACGCTGATGCTGTCTCTCTTTCTCCTCCCGTTCATGCTGTCTCTGTTGTTCACGATCCTCCAGCTCCCTCAGTTTTAGCTCTTTCTCCCATTCCAGCCAATTCCGCTCCCCGGATGCCGAACGTCGCCGGGAGGATCCTCTGCTGGCCGGCGAGCTTCGCCGGGGGGACCCCCTGCTGGCCGGGGGGGTCACAGCGCCTTCGGTATTTGCTGGGCTCCTCCCCACCCTTCCCCTAGGCATAGGAAGGAGGGGTCTCGGGAAGCCCTCAGCAGCGGGCTGACCACTCCCAGCTGGGACAGACACTGGTGCCTGCGCTGCATTTGCCAGGCTGCTTCCCTGAGACACAGGGATCAGTTCATTCGCGCGATCTTCCGCCTCCAGCTGGGCAATGAGCTGTTCTTTGGTGAGCCTCCCAATGCGCAGCCGCCTCTGCTTGCACAGCTCCACCAGGTCGCTCTTAAGCCGCTTGGCATACATCTTCCTGCTGGCCACTCACCGGCCTGTGTGCTCACAGCTCCCCCCAGTTCCCAGGGGGACCCCTAGTGTGCCAGCCCTTCTCGAGGTCACCACCTCTCTGCCAGGGTCGAGCTGCAGACTCCTCCGCCCCTGGGACCACTCGCTGCGATCCCCCCAGGGGACCCTGTTACTGCAAAAGTCCTTCTCGCTGGTCACACACTCCCAGGGGTAATAACCGTCTCTCTCCCACTCTTCAGCGTGCCTGGTCCCCGTCAATCCCCCTTCGTTTTACTGCTCCCCAGTCACTTACTGCAGGAAGCGCCGTCCACGGGGTGCAGTAGATCCCACCGCTGCCACCAGTTGTCACGGAGTATTGGGGGACTCAGGGCCCTGCACCCCCGGCTTCCTGCGATTCACCATGACTCTCAGCCAGCCAGTAAAGCAGAAGGTTTATTTGGATGACAGGAATACAGTCCAAGACAGGTCTTGCAGGCACAGACAACAGGGCCCCCCTCAGTTAGGTCCAGCTTGGGGTCCCAGGGCATGCCAGCCCACCCCCCTTGGGGGGTCAGAGCCATCTCTGCCTCCCAGCCATCTCTCCAGCCTCCTTCCACCTGCTTCCAGCACTCTGCCTTCAGCGACCCCTCCCACAGCCTTTGTTCAGTTTCCCGGGCCCCGGAGTCATCTGACCTCCAACCCCCTCCTGGGTTCTCATGTTACAAGCTCAGGTATGTTCCCTTGGGCCGGCTCCCATCCCCCGATGCAGACCATCCTAGTCACACTCCCCTGTCAGCATTCACACACCCCAGCAAGAACAGTCCCAGTTCGTCACACCCCCTCAATGTTTAAACTCACAACCCTGAGTTTGGCAGGCCAATGCTCAAACCACTGAGCTATCCCTCCCCCAAAGAAGTATATTTTAATGGTGAGAGTAATTAACCATTGGAAAAAATTACCAAGGGTCTCTAAGAATTATTTTAGGGAAGTTCTGTGGCCTGTCTTATCCCAGGATTCAGACTATATAATCACAGTGGTCTCTTCTGGCATTGGAATCTAGGAATCCACCGTGGTATCCAAGTATCATTGGCTTTGATTCTTGCATTGTACTATTTCTGTACGTATTGTATTGTATAAATTACCATACTTTGTCTTGGTTCTGGATATTACATTATTTCTGTATGCTATGGAGAGAAAACTGGAAGTAAGGGTTAAGCACATGGCTTTCTATTTGTTTTTCTCTTTCAGGAAGAATCCAGAAAGAAAACGGTTAAGTCCCATTGACTTCTCTTGCTTTGAGGCTGTCTGGATGGATAATATTTGTGGGAGATGTGGAACTATCAATACAGAAGAGATTGATGATTGTCAGTGTGTCGATGAAAAGGGTCTAGCAGATAGGAGTGATGGGCTGTGAGAGCAATTTCAATGGGGAGAGAAAGAGTCTGTAGACTTTCCCATGCTAAGAGAAGGTTGGGATTTCCTCTTCATGGGGTGAGGTTTATTCAGAGGTCTGTCATGGCTGGGAGATAAGTCTGGTTGGGTATTCGGCATAGGGACAACAGTTGGGAGTGTGTTTGACAGTGAGATGTATGGGGTGTTTCATATTGAAGTCTTTGGGAGTTGTTAAAAAGTAATGCTTGTGAGTATTTGTTAACCCATTACACACATGCACTTACAAATGACTGCAAGAAGAGAAGACTATCAAAGCAGAAAAACAAAAGTAACTTTGAATTGGTTCTCCTTCAATACAATTCTGTTAAACTGACTATACTGGTAAAACATCTCTAAAGAGCTGTGCAGGTTCCCTGTTAGAAGTATAGGAGCAAAAATATTTTTCCTAATAATCTTTTAATTAGTCTCATGCATTGTGTTTGGACTCCAGAAAGAGGCAGTGTGGAGCATCTCTAAAGCAGTGACAATGCTCAGGATTTCTTTTATTGCAGTGACAGGTTTTATTGGTGATTTTTTCAGTAGGGGGAATGAGTCTGGTTTGGACTCTTTCAGTGGAGTTGCTGAGGGATGTCAGATTAGAAGCTTTTCAGGAGAGCTGTAATATCTGCTCGCTAACCCAACTGAAGTTCACAAGGGGTGTCAATTAAGAAATTCTTTTTTTCCTTTGCAGGTGAACTGAAAGTAGAACTGAGTAAGTGTGTGTTTATTCTTTGAATGTAAAAGTCAATTTGGTTCCATGGTGGAAAAGAGATGCAAATAGAAATCATAGAATATCAGGGTCATCTAGTCCAACTGCCTGCTCAAAGCAGGACCAATCCCCAACTATTTTTTTTTTTTGCCCCAGATCCCTAAAAGGTCTCCTCAAAGATTAAACTCACAAAACTAGGTTTAGCAGGCCAATGCTCAAACCACTGAGCAATCCCACCCCCCCAATGAAGTTCTTGCAGTTAGAAATATGGGAACTGAAAGATCTTTGTTGTTGTTAGAACATTATTTTGATCAAATTTGCTAGGATATACAGATGAATACTACAGCCCAATTCCTGCTCCCATAGGTGAAAGTCTCTCCTATGCAATGGCTATGTGTCACTCAATCCCACCTATCCCTTCAAAATAGGGCATATGTGAGTCTCTTGTGCTGTGTAATCCTAGTGTTTGCTCGCTGTCTAGAGATGAATTTCACCCCAAATCAGTCCTTACATGTCTTTGAAAGGAGTTAGGCCCTGACAATGTGTCTCCAGTTATGTGATTTGGAATTTGCCAATGACATCAACAATGGCAGTAGAATCACACCTTTTGAGATAGTGACTGTGTATGGGTGTCCCACATTCAAAATATGAACTGTCAATTACCCTGGCTGATTTTTTGGAATACCTGTCAATTGTGTCTTCTCCACCACCACCCTCCTGCCCCCCTTGAGGTCTGGGGAGAGCAAGACAGGCACTCCTGCCAATCTGAAGGATGTAGGAGACCCTCCAAAGCCTGTTACACTGCCCAGGCCTGACAGGTGCACCTGCATGTCTTTGGGGGCTGGTAGAGAGGGAATCTCTTCACTTCCACTCCTGACCTAAGGGCCTTGGTGGAGCTAGAGAGGGGAGAGGAGTAGCAGAGCCAGAATGGATTGACACCTTCCTAGCAGGCACAGTGATGAAAGGGCTGAGGACTTTAGGAGCACTCCCGCCTTTTGGTACAGGGAGATGAGAAGGGGGATGGGTTCTTTATTAGCTGTGGGAAGAGGCTGTCTCTCAGTATGTGCAGCAGCTCTGACTGGCTGCAAGCAAAGGAGTTGGGCTGGTAGCCAATCAGAGTGAGGTTACCATATAGAAACATCTGAAAACCTATGTCTTATGGGGAAATCCCATAGACCTGGCAAATTAGGGTCCATCTGAAATCCCACAGAGCTGGCAGGTCTAAGTCAATTAGACTTTGAAGGGTGTTGCCAGTTGAAATATCAGTAAGTACAGGTACATCATAACCAAAAAAAATCAGATGTTTGTGTGATAATCTTTGTGCAATGATATTTTTATGTCTCTTCCACTCTTCCCCTAACCACCCTTAAACTCACTCCCCTCTAGGTTATTTGAAGGGAACAGGCCTTTCTCTTGTATTCCTCTCCTATCTCCCTTGTTGCTGCAGCCCATTTTCATCTCTCTCATAGCAGGGAAGCCAGCAGCTCCAGGGAGAGACAAGGCAGCTCCCCACACTGCCAGCCTTACCACACATATTCCCTAGTGATCTGCTGTCTCTGTCTGAAGCTGAGGAGTGAGTGAAGCATGGAACAGACCTGGTGACTCCACAAGAGCCACAAATGGTCCCCAAAACTGTACAATAACCACAGTGTGTGTGTGTACCATTAGTGTGCTTTACTTTCTCTTTTCTGCACAAGTAAATCATTCTGTATTGTGTCTGACATCCTCAGTTATCCTCAACCTAGGCCATTTCTGCTGCCTAAAGGTGGAAAATCAGCAGTATGTGCCTCTTTGAATTCAATGTCTGTTGTTTCTCACTTTGATTTCAGAGTGGAGAAGGGCTCGCACCTATGCAGGTAACAGAATACACATCTCTCCTGGTAATCAAAAAACATTCGTATTTTTGAAAGCTAGAAACAGAACATATTGCTATCACGGAAATGAAATCTGAGGCCCTACTCCATTTCATATCAGAATTTTCTCATTCAGTTCCTTCAACCAGGGTAACTTATATCAGAATCTGGCAAAATATATTTGAGTATCAATAAGATAAACATTCCAGGATCCCTTCCATTTTATAGAGTCATGTTCAATCAAATATCACATCTCTGAAATATTTTAGTGTAACCAAATTGTCAGACTAGAACAAAACCCATTATCAGTAGGCATTTTGCCTGAGTTTGGACAGCAGGAATTGGCCCACAAGCCATATCTCCCATGTTTCAGTTTATACTGCAATTAGACGTGGGTTTCTTAAATTCTCTCTTTGCAGATGACATCACTCTTAATCCAGACACAGCCCAACCCAATCTCTCCATTTCTGAGGATAAGAAGAAATTTACTCATGAACCCCAACCTCAAAAAGTTCAACCAACTCCAGAGAGGTTCGATTCGACCGTCTGTGTGTTGGGCTGTGAAGGATTCTCCTCTGGAAAGCACTACTGGGAGGTGGATGTCAGAAGCAGCAATGACTGGGACCTGGGAGTGGCCAGAAAATCCATAGACAGAAAAGGAAAACTTTCCTTGTCTCCTAAAGAGGGATTCTGGGCTCTGGGCTGGAGTGGCAGAGATTACTGGGCAAAAACTGATCCGTGGACCCTGGTCACGGTGCAAAAAAAGCCCAAGAAAATTGGAGTTTACCTTAGTTACCAAGAAAGGGGGGAGGTGACCTTTTTCAATGTAACTGACATGTCTGTGTTGTTCACATTTAATGGTTGTTCATTCTCAGGAGAGGTTTATCCGTTCTTTAAAAATTCCCACAAAGAAACATCAATGAGAATTTGTTCTTTAAGAGAAGATGAATGAGTTTAAAGTGGCACTGCCACTCACTTATACCACTGTATCTTTGAAATCAAATTTCCCATCAACGAATTTGAATTACATTTTGCCTCTATATTAATTCTGTGGTGCCGTCTCTAAAACAGCACTGTTACTCGTTTTCTGGCTGTGAACCTATGATTTCTCTCCAATAAAATGTGAACTGTAGTTTTTACTCTGTACTTTGTGAGCTGCCATTTTAATTACTTGCTTTCAACAACAGATGATTTTTTTTGTTACTTCTGACAAATACTGTAATTTGACTAGGCTGTTAAGGAAAGGATATTTGAGTTGTAGATTTTCAATAGAAATCAGTGCCCACAATTAGGTTTTTCAAGAGCTCAGCTGCCATTTACCCAGCATGAAAATCTTTGGAAAATCTGACAAAAACTGTCACAGTGGGAGCTGCTGGGTGGATATTAACAGGCAAAAAATCCATTCTGTTGCACATACTCATTTTTCTCTTAGGGACACCCTCCCACCAAACTTATAACGAATGTAGAGCTTGTGACTGGCCTGTGTAGCTACACAGCAGGGTAAGGGGAAATAAAATACCCCCCATCCCTCTACACAGCCACGCAGGACTTACTGTCATAGTTACAAGGCAACTGCTCTGACCCCTTTCTAGTCCCTCTGAGAGCTCCCACCCTGAGACTCTTGCTCTCACCTGTCTCAGGGTGGAATGTCATGAGTCTTCAACACTTAGACAGGGATTTGACTATAGTAATTCGGACATACCATCCACTTATTACCCTTCAGTCCATTCTTTCTTACTCCTCCATTGTGACCAATGAAACTGACCAAAAGCCTTTTAAAACCTAAGTGCTTTTATTTAGCAGTTGTGTAGTTTGTAGAATTAGAGCAATATCCATTTAAATAGTCTATGAGCCTTCTGTCTGTGGTTACCATAGTCTATGAACCAGAAGCTGCCAGAAACGTGTCAGAGCAGCAATATGTACACTCCTAGGCAGTGTAGATTTAGTAAACTCATTTATTTGGAATCAGCTGTGCCTGTGTGGTTTCTTTATATTGTTTTTGGCTTTGTAAGGCACAGATGACACAGTGATTGGTAACAAGGAGGGAAGTCCAATCCCAGAGTACAGTGGAGCAGAGAATAATTGCAGAGTCCTAGACTAAAAGGAAACTGCAGTCACTGGGACTGTGAGAAAACGGATCTTTCAGAGGGGGGCTGGGGAAGTGTAGAGGGGTGGACTCACCCCTGAGGCACCTCCTGCTGGTCATCTCCAGGAATTAGCTCATTTCAGCATTGTAGCGCCCCCTGCAGGCTGGTGGTCCACCTGTCCTCTGGCCCCCGTGTCCCTCCCAGACCCCGGTGCCCTTTTATCTGGGGTGCTGCCCACTGGCAGTACACCCCTCAGTACTACAGTCTCCCCTCCCCAAGGAACCCCTACCCACTATCCCCACCTCACCTCAGAATAAGGCCACTGCCAGTCAGCAACTAGCCCCCACTCCCTGGGGCAGACTGCAGTATAGGCCACTGTGCTTATACACTGGCAAGGTTGGGTTTGGACCTGCTGCCTTGGCCTACCCCTCAGCTCCCCTCTGCAACCCCCAGTACCTGTTGGCCCAATCCTAGGCCACAGCCTAGGGCTTTCCAGGCTGGAGCTCCCCAGCGCCTCAGCCTGTCCCCAGTCCTGCTCCACTCAGGTACTCTGTTTCTAGCTTGCTGCAGACAGGCCCTTCTCCCTCTGAAGGCAGAGAAAAACTGCTTGGCCTCTGGCTCACAGCTTTTTTATATAGGACCAGCTGAGGCCTGATTGGGGTGTGTCCCAGCTGCAGCTGCTTCCCAATCAGCCCAGTTTAGCAGCTCCCAGCCACAACCTTCCCCGAGGGCTGCCAAGGGGAAGTCGTGCCTGACTAACCTAATGGCCTTCTATGATGAGATAACTGGCTCTGTGGATGAGGGGAAAGCAGTGGATGTGTTAATCCTTGACTTTAGCAAAGCTTTTGATACGGTCTCCCACAGTATTCTTGCCGCCAAATTAAAGAAGTATGGGCTGGATGAATGGACTGTAAGGTGGCGAACAGCAGAGGCTAACAGAGGGAGTTTGCCTGGGAGTTCGCCTGGGGAGAGCGCACTGAGGCTTTCATCTGTGGGTTTCTCTGACTAGTTACTGGAACAGCTGAGGAAGCTCTTAAGAGGAAGGTGATACGGAAGGTGAGTGATCAGCTGTTGTAACCTGCACAGGTTGTGCCATGTTTGTCTTTCTTCCACAGGACAGAAGCGACTTTGTCTGTACAAAGTGCAAGCTGGTCTCCATATTGGAAGAGAAGGTTCGAGGTCTGGAGAAACGAGTATCGACTCTGCGTTGCATAAGGGAAAATGAAGATTTCGTGGACAGACGTCAGGAGATGCTTCTACGGCCACAATGTTCTGAAGATTCAGAGCAGGCGCAGCAGGGACAGAAGGATGGTGAAGAAGTTTGGCAGCATGTGACCTCCAGAAGGAGAAAGAGGAGCGTCCATGTATCAGCAATGGAGATACAGGTGAGCAATCGTTTCCATGTTCTCTTTACAGGTACTAATGCGGAGAGTGGACTAGATGACACATCTGAAGGAAGGAAGCAGAAGGAGACTCCACCGATTGGAAGGCAAAAGATGCACTGTCCTAGGGATGAGGCTTCCACAACCATCACTCCCAAGAGGAGGAGGAGGGTGGTGGTGGTCGGGGACTCCCTTCTCAGGGGGACTGAGTCATCTATCTGCTGCCCTGACCGGGAAAACCGAGAGGTCTGCTGCTTGCCAGGAGCTAGGATACACAATATGACGGAGAGACTGCCGAGACTCATCAAGCCCTCGGATCGCTACCCCTTCCTGCTTCTCCACGTGGGCACCAATGATACTGCCAAGAATGACCTTGAGCAGATCACTGCAGACTACATGGCTCTGGGAAGAAGGATAAAGGAGTTTGAGGCGCAAGTGGTGTTCTCGTCCATCCTCCCTGTGCAAGGAAAAGGCCGGGGTAGAGACCGTTGAATCGTGGAAGTCAACGAATGGCTACGCAGATGGTGTCGGACAGAAGGCTTTGGATTCTTCGACCATGGGATGGTGTTCCAAGGAGGAGGAGTGCTAGGCAGAGACGGGCTCCACCTAACGAAGAGAGGGAAGAGCATCTTCGCAAGCAGGCTGGCTAACCTAGTGAGGAGGGCTTTAAACTAGGTTCACCGGGGGAAGGAGACCAAAGCCCTGAGGTAAGTGGGGAAATGGGATCCTGGGAGGAAGCAAGAGCAGGAGAGCGCAAGAGGGGAGGACTCCTGTCTCATACTAAGAAAGAGGGATGATCGATGAGTTATCTTAAGTGCCTATACACAAATGCAAGAAGCCTGGGAAACAAGCAGGGAGAACTGGAAGTCCTGGCACAGTCAGGGAACTATGATGTGATTGGAATAACAGAGACTTGGTGGGATAACTCACATGACTGGAGTACTGTCATGGATGGATATAAACTGTTCAGGAAGAACAGGCAGGGCAGAAAAGGTGGGAGAGTTGCGTTTTATGTAAGAGAGGAGTATGACTGCTCAGAGCTCCGGTATGAAACTGCAGAAAAACCTGAGAGTCTCTGGATAAAGTTGAGAAGTGTGAGCAACAAGGGTGATGTCGTGGTCAGAGTCTCCTATAGACCACCAGACCAGGGGGATGAGGTGGACTAGGCGTTCTTCCACCAACTAACAGAAGTTGCTAGATTGCAGGCCCTGGTTCTCATGGGAGACTTTAATCACCCTGATATCTGCTGGGAGAGCAATACAGCGGTGCACAGAAAATCCAGGACGTTTTTGGAAAGTGTAGGGGACAATTTCCTGGTGCAAGTGCTGGAGGAACCAACTAGAGGCAGAGCTTTTCTTGACCTGCTGCTCACAAACAGGGAAGAATTAGTAAGGGAAGCAAAAATGGATGGGAACATGGGAGGCAGTGACCATGAGATGGTCGAGTTCAGGATCCTGACACAAGGAAGAAAGGAGAGCAGCAGAATACGGACCCTGGACTTCAGAAAAGCAGACTTTGACTCCCTCAGGGAACAGATGGGCAGGATCCCCTGGGAGAATAACATGAAGGGCAAAGGGGTCCAGGAGAGCTGGCTGTATTTTAAAGAATCCTTATTGTGGTTGCAGGAACAAACCATCCCGACGTGTAGAATGAATAGTAAATATGGCAGCCGACAAGCTTGGCTTAACAGTGAAATCCTTGCTGACCTTAAATGCAAAAAAGAAGCTTACAGGAAGTGGAAGATTGGACAAATGAACAGGGAGGAGTATAAAAATATCGCTCAGGCATGCAAGACTGAAATCAGGAAGGCCAAATCGCACTTCGAGTTGCAGCTAGCAAGAGATGTTAAGAGTAACAAGAAGGGTTTCTTCAGATATGTTAGCAACAAGAAGAAAGTCAAGGAAAGTGTGGGCCCCTTACTGAATGAGGGAGGCAACCTAGTGACCGAGGATGTGGAAAAAGCTAATGTACTCAATGCTTTTTTTGCCTCTGTCTTCACAAACAAGGTCAGCTACCAGACTGCTGGACTGGGCAGCACAGTATGGGGAGGAGGTGACCAGCCCTCCGTGGAGAAAGAAGTGATTCGGGACTATTTAGAAAAAACAGATGAGCACAAATCCATGGGGTCAGATGCGCTGCATCCGAGGGTGCTAAAGGAGTTGGTAGATGTGATTGCGGAGCCATTGGCCATCATCTTTGAAAACTCATGGCGATCGGGAGAGGTCCTGGATGACTTGAAAAAGGCTAATGTAGTGCCCGTCTTTAAAAAAGGGAAGAAGGAGGATCCGGGGAACTGCAGGCCAGTAAGCCTCACCTGAGTCCCTGGAAAAATCATGGAGCAGGTCCTCAAGGAATCAATTTTGAAACACTTAGAGGAGAGGAAAGTGATCAGGAACAGTCAGCATGGATTCACCAAGGGGAAGTCGTGCCTCACTAACCTAATTGCTTTCTATGATGAGATAACTGGCTCTGTGGATGAGGGGAAAGCAGTGGATGTGTTATTCCTTGACTTTAGCAAAGCTTTTGATACGCTCTCCCACAGTATTCTTGCCGCCAAATTAAAGAAGTATGGGCTGGATGAATGGACTGTAAGGTGGATAGAAAGCTGGCTAGATCGTCGGGCTCAACGGGTAGTGATCAACAGCTCCATGTCTAGTTGGCAGCCGGTTTCAAGCGGAGTGCCCCAAGGGTCGGCCCTGGGGCCGGTTTTGTTTAATATCTTTATTAATGATCTGGAGGATGGTGTGGACTGCACTGTCAGCAAGTTTGCAGATGACACTAAACTGGGAGGCATGGTAGATATGCTGGAGGGTAGGGATCAGATACAGAGGGACCTAGACAAATTGGAGGATTGGGCCAAAAGAAACCTGATGAGGTTCAACAAGGACAAGTGCAGAGTCCTGCACTTAGGATGGAAGAATCCTATGCATTGCTACAGACTAGGGACCGAATGGCTAGGTAGCAGTTCTGCAGAAAAGGACCTAGGGGTCACAGTGGACGAGAAATTGGATATGAGTCAACAGTGTGCTCTTGTTGCCAAGAAGGCTAACGGCATTTTGGGCTGTATAAGTAGGGGCATTGCCAGCAGATCGAGGGACATGATTGTTCCCCTTTATGCGACATTGGTGAGGCCTCATCTGGAGTACTGTGTCCAGTTTTGGGCCCCACACTACAAGAAGGATGTGGAAATATTGGAAAGAGTCCAGCGGAGGGCAACAAAAATGATTAGTTTCAGAGTAGCAGCCGTGTTAGGGGTCTGGAGCACATAACTTA
Organism: Chrysemys picta bellii; assembly: GCF_011386835.1. NCBI lineage: Eukaryota > Metazoa > Chordata > Testudines > Emydidae > Chrysemys > Chrysemys picta. The sequence continues at coordinate 14,548,744 of NC_088807.1, read as the reverse complement.
TGAGGAGAGGCTGAGGGAACTGGGATTGTTTAGTCTCCAGAAGAGAAGGATGAGGGGGGATTTGATAGCTCCTTTCAACTACCTGAAGGGAGGTTCCAAAGATGATGGAGCTCAGCTGTTCTCAGTGGTGGCAGATGACAGAACAAGGAATAATGGTCTCAAGTTGCAGTGGGGGAGGTCTAGGTTGGATATTAGGAAACACTATTTCACTAGGAGGGTGGTGAAGCACTGGAATGCTTTTCCTAGGGAGGTGGTGGAATCTCCTTCCTTGGAGGTTTTTAAGGCCCGGCTTGACAAAGCCCTGGCTGGGATGATTAAGTTGGGAATTGGTCCTGCTCTGAGCAAGGGGTTGGACTAGATGACCTCCTGAGGTCCCTTCCAACCCTGATATTCTATGATTCTATGATTATAAGTTGCAGTGGGGGAGGTCTAGGTTGGATATTAGTAAACACTATTTCACTAGGAGGGTGGTGAAGCACTGGAATGCGTTACCTAGGGAGGTGGTGGAATCTCCTTCCTTGGAGGTTTTTAAGGCCCGGCTTGACAAAGCCCTGGCTGGGATGATTTAGTTGGGAATTGGTCCTGCTCTGAGCAGGGGGTTGGACTAGATGACCTCCTGAGGTCCCTTCCAACCCCGATATTCTATGACTCTATGATTCTGTTTTAAGCCCTTCAGGGCAGGAGTGGGGTAACCATCCCACCACAGGAAGGTTTGTAAAAGTCTGTCTGTTTGAGGAAAATTGACCTGTTTGATAAAGTGAATCAGTCCTCCACTGAACTGTGGTGGAAGAGTGGAACAGAGTATGACAGCTAAGGTTAAAATTCTGTCACAGGTATTTTTAGTAAAAGTCAGGTACAGGTTTGGGCAATAAACAAAAATTCTCTGAAGCCCACGACCTGTCCCTGACTTTTACTAAAAATACCCCAGGGGGGTTTGGGGAGGGACTAACAGAGCACTGCCGGGGGCTAACTTCCAGCAGCTGCTCCAGCCCCACCGCTGTTCCTGCGGTAGGGGCTGACCACTGCTGTTCCAGCCCCAGGAGGCCCACTGCTTCAGCCTAGGGCCCTCTGGTCCAGGGGCCGGGGACTGCTGCTCCATCCATCAGTCCTCTGGCGAGCTGTTTCGGCGGCCTCAGGGTTGACTCCTGGCGCTGTTCCAGCAGCCCAGGGACCACTGTTTCAGTGGCACTGGGACTGACCGCTGGACACTGACAGCTGCTCCAGCCCTGCCCTGTAAAAAGCATTACAGAAAGAACATGTTAAAATAATAAAATAACTCACACACATGCTAAGAAGCTTATCAGCAATCACCCCCAACTCCAACATGGATTCTGGCAGGAGCTGTCCTTCAAACCCCCACCCAAGGAGATTCCTTTGTGGTCATAAGTTCATCACAACTTCAGCCCAGAGTAAGCGCTCAGTCTTATGTGGCCGCATTAGGCCAAGTCCTTCCAGTCCTTCATTAAGTACTGGGGCCCTCAGTGGGCCAGAGGTCCTGTCCATGTACAGGATCAGGAAGAAAGTCCTCAGTCAGTTTAAACCAGTTATTTATTCAAAAACTCTTTCTTTGTCTTTTGGTCCCTGGACATCCCGTTTGAACTAGTATATGCGCACCTCACCAGTGAGGTGGCTTCAATGCATGGCCTCAGAGGGGAAAATTTGTATTTACAGCACCCCAATGGATTTCCTAGGAATCCACTTCACACGCACTGTTCCTGAAAGTCCTTTGAAGTTCCACAGAATCCCAGAATACTGTATATGTATTTGCATTGTTACTGCAATGAAATGCAGAGATATAAATCTTAATTCAATAATGACATTAATTTGATAAAAATAATTCTGGATATTACAGGAACTTATCAGCCTGTCACAATTACAATAGGTTCTTGCCTAACACAGAGTTACAGCCTCCATGTGAACTTTTGGAAGGAATGGTGTTGGCCCACACACTGCGTGGAATGGGACAAAGAAGCTTGTATGAGCTGAAAGGATCCTTACACCCAAAGTGCATCTTTGCCTATACAGTCAGCTTATGATTCTTTCCCATATGAAAAGGAGCAGTGATTTCACATGTGCTGGAAGACCAGAATGGAAGGCCTATTGTCTTTGCTTTTAGATAGAAAAGCTGTGAATTTAGTCAGGTTACTGCTTCTAAGGAGGAAAAAACTAAGCGTATGTCTACACTACGAAATTAGGTCAATTTAATAGAAGGTTTTTTTTAGAAATTGATTTGATACAGTCGACTGTGTGTGTCCCCACTAAGCACATTAAGTCGGCGGTGTGCATCCACAGTACCAAGGCTAGCATCAACTTTCGGAATGTTACACTGTGGGTAGCTATCCCACAGTTCCCGCAGTCTCCGCCACCCATTGGAATTCTGGGTTGAGATCCCAATGCCTGATGGGGCAAAAACATTGTCGCGGGTGGTTCTGCGTACATGTCGTCAGGCCCCCCTCTCTCCCTCACTCCGTGAAACCAATGGCAAAAAATCGTTTCTCGCCTTTTTTCCTGGGTTACCCATGCAGACAACATACCACGGCAAGCATAGAGCCCGCTCAGCTCACTGTCACCATATGTCTCCTGGGTGCTGCTGGCAGAAACGGTACTGCAGTGCTACACAGCAGCATCCCCTTGCCTTACCTTGCCTTGCGGACAGCAGATGGTACAATACGACTGCTAACCGTCGTCATCGTCCCATGGGTGCTCCTCGCCGACCTCGGTTAGGTTGGTCGAGGGTGCCTGGGCAGACATGGGTTGTGTGCAGTTTTCACTGATGGTTTTCCACTGGAAGTCTTGGGATGGAGCAAGGCTACACAACTGAGTCCTGCATTCCATCACCGCCTAACCTGGGAGTGGTGACAACTCCTTGCTGCCCTAATAAGCCATCACTGAGACACATTTTCCCCTGGTGACTAGTTTTACCTGAGTCCATAAAGCAAACTTTCACTATAAATACATTGTTAGTTAAATATTACGTGTACACATACCTCCCAATGATTAGGAATCTTGACAAATTACAAGCTTTCTGTAGATACCTCACATGTAACTCTTTATGGGTAAATATCCGGCAAGATATGTTTGGTGTAGTGAGTTTGTCAGGTCTGAGATAACAGTTATTTGCAAACAATGAGGGACCCTTTGCCAAGGAGCCTCTGTGTCATAGCACCTAAACCAGACTAGCCCTTCCTCTCAAAAAGAAAAAAAAAAAGGAAGAATGCACCATCCCCTTACACCCAGTAGTTACAGCACTCACCCAGGGTGTGGAAGAAACAAATTCAGTTCTCCCTACAACCTGAAGTGGAGCAGGGACTTAAAGCCAGGGCTCCACAACTCACGTGAGCACCCTAACCTGTGGGCAATTCAATATTCTGGCACAGGGTTTACTCAGTCTCTCCTGTTGAAGCTCTTCCGTTTTGTATAACTAATTGAATGGTCATTGGCACTAGGACTGGAATCTAGATCATCCCCTTCACAGGTGAGTGCCACGACCACTGGGCTTAATGAGCATGTGGTCTTTTCCCCAACGTGTCAGTTTGGGGCTAATATCTCTATCAGGTTTGCTGATCCTTGGGAGATTGGAACATAAAACAATAAAATCCATTTCCAAAGATTTCACAGCAGACAATAGGCCTGCTAAGGTACAGCTCTGTGGGGACGGATGCAAGGGGTAAGTGCATTTCCTTGGATGAATTTTTAAAATCTGGGAGCAAGTTTCTTATGATCGAATTTCAAGCCACGAGACTTAGCAATTTCTTCCATCCCTGCTTTGGCCTTTTGTTTGGTTGTGGATGGTCCTGAACTGATTTCTTCTCTTCTCCCATCTTCTCAGTCTCAGGATGACAGGGAATATGGGTCATTGTTTCTATCCTGACAAACAGTCTGCATTGATAATTTTGTAGGGAAATCCCAATCTCTGAGGGAGCAGATGCTGAGAGGTTTCCTACTGTCTCTCCCCACAGTATGAGCAGGCCTGAGGAATGGATACATTTTCTCTGAATTGTCAAGAGGTATCACAAAAATATCAGCCAAGACATTAACATTATAAAATGAAACTGCCCCTCCTTCTCTATCCAGATAAACCCCAATCACTGTCGGCCATAAATCTCACGCCCAGATTTTAGTGTTTGCCTCACTGGGGTGATATTACCCTCATATCTCCGCAGGCCCCAGCACTCCTCCACAGGGGGGCTCTCTAACTGTGCTGCTATCACTCTGACCCTCACAGTCTCGCTCAGCACCCCCAGCTCCCAGTCTGGTTCATCGCCCACCTGTACCTCCCAGTACTGCCTGCCACCCACAAACCCCACTGCCATCAAGGCTCCAGAGAGCGTGGTCTGCTCTGGTAATTCAGGTTCATGCCAGACTCCTCTCCCATCCACAGACACTTTCAGTTCAGGGTGTTTACAATCTGGATCCAGAGTGACAGAAACTGGGGAGAGAAACCAGATAAAGGTTAAAAAAACAGGTCTTTTCTCAGGTGGGATATTCACAGTGCTGCAGAACAATGGCAAAGGATGGAGGGTGGTCGGGTACAGGGCCTGAGGAGTCACTGGGAGGCAGGGGTACTGAAGGAGACAAGAGAAGAGAAAAGGTGCTAAATTGTATCCTTAAGCCATGGCCCACTGTGCTCAGCAACAGTAGGGGCCCCTGGATGGATTCAGGCAGACTCAGCCAAAATTCCCCCTTAGGTGAAGGTTCGCTGCAATGGCAGCTCCATCCCTGTTGAACAAGGTGCGGCATGAGCTCTCCCTGCACCAGCTCATCTCTGCTGCGTGGGTGGTGTGGTATCATGGCAAGGCCATGGCCCTGCTTTCTCCCTACCACTCTCTGCTCCCTTTGTGATGTCCTTGTGCCCTTTCACTTCCTCACACGATTGACAGGGCCAGACACAATCTGTCACAGTGAGGAGGGGCAGGGAGGAAACTGAGAAGACATAGAAGAAGGTTTGAGTGAGGTTGCAGAGTGGGTTGAGAGTTAATCAGATGGTTTGCTTCTGACAGGCCAGTAAAGGACCTGAGACAGGGAGGCTGCAATTTCCCAGGGTATAGAAGTTTATGCTCAGAACATCACGTATAGGTAAAGCTGAGTGAATAAATGATTCTTCTTTATGGGGGTTAACCAAAACATTTTTTTGCTTAGTTTCAAACCAAACCAGAATATTCTCAGTATTTCTCAATGAAACAAAAACCAAAAAGAAGAAGAACAAATCATTTTGGATTGAAAACTGCCCAGAATGAAACAAAATGAAAACCCTGAAACATTTTTTTCTTTTTTACCATTTTGTTTTGTTTAATTTGCAGGGTATTTTATTTTTTGAATCTGAAAAAAAAATTGGTTTTGGCTTTTCATTTTTTCTTTGTTTTTTCCCCCCAAAAATAAATATGGCTAAATTGTGAAATGTCATTTCAAAATGAAAAGTCAAAATGTTTCATTTTGGAATGTGTGATAGACCCAGACCAGTTGGGAACAGTAGAGTGGCAGAAGGGAGATATATTGGCCACTGGATAAGTAGTTTTCTGTTCCCTGAGTGACCAGAGCAGGGGCTGCTCCAGGCTAATAGACCACCTGACTCCAATTAACTTGCTAAGAGTCAGGTGAGGCTGTTAAGCACCTGACTCTAATTAAGGCCCCTCTGATGCTATAAAAGGGCTCACTCCAGTCAAGCTGGGGGAGCCAGGGAGCCAGAGGAGAGGATGTGTGTGAGAGGAACTGGGAGCAAGAGGCGCAAGAAGCTGAGAGTGAGTAGGTGTACTGCTGGAGGACTGAGAAGTACAAGCGTTATCAGACATCAGGAGGAAGGTCTGGTGGTGAGGACAAAGAAGGTGTTGGGAGGAGGCCATGGGGAAGTAGCCCAGGGAGTTGTAGGTGTCGTGCAACTGTACCAGGAGGCACTCTAAACAGCTGCAGTCCACAGGGCCCTGGGCTGGAATCTGGAGTAAAGGGTGGGCCCGGGTTCCCCCCATACCTCCCAACTCCTGATCAAACACAGGAGGAATTGACCTGGACTATAGCTTCTACCAGAGGGGAAGGTCTCTGGACTGTTTCCTGACCCACAGGGTGAATCTGTGAAGCGAGCAAATCTGCCAATAAATGCAGGACCCATCAAGGTAGAGGAGGAACTTTGTCACAAATGGTAGAACCATTTCAACTTTTTTTGAACCGGATCAGAAGGATGAGGTAGACAAGGCTTTCTTCGGACAACTAACTGAAGTTTCTAGATTACAGGCCCTTGTTCTAATGGGGGACTTCAGTCACCCTGACATCTGGTGGAAGAGCAATACAGCAATGCATAGACAATCCAGGAAGTTTTTGGAGAGTGTTGGGGACAACTTCCTGGTGCAAGTGCTGTAGGAACCAAATAGGGGCAGAGCTCTTCTAGACCTACTGCTCACAAACAGGGAAGAATTAGTAGGGGAAGCAAAAGTGGATGGGAACCTGGGAGGCAGTGACCATGAGATGGTCGAGTTCAGGATCCTGACACAAGGAAGAAAGGAGAGCAGCAGAATAAGGACCCTGGACTTCAGAAAAGCAGACTTTGACTCCCTCAGAAAACTGATGGGCAGGATCCTCTGGGAGAATAACATGAGGGGGAAAGGAGTCCAGGAGAGCAGGCTGTATTTTAAAGAATCCTTATTGAGGTTGCAGGAAAAAAACATCCCGATGTGTAGAAAGAATAGTAAATATGGCAGGCAACCAGCTTGGCTAAACAGTGAAATCCTTCCTGATGTTAAACGCAAAAAAAGAAGCTTACAAGAAATGGAAGATTGGACAAATGACCAGGGAGGAATATAAAAATATTGCTCAGGCATGCAGGAGTGAAATCAGGAAGGCCAAATCACACTTGGAGTTGCAGCTGGCAAGAGATGTTAAGAGTAAGAAGAAGGGTTTCTTCAGGTATGTTTGCAGCAAGAAGAAAGTCAAGGAAAGTGTGGGGCCCTTACTGAATGAGGGAGGAAACCCAGTGACTGAGGATGTGGAAAAAGCTAATGTACTCAATGCTCTTTTTGCCTCTGTCTTCAGGAACAAGGTCAGCTCCCAGACTGCTGCACTGGGCAGCACAGTATGGGGAGAAGGTGACCAGCCCTCTGTGGAGAAAGAAGTGGTTCGGGACTATTTAGAAAAACTGGACGAGCACAAGCCCATGATGCTGGATGCGCTGCATCCGAGGGTGCTAAAGGAGTTGGCGGATGTGATTGCAGAGCCATTGGCCATTATCTCTGAAAACTCATGGCGATCGTGGGAGGTCCCGGATGACTGGAAAAAGGCTAATGTAGTGCCCATCTTTAAAAGGGAAGAAGGAGGATCCGGGGAGCTACAGGCTAGTCAGCCTCACCTCAGTCCCTGGAAAAATAATGGAGCAGGTCCTCAAGGGATCAATTCTGAAGCACTTAGAGGAGAGGAAAGTGATCAGGAACAGTCAGCATGGATTCACCAAGGGCAAGTCATGCCTGACTAACCTAATTGCCTTCTATGATGAGATAACTGGCTCTGTGGATGAGGGGAAAGCAGTGGATGTGTTATTCCTTGACTTTAGCAAAGCTTTTGATACGGTCTCCCACAGTATTCTTGCCGCCAAGTTAAAGAAGTATGGGCTCGATGAATGGACTATAAGGTGGATAGAAAGCTGGCTAGATCGTTGGGCTCAACGGGTAGTGATCAACAGCTCCATGTCTAGTTGGCAGCCGGTTTCAAGTGGAGTGCCCCAAGGGTCGGACCTGGGGCCGGTTTTGATCAATATCTTCATTAATGATCTGGGTGATGGTGTGGCCTGCACTCTCAGCAAGTTTGCAGATGACACTAAACTGGGAAGAGTGGTAGACACGCTGGAGGGTAGGGATAGGATACAGAGGGACCTAGACAAATTAGAGGATTGGGCCAAAAAAAACCTGATGAGGTTCAACAAGGACAAATGCAGAGTCCTGCACTTAGGACGGAAGAATCCCGTTCACTGTTACAGACTAGGGACCAAGTGGCTAGGCAGCAGTTCTGCAGAAAAGGACTTTGGGGTTACGGTGGATGAGAAGCTGGATATGAGTCAACAGTGTGCCCTTGTTGCTGAGAAGGCTAATGGCATTTTGGGCTGTATAAGTAGGGGCATTGCAAGCAGATCGAGGGACGTGATCCTTCCCCTCTATTCGACATTGGTGAAGCCTCATCTGGAGTACTGTGTCCAGTTTTGGGTCCCACAGTACAAGAAGGATGTGGAAAAATTGGAAAGAGTCCAGCAGAGGGCAACAAAAATGATTAGGGTGCTGGAGCACATGACTTATGAGTTAAGGCTGAGGGAACTGGGATTGTTTAGTTTGCAGAAGAGAAGAATGAGGGGGATTTGATAGCTGCTTTAAACTACTTGAAAGGGGGTTCCAAAGAGGATGGATCTATACTGTTCTCAGTGGTACCAGATGACAGAAGAAGGAGTAATGGTCTCAAATTGCAGTGGGGGAGGTTTAGATTGGATATTAGGAAAAACTTTTTCACTAGGAGGGTGGTGAAGCACTGGAATGGGTTACCTAGGGAGGTGGTGGAATCTCCTTCCTTAGAGGTTTTTAAGGTCAGGCTTGACAAAGCCCTGGCTGGGATGATTTAGTTGGGATTAGGTCCTGCTTTGAGCAGGGGGTTGGACTAGGTGACCTCCTGAGGTCCCTTCCAACCCTGATATTCTATGATTCTATGACGCCTCCTGGTTTAGGTGGGGATAAGTAATAAAAAGAACAGAAAAATTGGGGGAAGAGTGTGTAGTGGAGTGTTAGAAAGTCTAACAAAGTTCTTATTTTTCCCATGATGACTACTTCGATGCTTTTTTTGAAATATCAAATACCAATTTAGAAAAAAAATCTCATTTTTTTTGGTGCTTCCTGCTTTGCTGGTGCCCCAAGCATGTGCTTAGTCTGCCTTTTGGGTAATCCAGCCCTGCTGTCCAGGCAAGAGGAAAACATCCTTCCCAAACTCCACACCACAGTGATAGTGACCTGAAAACCCATCCGGCTACAGAGGAGTTTTCCCCCACCAGCCTCTGCAGCCAAACAACCAAGGCAGAGATGTTCAACATTTCAGAGTTCCCATTAAAAGTCCTGGGAACTGGACAGTCAAATCCCCCAGGCAGGTTTGAAAACCTCCAAAATGTTGCCCAAGTGGGATTCGGCTCTAGTGAGATGGATCCTATTAGTGAATCCCCGGCACCACTCGCTGGTCACCCCCCACCACGGGCCTCCCAAGTGGTAAGAAAGACAGGCAAGGGGCAAAATCCTGGGAGTTTCCCATTGACTTCAGTGGGGGCAGGATTTTCCCCAATGGGTCACCATGCGATGTAGGTGTCAATGAGGCATGCACGGTCTCACACTGCTAGCAGCAGCTGTGCGGTCGTGCACACACCCTGAGTATCATGTTAGTGGCAGGGAAAACTACTAACACAGAGCTTCCTTCCACCAATTGTTTCCATATGTTAATTATTTGTCCACACTCCAGCTGATATTGGCAATGAACAATAACCCTGGATTTTTATTCTTTCTCTTCTTCTGATACATGGGAGGAGTTTGGGTCACGCATTTTTTATTATCACTTTTAATATGTACCTTTTTATTGAGAGTTTAAAGCAGTGTCATAAAGGAAAGAGCTGTGTGCTGCTATCATGGAGGCATAGCTGGCTTCCCCAGAGTTAAGGTTACAGTTAGCATCCCAACATCAGCCTGAATTTCATACCCCTCCCTCTCTTCTATAAAATCAATCCATTGAATATGAATTTTTCATTGACATATCTGATCACTGGAGAGATTTTTGTCCTGAAAGCTTGAGGCCAAGAACGCAATGTGAATTCTGAAGCTGTCTATCAAAATTACACATTTACCCTTTTGACACAAGCAGTCAGCGAATATTCAGGGTCTGCTGGTTTGTTCCATTGAGAGGAGAAAGTGATGACACAGTCAGGTATGTTCGTTGATGCAACCCCATTTATTTACATAACATCTACAAAGTCCTGTGTCCCCCACAACAGTAACCAAACATCAGATGGCACTTTTCTTTTGATCCCAGATTTAAGCCTCTTTTCAGCCAGTACTCTGCCCAAAAGCGCTCTCTCTCTCTCTCTCTTTCTCTCTCTCTCTTTCTGTATGTCTCTCTCTCTCAACTTTTTCTCAGGGTCCTGCTACATGTGCTCCTCTGGCTGTGTCTGTCTTTCTGGTTGCTTTCTCTGTTTGCTTGTGAGGTGTTTCTGCTGCTTGTGTCACATAGACAGACACACAGCTCCAATTAAATCAATCACAGTCTCTCTATTTGTTAGCAAACCCTTAAGAACCCCCTTGGACTACATGGCCTTGCCAGGCCCAGCCTTCCCTGTGGTCTTGTCCTTCGGTGGTGGTTTTCCATTGCTTCTGCTGGAATTAAACAAAGGGGCATTTAATGGTTCCCTTATTTAGCCTGAATGGCAGGTGGTTATCACAGCCAACAACTTGAGCAAAGTGCCGCGATTGTCCATAGGTCAAAGAAATCCTGGTTGGGAACCACTCAATCTGGAGCATAACAGTATTATAACAACAAGTGCAAATAACCATTATAAATATCACCATTAATAACATCAGTGATTAAAATATGAAATTAGACAGGAAAAAACTGCACTGCCTGCAGCACAGAAGAATCCTTATATCAGATAATAACACCCCACCACAGGGAGAACCTGGCACTGTCTCGATGGGGCTGGCATGGAGAGAAGGTGAAGGGCTCTTTTGCCCCACTGGCAGGTGTCAGGGCAACACCCAGCTGTCCTAGCTGTGGGGGGAGAAAAGGGCCAGACCAAGGCTGGGGAGGGGGAAATCTGAGCTGCCTGCCTCAGAGGGGTTGATGTAGGAAGTGGGGCTGTTGGTGTTTCCCAGCCTAGATTCCCATTAGAACTGCTCCTGATGTACATTAGCAGTGCTGTGAGACGGGCATTTTCTGGCTTCATTTCTCTGGCTTTAGGCTGTCTTAGCAGAAAAGTAACATTACTGTGGTTTATCTGAAAGCATCCACGGCCCCAGAGAGAAGAGACACTGACATACACGACCAACAGTCTGCAGTGGGACAGATGTCATTAATGCTCCACTTGCTGAAATGCAGGACTCGTCAGTGAGCAGCCGCATCACAGAACCCCCCCAAATCAGAGGCATCTGTACGGGCTGTGCAGCTAGGCAGGGGGAACCTTCTCTGGGGCCACAGCTGGACAATGCGCAGCGCCCAAAGTGCTGTTGGACACTGTAATATTCTCAGGGAACATACAACCTTTTCTTCCCTTTGAAAAAAAAGTTTCTTCTGAATAAAATTGGTGAAAATGCCCAAACACTGCATCCCTACCCCCTTACACTTTATATTGACATCTCAGCTCCCAAGTCCTCTGAGCTCTGTTTAGAGACCACACCGCCAGCCCAACATGTACAAAAATCATGAGGAAGGTCCCCCAAAATCCCAAGACTGACTTAAAATGTATGAGTTTTTTTTTAATTATACATTTTTCATCCTTTTAGTTTTCTTCTGTTTGAGTCTTTAGGGGTTCCATTTTCCAGCTTTTCTTCACAGCCGGGGGGTGGGGGGGAGGGGGGCTAGAAACTTAATTTTTCAAACAAAAGTCAAAATTCTCACATAATCCCAACACTCCAGAAGCTGAAGCTCAAAGGAAAACAGCAGATATCTTGTGACTCGCTGTAAAATCATGAAAATTGACAACAGCGTCAGGGTCACCTTTGAACTTGCAGTTTCTGTGACCCACGTCTCTTAAATGTCATGTTGGCTTATAGGGAAGTCGGAAACTTTGGCTTTGTGAAACTGGGTTTGTTCCCCTCAGTCAAATACTGCAGCCACGTGGTTGCAAGAGAACATCATGAGAGCATTTAGCTCCCTGGAAAGCAGTTAGTGCATGAAGCAGTTACATTACTTTGGTGCATGTGATCCACAGACCTCTGGAGCCAACTAGCAGAGGTCTCAGGAGTACACAAGGGTTACAAGGATCCCCAAGGTCTGGGATTTACATTTCAGTTCACCAAAGTGCATCATGTGAGGTTTCCATTGAAAGCCTGGGTCACACCCGGCCTCATCATGTTTGTCTTGTAGGCAGCATTAATGAGTGACTGGAAACAATAGGTAAGATGGAGTTTTCCAGTGGGATTGGTGCAAAGCCCCGTCTAGTGGATGAGAAGGTGCCTTCCCCTGGACAAGGTTGCAGGGGTCAGAGATGAAATATTTCCAGGGGTTTCTTGTTATCTCTGCTCCCCTATTCTAAGAATTGCACGGTGTCTATATACCCGATAGTGGAACCCTTGCGCTACCATCAACGTTCCCAGGTGTGAAACGCAGCCAAGTGCATATTGCTGAAGGCCCTGGCACTGTGTAGATGTGAGACATCCAAGAGGGCATGTTTCCTTCCAGTGGTGAGAAACGTCCCGGCACCACATGCAGATTAGCCCCAGTCGCTGTTCTTTGTCCAGTCATCCTGTGACTCACCTGATGGGAGTCTCACACTAATAGGAAAATAAAAACTAGGGAAAGTAACAACAGCAACCCAGATAATTAATAGAAGACAGGACCTTTCTCCCAGACACTGTGCATTGCTCTGATTTAACATTTCTATTGTGGTAGCACCTAGACATCGACCAGTTGGGGTCCCTGTTGTGCCGGGCGCTGAACAGACAGAGAGCAAATGACAGCCCCTGCCCCAAAGAGCTTGTGTAAGTTTTGGGTAGGCTAGAGTTTACTTTACCTCTCCTCTCCTCTCCTCGTGCTTTAACACAATTTTTATAGACGAGCACACAGAATTTAGTTATCTGAGGATTTTCAGCAAGGATTGCAGAGGGTTATCTTTGTACAATTAAATTTAAAAAGAATAAAAGGAATAAACTTTTTTTAAGAATTAACTTTATAATGATAAAAAGATAGCTTAAGTTTTACTAAGTAACAAGGTTATTTTATAATTTACGTATATTATTTTAGTTGGGTATAAGTATAAATAAAAGAAAAATTAAATTTAAACAGGTCAGTATTCAAAAACAGTGAGACGTAATTAAGAGTTCTAAAAGCTCTGATTGAGTTCACCTGAATTTTAGTTAGTCTGTGTTTATCAACTATATGTAGCTTACTGAGTGAAAATATGTTTTTCTGTTCCTTGCAGAATTTTTTAACTGGAATTCATGGAGACTTTTTCTCCTCCTCTACTTGACTGTGTAATTACTTAGTTAATTGACAAACTAATTAGTATTAATTACATAAATGAAAAATCTTGTTACAAAAAATACAAAAACTTTGAATAGCAAAATATAAATGACTTTTTCTTTATTATTATATTTCAAAAGATGAGAGATGGTGAACCAAGAAGGTTAACATAATTTGACTAAAATGAAATGATATTTATGATATCACTAAACTGCTGCAAAGTCATTCAGAGCTAGAAGAAAGCAGCTTGCTTTTTGCTCCTGTGGCTGAGCTTCTCCCAGCCCATACAGGCCACATGTTTTTTTTGTAAAGCAGTTGCCCCGACTACTGGCTTTCAATGGAGTTTATGAATCCAGGTACAGGGAGCCTATGGAGCCTGCCCAAAACTACTACCCCCAATTTCAAAATCTTCTGGGTGTGCGATGCTAATTGTGCATCTGCCTAGCAACAATGCCCCAGACACAACTTATTCCTCTCCCCACTTCTCTCTAGATCTTTTACAGAAATCTCTCTCTATTAGGCATGCCAGACTCACAGTCTGACAGCTGAACCACAAGGCTCCACTGGAGACAGTCGAATACCCAGCTGGGGTACGGAATATCGAAGCAGGAACAGACACCTCATTCCTTGGCCCCTCGTCCAGCACCTGTCAACTGAGCCCCAACTGCATTTTGCCATTATTATATATGTAACAGGATCCCCAGAGACTCCAGCCGAGGTCAAGGCCTTCTTTGCGCTGGGGCTGGTCTGCAGGGGAAAATTGACCAGCAGAACTGTACTGGTCTTACTAATCCTCCACAGCTATCCTGGTGTTGCCAGCACAGGGGTGCCTGAGGACAGCAACAGCGGGTTCGTTGCCCGGTGTGCTTCGCGTCAATAAACACACCAGGTGGAGAAGCAAAGAAAGTTTATTTGGGATCCCAAAGCGGTGCTAGGAGACTGGCACGTCTCAGATCAAGCACACTAAAAGGAACAGTTTTTTTCTTTTTTTATACATTTTGCAGTTAAGCCTCACCCCTCCCTTCCACTCTAGCCCTCCCTTTCTCCCCCCCATTCCTCCCTCTACCCCTTCCGTCCCCGGTAATAGTTAAGTCATTCGTGGCAGCTATAAGCCTAGCTTGTTAGTAACTTCTTTAAACCGTTATCTTGTCCTTTTTCCCTTCAGCCAGAAACATGCAGGCCTCATTATTACTTGAGCAGGGGGTTGCACACAGATAACTGGTTGCTCACATATTCCAATTGCACCTGGCTTTTGAGGTTGATTAGAGTTTAAACATGGAAGGATAGAGTTTGGTTCACTTAGGCCTAGTGCAGGAAGGCTTCATTGACACTTAGTGGCCTTCCACCCTCCCGAGTTACCTAGGGTGATGCCTAGTGACGTCAACAACTCCCTCCTTTGAGAATACTCAACAAGCCTTTGGCTGAGTTTTCTCATATTCTGTGGACAAGATATGATTAAGTGCTATGAAGCTGGGGTTTTCAATGAGAGGGTATGCCGGGATTTTTGAGGAACGGGGGGCACAAAGCCTACGGAGGAGCAATTTAAAACAAGCAATCAGGAGGAGGGTGACCAGGCACAGTACCACACCGGTGAGGAGGAGACGCACAAGGCCACCCCCCAGTCCTCCTAGGTTGGGCAACCAACTTCAAAGGGAATCGAAAACCGTGGGTTTCCTTTTCTGGGCCTTCCACTGCTTGAAAGCCTGTTCGGCTGACAGGACGTGCTTGTTAATCCTGTGAGTTTTCCGGGACATAAGTACAACATTCATTCCCAATAAGGGCACACACCCCGCCCTGGGAGGCTAAAACATAATTTAAGGCCTGTCTGTTTTGCAGGGACAGCAACCGGAGCTGGTATAGCTTTGAGTTAAGGCTCTTCTCTATGGCCAAGGTTTCATTGGCGAACATGGTGAGAAACACAGAGAGCCTGCGATAAAATTGGGTTAGCCGTCCCACCCCATGGGATGGGAGGAGGATTATACTCAACCTGTCTCCTTCCTTAATGGGCTCTGAGGTGGCATACAAAGATTTACGCTGCCTGGGGCGGCCAGGGGTTGTCCCTTAATGCATACTGGGATTCAATGGTACAGTTTTGTGACAAGGGGGTACCCGAGGTATTTCTTCCCCTACTGAACCATCCCCAACAGATATCTGACCAATTTTGGGGGACCACCCTCCAGGGTAACCCTGCTGCATGGTGCGGGACTTGGCAGCATACTCAGCAGTTAGAGAGGTTAAACTCTTGGGCAAAGCAAACCTTCAAGGACTCATATGTGTTTGTTTCCAAGTTAGTAGGGATCCCTTTCCATCCCACATGTGCCTGGGGGAAACGGGAGGTAACGAAAGGAGTGTCCCTATGGCAAAGAGTACCACTGTGGCAGACCCTGGACCTGAACTCATGCTGGGCAGGTGACCCTAAGGCCTAACAATTACAATTTCCAAATACCCACAAAATAACAATTACCAATAGCAGGCAGACTAAAAGCAAAAGGGACCAGACCACCAGGTTAGGCCGGCCCTGTGAGAGTAAACACAACCAACGCTTAGAGTTTTCACGGGGAGTGCGCTGTGACTGTCCAAAGAGACCACAGGGCATTCTCAGCAGGCCTTATTGTCTTTTGAATAACAGTTTAAGTCTCAGGTCGTCGCTGGTAGTCCTTTTCCGTAGGCTGGACGGTCCACCATTCAGGAGCGGGCACTGCCTTCAGATGGGAGTGATGAATCCAGTTCTTGTGTCCCTTGACCTTTGCTGCTGTGTGGGAGACCAGCAGGACGGTGTGGGGTCCCTTCCACTTTTCTTGGAGAGGCTAGTCCTTCCATGTCCGAACGAGAACAGAATCGCCTGGCTGCAAGGAGTGGACAGGGGCATCCAGCGGGAGAGGCTGCAAATCTCTGGTATATCTGTGGAAAGAACAGAGAACAGCAGACGGAGAGCACATATACTGAGATAAAAAGCCACACCCCATTTCCCACTTCCCTGCCAGAACTGGTGTACCATTCATAGGCCATGCCCTTCCAAACATAATCTCGAAGGGACTGAGCCCTAACCTGCCCTTTGGGAGAGCGCGAATGCGGAGCAATACAAGGGGTAAGGCATCAGGCCACTTAAGGGAAGCCTCTTGGCAGACCTTTGAGAGGTGCCGCTTAAGTGTCTGATTTGTGCGTTCCACTACTCCACTGGCCTGCGGTCGCCATGGAGTGTGGAGTTTCCAGGGGATCTGCAGGACATCCGATATCTTTTGAATGACTTGGGATGTGAAGTGTGTTTCGTTGTCAGATTCCATTCACTGGGGGAGTCCGAAGCGGGGAATGATCTCCTTGACAAATTTCAGAGCCACCGTCTTGGCAGTGTTGTTATGGCATGGGAAGGCTTCAGGCCATCCGCTGAATCGATTCACCAAGACGAAAAGGTATTTGAATCCTTGGGTCTGGGGGAACTTAGTAAAGTCTATTTGCCAAACCAGTCCTGGGCCTGGGGTAGGTTCCCGAGTGACTGGTGGCACTGACACTCCTGGTCGAGGGTTGTTCTTTTGGCAGACTAGACATTCAGCCTGTACCTGGGAGGCCAGGGGTCTAAGTCCAGAAGTTAGAAAATATTTACTTATAAGCTGGGTAAGAGCCTCCCTGCCAGCCTATGATTCTTTGTTTCTTCACCAAGGTCAGTTCTTAATGTCTTTTGTAGTCAGGAATTCCTGGACTTTGTGGTTTCAATGAAGCAAGTGTTTCTTCTTCTTTTTTCCTGAAACAGTGTGATTCAGCATCATACAGGGGAGAGGTTACTAGCACATCACCCTGTCTTTAAATAGGCTTATCATCAGTCGGAGAGTCCTCCCGAGGTGGAGGGGTCTTTTTACAGTGAGAAGCCTGGGTTCAGGTGGGCAGTCCTTGGTACTTCACAGCGGTGTTGGTGGTTAACAGGACTTGGAAAGGGCCTTTCCAGTGTGGAGCCAAAGCAGTTTTTCGTTGATGGACTTTACATAGACTCAGTCTCCTTGTTTCAATGAATGGCAGGGCTGCTAGGGTCATTGGTTAGCACTTCTTTTATCTGTGAGACAAGAAACCTAATACATTTCATTAATGCCTGGCAGTGTTTTGCAGATCTCATAGTTGCTTGGGCACATTTAGGCCCCCCTTTTCTTGGTTGTCAGCCAAGTCTTAGCTGTGAACAATGTCCTTGGATGGTGCCAGCATCTTATCTTTGGACTGAGCTTGCTAGCTATATTTTTTTCCCTTAGTTAATCATTCTGTTCTTTTTCCTTCTCTCCTTCTTGGCTTCTTTTAACTTACAAAGGAAACTTCCACTCTTCACTCATACACATTTTTCCAACAATGAACACATACACATTGCCATTATACACCCTTCCAGTAAAATAACTTCTATACAGAGCTTTGGAGCAACAAACCAGGACGAGCACACCCACTTTTGAGGAGTCCAACAAAGTTCAGGAGGCTCACAGTGGCTTTAAGGCAAGGGGTGAGACCCACAGTGGCAATTAACAAGTCATCCACATATTGCAGGAGGAGGACCCTGTCCTCATTGTCCCACTTCTCCTAGCCTCTGGCGAGGGCCTGGCCAAACAGAGTGGGGGAATTTTTAAATCCGTGGGCCAACACTGTCCAGCAAAGCTGCTTTTTAACCCTCCTTTTGTCCTCCCACTGGCTCCACTCTGGGGTTTGCAAGGCTGAGGGCTCAATTGCAAGGGTCATTATTCAGGCATTCTCTGGGGGTAAGGTGAGGGTTACTTCATCTTGGGTGAAATGCAGGGTGGCTCCTAAGCGACAAAGCAGGTCCCGTCCTAGTAGAAGTGTTGGACAATCGGGGAGGTAAACCAGTTTGTGAGATAGAGTTCTGTTTCCCAAAACACATTCTGCTGGGGCATATACTGGGCACTTGGTTCCTTTCCCTGTGGCACCCACCACAGTGAGGGACTCTGACACAGGCAGCTGCAGGGGTTGGTTTACGGCGGTTTGTGCAGCTCCAGAGTCTATTAAAAAGTTTATGTCCAAGTCTCCCACCTTCATGTTTACTCGGGATTTCAGGGGCAGGATAGTCCGTCTCCCCTGACACTCCTATTCTTGATCCTCTGCTGCCATCATAGGGGTACCTTCCCTTTCGGGGCACTCATTTTTCCAATGTCCCTCCTTCCGGCATATGGCACACTGGTTGCGACCCAGACACCTTTCCTGTGAGCCAGGGCACCCACGTCCTCTCATTCCCCGGCCCCTTCCACCTTCCTGGAATTTTCCCCTGCCACCGGCCTGTACTGCTGTGACCATCATTTTCACTTGCCTCTTTTCCTTTTCTTTAGACACAACCTGATTACGCTCCACCTCAGACAGCAGGGTCCGCATAAGGACATTACAATCATCCCAGTCAGGCTTACAGCTAGCCAGGCACCCTTCAAAGACCGAGATAAACTTGCTTGGGTTCGTAGAGAATTCCCCTGCCTGTGCCTTAAAGGCTGCTAGGTCCACCGGGTTAAAAGGCACATGGGTGTAAACCTGCATAGTAGTGGCCTGATTCTTATCTGAGCCATGTCTGGACACCACGGTCTCAATGATCAACGGACAAAATTCCACCGAGGGGGCAATCTCTGGGACCTGAGACACCTTGTCTTTATATGGTGGGGGTGTGATAGCCGAAGGGGACACCGGACCTGCCATTACAGCTGTGGGAGTGGGGGGGGGGATTCTGGGGACTAACAGTAGCTACTACCGAACCTGTTGGAGTCAAATTACACTTTTGCAAAATATCTAACCTATCTCTTAGCAACATAAACAACTGTACATACATATGTTCATTCCATTTACCCGTTCGCTGACAAAACAGATGCAATTGAAGTATCGTGTTATAATTAAGTGATCCTTCTGGTGGCCATCTTTCCTGGTCCTCTAGCTGATATTGAGGCCAGTCTACTGTACAGAACCTTTTTAATCTACTTTTAGTTATTGGATTTGCGCCAAACACTTTCCAATTCACCAGAATGCATTCCAAGGGTGTACACCTTGCCCTAACTGCCATACTCTGTCCCTGCCCCCATAGGGAGACACTGGGCGTCCCCAGGTCATAACAGGTAGACACTGGGCGTCCCCAGGTCATAACAGGTAGACACTGGGCGTCCCCAGGTCAAGACAGATAAAGTCCCCACTGGACTGTTCCTACCTTATCCAAGGGTCCGGTTCTGCACCGTCGCCCTATCCATGGGACCGGTTCCCCACCGTCGCCTGCAGCTGCTTCTCCACTACTTGAGCGCGTTGCACCGTTGTGCCCTCCGGGGTCGAGCAAACCACGTCTCCGCCGAGGCCCCCGGTAAAGTCACCGGTGCGCGCTGGGCGTCGGGCGTCGCCGCAATCTGTCGACCTCCGAGAGGGGTCCAGGCAAGGCTAAATTTCAGCCTCGAGCCCCACGTTGGGCGCCAAAACTGTTGCCAGCACAGGGGTGCCCGAGGACAGCAACAGCGGGTTCGTTGCCCGGTGTGCTTCGCGTCAATAAACACACCAGGTGGAGAAGCAAAGAAAGTTTATTTGGGATCCCAAAGCGGTGCTAGGAGACAGGCACGTCTCAGATCAAGCACACTAACAGGAACAGTTTTTTTCTTCTTTTATACATTTTGCAGTTAAGCCTCACCCGCCCCCTTTCCCCTCTAGCCCTCCCTTTCTCCCCCCCATTCCTCCCTCTACCCATCCCGTCCCTGGTAATAGTTAAGTCATTCTTGGCAGCTATAAGCCTAGCTTGTTAGTAACTTCTTTAAACCGTTATCTTGTCCTTTTTCCCTTCAGCCAGAAACATGCAGCCCTCATTATTACTGCTTGAGCAAGGGGTTGCACACAGATAACTGGTTGCTTACATATTCCAATTGCACCTGGCTTTTGAGGTTGATTAGAGTTTAAACATGGAAGGATAGAGTTTGGTTCACTTAGGCCTAGTGCAGGAAGGCTTCATTGACACTTAGTGGCCTTCCACCCTCCCGAGTTACCTAGGGTGATGCCTAGTGATGTCAACACCGGGATAAGTCCCCGTGGGGACACTCTTATTGCAGTGTACGAGGGGCTTTGTCCATTTTAGCTTATGTCACTTTAAAAATGGTGTAAACTTAACCCTGCTCAATGCTCTCTGATTCTGGAATTAGTGGTCCCATAGGGAGTTATCCTGGGATGACTGTAGTGGTTTAGGTTTCAGAGTGGTAGTCATGTTAGTCTGTATCAGCAAAACCAACAAGGAGTACTTGTGGCACCTTAGAGACTAACAAATTTATTTGGGCATAAGCTTTTGTGGGCTAAAACCCACTTCATCAGATGCATGGAGTGGAAAATACAATAGGCAGAATATATATACAAAGTACATGAAAAGATGAGAATTTGAAAGTAGAAGGCAGCTTGGGTGAAAGTGATTATGAAATCATAGAGTTTGCAATTCTAAGGAAGGCTAGAAGGGAGTACAGCAAAATAGAGACAATGGATTTCAGGAAGGCGGATTTTGGTAAGCTCAGAGAACTGATAGGTAAGGTCCCATGGGAATCAAGACTGAGGGGAAAAACAACTAAGGAGAGTTGGCAGTTTTTCAAAGGGACACTCTTAAGGGCCCAAAAGCAAGCTATTCCACTGGTTAGGAAAGATAGAAAACGTGGCAAAAGACCACCTTGGCTTAACCATGAGATCTTGCATGATCTAAAAAATAAAAAGGAGTCATATAAAAAATGGAAACTCGGACAGATTACAAAGGATGAATATAGGCAAACAACACAGGAATGCAGGGGCAAGATTAGAAAGGCAAAGGCACAAAATGCGCTCAAACTAGCTACAGGAATAAAGGGAAACAAGAAGACTTTTTATCAATACCATTAGAAGCAAGAGGAAGAGCAAAGACAGGGTAGGCCCACTGCTCAGTGAAGAGGGAGAAACAGTAACAGGAAACTTGGAAATGGCAGAGATGCTTAATGACTTCTTTGTTTCGGTCTTCACCGAGAAGTCTGAAGGAATGCCTAACATAGTGAATGCTAATGGGAAGGGGGTAGGTTTAGCAGATAAAACAAAAAAAGAACAAGTTAAAAATCACTTAGAAAAATTAGATGCCTGCAAGTCACCAGGGCCTGATGAAATGCATCCTAGAATACTCAAGGAGCTAATAGAGGAGGTATCTGAGCCTCTAGCTATTATCTTTGGAAAATCATGGGAGATGGGAGAGATTCCAGAAGACTGGGAAAGGGCAAATATAGTGCCCATCTATAAAAAGGGAACTAAAAACAACCCAGGAAACTACAGACCAGTTAGTTTAACTTCTGTGCCAGGGAAAATAATGGAGCAAGTAATTAAGGAAATCATCTGCAAACACTTGGAAGGTGGTAAGGTGATAGGGAATAGCCAGCATGGATTTGTAAAGAACAAATCATGTCAAACCAATCTGATAGCTTTCTTTGATAGGATAACGAGTCTTGTGGATAAAGGAGAAGCTGTGGATGTGGTATACCTAGACTTTAGTAAGGCATTTGATACGGTCTCGCATGATATTCTTATCAATAAACTAGGCAAATACAACTTAGATGGGGCTACTATAAGGTGGGTGTATAACTGGCTGGATAACTGTACTCAGAGAGTTGTTATTAATGGTTCCCAATCCTGCTGGAAAGGCATAACAAGTGGGGTTCCGCTGGGGTCTGTTTTGGGACCGGCTCTGTTCAATATCTTCATTAACGACTTAGATATTGGCATAGAAAGTACGCTTATTAAGTTTGCAGATGATACCAAACTGGGAGGGATTGCAACTGCTTTGGAGGACAGGGTCATAATTCAAAATGATCTGGACAAATTGGAGAAATGGTCTGAGGTAAACAGGATGAAGATTAACAAAGACAAATGCAAAGTGCTCCACTTAGGAAGGAAAAATCAGTTTCACACATACAGAATGGGAAGAGACTGTCTAGGAAGGAGTACGGCAGAAAGGGATCTAGGGGTTATAGTGGACCACAAGATAAATATGAGTCAACAGTGTGATGCTGTTGCAAAAAAGCAAACATGATTCTGGGATGTATTAACAGGTGTGTTGTGAGCAAGACACGAGAAGTCATTCTTCCGCTCTACTCTGCACTGGTTAGGCCTCAACTGGAGTATTGTGTCCATTTCTGGGCACCACATTTCAAGAAAGATGTGGAGAAATTGGAGAGGGTCCAGAGAAGAGCAACAAGAATGATTAAAGGTCTTGAGAACATGACCTATGAAGGAAGGCTGAAAGAATTGGGTTTGTTTAGTTTGGAAAAGAGAAGACTGAGAGGGGACATGATAGCAGTTTTCAGGTATCTAAAAGGGTGTCATAAGGAGGAGGGAGAAAACTTGTTCACCTAAGTCTCTAAGGATAGAACAAGAAGCAATGGGCTTAAACTGCAGCAAGGGAGGTTTAGGTTGGACATTAGGAAAAAGTTCCTAACTGTCAGGGTGGTTAAACACTGGAATAAATCGCCTAAGGAGGTTGTGGAATCTCCATCTCTGGAGATATTTAAGAGTAGGTTAGATAAATGTCTACCAGGGATAGTCTAGACAGTATTTGGTCCTGCCATGAGGGCAGGGGACTGGACTCGATGACCTCTCGAGGTCCCTTCCAGTCCTAGAATCTATGAATCTATGGGAGTTGCCTTACCAAGTGGGTGGGGTCAGTTCTAACGAGACAATTCAATTAAAGTGGAACTGAGGTATTATCAACAGGAGGAAAAATCACTTTTGTAGCGGTAATCAGGGTGGACCATTTCAAACAGTTGACAAGAAAGTGTGAGTAACAATAGGGGGAAATTAGTTTTTAGTTTTTGTAGCGAGTCAGACAGCCCTGGCTTGGAAGAGTTCCCAATCTAAGGGGGGGATTTCAAATGCACCTGAGGGATTTAGGAGCACAGGGAAGTGGGTGCAGAGCACAGTCTCACACATCTGCTCATAAATCCCTTAGGGGCTTTGAAAATTCTCCCTTTAGACAAGGCAAAATTATTGTCACCATTTCAGAGATGGGGAACTGATGCACAGTGAGATGAAGTGAGAGGCCCAAGACTCTGGAACAGAGCTGGGATTTGAACCCCAATCTCCCAGAAGTGTCACTCTGGTGGTTTAACCATGAGCCCAGAGGGGGCAGAGGTTCTGGGGAGGGTCAGGGGATGGGGATCTTGGGCGTTCCGGGGGTCTGTCAGGACTCGGTGGGGGGGGGGGGTGGATAGGGGTTGGGGCAGTCAGGGGACACGGAGCGGGGGGGGTTTGTGGTGGGTGGGGTCCCAGGGTGGTGGTGGTGGGGGTCTCGGGAGGGCGGTGTGGGGACAAGGAGCAGTGCCATAGGGAGTTTCATGTCAGGGGAGGGTAGCTTCATTTAAAATTAGCCACTTTAGATTAACAGTGATAGAGCCCAGAGAGCCATGCGGGAGGGATCACATGAGAAGAGCAATATCCTATACCACCTACCTCCGTCCCAACCCTACCAAGGGAGAACCCCCACCCTCCCCGCATTCCCCGAGGCTCCAGAGGGGTTAATTCAGTGGTTCTCAAACTTTTGTATTGGTGACCCCCTTCACATAGCAAACTTCTGAGTGCAACCTCCCCCCCCCCCTTATAAATTAAAACACTTTTTTATATATTTAACACTATTATAAATGCTGGAGGCAAAGCGGGGTTTGAGGTGGAGGCTGACAGCTTGCGATCCCCAGTAATAACTTTGTGACCCCCCTGAGGGGCCCAACCCCCAGTTTGAGAACCCCTGGGTTAATTTAATTTTAGCACCCTGTGTCCATTCACATATATGTGCTATTTTGAGCATTTCCATTTTCACAACATAGGCTCATCCCAGACTCTGGAACAAGCTCAAATGCTCAGTTCATGGAGAATGTACATAAGCTATATTAAACACAAACCCACAATAACCGTCTCCAGTTTGTGAGGGACCCTATGGAGCCAGTCTCTAGGAAACAGATAAATTCATGGAGGTTAAGTCCATTAATGGCTATTAGCCAGGATGGGTAAGGAATGGTGTCCCTAGCCTCTGTTTTTCAGAGTGTGAAGATGGATGGCAGGAGAGAGATCACTTGATCATTACCTATTAGGTTCACTTCCTCTGAGGCACTTGGCATTGGCCACTGTCAGTAGACAGGATACTCGGCTGGATGGACCTTTGGTCTGACCCAGTATGGCCATTCTTATGTTCTAACTTAAATGACCCCAAAGTTATGGAGACATTTATGAGTCAAGGAAGCCGGCAGAGTATCAGAAACCTGGAAAAATCTCTAGTGGGTGGTCTCAGGTGTTTGGTCACAAGCTGAGGTGGTTCAAAAGTTTTGGATTTTTTTTAAGCAGAATTTTTTTATTTTGTTTCTTTAAACAATCGAACACAGCAAGCAGCAAATATTTGGCCACATACTTCTGAAACCCCAAACCATGTTCAGGTTTTGGCAGACTAATTTCAGCTTTTCAATTAAAAAAGCCACAACAAATTTTGAAGGAAAGCAGACATTGTCTGTGATTTTTTCTGCTTTTTAAAAACCCCTAGTTTTTGATCCAAAATTTTTTTTGACAGGAAATATTTAGAACCATGGAATACCAGGGTTGGAAGGGACCTCAGGAGGTCATCAAGTCTCATCCCCTGCTCAAAGCAGGACCAATCTCCTGACAGATTTTTGCTCTAGAGCCCTAAATGGACCCCTCAAGGATTGAACTCATAACCCTGGGTTTAGCAGGCCAAGGCTCAAACCACTGAGCTATCCCTCCCTCTGAAAAAAAAAAATTATGGAGATATACCTATCTCATGGAACTGGAAGGTACCCTGAAAGGTCATTGAGTTCAGCCCCCTGCCTTCACTAACAGGACCAAATACTGATGTTTGCCCCAGATCCCTAAGTGGCCCCCTCAAGGATTGAGCTCACAATCCTGGGTTTAGCAGGCCAATGCTCAAACCACTGAGTTATCCCTCCCTCCACCCTTTTAATGAGCTTTAGTGCCTTTTAGCACTAGCTGATGCTGAGAACCAGTGATACCTTGTAAAGGTGACTTGAAAAGAAGTTTTCTCAAAACTGGGTTTGTGCCGAAATGCAGAATATTTTTAAATGTTTATTTTTCCCAGGGCTGCCCAGTGAGGGGGGAGGAAGTGGGGCAATTTGCCCTGGGCCCCGCAGGGGCCCCCATGAGAATATAGTATTCTATAGTATTGCAACTTTTTTTATGGAAGGGGCCCCTGAAATTGCTTTGCCCCAGGCCCCCTGAATCCTCCGGGCGTCCCTGCCTGGCAGGGGAAGGGAGGAGTGACTGAAGGAGGCTGCAGCAGTTCCCTGGGCAAAGACAGTTACCGCAGCACTGACCAATGGTTTCTCCCCAACATCTGCTCAGAGCTGGGCATTGGTGTCTCTCCAGGTAACTCCCCTGCCTCCACTGCTCACAGCTGCTCTCAGTCCCTCTCCCACACATGACGCTGTTGCTCCCCTCATGAGTGTCCTCCAGCCCTGCAGGCTGGAGTAGGCCCCATTTCTCCAGCATGAAGGTGATGACGGGTGCAGACACCAGGAGGAGCAGGACCAGAGTGCAGTGGGCGACGCAGATGGTGAGGGACATGGCCGACCCTGAAACATGGAAAGGGACATGGTGACAGCCATTTGCAAAGCAGCATGTGAGACTGCAGTACCAGCACTAGACACAGAGTAGCTGCTGTGTATCAGGGACCCCATGTGAGCTCCCGTAGGCCTCAGTCTAAGGGTGGTAGTATGCTGTATTGGGGCACATTCCTTCAACGGGAGGCCTAAGTGATGCAGGTGGTTAGGGAGATTCCGCCCTTTGCCCAACACAGTCCTGAGGGGTCAGAGGAGCAGGGAATGGCCCAGGTTTACTCAGGGGCGACCCTGCCCTGGGCAGAGGGGCAGCACGAGGCCTTGGCACCAGTTGTGTCCTCAGGCAAGGGTGGAAGTGGCACATAAGTGATGACAGGAGAAAATGCCCCAGGAAGACCTGAGCCAGGATTTCCCTGCCCTCCAATCAGATGCTCTTGTCTGTGGAGCACCCTCAGGGACCTGAATGTGCGGGAGACCCCTGCACCCTTCAGACAGCCCGGAGCTCGCCTAGTGGGCAGAGCAGGTTGTGTGATGAGGCTGTGTGCATGGGTGACATTCCCCAGCCACCCCTGTGCCTGGGACAGCACCAGGCCTAGGACCTGCTCACGCCCAGTGCTGAGGGTTCAGGGGAGTTATGTGCTGCCTATCCCTGGGGCCACGGGCTGGGTTTCACTGCAGAGAGCTGGCTCTCTCCCTGGTGAAACTGCTGCAGGCAGAGGAGTTACCCCAGGGATGAGTTTGGCCCAAAGTCTCCATGCAGCGATGGGAGAGCTGGGGGCTCAGATCCCCGGGGTCTGGCCCAAGAGCGTCTCGGTGAGCTGTGGAGTCTGACTCCTCTCCACTGCTGCTTGACTGGCCTGTGCAATGGGGACAAGGAGAATCTGGGCCTGTCAATGCCTCCAGGTGACACTCAGTGTGTGAGAAACGCGGCTGTGATGGCTGAGCCCAGCCCCCTACACCAGTCAAATAGTACATGGCTATTCCCCGATGGGAACCTCCCCAAAGGGGCTCACTGACCAGCTCTCTCAGACCTGTCAAGTGTCACACACATCACGGGTATTTGGCAGCCCTGGCCTCCTGTGTAGAAGTTGTGCGTGGGCATGGACTCTCCACACGGTGTCCTGGAGCCTGGGGGTGGCACTCAGCTACAAGCCAGGAGACCCTGTGACCTAGGCCCAGCTCTTTTACTGAGTGTTACTAACTTTTCTCTGCACTTCAAAGCCCCAGGTGCAAACGAAGAGCTCATGCCCCTATGGTATAGGTGACAGCTGTCATTCACCCCTTGTATGGATAATAAAGAGTGGTGCTCCTGGACACCTTGTGGTCATAGTCGTAGGTATATGACTAGGTATACCTACCTAGGTAGGTATGTGAGCCTGTCTGTGACAAAATCTCCTCCCCGTCCTTACAGAAGACGATGCGAGTGGCAGACACCAGGGAGAACACAGAGCACTGGAGCAGCACGGAGTCCCCCACCCGGGTGGACGTCTGGCTCAGGTAGAGGGTGGGGGCCAGGAGAACACCTGGGAAGGGGAACGGGTAAGAGCCCTCAGTGGGGCTGTCCTGTATGTATGGCATCCTGGAGCCGGGGTTTGACACTCAGCTGCAAGCCTGGAGACCGTGAACTCTAGGCCAAATTCTTCCACTGAGTGTTATGAACTTCTCTCTGCACCTCACAGCCCCAGGTACTAGCCAAGAGCTCTTGCCTCTACAGTATAGGTGTCATAACTATAAAGAGAAGGGTAACAGCCCTCCTGTGTACAATAGTATAAAATCCCTCCTGGCCAGAGACTCCAAAATCCTTTTACCTGTAAAGGGTTAAGAAGCTCAGGTAACCTGGCTGACACCTGACCCAAAGGACCAATAAGGGGACAAGATACTTTCAAATCTTGGTGGGGGGAAAGCTTTTGTTTGTGCTCTTTGTTTTGGTGGTTGTTCGCTCTTGGGACTAAGAGGGACCAGGCATCAATCCATGTTCTCCAAATCTTTCTGAACAAGTCTCTCATATTTCAAACTTGTAAGTAAACAGCCAGGCAAGACGTGTTAGTTTTATCTTTGTTTTCTCAACTTGTAAATGTACCTTTTGCTAGGGTGTTTACCTCTGTTTGCTGTAACTTTGAACCTAAGGATAGAGGGGGTTCCTCTGGGCTCTTTAAGTTTGATTACCCTATAAAGTTATTTTCCATCCTGATTTTACAGAGATGATTTTTACCTTTCTTTCTTTAATTAAAAGCCTTCTTTTAAGAACCTGATTGATTTTTCCTTGTTCTAAGATCCAAGGGGATTGATCTGGACTCACCAGGAATTGGTGGGGGGGGGAAGGAAAGGGGGGAGGGAATAATTAATTCCTCCTTGTTTTAAGATCTAAGGGATTTTGGATTAGTGTTCACCAGGGAATTGGTGGAGTCTCTCAAGGCTACCCAGGGAAGGGAGTTAGCACATTGGGAGTGGTAGCAGCAAAAGTAGATCTAAGCTGGTAGAGAAGCTTAGAGGTTTTCATGCAGGTCCCTACATCTGTACCCTAAAGTTCAGAGTGGGGAAGGAACCTTGACAACAGGTGACAACTGTTATTCACTCATTGTACAGACAACGAAGGGGTGCACAAGGTCACTTGAGCGGAGCTGGAAATAGACAATAATATGGCAAACCCCAGCCTCATCCACTTTGTCTTGCTGCCTTTCACAGGGGATGTGCCAAATTTATCTCCTTGTCTATGCTGCCCTTAACACTACCCATAGTTTCCTTCCAGAGTCAATAAAAAAACAGGAGTCCTGGAACCAACTTCCCACTGCTATCTCACTAATAGTCATGTAACCCACCAACAAAGTGTTTCCATTTAGGCGTTGGTATATATGGAGGATAACAGCCTACTATTCTGCCTGGCACCCCTGTCGCTTAGCTATCTGCTTCTGAATTCTCTCTTTGCTATTGCATGGACAATTGTACTGGCTCTGCTGTTAACCCCCCTTACCAGTGATGCTGAGGTGCTTGGCAGGGCTGAGCTGGGATCTGTTCACCCGGTTGTAGCTGTCCTTGATCTCGTACCCACAGACGTATTTCCCAGTGCTGCTTCTGGTCACTGGTCATAGTCATAGGTGGCCTTCTCCTCTAAGCCTGTCAGGGACAAAACCTGCTCCCCTTCCTTACAGAAGACAATATGGAGGGTGGGGGCCTGGGAGCACTGGAACAACCCAGAGTCCCCTTGTTGGGCGGACGTCTGGCTCAGGTAGAGGGTGGGGGCATGGAGAGCACCTGGGAAGGGGAATGGGTCAGAGTGATCAATGGGGTTGTCAGTGGCTCCCGTTTTAGGGGGAGCTCAGGGAGCATTTTGCCAAATGAAAGTGGTTGCCATGGAAGCTGCTTCTAAGGTTATGTCGGCACTGCAGTTAAAACCCCCCGGCTGGCCTGTGCCAGCTCATTTGGTCTTTCAGGGTCTGTGCTCATGGCTGTACACAAGGCACGCACCAGAGTCTCATAGACTCATAGACTTTAAGGTCAGAAGGGACCATTATAATCATCTAGTCTGACCTCCTGCACAACGCAGGCCACAGAATCTCACCCACCCACTCCTGTAACAAACCTCTGTCTGAGCCATTGAAGTCCTCAAATCATGGTTTAAAGACCTCAAGGTGCAGAGAATCTTCCAGCAAGTGACCCTTTGCCCCACGCTGCAGAGGAAGGCGAACCCCCCCCCCCCCAGGGCTTCTGCCAATCTGCTTTGGAGGAAAATTCCTTCCTGACCCCAAATATGGCAATCATAAGAACATAAGAACAGCTGTACTGGGTCAGACCAAAGGTCCATCTAGCCCAGTATCCTGTCTACCGACAGTGGCTAATGCCAGGTGCCCCAGAGGGAGTGAACCTAATAGGCAATGATCAAGTGATCTCTCTCCTGCCATCCATCTCCACCCTCTGACAAACAGAGGCTAGGGACATCATTCCTTACCCATCCTGGCTAATAGCCATTAATGGACTTCACCACCATGAATTTATCCAGTTCTCTTTTAAACACTGTTATAGTCCTAGCCTTCACAACCTCCTCAGGTAAGGAGTTCCACAAGTTGACTGTGCGCTACGTGAAGAAGAACTTTCTTTTATTTGTTTTAAACCTGCTGCCTATTAATTTCATTTGGTGACCCCTAGTTCTTGTATTATGGGAATAAGTAAATAACTTTTCCTTATCTACTTTCTCCACATCACTCATGATTTTATATACCTCTATAATGTCCCCCCTTAGTC
Source organism: Chrysemys picta bellii (assembly GCF_011386835.1). Lineage (NCBI taxonomy): Eukaryota > Metazoa > Chordata > Testudines > Emydidae > Chrysemys > Chrysemys picta. Next base: position 14,518,778 of record NC_088807.1, on the reverse strand, counting down.
TCCTCTTTTCCAAGCTGAAGAGTCCTAGCCTCTTTAATCTCTCCTCATATGGGACCCATTCCAAACCCCTAATCATTTTAGTTGCCCTTTTCTGAACCTTTTCTAGTGCCAGTATATCTTTTTTGAGATGAGGCGACCACATCTGTACGCAGTATTCGAGATGTGGGCGTACCATCGATTTATATAAGGGCAATAATATATTCTCAGTCTTATTCTCTATTCACTTTTTAATGATTCCTAACATCCTGTTTGCTTTTTTGATCGCCTCTGCATACTGCGTGGATATCTTCAGAGAACTATCCACGATGACTTCAAGATCTTTTTCTGACTTCTTGTAGCTAAATTACCCCCCATCATATTGTATGTATAGTTGGTGTTATTTTTTCCAATGTGCATTATTTTACATTTATCCACATTAAATTTCAGTTGCCATTTTGTTGCCCAATCACTTAGTTTTGTGAGATCTTTTTGAAGTTCTTCACAGTCTGCTTTGGTCTTAACTATCTTTAGCAGTTTAGTATCATCTGCAAACTTTGCCACCTCACTGTTTACCCCTTTCTCCAGATCATTTATGAATAAGTTGAATAGGATCGGTCCGGGGACTGACCCTTGGGGAACACCACTAGTTACCCCTCTCCATTCTGAGAATTTACCATTAATTCCTACCCTTTGTTCCCTGTCTTTTAACCAGTTCTCAATCCATGAAAGGACCTTCCCTTTTATCCCATGACAGCTTAATTTACGTAAGAGCCTTTAGTGAGGGACCTTGTCAAAAGCTTTCTGGAAATCTAAGACCTTTACATCAAGACCTTTTTTGATAGAAGACTAGATATTTGACTATACTATTCTTTGTGTGTGTTTATGTATATATGTAAAGTGTCAGCTTTCCTTGGACATTTTCAAATGTTCATTGGAAAACCAACTGTCCTCCACACCCACTGCCCAAATTTTTCATTATTTTCATCTGAAAAGTTTCCCCCACTTTTCAGGTTTTCATTTTTTTAATTAAAAGTAGGGCTGTCGATTAATCGCAGTTAACTCACGTGATTAACTCAAAAAAACTAACTGCAATTAAAAAATTAATTGTGATTAATCACACTGTTAAACAATAGAATACCAATTGAAATTTATTAAATATTTTTGGATGTTTTTCTACATTTTCAAATATATTGATTTCTATTACAACATAGAATACAAAGTGTACAGTGTTCACTTTATATTTTTGATTACAAATATTTGTACTGTAAAAATGATAAACAAAAGAAATAGGATTTTTCAATTCACCTCATACAAGTACTGTAGTGCAATCTCTTTATCGTGAAAGTGTAACTTACAAATGTAGATTATTTTTTCATTACACAACTGCACTCAAAAACAAAACAACGTAAAACTTTAGAGCCTACAAGTCCACTCAGTCGTACTTCTTGTTCAGCCAATTGCTAAGACAAACAAGCGTGTTTACATTTATGGGAGATACTGCTTCTTATTTACAATGTCATCTGAAAGTGAGAACAGGCGTTTGCATGGCACTTTTTTAGCCGGCATTGCAAGGTATTTACTTGCTTGATATGCTAAACATGCATATGCCCCTTGATGATTCGGCCACCAGTCCAGAGGACATGCTTCCATGCTGATGATGCTTGTTAAAAAAAGAATGTGTTAATTAAATTTGTGACTAAACTCCTTGGGGGAGAATTGTATGTCTCCTGTTCTGTTTTACCCGCATTCTGCCATACATTTCATGTTATAGCAGTCTTGGATGATGACCCAGCACATGTTCATTTTAAGAACACTTTCACAGCAGATTTGATGAAACACAAAGAAGGTACCAATGTGAGATTTCTAAGGAGAGATACACACACTCCCAGAACAGCACAGTCAGCCAGTTATAAACCAGGCTGTGACACAGGATGAGCTGGATCAGTGTAAACCCTGCTAGCCCAGCACGGCTCTCTGGGCTCCTGTAGTGAGAGGAACAGGAATTGGGTTTCTAGGGCGGCTACAGGCAGGAATAGTAGGTGATAGTAACATGGGTATTTTGCTCTATAGGGCCTAAGTTCAATCGCTGCATCCCACTCAACCAGGGTTATCTAAATGATAAGCAGATAAGAAGTGTGTTAGGGCTGAATCCCCACTCTGTCACTTCGAGTGCAGAACTTGGGGGCCCATAAGGATTTTAAAAATTAATACTTGCCGCTCCAGGCTTGTATTACACTCCCAAGGTTACAGCTTTTCTCTGACCTTGGCTTGTTAAACACTGTCACCACCCAAATGAGAAAAAAAAAAAACCTTTGAACACAGGAAGGAGAACTTGGGAATTCCTCCCTGTGGGGTATCCTCAAGCCCTTTCACCCCCCTTCCCAGGAAGAGCTGAGAAAGAAAAAAAAGGAAATTAGCTGTTGCTACCAGCTAATCAAACAACATTCACAAACTTCTTAGGACACCAAAAATCCAATCATGCTCTTTAAAAAGGTAAAGTTTATTAAAAACAAAAAGGAAAAAAAAATACGTCTGGAACTTAGGGTTTTGCTAGATTTTAAAAGAGCAATTCCAAAAATAAAGCACCCAACGTAGCTTTCTTGGGGGTTAAGCTTAAAGTTACAAGCAAACAAAAGCATCCAGGGTTAGCACCGAGGAGTCCACAAGACAGTAAGAAATAACCGTAATTGTATCTTTTTAGACATGCCCTAATTTTACTTACATATCTGAGGCTTCAGATAAGTAGGTTCGAGTTATGAATTGATAATCTATAATCATACCTGACTTAAAGCTGCTTACAGAATTGCTGCTCTGTGTCCCTGCAGCCCAGCGAGAACAGACAAAGGGAAAGTTCCCCCCCCCCCCCGATTTTAAAAAGTTCTACCTTCCCGTTGGCTCTTTTGATCAGGTGCCCACTTCCTTTTCTTTACCTGGGGGACTTTTAACCCTTTACAGGTAAAGCAAGCAGCCACCAAGAGGGACTTTATAGCTAACTGGCTAGCTGGGTGTCCATAAAAGGGAGCTCCCCCTTTTTATTTATCACAAAATGATACCAGAGCTTGCTCCTTAGCTCAAGTGGCAGAGGCCTGTGTCTGTGGTCTAGCAGATCCTGGGTTCAAACCTTACTCATGATTCCTTATAGAACCACTTGTACCCACCATCACAGTGATTCCTCCTTAAGAGTCATGGGGGCTGTTCTACCCTGTGCCTCCTGTCCCATGTTCAACTATATTGCACTGAACCTTAGACCACTGGGCTGCTGTCTTCTGTGGATGTCCCACCCTGCTCATGTCCGCACAGCCTGGGACTGGAAGGGCAGTTTAGTGGTGGGGAAAGAGGATGGGATGCGAGTGGGGAGCAGATCCAGGGGCAGGGGAGTATCAGTGCTCAGTGCTGAGTTGCAATGGGTCTCCTGAGTGATAGGAAGATGAACGGGTACCCCAAAGTCACATAAACTCCTCACTGCTCACCAAATGTCGACAGGTAACGGAACACCTGCCCTGGCTCCTGTCCAGATAACACCTCTGCCAGGTTAATGTGTGACAGGCACGTTGATGCTTTCACTTTCCCCCGGTCAGAGTTCACACACAGCTCCGGGACGCATTTCCCCATCTGCCCCAGAACATCCATTTAGTTCCATGGGTGCTCTGTGTGGTGCTGGGATCCCAGGCTCCTGACTTGCTGCATGGCATCTCCCGGAACATGCTGAATGCTTAAGGTAGGTCCTTTCCCATTATTACCCCCTTTCCTTCACTCTCGAGGGCTGCTCACTCTCCTGCTACCCAGAAGCAAATCCGCCCAATACCACAGACCATTCCCATCTCTCGTCAGTGCTGGGCAAACCCCGATGGTGGGAGTGATTCACTGCTCAGCCCATTGTTCCCTCACTGCATGGTGTGACCATCTGGGATTCCTTATGGCCTTTCCCTAGAGGGTGTGATGGCATGCATGGGTGATTCGGTGCCTCTTCAAAAGGCCCTTACAGCTAGGGTGACCATGTGTCCCATATTTGGCCGGGACAATCCCTTTTTTAGGCCCTGTCCTAACTTTTTTGGCAAAACAGGGCATTTTCCCCATTTTCTCTTACTGACAATACATGCTATTACATGGCAATAGAAAACTGGACAAATGCACAATTTTTCCAAAAAAGTGTGGTGCAACCCCTAGCGGGGCATGGAGGGAGTGGCAATGGGGAGGGAGCGGCAATGCCAGCCCCACGCTGGAGGGAGGGCTAGGGAGAGTGGCTCAGGCCGGCCGGCCCCACGTGCAGGCAGGCTGCAGGGAGTATTGGACCAGCCCCATGCACAGATGGGGGGCGGGAACTCAGGCTGGCCCCACGCACTGTGGGGAGGAGGACTTCAGACCAGACCCACGTGGGCAGGAGGCAGGGAGTGCTTGGGCTGGCCTCACAGTCCTTGGGGGGACCTTGGGCTGGCCCTGTGGAGGAAGGAGGGATCCTCAGGCCAGCCTGTGGGGTGTCCCATTTTCCCTTTGGGAAAATATGGTCACCCTACTCACAGCCTTGCCCCATCCTGCTCCACTGATGCCAGGCCAGAAGTGTGTGTGAGGAGGTCATTTGGCTCAGAGTTCAGGCATCTCCCTTGTTGTTGTTATTATCTGTATTACAATAGCACCTAGAGACCCCAGCTGAGGTTGGAGCCCCCCATTGTGCTGGGTGCTGCCCAGATCACAATTGAGATTAGGCCCCACTGTGCCAGGTGCTGCACAGACCCTGACCGAGATCTAGACCTCATTGTGCTTGGTGCTGCACATACAGACCATGAGAGACCGTCCCTGCCCCAAAGAGCTCTCAGTCTGGCATCAGGTGTACCTGAGCCTAGCTGGGCTCAAACCCTTTCAAGCCTCGTCTCCATGGAACATTACATAGTGTTAGAACATGTGTTAACCCAGCATGGGACACTGAACGCACAGGCCTGGTCTGTGCTGGAGGGATGTGTGGTTTTAGATAACATATTAACTGTCAGACCTAGTAGCTCATCAAGTCATCAGATCATGCTCTGCCAACAATAGCAGCTTTGAATGTCGGCCTGTCCTCTAAAGCACCTCTGCGTTTTCTCCCAAGGTGCCGTTGTGCACCGGAACAGCTCCCCATCAATGTTGATCTTCCCCTCCTCTAAATCCCCCCTTGGAGTCTACCTCTGTCATGGGGCCTATAGGGCACTTGTTACTAGGAGACTCGCCTGGGATGGGAAAGACCTAGGGTCAAACCTGGTTCTTCCAAATCCCAGGTGAGCCTTCAACCTCAGATTCTTGGATACTCTGGTCATATGCCCACAGTCTCTGTCTCTCTCACCCACCCCCAGATGTCTTTAGGGCAGGGCCTGAACCGGCAGATGCTCTGAAAGCAGTTAGCCCTTAATCTGTCTATGTCTCTTTGTGGATCTGGCCCTTAACTCCTATTGAAAGTCAATGGGACTTAGGTACTTTTTCAGTATTTTACCCTGTGCTCTTAGGCTGAACAAGAGCCCTGTAAAGAAGCTGGAAACTAGAGCTGGTCAAAAATGTTTCACGAAAAATGTTTGTAATGAAAAATGGCTTTCGAAAGTATATGAACATTTTCACCAAACAATTTAATTTCATTTGAAAATTTTCAATAAAATGATTCACAACAAAACCATGTTCATTTCGATTCCAGTCTGATGGAATCAAAATGAAAAAGGTTTAAGGAGGAAAAGACTAAGAACTGAAATTAAAAAAATAATAATAACAATTGCATTTTATTTTAATTGTATTTCCATTCTTTTTAAAGCCATTTTGGTTTTTTTTTTTAAATCATTGTGTCAGAATATTGGAGGACTTTGGGAAAACTTTTAAATGAAAAAAAATTTTTGTCAGAAGAAAATTCCCCATTTTCGCCAGGCTCCCAGAATACCCAGCACCTCCCGTGCCCCACTCTGTGGCTCTCCCAGAGCCCTGCTTTTCACAAAGGCATACAGATAATAAAATTGCTCAGAAACCTACACTCACCCTTTGCTCTGGGGCTGGGCTGGAGATGCAATGATAACAGAGAGCAGTTGGCCAGGGTCCAGACCCCAATCTCTCCTTCCTGGGCCAGGAAGGGCTAGGAGCTCTGCAGAGGGTGGGGCTGGGTTAAGACAATGCTGGGCCCTAGGCTCTTCTAGACATGGGGCTCCCATAGACCTGCCCCCTATTCACTGGAGTGGCAATGGTAGAGTCCCCACTTCCCCTTCTAGAGAGATAGGGCCAGCACATGGGCTCCCACTATCCCCAGAAAGCTTGGGGCATCAACAAGGATTTTCCCTTTCACCCTCACTTCTTCCCTTGGCAATGGGGTGTTGGTTATAGAGATATGTCTGTGCAAGAATATAATTTAGAGATGTCAGTTTTAGAGGGACAGTATTATGAATACAGGAATTTTGAGCCAGCCCCTGGAAGCAGGGGGCCAGTAGAACACATTGTAGCTCTGCAGAGCAGTTCCCAACAGACGCTCTCTAGTTTGTTTTTAATAAAAGTTTGATTCCTTTCTTACTCACTGGCTTGTTGTTTAATGAATCCCAAGATCATGGTGTCAGAAGGGCTGTCTGAGAAAGACACTGCAGAAGTCATTTTGAGGTTAATTCCTGTGTTTGAAACTGAAAGCAGAGGCAAGCGGAGCAGGTAGAGCAGGAAACAGAAGAAACAAAAGTTTTTATATGTTTTATGAGCACAATAGTAGCCAGACTAGCTTAATAAGGGAAGAATTCCAAAAATAGATGTGTCACAACCTCCATCCAGTCTGCAATTTTCAGACAATGTTGCAGAGAACTGCAAGAAATTCCGACAGAGATTTGAATTGTATTTAGCAGCCACAGAGGCAGAGGAAAAAAATGACAAAGTGAAATCATCAGTGTTTTTGCATGGTTTTGAGGAGAAAACATTGGATATTCATGACACCTTTAAGTTTGAAGAAGGTGAAAGGATGAAGTTAAGTAAAATACTGACTTAATTTGAAGAACATTGCATGCCAAAAAAGGAATGAGACTTTTGAGAGACACCATTTTTTTAAGTGTAAGCAGAGTCTGAATGAATGCTTCCCTGACAGCTCTGTTCACATATTCAGCAGATAGAGCGGTGTCAAAATAATCAACTTTGGTTGACGTTGGGTACAAATCACTTTAGTACTGAAGCAAGGGGAAGTGGAATATGGTTACCAATGTTATAATTATGGTAGGAGTACAGGAAAGCAGGACTGTGCTTAACCTGTCCCAAATGAGGGGATCACCCTCAGTTGAAAGAGCCTCATTAAACCAGACACTCAAATGGCAGAGCCTTGTGAAAGTAAGGGATGGGGATCAGTGTCTTAGCTGGGTAACTGCAAACCCTTTCCCAGGGGTCTCATGGACTGATTTAACCTATTTTCCCTCCACTGTTCAAAGAAAGAGGTAAATAGGCTTCATTATGTAAGCGTGGGAATGGTCCCACTATTGTGGGGAACTTTCCTGGATTCTGCACTACCCCGGTGAAGTGAGGTAGTAAAAGGATCTCAGTCCTCGTTCCCACTTCCTTTACCCAGAGGCCTCCCTGCCCTTGAGGACTCCCCTTCCACTCTCCTGTCCGGCAGAGTCCTCATAACCCCAACAAGGCTGGGCCCAGGATTCCTGGGGGGCTAAACCCCCAACCCTGATGTGCTCACCCAGGACAGGGGCTAGGGTGTCCCCACTCCGGGGTACTCTCTCTGCACTGGGCACCTCCCTGACCCACTGATCATTTCATACAATTTAAAGCAAATACAAGTTGTTTAATTAACAATTAATTAAAAAAAAATAAGGAAAAATGGGAAAGGTTAAAGGAAAACACATCACCCCACTCTGTTGCACGGAACATTACAAACAGTGTCTCTGGAACATCAGGGCAGTTCACAGTCTGTTCCTTGTAGGTCCCAGGCTCCTTCTCAGGCCCTGGCTGTGCTGCAGAGATGCTGCGGGTTGGACACTTGCTCTGGCGGGGGCCACACGCTCTCAGGCTCTAGGTGGCAGGACCCTTCTTCCCAGCGTCGCCCCTGCCCTGTCAGGGTTACGATCCCCCTCCAAGTCTGGCCTGCAGAGCCTCTTGGTTGAGGCATCTCCCTGCGCTGGGCCCACTGCCCACGGTCCCCCTCCTCTCCCCAGCTGCTCACCGCACCCAGCTCCGGACTGCTCCAGCCCCAGCTCCAGCTCCACACTGCCTCAGCACGGCTGCTGCTGCTGCTCTGCCTCCAGCTCCCTGGGCTGCTTCTCTGGACTCTCTGGCTCTGGTTGCTGCAGCTCTGCTCCCAGGGCAGGTCTGCTCTCTCTGGGCTGTGCTCTGGCTTTGGGGCTGCAGCTCTGCTTCCAGCAGCTTAGCTTGGGCCCCTGCTCTCTCCTTAGCTCAGACCCACTCTGTCTGACCCAGGCAATTCCAGCTCACATGTAGGACGGAACCCCCCCTGGCCTCCTGACTCCCTGATTAGTCTGCCCGCCCTGTCAATCAGGCTGATCTGGAGCATTGGCCTCTCCCCATTGTTCCTGGGGACTGTCGGTCTCAGGCTCCTGATTTGCCATCGACCCCTCCCCTTTTAGTGCTGGGAGCTATCCAACCAAATCACCCCCACTGAATGTTAGTAAGGGGGCAACCGTCCCCTTGCAATTAGGCACTTCTTTGTTATGTTAAATGCTCAATCAGAGCTAAAATCAGTCATGGTTGGATTGTGTTTCTGCCCTGCCTGCTAAGAGCTAAAAATCACTGAGAGCTGAAATCACTTGAGATGGGGCAGTGTTTCTGCCCAGCCTGCAAAGAGATGAAAATTACTAAGGGTATGTCTACACTACCCGCTGGATCAACAGGCAACAATCAATCCAGCAGGGGTTGATTTATTGCATCTAGTCTAGACATGATAAATCAACCCCAAGCGTTCTCCCGTCGACTCCTGCACTCCAGATTGGTGAGAGGTGCAGGCAGAGTTGACAGGGGAGCAGCACGGTGAAGACGGGTGAAGACAGCTATGTTATTCACATAGCTGAAGTTGTGTAACTTAGATTGATCCCCTCCTAGGATACACCTGGCCTAAGAGACTGATGTGCAGAGGTCACAGCAGAGGCAGGTGACAGCAAAAGACAACTGACAGCCAAGGGGAGAGGTGCAATGAGCTGCCAGCAGGACAGCTGGAGGATAGGCGGGGCAAGAGCAGCAAGCAGGTGGGCAGCAGGGCGGCAGCAGAGAGGAGTGGCGAGCAAATGCCCGAGCAGCGGAGCGAGTAAGGTTCCTCTTTACCCCACCTGGGGGGGAGGTGAACTCTTCAGATGCACCTCTGAACTCTGGGTCTGCACTGACCAAGGACAGCAACTGTGAGGGGGGGTGCAGAGAAGGGTCAGGCATGTGAAGGGGACTTTTGAGTTGCTGGACTTAAGAACATGAGGGGAAAAGGACACTGCCCAACCTATTGAGGATGGGAATTTTGCTCATGGTTCATGTTTATGAATCCTGTTGGCAGTGTTTTCCCAAATTAACACCGAGTTACTTTCCTCCTTTTATTAAAAGTTTCTTTTCTACACTCAGACTCTGTGCTTGCGAGTGGGAAAATATTGCCTCTGAGGTACTCAGGGGTGGTGTGTAAATTTCCCAAGTTACTGGGTGGGGGCTTGAGCTGGTTCTGTGTTGTATCAATGGAAAGAAACTCCTAGATCAGTGTTTCCCAAAATGTGTTCCATGGAACACTGGTGTTCCATGACAAAATCATAATTAAAAAAAAAGGGTGTTTAATTTTTTTTTAGTTTTAAATTTGGCATATTTGAAGCGTAGTTTACAACTCTTTTTGAATGACTATAATTTAACATAAAGCTCTTTTCCGGTTATTGATAGATCTCGTATTGAATATCATGGCGTAAAGAGAACGTGGTATGCAAGCATGTTGAGGTCTACCCCTTTCGGGCACATTTCAGTTAGTGACGTCATACCCCTTCAGCTCGAGGCTGAGCAAACTGCAGTGGTATGCACACACCGTTCTCTTTATGCCATGTTGAATATAACATATTCACTCAACATGTTCAAACCTGTGGGTCTTTACCGTGTGTGCGATAAGCACAACTAAACTAGCTTTGCTCAAAACAATATAAATATTTGTGACAAACAAAATTTGACAAAAATCAATATTGCTAAATATTGTTACTAAACATAATCAGCATGAATTTGTGGCTAAAGGAAGGAACTTTGAAAGGAAAAGCAAGTCTTCTGGTACTCCAACTTTGGCCGAAATAAATGAGCAAAATATTGTGACACTTCGAAATGAGGATGAACAATCGCAGTCTTTTATTACCGAAAAATCTGTTAGTACTAGTGAGTTATCCAAGGTGAAAGAATTTCCAACAAAGTGTATCAAAAAACAAGAAGAAGCAGGTGTTAAAAGACCAAAACAAAAGTATGATGAAAGTTATTTGTCTTTCGGTTTTACATGTGTTGGAAATAAAGGTGTTCCTGATGTGCAGTGCGTCGTGTGCAACAAAATACTAGCAGAGAGTTCATTGGCTCCTGCTAAATTTCGTAGGCATTTGGAAACCAAGCATGCCAAATATAAAGACAAAGATATACATTTTTTCAAGAGGAAGCGTGACTCACTTGGAAATTGTAAACTTTCGATGATTAAAATTGCTAAAACAGACAACAAAAGTGCAACAGAGGCATCTTATCAAGTAAGTTATCATATAGCGCTTGCCTGAGAAGCTCACACTATTGGAGAAATGCTTATCAAGCCTTGTGCGAAAGATTTTGTAACGTGCATGTTGAGCGAGCAATCTGGTAAAAAAAAAGATGTTGTATAGTTGTCAAATAATACTGTTGTATGCCGTATTAAAGATCTTGCCGATGACATAGAAAAAGAGCTAGTTTGCCGCCTGAAAATTTGCCATGAGTATTCATTGCAGCTAGATGAGTCTGTGATGGGTTGGATCACAGAAACGCCCTTGGGAGCTGCCACCTGATGTGCAAAGACTACCCCTGCTTCTGTTTTCCCTGCCAACTGAGGACTCCAGCACCCTGTCTTGCTGAGCCAGACACTCCCGTCTGCTCCAACACAGACCCAGGGTTTGGATAACTTGCCCCAAAGCTGCAGGTTTACCTGAAAACAGCTCACAGAAGTGTGCTTGTCTTTAGCACTCAGATGCCCAACTCCCAATGGGGTCTAAACCCAAATAAATCCGTTTTACCCTGCATAAAGCTTATGCAGGGCAAACTCATAAATTGTTCGCCCTCTATAACACTGATAGAGAGATATGCACAGTTTTTTGCTCCCCCAGGTATTAATACATACTCTAAGTTAATGAATAAGTAAAAAGTGATTTTATTAAATAGAGAAAGTAGGATTTAAGTGGTTCCAAGTAGTAACAGACAGAACAAAGTAAGTCACCAAGCAAAATAAAATAAAATGCGCAAATCTATGTCTAATCAAACTGAATACAGATAATCTCACCCTTAGAGATGATTCAGTAGGTTTTTTCTCAGACTGGACACCTTCCAGGCCTGGGCACAATTCTTTCCCCTGGTACAGCTCTTGTTCCAGTTCAGGTGGTGGCTAGGGGATTCTTCATGATGGCTCCTCCCTCTCTCTGTTATCTTCCACCCCTTTATATATCTTTTGCATAAGGCGGGAACCCTTTGTCCCTCTGGGTTTCCACTCCCCCTCACTGGAAAAGCACCAGGTTAAAGATGGATTCCAGTTCAGGTGACATGATCACATATACAGGAAGACTCACAGGTAAAACACAGCCATTTGCAGACAATGGTCCATGTTAATGGGAGTCATCAAGATTCCAAACCACCATTAATGGCCCACACTTTGCATAATTACAATAGGCCCTCAGAGTTATATTTTATATTTCTAGTTTTAGAATTACAGCCAAACCAGTCGGCTTTACTGCGCATGATTATGAAAGCCTAATTGACTTAATTTCTGGCTGTAATTTGAAACAAAAGTTTAAGGATCTTCCTCTGAATAATTTTTGGAGCAGCCTAATAGAAGAGTACCCTAATGTGACTAAATGTGCAGTTCGAGTGCTCCTTCCTTTTGCTACAACTTATTTGTGTGAGACGGGATTTTTGTATTATACTGCAACAAAAACCAAATATAGGAATAGACTTTATGCTTGCCCTGACATGAGGATTCTTCTTTCCAGCATTATTCCTAATATTAAGCGAATTTGTGACGGAAAAATGCAGAAACACCAATCCCATTAAATTCAAATTTGTATTTCTGTTTATAAAAATAGATTTTCCAACTAAAAATCTAATTTATTTGGAGTTTGCGTATATATAAAAACAGGTTTTTTTAAGTAGAACAGGTTTTTCAAAGTTTTTAATTTTGACTCTTCCACTTGATTTTTGTACTACTTTATAAGTGCTTTCCAGTTAGAAATTGTTAGTTCAAGTTATTTTAAGTTTGTATTTTTTCTTTGTTTTATAGAATAAAATATATTTGAGCATAAATAATGCAATTTTTTATTTGAAAACCAAATGACTACAAAATAATATTATAAATGTCAGGGCCGGCTCCAGGTTTTCTGCAAGCAACAAAAAAAAAAAAAAAAAAAAAAGCCACGGCAGCGCAATCGTCCTGCTCCACTCTTTGGCGGCAATTCAGCGGCAGATCCTTTGCTTTGAGAGGGACTCGCCGCCAAATTGCCGCTGAAGACCCCAGACGTGCCACCCCAATAGCGGCTGGAGTGCCAACCCTTGGTACTGGCCCCCCCAAGCACCTGTTTCTTTAGCTGGTGCCTGGAGCCGGCCCTGATAAGTGTTCTATAATAGGTTAAAAAGTGTTCCATGGCCAAAAAAGTTTGGGAAATGCTGCCCTAGATATTGAACCTGGCCCTAGTTGATGCTGGCTCCACTTGGCAAAAGGGTTACACATGCATACAAAAACTGATGACAACACAGAAAAATATGTCACAGAATTAAAGAGACTCGGTAAAACCTGTAACTTTCGTGAGTTGACAGACTCACTGGTCAGAGATAGAATCATTTGTGCCATTAAAGTCAATGCATTAAGAGATAGAGACTGCTCTGTGAAGGAGATTTAACTTTAGAAAAAGCTTTCCAGATATGCAGGGAAGCAGAAACTTGAATAGGGGGAATGTTGTATGCATGTGCTTTGATGAATTTGGTTGATTGTTTAGAGAAAAAGGTTGAAAGAATAGAATGAGATAACTTAAAGGATAATAGATATTTTTGTTTTTAAAGGGTTAGTTTGAAAGAATAGAGTAGGGTTACCATTCGTCCGGATTTACCCGGACATGTCCTCCTTTTTGTGCTAAAAATAGTGTCCGGGGGGGATTTGTAAATCACTCAAAATGTCCGGGATTTCCCCCCTCCCCGGCAGAGCAGAGCGAGCGGCTGGGAGGGCTGCAGGAAAGTCACGGGCTGGACTCCGGAGCAGCTGTAGAGGAGCTCCTCCCCCCCTCCCTGCATTCTGAGCCGGCAGCTCTTCCCCGGCAGCCCCGCGCCCCGCTCCAGCAGCACTGTGCAGGGCCAGGGACCGGGTTGTGTGTTGTGCTGGGGAGCGCAGCCACGTGTCCGGCTCGCACAGAGCCCAACACCATGTTCTGAGCAGCAGGGTAAGGGGGCCAGGGGACAGGAGAAGGGGCAGGGAGGTTCTGGAGGGGGCAGTCAAGAAACGGGAGGGGGGGGGTTCGGGAGTTCAGGGGGGGGCTTTTTGGGGGGAGTGGAGAAAGTTTTGGGCAGTCAGGGTACAGGTAGGGGGTAGGGTCCTGGGGGGCAGTTGGGGGGGTCTTAGGAAGGGGCAGTTAGGGGATAAGGAACAGGGAGGCTTAGGTAGGGGGTGGGGTTCTGGAGGGCAGTTAGGAGCAGGGGTCCCAGGAGGGGGCAGTCAGGGGAAAAGGAGCGGGAGGGGTGGGGGGTTGGGAGTTCTGGGGGGGAGCTGTCAGGGAGCAGGAGTGGGGAGAGGGATCGGAGCAGTCAGGGGACAGGGAGCAGAGGGATTTAGATGGGTTGGGAGTTCTGGGGGGGGCTGTCAGGGGGTGGGGAGTGGTTGGATGGGGCGTGGGAGTCCCAGGGGTCTGTCTGGGGGTGGGGGTGTGGATAAGGGTTGGGGCAGTCAGGGGACAAGAGGCAGGGAGGCTTAGATAGGGGGTGGAGTCCTGGGGGGCAGTTAGGGGCAGGGGTCCCAGGAGGGGGCAGTCAGGGGACAAGGAACAGGGGGAGGGTTCGGGGTTCTGGGGGGGCGGGAAGTGGGAGGGCCAGGGGCGGGGCTAGGGCGGGGCTCCTCCCGTCCTCTTTTTTGCTTGCTGAAATATGGTAACCCTAGAATAGAGGCAAGTTATTAAAGAAAAGAAAGATTTTTGGTTCAGTTTAGTAAGGAGAGATGATTTTAAAGGCCTAGTTTGGCATGTTATTAAAGAATAAAAAAATTGAAATACATTTAAAACATTTATTAAATATAAAGTTAGGTTAAAAAAGAACACATGGCAGAAAAAAGGGAATTTTATAAAGCAGAGACTGTTTATCATAGAATCATAGAATCTCAAGGTTGCAAGGGACCTCAAGAGGTCATCTAGTCCAACCCCCTGATCAAAGCAAGACCAATCCCCAACTAAATCATCCCAGCCAGGGCTTTGTCAAACCTAACATTAAGAACCTCTAAGGAAGGAGACTCCACCACCTCCCTTGGTAACCCATTCCAGTGCTTTACCACCCTCCTAGTGAAAACGTTTTTCCTAATATCCAACCTAAATCTTCCCCGCTGCAACTTGAGACCATTACTCCTTGTTCTTTCATCTGCTACCACTGAGAACAGTCTAGATCCATCCTCTTTGGAACCCCCTTTCAGGTAGTTGAAAGTAGCTATCAAATCCCCCCTCATTCTTCTCTTCTGCAGACTAAACAATCCCAGTTCCCTCAGCCGCTCCTCATAAATCATGTGCTCCAGCCCCCTAATCATTTTTGTTGCCCTCTACTGGACTCTTTCCAATTTTTCCACATCCTTCTTGTAGTGTGGGACCCAAAACTGGACATAGTACTGCATATGAGGCCTCACCAATGTCGAATAGAGGGGAATGATCACGTCCCTCGATCTGCTGGCAATACCCCTACTTATACAGCCCAAAATGCCGTTGGCCTTCTTGGCAACAAGGGCACACTGTTGACTCATATCCAGCTTTTCATCCACAGTAATCCCTAGGTCCTTTTCTGCAGAACTGCTGCATAGCCATTCTGTTCCTAGTCTGTAGCAGTGCATGGGATTCTTCCGTCCTAAATGTAGGACTCTGCACTTGTCCTTTTTGAACTTCATCAGGTTTCTTTTGGCCCAATCCTCTAATTTGTCTAGGTCCCTTTGTATCCTATCCCTATCCTCCAGCGTATCTACCACTCCTCCCAGTTTAGTGTCATCTGCAAACTTGCTGAGGGTGCCATCCACACCATCCTCTAGATCATTAATGAAGATATTGAAGAAAACCAGCTCCAGGATCGACCCTTGAGGCACTCCGCTTGAAACCGGCTGCCAACTAGACATTGATCACTACCCGTTGAGCCCGACAATCTAGCCAGCTTTCTACCCACCTTATAGTCCATTCATCCAGCCCATACTTCTTTAACTTGCTGGCAAGAATACTGTGGAGACCGTATCAAAAGCTTTGCTAAAGTCAAGGAATAACACATCCACTGCTTTCCCCTCATCCACAGACCCAGTTATCTCATCAAAGAAGGCAATTAGATTCCGCAGGCATGATTTGCCCTTGGTAAATCCGTGCTGTCTGTTCCTGATCACTTTCCTCTCCTCTAAGTGCTTCAGAATTGATTCCTTGAGGACCTGCTCCATGATTTTTCCAGGGACTGAGGTGAGGCTGACTGGCCTGTAGTTCCCCGGATCCTCCTTCTTCCCTTTTTTAAATATGGGCACTACATTAGCCTTTTTCCAGTCATCCGGGACCTCCCCGGATCAACATGAGTTTTCAAAGATAACGGCCAATGGCTCTGCAGTCACATCTGCCAACTCCTTTAGCACCCTTGGGTGCAATGCATCTGGCCTCATGGACTTGTGCTCATCCAGCTTTTCTAAATAGTCCTGAACCACTTCTTTCTTCACAGAAGGCTGGTCACCTCCCCGCCATGCTATGCTTCCCAGTGCGGTAATCTGTGAGCTGACCTTGTTCATGAACACAGAGGCAAAAAAAGCATTGAGTACATTAGCTTTTTCCACATCCTCGGTCACTAGGTTGCCTCCCTCATTCAGTAAGGGGCCCACACTTTCCTTGACTTTCTTCTTGTTGCTAACATACCCGAAGAAACCCTCTTGTTACTCTTAACATCTCTTGCTAGCTGCAACTCCAAGTGTGATTTGGCCTTTCTGATTTCACTCCTGCATTCCTGAGCAATATTTTTATACTCCTCCCTAGTCATTTGTCCAGCCTTCCACTTCTTGTAAGCTTCTTTTTTGTGTTTAAGATCAGCAAGGATTTCACTGTTTATCCAGGCTGGTCGCCTGCCATATTTACTATTCTTTCTACACATCGGGATGGTTTGTTCCTTCAACCTCAGTCATGATTCTTTAAAATACAGCCAGCTCTCCTGGACTCCTTTTCTCCTCATGTTATTTTCCCAGGGGATCCTGTCCATCAGTTCCCTGAGGGAGTCAAAGTCTGCTTTTTTGAAGTCCAAGGTTTAGTAAGCACATGGTAAAAATATAAATAAGCATTTAAAATATTAAAAATAAGGGGAGGTTAAAAAAAGAGCATTTAAAAATATTAAATAAAAGAGAAATATATAAAAAATAGGTTAAAAGAAAACACATGGCAAAAAAAGGAAATTTTATAAAGTGGGGACTGTTTAATAAGCACATGGGAATAGTATAAAGTGAGGTTAATAGAAAAGCATTTAAAATATTAAATATAAGGTAGGTTAAGAAAAGAGTATTTGAAAAGAGTTAAATAAATGAGAAACCTATAAAGATAGGTTAAAGAGAGAACGTGGCAGGACAAGGGAAAAGAAAGCCCCTTTGCAAAGGGCAAATATAAGCAGCATGTGGTTGAGTCACAGAGAGAGAGATCTTACTCTTGCGACTGTTCCTGGGGAAAGAGGGAGCTCCCAAGCTCACAACCCCTCAGGCTAGTTATACCCACCTTTGGATCGGACCAATCAGATGCTGTTCTTCAGCAGCGTCATAGAATACATTTTCCTGAACCAATCCTATGGTCCCAAGATTTTTAAACAAGAGCCATCTCCCTCCCCTTCCCTCCCCTCCCCAGCCCCTCTTTCCCTCCCCTTTAACTGCCTTATTCTTATCTAAAAAAACAGACCCTGCCATGTAGCACTTTTACCACCATGTAGCACTTTTACATATATGCTTTAATAAAGGTTAAAACCATAGGCCCTTAGTAACAAACAGTTTTTAAAAGTTTTTTCCTATGCTTTTGGTGAGGACAATTTGAAGCTGCAGCAAAAGCAGCTTTGTTAGCCAGTGAATTAGAGATAAAGAAGGCTGTTAGATGTCCAGAACTTTAGAGATAAAACATTTGTTTATTTTTAAACTTTTGAACAAAAGCAAGTAAAAGTTATATTAAGTTTTGTAAAGGAATTAAGCTCTATTTCATAATCACTTGAAAAGACAAGCCTATTTGAAGAAACAGCCCTTTATTTATAGGTGTTTTAATAAAAAATGAGCATGCAGAAGCACCTCAGGGTTAAACCCACAAACGCTAACTAACAAAACATTTTTAAAAGCTTTTCACTATGCTTTTAGTGAGGACAATTTGAAGCTGCAGCAAAAACAGTGTCTGTGAGCCAGTGGATCAAAGATAAGAAGATTGCTTCTTCCCCCACTTTTTAATAAATAGAGGTGAAAGTTATATTAAGTCTGGTAAAAGAATAAACCCTTTAAAAGGCAAGCCTATATGAAGAAACATTTCTTTATTTCGCACTTTTACATATGCGTTTCAATAAAAAATTAGCATGCAGAAACCATCCCAGGGATAAAACCATGGACAAACTGTTTATAAAAGTAATTTATAGTGATAAAAAAGGTTCCCACCCTATGTTTTAGACTAACATTAGTCATTTTTAGTGAGGACAATTTGAAGCATTTTGCTTTTGCAGCAAAGCCAAAACAGTGTCTGTGAGTCAGCGGATCAGAGAGAAGAAGGCTGCTTCTTCACCCACTTGTAACAAATACAAGTGAAAGTTATATTAACCTTTGTAAAGGTCCTTAGTAACAGTCAGTTTATATTCCCCTTCTATGCCACCGTGGCTTTTTCCTTCATAATAGACTCCTTCAGGCCACTCAGCGTCGTCTCTCTCCTGGGCTGTAAACTGGAGAACTTTGATTTCTCAGGAATAAAAGGGCTTTAGGGTATTAACATGGTATACTTTAGGATTTAGGGTAGGGTCTGGGAACATTAGGAGGTAATTAACAGCTCCCAGGCGCTCTCGGACCATAAATGGCCCTCCCATGACACTTCCATCTTATTGGCCTGGAGCGCTTTTAGGACCATGACTTGGTCACCTACTCTAAAGAAACGCTCTCTGGCATGTTTATCATATCACACCTTTTGCTTTTGTTGAGCATCCTGTAGGTTTTCTCGAGCAAGAGCTAGAGAGTCCTTGAGGGTGTTTTTCAGGTTGGTTACAATGTCCAAAAGGTTAGTTCCTGGAGAAGATGTAACTCCTTCCCATTGCTGCGTCACCAACTGTAATGGCCCCTTAACTTCGTGGCCATAAACGAGTTGAAAGGGTGAAAATCCCAGACTGGGATGTGGTACATCCCTGTAGGCAAAGAGCAACTGCTGCCACAGTAGGTCCCAATCATTGGGGGCCATGATACGTAAATTTGTAAATGAGCACTCCTAAGTCCCATTAAAATTCTCCACAAGGCCATTCGTTTTGGTGGTGGTAAGGGGTGACAACCAATTGGTTCACCCCATGAGCTTCCCAAAGATGTTTCATGGTCCCTGCCAGAAAGTTAGTTCCCGAATCTGTAAGGATGTCTGAGGGCCAACCTAAATATCTGCCAATGCCTGGCTCACGCTTTTAGCCCCAGTGTTGCTTAGAGCTACTGCTTCAAGCCATTGGGTGGTAAAATCCATGAAGGTCAGTATGTATAGCTTTCCTCTGGGTGTCTTCATTGGGAAACGAACCAGAATATCCACAGCTACTTGCTGAAATGGAACCTCAATTATGGGGAGTGGCCGGAGAGGGGCCTTGGCCTGGTCTCAGGGCTTTCCCACCCTCTGGCACACCTCACATGGCTGGACATAGGTAGAAACAACCTTGCCCATTCCTTCCCAGTGAAATGACTTCCCCACATGGTCTTTGGGCCTGTTGACACCAGCATGGCTACTATGGTGATAGTGGGCTAAGCTCAAGAGCTTTTCCCTATACTTAGTTGGAACTACCAACTGTCTCTGAGGATGCCAGTCCTCCTTGTGCCCACCAGAAAGAGTTTCCTTGTATAAGAGTCCCTCTTCTAGAACAAACCTGGACCTATTGGAAGAGCTGAGAGGGGGTGAGTCGCTCCATGACACTGTCCAAGCTCCCTTGAGGCTTTCATCTGCTTTTTCCTGCTCTGTCTGGAACTGCTTCCTTGATGCTGGAGACAACCAGTTCCTCACTGGTTTGTGGACTTGGGCTTGCTCCCACTGGAAGGTGATGGGGGTGTCTCCATCGACTGTGAACCGATCAACACTAGTGCACTAGGTTGTATTTCAGGCTCCAGTTGAGCTTCTTGTGCAGGTTTAGCTGCTGCTGCAGGTGCAGGCTCTGTGGTGCCCTTTGGTTCTGGCTCCCCTGACTCTGGTGGGGTGGCAAGCACAGGCTCTGCTGCTGACTGCTCCACCAGTTCCAATCCTTGGGCTGGTTCTGGCTGGGTCCCAAAAACTGGATCTACAACTACTGCCATAGCCTCTGGTCTAGGGTCTGGTTCCACCACCTCTGGCTGGGTCCACAAACCTGTGGCATCAGGGGACACAGACCTGGGTTCTTGTAGGAGGCTCAGGAATGGGGTTAGGTGTGGAGGCCTGTTTAGCCTGGCTGCAGGTGACCATCCCTACCCTTTTTGTTAGCCTCACATGCTTGGCTAAATCTTCTCCCAGCAGCATGGGAATGGGATAATCATCATAGACTGCAAAAGTCCATATTCCTGACCAGCCTTGTACTGGACAGTCAACTTGGCTGTAGGTAAGGTAAAAAAGTTGGCCTTAAAGGGTTGTACCATGACTTGGGCCTCTGGGTCGATGAATTTGGGGTCCACCAGGGATTGGTGGATAGCTGACACGTGTGCTCCAGTGTATCTCCACGCAGTAAGTTTCCTCCCGCCAACACTTACAGTTTCCCTTCACTCTGGGAGTATTTGCAAGGCATCTGGGCCTGAAGGCTCTCGGTGGGACCCCGGGGTGATGAGTTGCAGTTCACAAGCCCCAAATGGGATTTCACATGCCCCAGTTCATTACATTTAAAGCATAGCCCAGCTGACTGTGGGCCGGAGTGAGGTGGGTGGTTGGAGAGTGAGGTGGTGGGACAAGAGGGCATCTGGGGTGTCCCCGGCAGTGTGGAGGGCTCCTCATTGTGAGGTGTGGCCTTGGGCTGACTCCGATGTTGGGGTGCCATCTTGGGTTGCCCCTTCTGGTATCTGCACCAACTGCTAATAGTTTTTTTCTTCTCTGCCACATCACCCATTTGGGTCCGATCTTCCGTGCCTCGATTACAGTTTTGGGCTTCCCATCTAGGATGTACCTTTCTATTTCCACAGGAACACCCTCTAAGAACTGCTCCATTTGCATTAGGAGAGATGGATCTCCCAGAGACTTAACATTTGCTCCCAGTATCCAGGCATCCCAATTTTTTACAATGTGGTAGGCATGTCAGGAAAATGCCACTTCTGATTTCCACCTTAGGGCTCTGAACCACCAACAGGCATGCTCAGGTGTTAGCCCTATTCTAATTCTGGCCTTTTGTTTAAAAAGTTTGAATTCGTTCATGTGTTATTTAGGCATTTCAGCTGCCACCTCTGCTAAGGGTCCACTGAGTTGTGGCCTCAGCTCCACCATATACTGGTCTGCAGCAGTGTTGTACCCAAGGCAGGCCCTTTGAACATTTTCCAAGAAGGCCTCTGAATCATTGCCTACCTTGTATTTGGGGAATTTCTTGGAATAGGGAGTAGTACCTGGAGAATGACAGTTAGGGCTACCTGGTTGACCCAGCTTAGCCTTTTCCCGCTCTAAGCACTTCAGCTCCATTTCCGCCTCCAGGTGCTTTGCCTCCACTTCCAAGTGTTTTGCCTCTGCTTCCTCCTCCAAGCACTTTGCTTATCTCCTCTCCTCCGCCTCCAAGCGCTTCTCCTCTGCTTCCAAGCGCTTTGCCTCCACTTCCACCTCCAAGTGCTTCATCTCTAGTAAGAAATTCCTTTCTTCTGCAGTTAGAACTCGGTCTGGGTTAGGGGCATCCCTCCATACTGGCACCTGGATTTCAGGTTGGGGAGGGCTGACCCTTCCCTCCTGGGAAGTCTCTGGTCCCCGTCCCCTCCCTGCATTTCTGTCATGGAGCCTGATGTCTGGGCTTGATCTGGGTCTGTCTTCTCCGTGGCATGCTGCTTTGGGAAGACTGGTTGCTCTAGGGTTTCGGGGACCGACTGCAACCTCATGCACAGGGCTTCCCTACTCTAGCCTAGCTATTTCATTGCCACAAAGCTAGAAAAAAAATACATTTGAAAACTCAGGCTATTGCTAGATATTTAAAAAAAAAACACTTACAAGGATTAGGGATTAAGCATCAAGAATCACTTTCTTGAGAACCAACTTAAAGGTTACAAGCAAACAAAAACATTTGGGGTTAGCATACAGGAGTCCACAAGCCATAAAGATATAAAAAGAGATAAACCTAATAGAGTCTTCCTAGACATTTCCCGATCTACTTAAATATCTGGGGTTTCAAATGAGTAGTTTCTAGGTATGATCTGATGATTTTTCATACCTTGCCCAAGCTCTTACAGCATAGTTCCAGCCCTGTCTCTGCTTCTTCCTGAGAACAACAATAGACAGACAAAGGAAAGTTTTTTCTTAATTTTAAAAAGTTCTAGCCTTCCCATTGGCTCATTTGGTCACATGCCCACTCCCTTCCTTTTAAATATGCATGGAGACTTTTTAACGCTTTACAGGTAAAGCGAGAAGAAAACAACTACTAAGAGGGAATTTATAGCTAACTGGCTGTCTGGGTGTTCATGGGAACAGAGGAAGTAACATAAGCCCTAAATGGGGCATGGAAACCTGTCAAAAATATATGGGGATGAATACTATTGAGACATATACTACTTGGCTCAATTTGCATATGCACAATATTTCAGTAAATTGGATGCATCCTCAGGATTTTGACAGCTAAAATTAACTGAAGAAAGTTCAACACTATCACAGTTAATACCCCATCGGGAATATACAGTTTTTTATGCCTACGACATAGCATCAACACCAGAAGTGTACCACAGAACTATACATATGATCTAGGAATATATTAATGGTGTCAGCACTGCAATGGATAACATCATCCTCTGGGAGCCAACTAAAGAGGGGCATAGCTGTAGACTTCGGGAAGACTTGGATGCAACTAGAGCAGCAACTTTGAAACTAAATAGGGAGAAATGTGTTTTAGGGGTTACAGAACTGTCTTTTGTTGTAGATATTATTTCCAAGGAAGGTATAAAACCTTATAAGAGGAAGGTTTCAGCCATTGAAATGATGCCACATCCCCAGTCAAAGAAAGATTTCCAATAGTTCCTGGGAGTGGTTAATTATCTTGGAAAATTCAAGTGATTAAAAAAATAATTGCTGCTAATCACACGATTAAAACAATTAATGGTGATTAATCATGCTATTAATAATATAATACAGTTTATTTAAAAAAAAAAATCAAATATTATTATTTCAATTACAACACAGAATACAAAGTACACAGTGCTGACTTTATATATATATTTATTACAAATATTTGCACTGCAAAAAACAAAAGAAATGGTATTTTTTAATTCACCTAATAGAAGTACTGTAGTGCAATCTCTTTATCATGAAAGTTGAAGATACAAATGTAGAAATATGTCCAAAAAACTATATTCAAAAATAAAACAATATAAAACTTTAGATCCTACACTCTGTCCTGCTTCTTGTTCAGTCAATTGCTCAGACAAACAAGGTTTTTTACATTTGTAGGAGATAATGCATCATCACAAAACATCAAGTCCAAATTATCCCCCATTGAATGGGCATGTGGAAAGGTCTATTATGCAGATGGTAAAGAACCTTATGAAAAAGACTTTCAAGGGTGGAGGTGATTTGCATAAATCTTTATTGGTTTACCAAAATACACCTCTGGAGAATGGCTGTTAATGGGAAGGATCAAATCTAATTTACTAATCACAGATTATTTGCTGAAATCTCATCATAATAAAGCCATATCAAACATAAAAGAAAATCAGAAATGGAAGCAGAAACATTATTTTGGCCTGTGATCTTCCACCTCTTAACCCTGTTGATGGAGTGCACCTGGGGAATCACATCTCTAATACTTGGGGCCAAAGGATTGCTATTAAAGAACAGCTGCATCCAAAATCTTATGTAGTCCAGACAGATCAAGGGGACATATTTTGGGGAAATTGAAAGGATCCAAGAGAAATCCCAGAAAGCTCAAAAATGTTGGCAGTAGATGCAAACTCTGTCATTTCCCAATCGACTGGTCATTTATCATCAACGGACAAATGAGAAACTGGCAAGCAAGACGAGAACAACTCAGACTGTAATGAAAGGCTGATATTGAAAAGATCAAAGAGGGAGATTAAACATCCTGAAAGACTCAGAGACGTGCTAACCTGCCTGGAGAAGGGATATTTGAGGAAAGTGAGTGGTAAAGACTCATTCCAGAGTGATATGCTGGTAACCTCTCCTCTTTAGGTGTTTGACCTATTAGGATTATGGAAACTTACTAGATGGGTGTAGAATGTAATGTAAGTGTTATTAGATAGTTGTTAGCTCTTCTATACATACATATAAATGGCTAATGGGTCTTTTTAAAGAGGGAAGATGTAGAGATATGTTTGTGCCAGATTATAATTAAGAGATGCTCCCTCATAAGAGACAGTATTATGAATATAGGAATTTTGAGCCATATCTGGAAGCAGGGTGTAGAACGGTGCACAGCAGTTCACCACAGACATGCTCTAGTTTGTTTATAATGAAAGTTTTATTCCTTTCTCATTCACTGATTTGTTGTTTAATGAACCCAAGATCATTACATAGGCGCTTAGTGGGGGGATGGGTCCCCAGAGATTTTCCTCCTGTTCGCACACACAATCCCTGCTGGGTGGGGTTGGCAGGGCCCCCAAAGCAGTGGGGCTGGCAGTAAACCTCTGGATGAGCTGCATGGGGCAGTTCCCCTCTCGGAGCTCTGGTTCCCCTCTCTGCAGACTCAAGCAGGTGTTGCTGGGACTGTTAAACTCAGGGCACGATTTTGAGCTTTTTTTCTCACACGTGAAATCAGGAAAATAGTTTTTTTTCTTTAAAATGCAAGACAACAGTCTGCTGGACTCCTGGGCACAGGTCTACAGTGCCTAGGCCCTAACCCTGCCCCGGGCACCTGCCTATAATGACTAGGCCTTAATCCTGCCCTCCACCAATTCATGTCATTTCCAAGTGATCTTGGATGGGCTGAAAAGGGAGATCTCTTTGCTGGGAGGTTCTCCATTGTTATGCTCCCAGCACACACAGAAGAGTTAGATAATCCAGAACAATAACACACAAGGACCCAAAACAGAGAGGGACAAAGCAGGCTGCTCCCTAAGGCAGAGAGGCCCAGGTCACCCCACTTTGCTCTAGGCTGCTCTGTGTACAACTGCCTGCTGCTGGACCCAGATCACATACTTCCCTATGTGAGCCCCCTGCCTGTGAGCAGGACCAGGAAAACCCCCATTTACAGTGACAGTTTACAGTTCCAATACAGTTTTCAATGCACCATGCACATGATGGATGGACTTGGAGGGAGCTGGAAGTGAAACAGAAATAGACTGATAGATGTTAAGGCCAGAAAAGCCCATTCAGTCCATCCACTCTGACCCTGTGTACACAGGCTGGAGAATTGGGGGCAGGAGGCCTGAATCTCTGAGCAAAGCCGTGATGGCCCCTGCTGACCCCCAGAGTGTATCTTACTGTAATGTCTACTGATGTGATCTGTGATGGTCTCCTGGTGATGTCAAGGTCAGGGGAGCGGGTATCTGACAGCGCCCCCTGGTGTCTGTGACAGCTGCTGCCAGCCCCATCCCTGTGACTTGGCAGCATCATTTGCCGAGGTGGGTGACTTCCGGCTAAGCTGACCCTGTAGAAAGGTGCCTAGATGTAACCCACTGGCCAGGGTGTGAGACGGGTTCCCCTCTGGGCCTGATCCACACAGCACGTGAGTCTGTCACAGCCCCAGCTGCACAGCCTGGCTCTTTAATTCATGCTGTAAAGCCTCATGTAGAGCCTCATGCAGTTAGCTGCAGAGAGTCCCGGGTCACACATCTGCGATGTTGTCCAAGGTGGAGGCAGGCACAGAGCCAGGCTCCTTCTGCAGGGGAGACAGCGGTGTGGGTACCACTGGGGTTATCTGGAAGTGGCCCTGCTCTGCTGCAGGGTTCACCTGCACTGGTATCGGGGGGACAACTGCACCAATAGGTGGTCAGAGACACGACAAGGAGAGGGAATGGGGATGGATACATGGCACTGCCAGGGAGTGGAAATTCCTAGTGCCAGACCTGGGCAGGCAACAGAGCAACCTGGGAGGGGTGAAATCCTCTCCTGTCCCTGGGGAGCTACTCTGCCTGGGAGCAGAGTGGATCAGGTCAGACAATGGATGGGGCATGTTCCCTGCACTGCCGGCCTCTCACGCAGTCTGAGAAGGTGTTAACCATCCCTACTCTCTCCTTACAGGTCCCTGCCCGAGGTGTCCCCATGGTGACGCGGCTCTGTGTGTGCAGCCTGGGGATCCTCCTCCTGGCACCGTGTTCTCTCTCTGGTAAAAACGTTTAATCCCAATTATTTCCCTCCCTGTTCCCCGTGTACACTGCCCTCCAGAGGGCTGGGGTAGGGGGATCTGAGGCCCAAAGACCCCACTCCCCCCACCCCCGGACTGCCTCAGTCCTGCAGAGTAAAGGGGTCAGGCTCAGGAGGCTGTGGGGTGGGGATGACGTTGGGAGACTGGGGCATGTCCTAGCTCTGGGTGGCAGGATTGTTGGATCTTGCAGCAAGTCACCCAGCTCCTGCTGCCCCGAGAGAGGCTCCAAGAGCCCTCGACACTGATCCCTTCCTGTCCTACCACGGGACCCGAAGGCACCGTGCTGCTAGACCTGCCCCACTGGGTACCTGGATTCTCATGACCTGCAAGGTTGAGATCTTTACAGCTGTCTCAGGGATGGGGGTGCCCAGTTCCCATTGGGATGAATGGGAGCTGCAGCGTTGCCAACCCCAAACCTTCAAGTACCAGGTGTCAGGTCTCAAAAATCAGGAGATTGGCTAAACAAGCATCAGGTTTTCAAATCCAAAGAGAAAAAGCATCACCTTTGGGGGTTTTCTTATTTCTCTTATTTTTTGAACGTTTGGTCACATTTGAGTCATATTTTAAATATTTTCTCTGCAACCACTAAAGCTAGAACCTGACTTTTATTTTAAATGAAAGCTGAGATTCTCACAGAAACATGTGCCTCCAGGAGCTGGGGCTTTATGAAAAACACTTAGTAGCCCAAGAGCTGGCAATGCTGGTATCAATATCGCTGTGGTGGCTTTCAGAATCTCACTCTTATTCCTCCCCCTGTAGCCACACAGTGAGTGTCAGGTGCTGCAGCTCCACAGTAATTGCTCTACATGCCGCATGGTGGGACAAAGGACCATGGAAACCCTCAGACCTTCAGATGCTTAATTCCTCTCAGACACTAATTCCAAGAACAGTAACTCTCTATCTGAGCCATTTTCTGTTTCGGGTATTGAGTCCATGGAAGCGATGTTCATCGTCCTAAAGGTTCATCAAAGACCCAATACCCTCAGGTCAGGCAGAAGTGCCCTGAGGTGGCCTCTCAGCAGCCATTGTGGGGCTACGTGGATCAGAAATGGGTTAATCACAGAAGTTGCTTTCAGTGGAAAGCGCTCATAACTGGGTGCCATAGGGCTGTGCAGGGCACTATGAAGTGGCAGGTGGCTTCCAGCTGGGGCCATCCCTTGCCAATAGAGTGGAGGTAGGTTGCAAGACAGGCAGCTTTGGAGGGGTTTCCAGGGGATTGTAGGACAGCATTGGAGGACCAGCTTGTGTCAGTCGTGGTATGGCTGCACTGCCCTGCATCCACACTGAGGGCAGGTCTACACTACACCCCAAGCTGACATAACTTATGTTGCTCTCTTGTCGGCATAGTGCATCTTCCCCAGATGCACTATAGTGGAGCAGCTGCATCAGTGCAGCTATGCCGATATAGAGCCGTAGGATAGACTTGCCCAGAGAGTAACTCTGTTGAGCTACATGTGACTCA
This sequence comes from Chrysemys picta bellii, assembly GCF_011386835.1. Lineage (NCBI taxonomy): Eukaryota > Metazoa > Chordata > Testudines > Emydidae > Chrysemys > Chrysemys picta. Next base: position 14,491,297 of record NC_088807.1, on the reverse strand, counting down.
CAACTGAAGGAATTTTGTATTTAGCTTAGTGACGCCCACTCCTCTCACTCTCACTCCTGGCTCAGTGATGCCCTCTCCTCATTCCTCTCACTCACTCTGCTTCTGGGGTTTTCTGTTCCAGAGAAGTTCTCCCTGACTGGCTCCCCGCACCCTGTGGTGGGGGTAATTGGCCAGGATGTGGTGTTACCCTGCCAGCTCTTACCCCCAGCCCGGCTGCCCAACATGGACGTGCGGTGGAGGAAAATTGGATCAGGATTTATCCCAGTTCACAAGTACTCAGATGAGGGTTCCCAGGACCTGCCAGGAGAGAGTTACCAGAACCGGACAGAGCTGTTCCTGCAGGAGTTCAGCAGCGGGAACGTCTCCCTAAAGCTGAAACAGCTCCAAGTGGTGGATGATGGGAAATACCAGTGCTTTGTGAGGACCCCAGAGTGGAGCCGTGAAGCCACCACTGAGTTACGGGTCGCAGGTGAGACATTGCCCTAAGGGAGGGCTGTGTCTGGGCAGCCAGAGCCTCCTCTGCCACTGGGGCTGCCCCAGACTGAGCTCAGCACAGCAGTAGGGTCCTGTGCTGCAGGGATTGCTGTCCAGGACTCAGTAGGGGGCGCTCTCCCCTCACACTCAACGCTGACCCCACTGTGGTGCTAGCAGGGTCAGTGCTGCATTAAATGACCTCTTTTCAGTGAGACAGAAAGCTACAGTGCTCTGTTCTCATGCTCATGGTGATGCTGTTCGAGGGAGTGGGACCTTTACCCCCATGTTCTCCCCAAATCCCAGCTCAGGTGATAATGAAATTTGTCCTCCCTGAACCCCCCTTCAGTTTCCAAGGGCTGGGATATTGTTTGCTATTCCCTGGAAAGTGACCAATCTTTGGTGGCTCCTAGTCTAAAGACTCTGCAGGAGACGTGTGCTTTTAGGAAGAGATTTAAACGAGGAGAGGATGGTTGTGTGCAGCACAGGGAGAGGGAAATCCAAGCATGAGTATGGCTTGGCCTGGGGCACTATTATCAGTGTGAGAGAAGGACACTAGAGAGCAGAGTATTTAGGAGGGTGGTGCAGGAGGAGTCAGAGCAGTGATGTAGGCAGTGTCACCATCCCTCACTTCCTGCTCTGTACTGAAGGGATCCTGACAGCTGCTTGGCTCCACCGCAGAAGTGGCTGCATTTCATTAGCAGGTCCAGCAATCTCTATGAGGAGTTTAAGCCTGCACGTTCCTCTCCTAGGCTGCAGTGCACAGTGGAGGATATGTCCATCAGTGGCTATTAGGCAGGTTGGGCAGAGATGGTATCCCTAGCCTCTGTTTGGCTGAAGCTAGGAATAGATGACAGGGGATGGATCACTTGATGATAACCTATTGTTTTTATTCCCTTTAAAGCATTGGCCACTGTCAGAGGACAGGACACTGGACTAGATGGACCTTTGGTCTGACCCAATATGGTCGTTCTTATTTAGTGCTCTATGGAAATGCAAGATGGTATTATTTAATTTCCCCAGTTGTCAGGATGAAGGGTCCCAGGGAGGCTTTACACATAAGGGAATGCAGCTTTCCAGCCACAGACCCCATATCCAGTGGTATCTGGGGAATCACATGGTGCTACCAAAGACACAATTTCCTGATACACACATTCTCTGTCTCTCCCTGTAGCTGTGGCTCCAGTGTTCATTGATATGCTAGGACCCCGGGGCCAGGGGATCGGACTGGCCTGTAGATCCGCAGGCTGGTTCCCCAAACCCAAACTCCAGTGGGTTGGAAAGAACTGGCAGAACCTGTCGTTGGAGATTGTGACCAACATGACTCAGGACAGGGAGAACCTGTATAGTGTTGTGAGTCACGTCACTGTCACAGAAGGGGAAGAGAATGGAGACATCAGCTGCATAGTGCAGAATGGCCTGCTGGCGCCCGAGCGACAATCGGCCATTCACCTCTCAGGTGAGTCCCCCCATGCAGAAGAAGTCATCATGGGTGTGGGGGAGGGGCACTGGGTCTCTTGGGAATTGCATTTGGCTAGGGCATATTTCTGGTACTGAGACAAGAAACGTCCTTCTAACCTGTTCTGTGGGGCTATTAGTGATGGAAGTTTCTGTGATCTGGACAAAATGTCTGCCAGGAGCTGGGCTGAGTCTTGTGAAATGGACTCAATATAGTTCTTTGAGGAGATGATACGTTTGATTGATACAGGTAACTGGGCTGATCTAATAGACTCTGGGTGTGTCTACACTAGAAATGCTACAGCTGCAATGCTGAGGTGTAAACGCTTACTTCAGCAACAGAAGGGGTTCTTCCATGGCTGTAGTAAATTCACCTCTCTGAGAGGTGGTAGCTAGGTTGATGGAAGAATTCTTCCATCGATCTAGTGGTGCCTACACCGGGTGTTAGGGTGGCTTAAATACGTTGCACAGGATATGAAAATGTTCACAGGCCTGAGCGAAGTAATTAAGCCGACACTCAGACTCTGAAAGGGGTTTGACTCAGTACTGCATGAAATGCTGATAAAAAAAATAGCACTGTACAAACTCAATGTATTCCACAGTAAATGGATTAAAAACTTGCTAACTGATAGATTTCAAAGAAATTGTAATGGGGAATCATCCCCCAATGGGAATATTTCTAGCAGGTTCCCACAGGGATCTGTTCTGGGGCAAGGTTTGTTACAAGGAGGAGGGAGAAAAATTGTTCTTCTTAACCTCTGGGGATAGGTCAAGAAGCAATGGGCTTAAATTGCAGCAAGAGAGGTTTAGTTTGGACATTAGGAAAAACTTCCTAACTGTCAGGATGGTTAAGCACTGGAATAAATTGCCTAGGGAGGTTGTGGAATCTCCACCATTGGAGATTTTTAAGAGCAGGTTGGACGAACACCTGCCAGGGATGGTCTAGATAATACTTAGTCCTGCCATGAGTGCAGGGGGCTGGACTAGATGACCTCTCAAGGTCCCTTCCAATCTTACAATTCTATGAATGCTATTCAATAGCTTTATCAATGAGCTCCAAGGAAATGTAAAATCATTGCTGGTAAAATTTGCAAATGACTCAAAAATTAGTGGAGCAGAGAATAATTATGGTAACTAATTATTACTAGTAATTATTACTATTACTGAACTATGGTAACAGTTCGGTACTACAGGCTGACATGGAGCAATTGGTAAGATGGGTTCACCTTAACAACATGCTGTCATGGATCCACAGAACCAGTGCTATGGTCCCAGCTTTGGAAAGACCTTATTCAGTGGGCCAGACCCTCTCGGAGTCCCACTTTTCCCCCAGGGAAAGTCATGTGGCTTCATCGGCTCCTTAGGCTGGACATCTGGGCCTTCAGCACCCCTGTTTCCCACTGTGAGCTCCATTCAGCGAATCCCAGTGAGACAGACCCCTAAAGGAGACTGGTACAATCTTGGGGAACAATGCATCTCCTCCATCAGCATTCGCAGTGACACTCAGCCACTGTTGTAAAACAGAAGAGTTTATTAGTCGACTGACACACAGCATAGGATGTCCTTGGTTAGCACAGAGCAAAAAAAGTTACAGCATTGTCCATCCTGGGCAGCACAAAGCCCAACGTCCTGACCTCTGACTTCTCTGTCCCAGTTCAGGTCTGTCTCACCTGCTTCCTGCAGCCCACACTTAGTTTCCACTTCACACACCCCAGTCCTTTGTTCCCCAGCCGGGCAAACACTGCTTGGCTTCCTGCCAACCGGTGAGCCATCCATGGTCATTGGTTGCTAGGTATCAAAGTCCTGGTGACTGGATTTGTCACTGTCTTCTCAGATGCTCCATTAATATGGGACCTAGGGCTCACAGAGTTAGGTGCCATTCACACCTGTGTTTTAGCCTGTCCAGAGAACAAACAGACCTTTCCCCCCCACTAGGTAACAATACAGCTTATGGGAGAAACTGAGGCACACATAGCCTTCATAAAAATATTACAAAAAATCCCACTTTGTCACACATGCATTTCAACATGGCCAAATGCCAGGTCACATGTGTACGAACAAAGAGTGTAGGTTACAGTTAGAGAATGGGAGACTGTAACCTGGATTCAGTGACTCGGAAAAGAACTTGAACATGGGCTCCCAGAGTGATGCTGGAGCTAAGATGGTGAACATAACCCTTGTATGTATAAATGGGAATAGCTAGCAGGAGAAAGGAGGTGACATCATCTCTGTGTGTGGTGTTAACCAGACCACTGCTGGGTACTGTGTGCAGTTCTGGTGTCCACACTTTCAAATGGGATGTTGACAAATTGGAAAGTGCTCAGAAAATAGATACAGGAATGATTAGAGATCTGGAAACTTGCCTCACAGTCAGACTTCAATTTATATAGCTTAGTGGCTCTCAACCTGTGGCCCGCGGGCTGTTTGCGGCCCAATCAGCGCACAGCTGCAGCCCATGTGACCTCCTCAGGGCCATACAGGTAGTATATACATTGTGTGGATGCAGCCCACATAACACATAGAGAGCTGCATATGTGTCTCACACTGGTAAATAGACTGAAAACCACTGATATAGCATATCCAAGAGAAGGCCCTTAGGGATCTAAAGTTATAAAGCTTCTCCAAGGGAAGGTTACAAGGTGACTTGATCATGGTCTGTAAGTAGCTGCACAGGGAGGAGATTTCTGACAGCAGATAGGTCTCTAATCTAGCAAACAAAGGCAGAACAAGATCTGATGGCTGGAAGTTGAAGCTAGACAAATTCAGACTAGATATAAGGTGCAGATTTTAACAGTGAGGGGAATTAACCACTGAAACAACTGCCCTAGGGATGTGGTGGATTCTCCAACACTTGGAATCTTTCAACCCAAACTGGGCGTCTCTTTCTATAAGATTCGCTCCGGCTGGAACAGAAGTTCTGGGCTGGTTGCAGGGATCAACGGAGGAGGGTCTCTGGCCTGGGTTATACAGGTGGTCAAACTAGATGGCCATAATGGCCCCTTCTGGCCTTAACATCTATGAATCCATGAACTCATAACACAGTGAGGCCAACTAGGAAAACAATTGTTCTCTGCTGAAGTTATCTGGACTGGACGTGGTGACTGAGAACTGGAAGGCTGTGATAGTGACCATCCGAACAGCCAGCTGGTGCAAGCAGGGCTGGGCAGGCTGGTCATGGAGTCTCTGGCTGTTGGTTTGTAGCAACAGGAGAGATTTGGGCAGAGCAGAATCCTGGTTCTTGTAACTGATGCGGCGCTGGCTTCTCCGGTTTCAATGGCTCCCATTTGTGACTGTGATTTGAGAATGGAGGGGACATTCCCTTCATTCCCGTGATTTTCTGGGCTCCCTGAGCCAGGACTCAGCTGTCAAACCAGGTGGCAAACCCCATTCTCCAGCTCCAGGATGGGACCGTGCTCCTCACACACTGCGCTCTCTGTTTTCCAGGTGACATCTTCCCCCGTGTTTCTCCCTGGCTGGCTGCATTCTGGGTATTGTTCACTCTGGTTCTCATTGCTGCTGGAGCTTGTGCATATCTTGGATTTACAGGTAATGCGAAAGTTTAGAGCACAGCCCTAGAGGGCACTGGGCTGGTGTATGGGAGAGTCATATTGTTCAGATATTTACCTTGTGTTGGCTTTAAGGAAATAAACCAAACTAACAAACACACTGGGATCCCCGGTCCCACATGTATTAGTGTATTGCTCAGTGTTTCCCCTTCCTTCCCTGTCTCACTGCAATGTCTGATTCTCTGTCTCACAGCGAAGCGAAAGGCCTCTCAGAAGAAACCCTCTAAAGAAGAGGCTCTGTTAAATCTTGGTAGGTCTCCTGCAGTATCTCTTGCTTTGTCTGTTGAGATGTGTGAGCTCTATGACTGTTTTGTGTTACCTCTGGCAAAATGCAATGAAAGGGATGGAGTCAAGAAGTCTCTGCCTAGTGGTTCCTCATCTCCTGCACATTCTCACACACATTGATGGTAACAGGCTGACAAATCAGAAACCCAAAGTATCAGTGCTTGTGAGATTCCCTGCACGTGGCTGCAGCAGGGAGACGTGTTTGCAGTGACAATTCTGGGTCAGATTCTGTCCCACTAACCCTGGGCAATTGCTCAGTGACTCTACTCTCCTTAAAGGAAATGACACTACAAGGTCAATAACACTCTGTGAGATGATTCCATCCTTGTGACTGTCGAATGCACAGGACACAGGACACAGTTTTAACCACTGGCACAAGTTTCCAGGGCAGTGGTGAATTCTCCATCTCTTTAGGGCATCAGATTCAGACTGGGCACCTTTCTGGAAACTGCTGTAGCCAAACCGTGTTGCACAGAAGCTCAGAGTAGATGATCTAGTGGTGCTGTCTGACCTTAAACTCTATGAATCGATGACATTCACTCTCTTGAGCTGTGCTAGTAGATACAGCAGTGCCATTTTTGAAAGTGCACATGTCTAATGTATTCCACTGTGAACTTTTCAATATTTAGTAACAGTATTAGTCTGCACTGTGATGGTGCTGAGTGGTGCTGACCTGTTCTGCTCGGCACTGCACACATATGCAGGGAAATACATATGAAAGGTGCAGAGAATGGGTACAACATGCCAGCACGGTGACTGGAGTTCTCACAGCAACCCGGAAGAGCCCTGAGGATCCTCCTCTTTCATCTCCTTTGCCCTCTGCCATGCCCTTTGTGGCCACCATTCCTTCAGCTTGGGAGGGCTGGATGGGACTCCCCTAGCAATCAGTGTAACTAGCCAGAGGGGGCGCTGTGGAGTAACTGACCCTGCCCCATGGTTCTAGTGGCCCTGCTGCATCAGCCCAAGGCCTGCTCTATGCACAGCCCTGCACCAGTTTAACTCAAAGTGCATTTTGAAACCTAATTACTTAAACTGGTTCATGTGTGTGTTTAGACAAGGGCTTAGGAGTGAGAAACTCCCCCATGTGTCCTGCATGTTGGTGCATATCACTGACTGCCAGCCCTGCTCCTGTCAAATCTGCTGGCTTCTGCCCTGGGCTGGGAGTGCGGGTGTGGGATTTCTGTGACTAACCCCAGTCACTAGGGAGTGTACAGCACCACCCAGTGTGTGTCTCTGGGTCTAATGCTTTTCTGTTCCACATTTCAGAGACTGAGAAGAAGACCTTGGAAGCAGGTACTTGGCTAAACACCCAGTCAATGTGTATCTGCGCTTTCATGGTATAATGAGATAGAAATATCACAACATGCTCTGTATGGACCTTAGTCACCTTCATGATCATCTCCCCCTGCCATGGAAATAAACAAACACTGCAGTGTTTGCAGCTCACATTTCTGTATCATCCTCAACATCAAAGAGTGAACTTAATGCATATAGAATGGCAGGACTCGGACTATGTCTACACTGCCCACCAGTTCAGATTAAAGGGGTGTGAATACCAATGCACACCAAAGTGTTGCCTGGTAACTAACAACCCCGTGTGGATGCAGTGGGTGTGAACTGAAAGGTTCCTAGGTTACATTTCCATAGTCATATCTTAAGAGGACCAACTAGGTACTGTTTATTGTTCAGTTACAGTGCAGCACTTCAGTGTGTGCTGCAAATCACATCCTCATAGGCCGAACTACAGGGTTGTATAAACAAGCCCTGAGTAAGGGGCTGGGCAAACTTCCTCCATGCAGGTCTGTGGTTATATCTCAGTTCTAACCTGCAAAATGGCTGCTATCCCAATGCTGGGCTCCCCACTTCCACATAGCTCTGCCACTGCCCAATAGTGCTCACTCACTGCCTCCCTGCGTCCCCACAGCACCAGTGCACCACCAATGCCCCTCAATCCACACCCACTGCCTCCCTGCTACATCAGCCCAGAGTAGAGTTCCTCAATCCTGTCCAGTTCTGTTACGTCCACCACCACCCTCGCACACAGCATATGTGCAAGGTCAGTGGAAGAGATCCTGGAATTGAGCTTTGCAAGGGGTCCCCATAGGAGAAGCACCACCATTGCCTGCACTGGCCCCACCCCACTATCCCAGACCTGGGCTGCCTCCCACAGCCCTGCTCTGTTGGCATCCTTCAGTCTCCACCCATCGCTTCCCTGCTTTCCCAGTCCTCAGCTCCTCAGTCCTGTCCTGTTTCCCCATATCCTAGTCTAGGCCTGAGCTCCAAATGAACAGAGCCCCCAAACACTAGTACACTCTATATGGGCTATATGGGCTCTGTGAGGTGCATTCTGATGTGCCCCACCACCCACAGTTTTCACAAGAGCTGGGGCAGGACCTGATCCATGTATCTAGGGGTGGATGGAAATTCCAGTGCAATACAGCTCCACGGAGCCCTGCCCCAGCTAAGTTCCTGCCAACCACTAACCCTAGAGTTACCCACTTTTGCAGATCAGCACCACAAAGGGATTTCACAGCTCAGAAATAGGAGGTCTGAGCAGGGCCGGCTCCAGGCACCAGCTTGGCAAGCAGGTGCTTGGGGCGGCCACTCTGGAGAGGGGCGGCACGTCCAGCTATTCGGCGGCAATTTGGCGGACGGTCCCTCACTCCCGCTCGAAGCGAAGGACCTCCCGCCGAATTGCTGCTGCAGATTGCGATCATGGCTTTTTTTTTTTTTTTTTTTTTGGCTGCTTGGGGCGGCAAAAACCCTGGAGCCGGCCCTGGGTCTGAGGCCAGGTGACAGGCTGCAGCAGTGTAGGCCTCTCTCTACATTACACATGTTCTGGTGTGGTGCTCCCTCCCCTTATTCCTGGCAGTGCCAGCAGCTGGAGGTGCTGCCTCTAATATCAATTTGTGGGCTTTGTTTAAGGGCTTACCTGGGATCTTGTCTTGTTGTTCATTAACAACAGTTTTTTCTGACACATCCTGTCATCTCTGACACCCTTGGCTCATCAAGTACATCTACACTGTAACTGGGAGCGAGAATCTCAGTGCAGGCCTCTCTCTACATGATACATGTTCTGGTGTGACGCTGTGTCCCCTCATTCCATGCAGTGCCATCAGTTGCCCCCAATGGCAATTTGTGGCTCTGTTTAGGGGTTGATCTGGCACCTTGTCTGTTATTCATTAACAGCAGTTTTGTCTGATGTGTCCTGTAAGTTCTGAGACCCTTGGTTCACTGGATACGTCTACACAGCTCAGGTAGCCAGACACATACTAGCTCTGCTTGAACTAGTGCACTGACAATAGCAGTGTGGCTAGGATATCAGGGGCAATGGCTAAGGGTAGCCTCCTGAGTCCATACCCAGGGGGTCTGAGTGGGTCTGTATTTGAGCAGCTTGCCCAAGCTGCTGCATGTGCTACCCATGGCCAGCACTTCCAGGCCGCAGGGCAGAATGGTCAATGGGCGCTCTTCTGGCATGATCAGGGCTTCCACATGCCTGAATGGCTGCCTTCGCCACAGCCCGGGCTGCTGGGCAATTGCCCCCTTTGTCCCCCACCCCACGTCAGCGGGTCTGACACTGGCTACCCTGCTGCTTTGAGCTCACTGGCTTGAGCAGAGCTAACATGTGTCTGCCTGCCCAAACTGGGAACCTTGCTCCCATGGCAGTGTAGATGTGCCCAGAGTTTGGAAAACCCCCACATCACTGTGCTTTGAACAACACACGCAGAACCCACCAATCTCCTTCTCTTCTCTCCCCAGAGTGCCAGGAGCTGCGTGAGAAGCTTGGTAAGATCATTCACCTTCCCTTAGAGAGCCTTGAGCAGTGACTCTCAGACACACACAGTGCTGAGCAGATAAGGAAACACCGACACCTCAGGGCAGAGCTGAGTGAACTTGGAACCACTTAAATCCTAATTCTTGTATTTAATAAAATCACTTTTTACTTTTACCAGAGTAAGTATTAATACCCGGGGCACAAAGAGCTGTGAATATCAAATGCGAGAAGTATGGGCAATAAGCAGGAAAAACTGGAAGTGCTAATAAATAAATACAACTATGACATTGTTGGCATCACTGAAACTTGGTGGGATAATACACATGATTGGAATGTTGGTGTGGATGGGTACAGCTTGCTCAGGAAGGATAGACAGGGGAAAAAGGGAGGAGGTGTTGCCTTATATATTAAAAATGTACACACTTGGACTGAGGTAGAGATGGATATAGGAGACGGAAGTGTTGAGAGTCTCTGGGTTAGGCTAAAAGGGGTAAAAAACAAGGGAGATGTCATGCTAGAAGTCTACTACAGGCCACCTAACCAGGTGGAAGAGGTGGATGAGGCTTTTTTTAAGCAACTAACAAAATCATCCAAAGCCCAAGATTTGGTGGTGATGGGGGACTTCAACTATCCGGATATATGTTGGGAAAATAACACAGCGGGGCACAGACTATCCAACAAATTCCTGGACTGCATTGGAGACAACTTTTTATTTCAGAAGGTTGAAAAAGCTACTAGGGGGGAAGCTGTTCTAGACTTGATTTTAACAAATAGGGAGGAACTCGTTGAGAATTTGAAAGTAGAAGGCAGCCTGGGTGAAAGTGATCATGAAATCATAGAGTTTGCAATTCTAAGGAAGGGTAGACGGGAGAACAGCAAAATAGAGACAATGGATTTCAGGAAGGCAGATTTTGGTAAGCTCAGAGAGCTGATAGGTAAGGTCCCATGGGAATCAAGACTGAGGGGAAAAACAACTGAGGAGAGTTGGCAGTTTTTCAAAGGGACACTATTAAGAGCCCAAAAGCAAGCTATTCCGCTGGTTAGGAAAGATAGAAAATGTGGCAAAAGACCACCTTGGCTTAACCACGAGATCTTGCATGATCTAAAAAATAAAAAGGAGTCATATAAAAAATGGAAACTGGGACAGATTACAAAGGATGAATATAGGCAAATAACACAGGACTGCAGGGGCAAGATTAGAAAGGCAAAGGCACAAAATGAGCTCAAACTAGCTACGGGAATAAAGGGAAACAAGAAGACTTTTTATCAATACATTAGAAGCAAGAGGAAGACCAAAGACAGGGTAGGCCCACTGCTTAGTGAAGAGGGAGAAACAGTAACAGGAAACTTGGAAATGGCGGAGATGCTTAATGACTTCTTTGTTTCGGTCTTCACCGAGAAGTCTGAAGGAATGCCTAACATAGTGAATGCTAATGGGAAGGGGGTAGGTTTAGCAGATAAAATAAAAAAAGAACAAGTTAAAAATCACTTAGAAAAGTTAGATGCCTGCAAGTCACCAGGGCCTGATGAAATGCATCCTAGAATACTCAAGGAGCTAATAGAGGAGGTATCTGAGCCTCTAGCTATTATCTTTGGAAAATCATGGGAGACAGGAGAGATTCCAGAAGACTGGAAAAGGGCAAATATAGTCCCATCTATAAAAAAGGAAATAAAAACAACCCAGGAAACTACAGACCAGTTAGTTTAACTTCTGTGCCAGGGAAGATAATGGATCAAGTAATTAAGGAAATCATCTGCAAACACTTGGAAGGTGGTAAGGTGATAGGGAACAGCCAGCATGGATTTGTGAAGAACAAATCATGTCAAACCAATCTGATAGCTTTCTTTGATAGGATAATGAGCCTTGTGGATAAGGGTGAAGCTGTGGATGTGGTATACCTAGACTTTAGTAAGGCATTTGATATGGTCTCGCATGATATTCTTATCGATAAACTAGGCAAATACAATTTAGATGGGGCTACTATAAGGTGGGTGCATAACTGGCTGGATAACCATACTCAGAGAGTTGTTATTAATGGTTCCCAATCCTGCTGGAAAGGCATAACGAGTGGGGTACCGCAGGGGTCTGTTTTGGGACCGGTGCTGTTCAATATCTTCATCAACGACTTAGATATTGGCATAGAAAGTATGCTTATTAAGTTTGCGGATGATACCAAACTGGGAGGGATTGCAACTGCTTTGGAGGACAGGGTCATAATTCAAAATGATCTGGACAAATTGGAGAAATGGTCTGAGGTAAACAGGATGAAGTTTAACAAAGACAAATGCAAAGTGCTCCACTTAGGAAGGAAAAATCAGTTTCACACATACAGAATGGGAAGAGACTGTCTAGGAAGAAGTACGGCAGAAAGGGATCTAGGGGTTATAGTGGACCACAAGCTAAATATGAGTCAACAGTGTGATGCTGTTGCAAAAAAAGCAAACATGATTCTGGGATGTATTAACAGGTGTGTTGTGAGCAAGACACGAGAAGTCATTCTTCCGCTCTACTCTGCTCTGGTTAGGCCTCAACTGGAGTATTGTGTCCAGTTCTGGGCACCGCATTTTAAAAAAGATGTGGAGAAATTGGAAAGGGTCCAGAGAAGAGCAACAAGAATGATTAAAGGTCTTGAGAACATGACCTATGAAGGAAGGCTGAAAGAATTGGGTTTGTTTAGTTTGGAAAAGAGAAGACTGAGAGGGGACATGATAGCAGTTTTCAGGTATTTAAAAGGGTGTCATAAGGAGGAGGGAGAAAACTGGTTCACCTTAGCCTCTAAGGATAGAACCAGAAGCAATGGGTTTAAACTGCAGCAAGGGAGGTCTAGGTTGGACATTAGGAAAAAGTTCCTAACTGTCAGGGTGGTTAAAAACTGGAATAAATTGCCTAGGGAGGTTGTGGAATCTCCATCTCTGGAGATATTTAAGAGTAGGTTAAATAAATGTCTATCAGGGATGGTCTAGATGGTATTTGGTCCTGCCATGCGGGCAGGGGACTGGACTCAATGACCTCTCGAGGTCCCTTCCAGTCCTAGAATCTATGAATCTATGAATCTCTCTATTAGTGTTATAGAGGGCGGACAATTTACGAGTTTACCCTATATAAGATTTATACAGGGTAAAACAGATTCATTTGGGGGTTGGACAGCATTGGGAGCTGGCTATCTGAGTGTTGGAGAAAGGAGCACTTCTTAAGTTGTTTTCAGTTAAGCCTGCAGCTTGTTGGGGACATGGTTCAGACCTGGGTCTGTGTTTGCAGCAAGCAAGCATGTCTGACTCAAACAAGGCAAGGTACTGAAGTCCCAAGCTGGCAGGGAAAACAGACTCAGAGATAGTCCCAGCACATCAGGTGGCAGTGCCAAGGGGGTTTCTGTGACCCAACCCGTCACACCCACATCTTCCATCAAGGTTAGATGCTTTGCAAATCCCAGGGCTCCTGGGTGTTGGTGGATATGATTAACCACCAGCCCCGCTCCTATTGAAGCTGCTGGCTCCTGTGCTGGGAGTGACGCTGTGTGGGATGTCTGTAACTAACCATAGTCGTTATGGGGCACACAGCATCACACTCCACCTGTCTGTCTCTAACTCTTTTCTGCTCCCTATTTCAGATACACAGAGGAACGCCTTTGAATCAGGTACTTCCACTAACCCCCTACTTAACGTGTGTCTGTGCTTTCACACTGTAACAAGAAATAAAAATCTCCTGTACAATGTATGGATTTGAGTCTCCTTCATGATAATCCTGCCCTGCCCTTGGAAGTAACAAATGCTGCAGAATTTGCAGTATCCCTGGGCTTCCTCCCCCAGCCCCAGGTCTGTCTGCATCCCTCAGTCCCCCCTCCCACAGCTTCCCTGCTATCCCAGCCCTCGGCTCCTCAGTTCTGTCCTGTTTCCCCCCATTCTAGTCTAGGTCTGGGCCTCAAATAAATAGAGCCTCCAAACTCTTCTATGCTCTCTATGGGAGCTGAGACTGTACATGACCCCACGTCTTTAGTGGTGGAGAGTAAATCCAGTACCACCATCCAGCCCCACGGATCCCTTCTCCACTAAGCTCGTGCCAACCTCTAACCCTAGAGTTACACACTTTTGCAAATCAAAAAGGGATTGGGCCCGGCACAGAAATAGGAGGTCTGAGACCGGGTGACAGGCTGCAGCAGTGCAGGTTTCTCTATACATGATACATGTTCTGGTGTGACGCTCCCCACCACTTGTTCCCTGCAGTGCCATCAGCTGGGGGTGCTTCCCCCCCAAGGCCATTTGTGAGCTCTGTTTAGGGGCTCATCTGGGACCTTGTCTGTTGTTCATTTAAAACAGTTTAGTTTTAGATTTAAGAGGAGTTTACTTCAGTTTAACTTGAACATGGTCCTAGTAGACTTAATTTAAACTGAAAAAGAGACACATACACAAAAAGAAAGTGACCACACAGGAGTCTGCACTAGTATAGCTATATGGGTTTTAGTTCACACCATAGGTTTAATATCAGTGCAAAAAGCCTCTGTTAAGCCAAAATAAGTTGTTCCACACAGCCTTTTGCACCAGGTTCATTCCACACCTTACATAAAATTATCCCATGTAGAAAAGGCCTCACTGTGTCTCCTTGGACAACTCAGTTAACATCTATGTGCCTAAGATTTTCCCATCTTACAATGGGAATACTTCCCTATCTTGCAGGCCGAGAGAGTCTTGGCAAACTTCCTCCATGCAATGCTGTCGATATAGCTCAATTCTGACCTGGAAACTCCTTGCTATCCAAATGCTGGACTTCCCGCATGCACACTGTTCTGCCAGTGCCCCTGAATCCTGACCTGCAGCCCCCTGGTGTCCAAGCCCTGGACTCTCCAGCCCCACAGCTGTGCTGGTGACCCTCAATCCTGACCTTCAGCTAGTGGTGGCATTAGGCACATGCAAGCCATACACTAGCACGAAACCCCAAGGCACCGAGGGGCCCCCTGAAAGGCAGTTCTCCCCTACCAGGCGTCAGCTGCTCTGCCTTGCTTAGTGCTGCCCAGGGCTCTGAATGGTGTCCTCGCACACACCAGACATGCCAGGTCACAGGTAGGAGCTCAGGAACTGAGCTGTGCAGGGGATCCCCATGGGACAAACACCTCCACTGCCTGCAGCCCGCTGCTATCCCAGCCCTGGGCTTCCCCCAGGGGAAATTTGTGGGCTCTGTTTAGGGGCTCATCTGGGACCTTGTCTGTTGTGCATTTACAACAGTTTTGGTTCTGAGATCCTTGGCTCATTGGTACGTCTACAGTGCAGCTGGGAGTGAGCTTCCCAGCTCGGGTAGCCGACACACACTGGCTCTGCTTGATCTAGCTCACTAACAGCAGCTGTGTGGCCAGGGTACAGGGACAGCCATCTGCGTACATACACAGGGGTCCAAGAAGGCTTCTACTTGAGCAGCAAGCCCCAGCTGCTGCATGTGCTACCTCCACCTACCCTGCAATTTTCAGCACACTAGCTTGAGCAGAGCTACAGCTAATCTGCCTGCCCAGCATGTGAAGCTCACTACCTGATGCCGTGTTCATATACCCAAAGACTGGAATAAGTCCATCTCACTCTGCTCAAAACCACCCTTGCTGAACCCATGATGGTCTCCTTTTCTTGTCTCCCCAGAGTGCCACAAACTGCATGAGACGATTGGTAAGTTCATCCACGTCCTCCGTAGAGCCCCTGGGCAGAGGCTTCAAGGCACACATGGTGGTGAACAGACACAGAAGCACCAACACTGCAGGGCAGGGCTGAGTGAAGTTTGGGCAAAAATACAAATCACATTACAGTCACCCCAGTCCCACGGCAGCATTGTGAGCTCTCTGCAGCAGACACAGGGTTACCTGTCTGGATAGACAGACAGGTGTTATCTTGCCTTCGACAATTCAGTGCCAATCAC
Source organism: Chrysemys picta bellii (assembly GCF_011386835.1). Taxonomy (NCBI): domain Eukaryota; kingdom Metazoa; phylum Chordata; order Testudines; family Emydidae; genus Chrysemys; species Chrysemys picta. The sequence continues at coordinate 14,475,849 of NC_088807.1, read as the reverse complement.
ATTGTTCTGATGGAGCAGGATGGGGCCAGCCACTTTCTATAGATGACTACTGCAGTACCTGCTCTTCTGGGTCATTTCCGAGCAAGTGGAGACAAGCAAGAGACCAGACTCAGACTCACGTTTCCATGCTTTGTTGCTAAGGCCACATCCCAGATGTGAGCTCCAATTATGTCCATCTCCTATTTAATGTCCATCCCCTAGTTACACCTGGAGTGTGTAGCTTTGATGCTCCAAAGGGCTGTTAGTAACACAGAAAAGGAATTCCCCAGAGACGGAAAAGTTGAGAATGTCAGAGCTGTATCGGGACCCAGATCGATGACTTCCATCAAGGTTAGATGCTTTGTAACCTCGTATCACTAACTGCCAGTCCCACTCCTATCAAAGCTGCTGTCTACTGTGCTGGGACTAGGAGTGAGGCTGTGCGTGTCTGTAACTAACCCCACATCCAGAACCACATCTTCCATCAAGGTTAGATGCTTTGTAAATCCCAGGTCTGCTGTGTGTTGGTGTGTTTTACTAAATGACAGCCTGGCTCCTATCAGAGCATCTGACTGCTATACCTGGGGTGGTTGTGGGGTGTTTGTAACTAACCCCAGTTGTTATGGGGCACAAGCAGCACTCAGCACCTGTCTCTGTCTCTAACTCTTTTCTTCTCCCTATTTCAGATGCTCAGAGGAAGGCCTTTGAATCAGGTACTTCGCTAACCCCCTACTTAACGTGTGTCTGTGCTTTCACACTGTCACAAGAAAGAAAAATCCCCGTACAATGTACGGACTTAAGTCTCATTCATGATCATCCCTTCATGCCCTTGGAAGTAACAAATGCTGCAGAATTTGCAGTATCCCTGGGCTTTCTCATCCAGCCCCAGGTCTGTATGCATCCCTCAGTCCCCCCTCCCACAGCTTCCCTGCTATCCCAGCCCTCAGCTTCTCAGTCCTCTCCTGTTTCCCCCCATCCTAGTCTAGGTCTGGGCCTCAAATGAACAGAGCCTCCAAACCCTTCTGTGCTCTGTGTGGGCTCTGTGAGGTGCACTCTGATGGGCCCCAGCACCCAGCTTGTTCCACTAGGAACTGAGACTGTATGTGACCCCATGTCTTTAGTGGTGGAGAGTAAATCCAGTACCACACAGCCCCATGGAGCCCTTTCCCAGCTAAGCTTCTGCCAGCCATTAACCATGGAGTTACACACTTTCGCAAATCAGCAGCAGAAACGGATTGCCCAGCCTAGAAATAGGAGGTTCGAGGCTGGGTGACAGGCTGCAGCAGTGCAGGCCCCTCTCTAGGTGACACGTGTTCTGGTGTGATGCTCCCTCCCCTCATTTCTGGAAATGCCAACAGCTGGAGGTGCTGCCCTCAGAGTCATTTGTGGGCTTTGTTTAAGGGCTGATCGGGGACCTTGTCTTGTTGTTCATTAACAAGTTTGGCTGACATGTCCTGTCAGTTCTGACACCCTTGGCTCATCAGGTACATCTACACTGGAGCTGAGAGCGAGCGTCTGAGCTCGGGGAGCTGACTCATGCTAGCTCTGCTCGAGTGCCATGACCAGGTTGTGGGCAGTCATGCCTAGTGGGTGGAAGAGGAGTCAGCTGTGAGGAGACAGCAGGGTCAGGTTACCTGGATATCGGAGTGAGGGAGTCAGAGCAGATAACACAAGGGAAGCAGTTCTGGGCAGGGAAAAGCCCATTTGCATGGAGAACATCTTGGTCTTGTGCTTGGTTTAAACAAAAAGTTGAGCTTGTAGTTCCGGTAGCTGTCAGCAGGTCAGTAGGTGGTGGGTTGGAACTTACTAGTGAGAAGAACCCTGTGGGTCAGGCTTCAAGACATCTGGCATCAGTCCCTTGCCAAGTGAAGCCCTCTGGTCAATGCTGGACCAGGAATTTTGGAATAATTCTTATGGAATGCTCATATAGCACAGGGGTGTGTTTTCGGGAAAAGAGGTGGTGCAAGAGCACTGGCTTGGAGAGAAGGGGCAGCGTGAGGGTTGGTCTTCAGGGGGAATGGGTAGCACCTGGGGGCGCCTCAGGGAAATGGGTGGGACAGTGCAGGGCTTCAAGGGGAAGGGTGACACAGTGGGTTGGGTCCATGGTATGCCTACAGGTGGGCTCCCCACTTTTATGGAGTTTCCATTGCTCCTGTGCCATGACACTCTGCTCAGAACAGCCCAAGCTGAACCCACCATTGTCTCCTCTTCTCTCCCCAGGACGCCAGGAGCTGCATCAGTTGCTTGGTAAGATCATCCACCTTCCCTTAGAGAGCCCTGAGCAGTGACTGTCAGACAAACATGGTGCTGAGCAGATAGAGAAGCACCGACACTGCAGGGCAGGGCTGAGTGAACAGTTTGTGTCAAAATCAGAGTCCCATTAGAGTCACCCCAGTCCCACAGCAGTGCTATGAGCTCTCTGCAGCAGACACAAGATATTCCACAGTAGGTGTGTGTGCTCACCACATGCACCGGTGCCGGAAGTTTTTCCCTTAGCAGTACCCGTAGGGGAGCGCCCCTAGCAACTACTGGAGAGGCGCCACCATTGCGTGGTATAAGGGGAGCTGCGCATTCTCCCCACCCTCAGTTCCTTTTTTCCGCCAGTTAAGGTGCTTCGGAACTGCTCTGCTCCAGATGTGCTGTAGCTTTCCCTCTTTGGACTCTGTTAGTTTGTAGTTAGTAGTTCCTGTAGTTTAAAAAAAAAAGTAGATTTAGCTATAATTAATTAAGTGCACCCTGATCGGGGCATGCCCTGTGACCCAGGCTTTAAGTTGTGTGACACTTGCAAATGGCCTATGCCCGTGAGTGATCCACATGCGGACTGTTTATACTGTCTGGGGGAAACCCATCTCAGTGACTGCTGCAAGATTTGTAGATCCTTCAAACCTCAGACCAAGAAGGTGTGGGACATTTGGCTCAGAGCCATTTTGATGGAGTCAGCCCTGACTCTGACATCGCTGCACCACTCCAAGACGGAACCGAGCACCGTGGCATTGGTGTGTGGCAACCCAACAGTGCCCTCCACCAGTCGGCACCACTCTCAGTCCATGAGACACTCTAAAAAGGCAAAGAAGAGGTCTTCTCCACCAAGGCACTGGAGCAAGACCGGGGGAGAGACTAGACCCACGTTGGGCAGCTCTCAGTCCCCATCGACCTCGCGGCCTCCAACTCAAGTTGAGAGGAGTAGCCCAGCCCACTCCGAGCCGACCTCCCAGGATGCCAGTGACCACATTTGGGTGCCCTCCACGCCGGTGGCCCTGCAGGTGGCTCGAGACATTATGTCTCTACCAGTACCGGTAGCATCGCCATCGTCAGCTCCCGAGTCCAGAGGCAAGCCACCGCTCGGACCCCCGTAGTCACCGCCGTGATGGTACTATTCACGATCAAGGGAATGTTCCCGACGCCGTTCCCCACTCAGTGACCACCCTTTGCGCAGTCTGTGCCAGTCCCTGTCAACCCCCACCAGGTTGTCTGACTGGGTACTGACCAGCAGGGGTTCCAGGCACCACTCCGCCTTGAGGGAACGTAGACAATGCGGAAAGCATGCCCCACCGTGACTGGGACAGACAGCACCGGAGGTTGTTGTCGCCGAGAAGCTACCGTAGCCCCTCACAGTATGGACATTGACGCCATTCCTGCTCTTCGTCTCACTCGAGGTCCCCGCCACAGCGCCGCTCCCGCAGCCTCAGGCATCGATAGCCGGTACCTCACCGTCGCGGATCCACCCATCGGAGTCATTCGCGGAGCAGCCACTACAGATGGTACTCCCACTCCTACATGCCGAGATCATGGTCTCTCGTTCGGTACCACTCCCAACGCCACCACTCATCCCAGTCCCAGGACAGCAGTTGATCATATGCCAGCCTGGCCTCCCTTCGGAGTCGTCAGTTGATGGGCCAGGCTAGTCAGGCTGGACAGCCTGCTCCCTGCCCAGAGCCATAGTACCAATGGGCCCTGTGGGCCCCGACGCAGCCCCTGGTGGTGGCTCGCTTGGTGGCTGGAGCCTCAGAAAGACCATCGGCCTCCCTCTCTCAGCCTCCCAGAAAAGAGTCAGTGCAACGCTCATACCCGGTCTCCACTCAGAAGGGGAGCAAGTGGTGGGACCTGTGGCACCGGTGGGGACTCAGAGTACTGCACTCCCATCCTCATCCTCCCCAGATGAGGCGATCACGGCCCCTCCTCCGCCTGTCCCAGAGGAGGACACAAAAGCCCATCAAGAGCTGTTGAAAAGGGTGGCATCAAGACTCAGCCTACAAGCCGAGGAGTTGGAGGAACCCTCGAACTTCCTCGTCAACGTGCTCTCGGCTTCGGCACTGGCCAGGGTCGCTCTCCCACTCCATGAAGGGGTGGCAAAGATCTCGAAAACCTTGTGGCAAACCCCACCTTCCTTTGCCCCCATCTCTAAGAGGGCAGAACGGAAGTATTTCATTCCCGCTAAGGGGCATGAATACATGTACACCCACCCTGCCCACAACTCTCTAGTGGTTGAGCTGGTCAACCATAGGGAGCGGCAAGGTCAACCCGCTCCTACTCCTAAAAATAAGGACTCGAGGAAACTAGATCTATTCAGTAGAAAAATTTATTCATCCTCGAGCTTCCAACTGAGGGTGGCGAACCACCAAGCACTGCTGGGAAGATACAATTTCAATTTGTGGGGCTCTATGCCCAAATTTGTGGACTCCCTCCAGGAACATGATAAGAAGGAGTTCAAGGCTCTGGTGGAGGAGGGCATGGCTGCTGCCATGATGGCCCTTCAGGCAGCCTCGGACCCCGTGGATATGGCTGCAAGGCCTCCGCGGTATCCATGAGGAGAACATCGTGGCTCCTGCTGACTGGGTTGTCCAGCGAGCCACATAATTCCTTACAGGACCTTCTGTTCGATGGCAAGGCTCTGTTTGTGGAACAAACAGACATGAAGTTACGTGGTCTGAAGGACTCCCGCATGACATTAAAAACCCTCAGCCTCTATGTCCCGGCCCCGGCCAGGACCAAGTTCAAACCGCAGCAGGCTCCCAGTCAGGCCACCCACTCCAGATATGAGCCCTCTTATAAAAAATCAAGGGATTATAAAAAGCACTTGCAAAGGCAATCCCGGCCTGCGCCCCAGCCTGGGCCCTCTAAGGGCAAACAGGGGGGAAAGCACCAGTTTTAACGGGGTGCCCGGAGGTGACTTACCAGTTCATACCAGGGATCCACATGAAATAAAATGTCCCTTCTCCAACCGGTTGTGTGCTTTCCTCCCAGAATGGTTGCAACTGACCTTGGACCGATGGGTCCTCAACACCGTCTCCCGGGGCTATACACTCCAGTTTATTTCTACCCCACCCACCCACCCTCCATCCCCGTCCCTCTTCAGGGACCCCTCTCATAAGAGCCTACTCAAGCAGGAGGTGAGGCGGCTCCTTGGTTTAGGAGTGGTGGAGGTGGTGCCGGTGGAGTTCTGATGCAAGGGGTACTACTCTCGCTATTTCCTTATCCTGAAGGCCAAAGCGGGGCTCAGGCCCATCCTGGACCTCTGAGGCCTGAACCAGTACATGGTAAAGCTCAAGTTTTGCATGGTCTCTCTGGCCTCCATCATCCACTCCCTGGATCCCTGGTGGCCTCGATCTACAGGATGCATACTTCCACATTCATATATTCGAGGGACACAGGTGTTTCCTCTGCTTCACGGTTGGGTAGGAGCACTACCAGTTTACTGTCCTCCCATTTGGCCTATCCACAGCTCCCAGGGTCTTCACAAAGTGTATGTCTGTGGTAGCGGCCTACCTCAGATGTCAGGGTGGCAAAATCTTCCCCTACCTCTACAACTGGCTGGTCAAGGGCAGCTCCAGGTCACAGGTACAGGATCACGTAACACTCCTCCTGTCCGCGTGCAACACACTGGGGCTGTTGGTAAACGACACCAAGTCCACGTTAGATCCGGTGCAGTGCATACAGTTCATTGGGGCAATTCTGAACACAACATCGGCCAGAGCCTCCCTCCCACTGGCCAGATTAAAAACCCTAAGGGAGCTCATCAGCACAGTCACAAGGTTCTCCGTGATGACAGCCAGAACATGCCTCCAACTCCTGGGTCATATGTCGGTGTGCACGTACATGGTTCATCACACCAGATTCAGGATGTGGCCCTTCCAGCTCTGGTTGGCCTCGGTATTCTCCCAGTCCAGAGACAGGATGGACAAAGTCCTCACTGTGCCCGAACCAGTGATAGACTCCCTATGCTGGTGGTCCTCCCCAGGGAACGTGCTCCAAGGGGTCCCGTTCAGGGGCCAAACCCCGACTGTGGAATTGGTGTCCGATGCGTCAGACCTGGTGTGGGGAGCCCATGTGGGAAACCTACAGACCCAAGGTCTGTTTCCGCGCAGGACCTTGCCCTGCACATAAATGTCAAGGAGCTCAGGGCGGTCCATCTGGCATGCGTGGCCTTCCCTTATGCCTGGTGGACAGAGTGGTCAGGGTTCTCACGGACAACATGACCTCAGTGTTCTACATCAACAGGCAAAGTGGGGCCCATTCCTCAGCCCTCTGCCAGGAAGCCCTCAGGCTCATAGACTCATAGACTCATAGACTTTCAGGTCAGAAGGGACCATTATGATCATCTAGTCTGACCCCCTGCATGATGCAGGCCACAAAAGCTGACCCAACCCCTTTCCCTTGACTCTGCTGTTGAAGTCCCCAAATTCTGTGATTTAAAGACTTCAAGTTGCAGAGAATCCTCCAGCTAGCGACCCCCGCCCCATGCTGTGGAGGAAGGCGAAAAACCTCCAGGGCCTCTGCCAAGCTACCCTGGAGGAAAATTACTTCCCGACCCCAAATATGGCGATCAGTAGAACCCCGAGCATGTAGGCAAGATTCTCCAGCCAGACCCTCATTGGCCATTGATACTATTTACCAGCGATGGCACGCTGTTGATTTGACTAAAATCACGTTATCCCATTAAACCATTCCCTCCATAAACTTATCTAGCTTAATCTTAAAGCCAGACAGGTCCTTCGCCCCCACTGTTTCCCTCGGAAGGCTGTTCCAATATTTCACCCCTCTGACGGTTAGAAACCTTCGTCTAATTTCAGGCCTAAACTTCCCCACGGCCAGTTTATATCCATTCTTTCTCGTGTCCACATTAGTACTGAGCTGAAATAATTCCTCTCCCTCCCTGGTATTTATCCCTCTGATATATTTAAAGAGAGCAATCATATCCCGCCTCAGCCTTCTTTTGGTTAGGCTAAACAAACCGAGCTCCTCGAGTCTCCTTTCATACGACAGGTTTTCCATTCCTCTGATCATCCTAGTGGCCCTTCTCTGTACCCTTTCCAGTTTGAGTTCATCCTTTTTAAACATGGGAGACCAAAACTGCACTCCAGAGGTAGTGCACAGGATTTTCCGAACATGGGGCACTCCCCAAGTGGACCTGTTCATGACCCAGCAAAACCGCCAGTGTCCCTGCTTCTGCTCCAGTGGAGGGTTGGGCGTGGGTGTGATCTCTGACGCCTTCCTTCTGTCCTGGTTGGACCAGGTTTTTCTATGCCTTTCCCCCAATTCCACTGATTGGCAAGGTCTTGGAAAAGATAAAAACGGACAGGCACCGGGTCCTCCTGATCGCCCAGGCAACATTGGTATGGGACTCTCACGAGTCTGGCAGTCATCCCGCCATGACCATTGCCAACCCACCCAGACCTGCTCTCCCAGGACCAAGGTCGCCTCCTCCACCCCAACCTAGCAGCACTCCACCTCACGGCGTGGCTGCTCAATGGTTAGGCCGGGAGGAGAGGACTTGCTCAGAAGGGGTTCAGCGCATCCTCCTGGAGAGCAGGCATCCCTCCACGCATCAGGACAACCTGGTGAAATGGTCTCGATTTTCCTGGTGGGCCGCTGATCGGGGTGTCTCACCTGTGGCTGCTCTGATCCAGCTTATACTGGACTACCTCCATCTTAGGGCCCAGGGCCTAGCACCCTTGTCTGTCAAGGAGCACTTGGTGGCCATATCGGCCTTCCACCCACCAGTGCAGTGTCACATGATATTTTCTCATGCCATTCCTTAAGGGTTTGGATCGCCTCTTCCCGTATATTAGGGCCCCAGTTCCCCAGTGGAACCTGAACTTGCTGCTCACCAGGTTAATGGGGCCGCCATTTGAACTGCTAGCTACATGCTCCTGGTCACACCTCTCATGGAAGGTAGCCTTCCTGGTGGCAATCACATCCGCTGGATGGGTCTTGGAGCTCTGACCTCCACACCCCGTACACGGTATTCCATAAGGATAAGGTCCAGCTCCGACCACATCCTTCATTCCTCCCTAAGGTTTTCTCCACCTACCATATGGGGCAAGACATTTTCCTGCCAGTGCTCTGTCCCAAACCCCACACATCCAATGAGGAGCGCAACCTCCACATGCTGGATGTGAGACGGGCTCTGGCTTTTTACCTGGAACATACAAAACCGTTCAGGAAGTCTTTGCAACTGTTCATCGTCTCGGCCAAACGCATGAGAGGCTGGCCAATCTCCACTCAGCGGCTCTCCAACAGGATCACCTCGTGTATCCTTACTTGTTATGACCTGGTGGGAGTTCCCCCGCCGCCGATTGTGAGAGCACACTCGACTAGGGCGCAAGTCTCGTCGGCTGCCTTTCTGGCCCACGTCCCTATTCAGGACATCTGTAGGGCTGCCACATGGTCATCAGTTCACACATTCACCTCGCATTATGTGATCATCTCCCAAACCAGGGAGGATGCTGGGTTCGGCAAGGCAGTGCTCCATCCCGAGTGTCTGTGAACTCCTACCCATCTCCAACAGATATAGCTTGGAATCACCCATTGTGGAATGCACATGAGCAATCACTCGAGGAAAAAAAGACAGTTACCTTTCCGTAACTGGTGTTCTTCGAGATGTGTTGCTCATGACCATTCCACATCTTGCCCTCCTTCCCCTCTGTTGGAGTTGTCTGGCAAGAAGGAACTGAGGGTGGGGGGAGTGCGCAGCACACCTTATACCGCGCCATGGTGGCGCCACTCCAGGAGTTGCTAGGGGTGCTCCAGCACTGGTGCACGTGGCAAGCACACACACCTATTGTGGAATGGACATGAGCAACACATCTCGAAGAACACAAGTTATGGAAAGGTAACTGTCTTGTCCCTGCTCTCATTCTGGATAAAGGAGAAGGGGCTTGCCACTTTCTATAGATGACTGCTGCAGTGCAGGCTCTTCTGGGCCACTTCCCAAAATGTGGAGGTGAGCAAGAGACCAGACTCATGGTCACGTTTCCATGCTTTATTGCCAAGACCAGAGCCACTCTGGTAGCTCCAATCATCAGCATGTCCATCCCCTAGTTATACCTGGAGTGTGTAACTTTGATGCTCCAAAGGGCTGTTAGTAACACAGAACAGGAATTCCCCTTAGATGGAAGGGTTGAGAATGTCAGAGCTGTATCGGGATCCAGACCCACGTCTTCCACCAAGGTTAGATGCTTTGCAAATCCCAGGTCTGCTGTGTGTTGGTGGGTTTTATTAAATGACAGCCTGGCTCCTATCAGAGCATCTGACTCCTATACCAGAGCTGGGAGTGTGGCTGTGGGGTGTCTGTAACTAACCCCAGTTATTATGGGGCACAAGCAGCACTCAGCGCCTGTCTCTCTCTCTAACTCTTTTCTCTTCCCTATTTCAGAATCTATGATGAAGGCCTTTGAATCAGGTACTTGGCTAACCCCCTAGTTAACATTTGTCTGTGCATTCAAACAAGATAGAAAAATCCCCTGTACAATGTATGGCCTTGAGTCACCTTCATGATCATCCCCTCCTTATCCCCCACTCCCCACACCTCACACACTTGGGAGAAACAAACACTGCAGAGTTTGCAGCTCAGATTTCAGTATCATCCTTAACAAGGGAGAGTGAATGTAATGCACATGGGATGGTGGGACTCAGTCTGTCTCTACACTGCCCAACGGATCAGATTACTGGGGTGTGAATAGCAATGCACACCACAATGTTGCACTGTAACAACCTAGGTGGATGCTGTGGGTGTGAATAGTCCTATTTGAAGAGGACTGTGTTAGTGCAAACTAGGAACTGTTTAGTGCACACCAGCCGCATTCACATAGGACAGTTACGGAGCAGCACTTTGGTGTGTGCTAGAACTCAAAACCCCATTGGGCTACAGGGCTGTGCTGACAAGTCCTGAGTCAGGGGTTGAGCAAACTTCCTCCATGCAGGTCTGTGAATAAATCTCAATTCTGACATGCAAAACCACACAGCATATTACTGTATCTAAATCTTTTCTCTTTCCCATTTCAGAGTCTCAGGAGAATGAGAAGAAGCAGTTGAAATCAGGTACTTGGATGAAACCTAGCAAACTTGTCTCTGTGATTTCACACTATAAGTGATAGGAAAATCACCAAACACAATTTATGGACTTCAGTCACCTTCATGAGCATCTCCCCCTCCCCTGGAAATATTCAAATACTGCATTGTTTGCGGTTCATATTTCAGTATCATCCTTAATGATGCAGAGTTAATGTAGTGCATGTGGATTAGTGGGACGTAATTAGGGTCTTGGCAAACTTCCTCCATGCAATGCTGTCGATATAGCTCAATTCTGATCTGGAAACTCCTTGCTATCCAAATGCTGGACTTCCCGCATGCACACTGTTCTGCCAGTGCCCCTGAATCCTGACCTGCAGCCCCCTGCTGTCCAAGCCCTGGACTCTCCAGCCCCACAGCTGTGCCAGTGACCTTCAATCCTGACCTGCAGCTAGTGGTGGCATTAGGCACATGCAAGCCGTACACTAGCACAAAACCCCGAGGCAGCGAGGGGCCCCCTGAAAGCCAGATCTCCCCTACCAGGCGTCAGCTGCTCCACATTGCTCAGTGCTCCCCAGCATTCTGAATGGAGTCCTCCACACAGCATGACCTCGCACACACTACACATGCCAAGTCACTGGTAGGGGCCCAGGAACTGAGCTGTGCTGGAACAAAAATTGCCACTGCCTGCAGCCACCTGCTATCCCAGCCCTGGGCTTCCTCCCTCAGTCCCAGCTCTGTTGGCATCCCTCAGTCAACACCCACCACTTCCAGGCTATCCCAGCCCTCAGCTCCTCAGTCCTGTCCTGTTTCCCACCCCCCCCCCCTCTTACTCTAGGCCTGGGCCTCGACTGAACAGAGCATCCAAACCCTAATATGTTCTATATGGGCTTTGTGAAGTGCACTCTGATGGGCCCCACCACACACATTCTTCCATTAGGAACCAAGACTGGACCAGACCCCACAGCTCTAAGAGTGGACAGTAACTCCAGGGACACATAACTCCATGGAGTCCTTCCCCAGCTAAGCTCCTTCCAAGCGCTAACCCTAGAGTCACACACTTTTGCAAATCAGCACCACAAAGGGATTGCACAGCACAGAAATAGGAGGTCTGAGGCCAGGTGACAGGCTGCAGCAGTGCAGGCCTCTCTCTACGTCAGGAGCGGGCAAACTTTTTGGCCTGAGGGCAGCATCGGGTTTCGGAAATTGTATGGAGGGCCAGTTAGGGGAGGGGGTTGTGGCCCGGCCCCCACTTCCTGCCCCCCCAGAACTCCTGATCCATCCAACCCTCCCTGTTCCCTGCCCCCCCACACCTTGGGACCCCTGCCCCATCCACACACCCCCGCTCCCTGTCCTCTGACTGCCCCCTGCCATCCCATCTAACCCCTCCTCTCATTCCTGACTGCCCCCCCAGGACCCCTGCCCCATCCAACCCCCTGTCCCCCCAACCACCCCGACCCCTATCCACACCTCCGGCCCCTGACCACCACCCTGAATTCCCCTGCCCTCTATCCAACTCGCTCCTGCTCCCTGCCCCTTTACCGCACTGCCTGGAGCACTGGTGGCTGGCGGCGCTACAGCCGCACCACCCAGCTGGAGGTGGGCCACGCTGCCGCCGCCATCACCACACAGCTCACCCCGCTGCCCAGAGCATTGCCCGGTGGCAGAGCGAGCAAGCTGAGGCTGCATGGGAAGGGGACAGCAGGGGAGGGGCCATGGGGCTAGCCTCCTGGGCGGGGCCAGGAGCTCAGGGGCCGGGCAGGATGGTCCCGCAGGCCGGATGTGGCCCGCGGGCCGTAGTTTGCCCACCTCTGCTCTATATGATACATGTTCTGGTGTGACGATTCCTCCCCTCATTCCCAGCAGTGCCATCAGCTGGGGGTGTTGCCCCGCAGGGGAAATTTGTGGGCTCTGTTTAGGAGCTAATCTGGGACATTGTGTGTTGTTCATTAACAACAGTTTTTGTTCTGAGACCCTTGGCTCATTGGTACGTCTACAGTGCAGCTGGGAGTGAGCTTCCCAGCTTGGTTAGCCGGACACGCACTGGCTCTGCATGAGCTTACGCACTAACAGCAGCAGTGTGGCTAGAGTACAGGGACTGCAGCTCAGGGCAGCCATCTGCATACGTACACAGGGGTCCAAGAAGGCTTCTCCTTGAGCAGCAAGCCCCAGCCGCTGCACATGCTACCCCCACCTACCCTGCAATTTTCAGCACACTAGCTTGAGCAGAGCTACAGCTAATCTGCCTGCCCAGCATGTGAAGCTCACTACCTGATGCCGTGTCCATATACCCAAAGACTGGAATAAGTCCATCTCACTCTGCTCAAAACCACCCTTGCTGAACCCATGATGGTCTCCTTTTCTTCTCTCCCCAGAGTGCCACAAACTGCATGAGACGATTGGTAAGTTCATCCACCTCCCCCGTAGAGCCCCTGGGCAGAGGCTTCAAGGCACACATGGTGGTGAGCAGACACAGAAGCACCAACACTGCAGGGCAGGGCTGAGTGAAGTTTGGGCAAAAATACAAATCACATTACAGTCACCCCAGTCCCATGGCAGCACTTTGAGCTCTCTGCAGCAGACACAGGGTTACCTGCTCTCATGTCTGGATAGACTGACAGGTGTCACCTTGCCTTTGACAATCCAATGCCGATAAGGTTGTTCTGATGGAGCAGGAGGGGGCAGCCACTCTTTATAGATGACTGCTGCAGTGCAGGCTCTTCTTGGCCACTTCCCAAAATGTGGAGATGAGCAAGAGACCAGACTCATGCTCACGTTTCCATGCTTTATTGCCAAGGCCAGAGCCGAGCTCTAAGCTCCAACCATTAGCACGTCCATCCCCTACTTATACCTGGAGCGTGTAGCTTGGATGCTCCATAGGGCTATTAGTAACACAGAAAAGGAATTCTCCTTAGATGGAAGGGATGAGAATGTCAGAGCTGTAGTGGGATACAGGCCCCCATCTTCCATCAAGCTTAGATGCTTTGTAAATCCCAGGTCTGCTGTGTGTTGGTGTGTTTTACTAAATGACAGTCCAGCTCATAACGAAGCTGTTGTTATGGGGCACACAGCAGCACTCACCGCCTGTCTCTGTCTCTAACTATTTTCTCTTCCCTATTTCAGATGCTATGATGAAGGCCTTTGAATCAGGTACTTGGCTAACCCCCTAGTTAACTTTTGTCTGAGCACTCAAACAAGATAGAAAAATCCCCTATATGGCCTTGAATAACCTTCATGATCATCCTCCCCCCTGCCTTCTGACACTTGGAAGTAACAAACACTGCAGAGTTTGCAGCTCAGATTTCAATATCATCCCTAGCAAGAGAGAGTGAATGTAATGCTCATGGGATGGTGGGACTATCTCTACACTGCCCAACGGATCAGATTATGGGGGTGTGAATAGCAATGCACACCACAGTGCTGCACTGTAACAACCTATGGATGCTGTGGGTGTGAATCCTGACCTGTAGCTAGTGGTGGCATTAGGCACATGCAAGCCGTACACTTGCACAAAACCCCGAGGCAGCGAGGGCCCCCCTGAAAGCCACATCTCCCCCACCAGGCATCAGCTGCTCCGCCTTGCTCAGTGCTGCCCAGGTTTCTGAATGACATCCTCTGCACAGCGTGACCTCGCACACACCACACATGCCAGGTCACTGGTAGGGGCCCCCGGAACTGAGCAGTGCAGAGGGTCCACATGGGACAAACACCGCCACTACCTGGAGCTCCCTGCTATCCCACCCCTGGGCTTCCGCCCCCAGCCCCAGCTCTGTTGGCATCCCTCAGTCCTCATCCAAAGCTACCCTGTTATCCCAGCTCTTAGCTCCTCAGTCCTGTCCTGTTCCCCATCCCCCTCTTACTTTAGGCCTGGTCCTCAACTGAGCAGACCCTCCAAACTCTACTGTGCTGTGTGTGGGCTCTGTGAGGTGTACTTGATGGGCCCCACCATCACCCTTCTTCCACTAGGAGCCAAGACAGGACCAGACCCCACAGCTCTAAGGATGGACAATAACTCCAAGGCCCCATGGCCCCACAGAACCCTTCCCCCGCTAAGCACCACAAAGGGATTGGGCAGGCCCAGAAATAGGAGGCCTGAGGCCGGGTGACAGGCTGCAGCAGTGCAGGCCTCTCTCTACGTGATACATGTTCTGCTGTGATGCTCCCTCCCCTCATTCCCTGCAGTGCCATCATCTCAGGGTGCTCCCCCTGAGAAATTTGTGGGCTCTGTTTAGGGGTTGATCTAGGACCTTGTCTGTTATTCATTAACAACAGTTTTTGTTCTCACACCATGCTGAGCAGGCACAGAAGCACCAACACTGCAGGTCAGGGCTGAGTGAAGTTTGGGCAAAAATACAAATCAAATTACAGTCACCCCAGTCCCACGGCAGCACTGTGAGGTCTCTGCAGCAGACACAGGGTTACCTGCTCTCATGTCTGGATAGACAGACAGGTGTCACCTGGCCTTTGACAAGCCCGAGCCAATCAGGACTGGCTCCAGGCACCAGCGAAGGAAGCAGATGCCTGGAGTGGCCAATAGAAAGGGGTGGCAGTCCGTCCATTATTGGGGCAGAACATCCGGGTCTTCGGCGACACTTCGGCGGCTGCTCAATCAGGTTTTTGTTTTGTTTTATTTTCTTCGCCGCTTGGGGCAGGAAAAAAGCTGGAACAGGCCCTGGTGCCAAACACATTGTTCTGATGCAGGATAAGAGGGCAAGCTGCTTTCTATAGATGACTTCTGCAGTGCAGCCTCTTCTGGGCCATTTCCCAGCAAGTGGAGATGAGCAAGAGACCAGAGTCAGACTCATCTTTCCATGCTTTATTGCCAAGACCAGATCCCAAATGTGAGCTCCAATAATCAGCACGTCCATCCCCTAGTTATACCTGAAGCACATAACTTTGATGCTCCAAAGGGCTGTTAGTAACACAGAAAAGGAATTCCCCTTACACAGAAGGGATGAGAATGTCAGAGCTGTATCGGATCCAGACCCACGTCTTCCATCATGGTTAGATGCTTTGCAAATCCCAGGGCTTCTGTGTGTTGGTGCGTATCACTAACCGCCAGCCCGATTCCTATCAAAGCTGCTGGCTACTGTGCTTGGGCTAGGAGTGAGGCCATGCGTGTCTGTAACTAACCCCAATCATTATGGGGCACACAGCAACACACAGTGCCTGTCTTTGTCTCTAACTCCCTTCCACTCCCTATTTCAGATGCACAGAGGAACGCCTTTGAATCACGCATTTCGCTAACCCCCTCTTTAACATGTGTCTGTGCTTTCACACTGTAACAAGAAAGAAAAATCCCCTGTCCAATGCATGGATTTATGTCTCCTTCACAATCATCCCTCCCTGCCCTTGGAAGTAACAAATGCTGCAGAATGCTTTCAACTACCTGAGGGGGGGTTCCAAAGAGGATGGAGCTCAGCTGTTCTCAGTGGTGGCAGATGACAGAACAAGGAGCAATGGTCTCAAGTTGCAGTGGGGGAGCTCTAGGTTGGATATTAGGAAACACTATTTCACTGGAATGAGTTACCTAGGGAGGTGGTGGAATCTCCTTCTTTGGAGGTTTTTAAGGCCCGGCTTGACAAAGCCCTGGCTGGGATGATTTAGTGGGAATTGGTCCTGCTTTGAGCAGGGGGTTGGACTAGATGACCTCCTGAGGTCCCTTCCAACCCTGATATTCTATGATTCTATGATTCTAATTTGCCGTATCCCTGGGCTTCCTCCCCCAGCCCCAAAGACTCCAAATATATATATATGAAAGGAGGGAGAGACAACCTCATTTGGCACTTCAGAATTCAGACCAAGAGCTGAATGAGTCCTGGAAGCTGTGCTCCCCTCCAACACCTAGCAGGTGTCTCCCCAGGGCAGATCTAAGGTACATGGCTGCTGCCAATGTTGTACATTTTCTGTGGCTCAGATAACAGTTATTCCAACTCCATAGCTGTCAATCTCAAAGGTTGCTGCATTACTGTGGAAGATTGTGATTCTGTCTATTTCAGGATGGGGGCTATGGGTAGGGACAGTCAGCCAGCATTGGAAAGGGATGGGGGAACTTGACTGGGAGTGGTTCTGGCTGAATTATTTCTAACCCTGGCAAACTAAGCTATTTTCTCAACATGTACATTAAGATAAGTTCCTCTGTTGTAAACTTCACTTTTGTCTTTTTTAGATAAAGGATCAAGGCGAATGGGTAAGTCCCCAGGCCAAAAAAATATGATATACAGTAAATGTTTTGTTTGTTTGTTTTTTGTTTGTTTTTGTAATCCCATGATCTTGAGGGGGGAGGGTCTTATTTGTGAGTTTTGAACGTTTTGGATTGGCAATGCCATATTACTTTGATATGCCTATATTACTGTATTTTTGTCCCTTTAAATTCTCTGTGAGCTCTCTAGTGGTTCTTACAATGTTCTATACTTTGGAAGTAACCATAAATCACCCATGGCAGCAGTATGTATGGAGTTAGGCATTGCATGGTTATTTACATGTAATAAATAGAGTTATTTGGGATGAAGCTGTGCCATGTGTTTTTTCCATACTGTAATTAGCAGGTCTACAGTACATGGCTGCTGCCAATGCTGCATATTTTTTGAAGATCAAAGAATGATTATTCCAACTCCACAGATGTCAGTCTGGCAGCATCATGAGAAGGAAATGTACAAAGTGAGATCTCAAATGTTGCTGCATTACTGTGGAGGATGCATCTGAAGAAGTGGGTGTTTTACCTACGAAAGTTTATGTCCAAATAAATCTGTTAGTCTTTAAGGTGCCATCAGACTCCTTGTTGTTTTTGTGGAAACAGACTAACACGGTTACCCCTCTGATACTGTGGAGGATTGTGACTGGGTCTATTTCAGGACAGGGACTATGGGCAGGGATAGGCACTTAGCATTGGGAAGGAGTGGGGGAACTTGACTGGGAGGGGTTCAGGCTGAATGATTTCTCACTCTGGATATTTATATTTCTACAAGCTATTATCTCAGCTTGTACATGAATATAAGTTCCTGTATTCAAAAGTTCACTTTTGTCTTTCTCAGATAAACGAAGATTCCGAAAGGGTAAGTCCCTGCTGATTTTGTTTGTTCCACTCACACAAAATAACACCCTGGAACTGATACTGTATTTTAATTTCTTGTAATCTCTGTGTCCTAAACTAGGTTAAAGGCACATTGTATTAGAGGGGCCGTCTTTGTAAGTTGCTGGGGGGTGCTCGACCCCTGCTCTGTCCCAGGCCCTGCCGCCATTCCACCCATTCCCCCAATCCCACACCCCCACCCCGCCTCTTCCTTCCCCCACCTCTTTTTTTAATAAAAAGTTGTTTTAACTGAAAAATTGAAATACTGCCTTTAGAAAATGTCATAATGAAACATTTTGATTTCTTCAGAATTTTTTTAAAGATTTTTTTTTCTGACAATTTAGAAAAACCGACATGAATTCATGAAAAGGTTCAATGTTGCTGAATCTGCATATTCCACTCAAAAATGTTTTTTACTAAAAAAATTTGCCTCCCCACCCCCATTGCTGAGATTGTGGAAATTCTACTATATGGCTTATTCCCAATGTCACTGCTTTCTGTTTTTATAAATGGAATCCAAACAAAAATGAAACCATCCCTGAATATGTGGCAGAAGTAAGGCTATTAACAGAGGATTGCAAGTTTAGAGAGTGTTTAAAAGTTGCATTAAGGGACCAGTTATGTGTGCAAAATAAAGTGTAACTTTACTGCCCAGTGCCAGTGGCAGTAGCTAGGGTTGAGCTCAATCTGTTTAGACTTCCCTTTCTAAGCTAAAGAAAACTGCCTCCAGCCCCCACCAACAGCTGTACTGAAATTTCTGGTTCTTGGAAATTAAATACAATTGTCCTGGTCACCTTTATAGGCATTTCCCCAGACACACACACTCACAAGCACTCAGCAGTCTTTGAGGGCAGGGATAGCGGAAAACAGTCAAAAAAACGTTGTATAAATTTACATACAAGTCATTGAGCAACCCACATCAGATATCAGGAATTTGGTTAATCCACAACTCCCACATAATACTGCATAGTCCACCCACCTAGAAGCCTCTTCTCAGGTTGAGTTAGATTCATTAATAGTCAAAATTGTGCCCAGATTTTATAAAACAACTCTGTTCCCTGGCAGCAGTGCTTAGGGAATGTGGTATAGCATAATATCAGTGTTGATCTGATTTGAGTTCCTTTGAGCTGCTGAGGTAGCAATAGAATAGTTATTCCTCAATTGCTGTCAATTTTGCAATATACTGATGGGTCTCATTTTTGTCCCCAGCCTCACATACACCAAAACATACATTTATGGGCAAGCTTGGTTCCCATCCATACATCAGAAGATATGGTGTAACTCCAAGAGCAGTGTGTTTTGTGGTATTGTACATGCACCAAGAAAGCAGCATGCTGACTCCAATTTGATTTCTGCTCTGGATGTGAAGTACCCAATATATTCAAAAGCGTTCAAGTGAACCTATCTGACCGAGGACAGCCTTGTGAGTGATAAGGAGCTGTCCCAGACTTTTGCATTTGACCCATATTGAGCACTTTCTTCAAAAGATGACTCTCAAAATACTCTCTGACCAAGAAAAGGATCTGAGCTGGGACTCCATACAGAGAAAAGTATTTCTTCTACAACATGTGCCTGACACCAAAAATATTTTATTAGCACTGTCCGTTGGTCCATGCCTGCACCCTGTGCCCCCTTCTGCTCTGGACTGTACACAACTTGATCATCTCTCCAGTTCCTTTTTTAACCATTTGTGGTCTGTGAGGGAGCTTCTCAGTGTCCTCAACTATGTTAGCATTTCTGATTCAAATCTATCTTTTTTTCTGTACATAGATTTTTTTTTTTTTTAGTAGTTAGAATAATAGAATCATAGACGATTAGGATTGGAAGAGACCTCAAGAGGTCATCTAGTTCAACCCCCTGCTCAAAGCAGGACCAACCCCAACTAAATCATCCCAGACAGGGCTTCGTCAAGCCAGGCCTTAAAAACCTCTAAGGATGGAGATTCCACCACCTCCCTAGGTAACCCTAGACCTCCCTAGACCTCCCCCACTGCAACTTGAGATCATTGCTCCTTGTTCTGTCATCTGCCACCACTGAGAACAGCCGAGCTCCATCCTTTTTGGAACCCCCCCATCAGGTAGTTGAAGGCTGCTATCAAATTCCCCCTCACTCTTCTCTTCTGGAGACTAAAAAAGCCCAGTTCCCTCTGTCAAAGCAAATTCCCCACTCTGGCACTTCGAGTGCAGAAGGTGGGGGCCCGTAAGAATTCTAAAAAAATAATACTCCAGGCTTGTATTAAACTCCCAAGGTTACAGCTTTTCTCTGACCTTGGATTAGTAAATGCTGCCACCACCCAAGTACAGAACCCCTTTGAGAGCCCAGGAAGGCGCACTTGGAAATTCCTTCCTGTGGGGTACCTTCAAGCTCTTTCACCCCCCATTCCGGGGAAGAGCTGAGGAAGGGTGGGAAAAAAAGGAAATCCACTGTTACCACCAGCTAAGTAAACATGTGCACAAATCTCTTAAGACACTAAAATCCAATTCTGTTCTTAAAAAAGGTAAATTTTATTTTTAAAAAAGGAAGAAAATACATCTGGAAACTCAGGTTATTGCTAGATTTTAAAAGCACTACAAGGATTAAGCACCAAGAACAGTTTTCTTGAGGTCCAGATTAAAGGTTGCAAGCAAAACAAAAGCACTTGGTGTTAGCACAGAGGAATACACAAGCCATAAAGAAATAAAAGGGATAAACCTAATTGCATCTTCCTAGACATTTCGTGATCTACTTACATATCTGGGTTTTCAAATGAGTAGTTTCTAGGTATGATACTGATGATTTTTTCATACCTGACCCAAACCTCTTACAGCATAGCTCTGCTCTGTCTGCCTCTCCCCCGGAGAACAACAACAGACCAACAAAAGGGAAGTTGTTTTTCCATTTTGAGAAGTTCTAGCCTTCCCATTGGCTCTTTTAGCCAGGTGCCCACTCACTTTCTTTTACTTATGCATAGCAGTGAGACTTTTTAACCCTTTACAGGTAGAGCAATTAGAGAACAGCTACTAAGAAGGATTTTATAGCTACTGGCTGGCTGGGTGTCCATAAAAGGGAGCTATGGCCCCCTTCATTTATCACACCCTCAGCCTCTCCTCATAAGCCATGTGCCCCAGCCCCCTAATCATTTTTGTTGGCCTCACTCCAATTTGTCCACATCCTTTCTGTAGTGGGGTGCCCAAAACTGGATGCAATACTCCAGATGTGGCCTCACCAGTGCCGAATATAGGGGAATAATCACTTCCCTCAATCTGCTGGCAATGCTTCTACTAATGCAGCCCAATATGCCATTAACCTTCTTGACAACAAGGCACACTGTTGACTCATATCCAGCTTCTCATCCACTATAATCCCCAGGTCCTTTTCTGCAGAACTGCCACTTAGCCAGTCAGTCCCCAGCCTGTAGCAGTGCATGGGATTCTGGCTTCCTAAGTGTAGGACTCTGCACTTGTCCTTGTTGAACCTCATCAGATTTCTTTTAGCCCAATCCTCCAATTTGTCGAGGTCACTCTGGACCCTATCCCTATCTTCCAGTATATCTACCTCTCCCCTCCCAGCTTAGTGTCATCCGCGAACTTGCTGAGGGTGCAATCCATCCCATCATCCAGATCATTAATGAAGTTGAGAAGTTGAGTAGTTAGACAGTAGTTAGATAGTGTTTAGCAATTTGGGGATGGGATTCCTGCCATTGTCCTTAACCACCAGTGTTTGGAGGTATTAGTGTGCCTAAGCTTCACGATTTCAAACCTTGCATAACCTGGCCATGGCTCTTCTCAATGAGTGATTCTCAGGATCTGTGCTTGTATTGCCTTGGAGAATCTCACATTTCCTCCACGTTTCCACATCAAACTGAGTAATCCCACATATTCAAGCTCTGAAGACCACTAATGCAGTAGTAAACAAGGCCCTAATTCAACCCGGGACCATTTGAACCCCCTGAACATCAGCAGAAGCCCCCTAATCATGTCTCTCCTGGCCAGACACTTCCTATCTCCAGACCGTCAGAGACCAGAGCTAAGGACTCTGATGGGAGATCGAAGGGGAGTAAAGAGCAATAACCCCATTAGAAGAGGGAGAAATCCCCTCCCAAGGCCTCTGAGAAGAGGACAGCTTCCCTACACCCTCCAATTTAGGAGGGACTCTGTGCCCCAAAATGGGTGTGTCAAGAGCTTATGGGTAGCATACTTCCAAACCATCAGTACGGACGGACAAGAGTGCCCTGAAATAGCTGGCCACAGAAAGGTCAAAATTCACCCTGACACCACCTAGAAGGGAGCAATGACCAGCTGCACTGAAGGTATTGCACCACAGTGGGAAGAAGGACTCAGTAGCACCAGCATTCACTGCCTGACATAAATCAGTTTCAGCTCCACCAGGGGGAGACCCCCTCCCACTCCCCACCTGCTGGGAAAGTGGAATGGAGGGAGGTAAAGGAAGTGAGGAAGAGAAGATTGGAGGAGAGAAACGGGAAGGAAAGGAGGAGAAGGGAGGGAGTTGGGGGTAGGAGACATAAGCCTCCTTGGCAGACATCATTGATAGCCCTGAGCTCCACAGATCAACTGCACGTTGAGTGAAGAAATACTTCTTTTGTTTGTTTTAAACCTGCTGCCTATTAATTTCATTAGGTGACCCCTAGTTCTTCTGTTATGAGAGGGGGTAAATAACACTTTCTTATTCACTTTCTCCATAACATACTCCCTGCTCTCCCTCTGTCTCTCCACCTTGGGGACTGACAGCCTAGCTATCCAAATGAATGCTGTCTTCCCACGTATTTAATGAACCGCTAATAGCTTCCCAGTGGTAAGAACATAACTTAAGAACAGCCAGACTGGGTCAGACCAAAGATCCATCTAGCCCAGTACCCTGTCTTCCAACAGTGGACAATGCCAGGTGCCCCAGAGAGAATAAAAGAGCCCCATGGACTTGTGCTTGTCCAGTTTTTCTAAATAGTCCTGAACCACTTCTTTCTCCACAGAGGGCTGGTGACCTTCTCCCCATACTGTGCGGCCCTGTGCAGCAGTCTGGGAGCTGTCCTTTTTTGTGAAGACAGAGGCAAAAAAATCATTGAGTACATTAGCTTTTTCCACATCCTCTGTCACTAGGTTGCCTCCCTCATTCAGTAAAGGGCCCACACTTTCCTTGACTTTCTTCTTGCTGCTAACATACCTGTAGAAACCCTTCTTGTTACTCTTAACATCTCTTGCTAGCTGCAACTCCAAGTGTGATTTGGCCTTCCTGATTTCACTCCTGCATGCCTGAGCAATATTTTTATACTCCTCCCTGGTCATTTGTCCAATTTTCCACTTCTTGTAGGCTTCTTTTTTGCATTTAAGATGAGCAAGGATTTCACTATTAAGCCAAGCTGGTCGCCTGCCATATTTACTATTCTTTCTATACATTGGGATGTTTTTTTCCTGCAACCTCAATAAGTATTCTTTAAAATACAGCCAGTTCTCCTGGACTCCTTGCCCCCTCATGTTATTCTCCCAGGGGATCCTGCCCATCTGTTCCCTGAGGGAGTCAAAGTCTGCTTTTCTGAAGTCCAGGGTCCATATTCTGCTGCTCTCCTTTCTTCCTTGTGTCAGGATCCTGAACTCGACCATCTCATGGTCACTGCCTCCCAGGTTCCCATCCACTTTTGCTTCCCCTACTAATTCTTCCCTGTTTGTGAGCAGCAGGTCCAGAAGAGCTCTGCCCCTAGTTGGTTCCTCCAGCACTTGCACCAGGAAATTGTCCCCTACACTTTTCAAAAACTTCCTGTATTGTCTGTGCACCTCTGTCTTGCTCTCCCAGCAGATATCAGGGTGATTAAAGTCTTCCATGAGAACCAGGGCCTGCGATCTAGTAACTTCTGCTAGTTGCCGGAAGAAAGCCTCATCCCCCTGGTCTGGTGGTCTATAGCAGACTCCCACCACGACATCACCCTTGTTGCTCACACTTCTAACCTTAATCCAGAGACTCTCAGGTTTTTCTACAGTGTCATACTGGAGCTCTGAGCAGTCATACTCCTCTCTTACATACAATGCAACTCCCCTACCTTTTCTGCCCTGCCTGTCCTTCCTGAACAGTTTATATCCATCCATGACAGTACTCCAGTCATGTGAGTTATCCCACCAAGTCTCTGTTATTCCAATCACATCATAGTTCCTTGACTGTGCCAGGACTTCCAGCTCTCCCTGCTTGTTTCCCAGGCTTCTTGCATTTGTGTATAGGCACTTTAGATAACTCGCTGATTGTTCCGCTTTCTCAGTCTGAGACAGGAGTCCTCCCCTCTTGCGCTCTCCTTCTCATGGTTCGTCCCGGTATCCCATTTCCCCACTTACCTCAGGGCTTTGGTCTCCTTCCCCCGGTGAACCTAGTTTAAAGCCCTCCTCACTAGGTTAGCCAGCCTGCTTGCGAAGATGCTCTTCCCTCTCTTCGTTAGGTGGAGCCCGTCTCTGCCTAGCACTCCTCCTTCTTGGAACACCATTCCATGGTCGAAGAATCCAAAGCCTTCTCTCCAACACCACCTGCATAGCCATTCGTTGACTTCCACAGTTTGACGGTCTCTACCCAGGCCTTTTCCCTGCACAGGGAGGATGGACGAGAACACCACTTGCGCCTCAAACTCCTTTATCCTTCTTCCCAGAGCCATGTAATCTGCAATGATCCACTCAAGGTCATTCTTGGCAGTATCATTGGTGCCCACGTGGAGAAGCAGGAAGGGGTAGCGATCCGAGGGCTTGATGAGTCTCGGCAGCCTCTCCGTCACACCGTGAATCCTAGCTCCTGCCAAGCAGCAGACCTCTCCGTTTTCTCATTTGGGGCGGAAGATAGATGACTCAGTCCCCCTGAGGAGGGAGTCCCCGACCACCACCACCACCCTCCTCCTTCTCTTGGGAGCGGTGGTCATGGAACCCCCATCCCTAGGACAGTGCATCTCATACCTTCCAATTGGTGGAGTCTCCTTCTGCTCCCTTCCCTTAGATGTATCATCTACTCCACCCTCCGCATTAGTACCTGTGGAGAGAACATGAAAACGGTTGCTCACCTGTATCTCCATTGCTGGTACATGGATGTTCCTCTTTCTTCTTCTGGAGGTCACATGCTGCCAAATTACTTCACCGTCCCTCTGTCCCCTCTGGGCAGCCTGCTCTGATTCTTCAGAACGTTGTGCCCGTAGAAGCATATCCTGACGTCTGTCCAGGAAATCTTCATTTTCTCGTATGAAACGCAGGGTCGATACTTGTTTCTCCAGACCTCGAACCTTCTCTTCCAATATGGAGACCAGCTTGCACTTTGTACAGACAAAGTCGCTTCTGTCCTGTGGAAGAAAGACAAACATGGCACAACCTGTGCAGGTTACAACAACTGAACACTCACCTTCCATAATTGCTTCCTTCTAAGAGCTTCCTCAGCTGTTGCAGCATCTCACAGAAGCCTGCAAAATGAAAGCCTCAGTGGGCTCTCCCTAGGCGAACTCCCAGGCAAACTCCCTGTGTTAGCCTCCACTGTTTGCCACTCAGCTGGTTCGCTGCTGACTGCCTTTTTATAACAGTCAGGCCACTCATATTACAAATATTAACAATGTCTCCACCCAGCTCCTATGTGGGAAAGGCACAGTATGTTAAGACAAAGTACCCAGATACCAGGACCACATGGAAGGGGAGAGTGTGGGACTCATGGGTGCTCCCTCCCCAATTTGCCCTTTCACCCACCTCCATGCCACATCTTTCAGTGTCCCACCCTTCCCCTCTCACTCCCCCAAATCCTCACCTCCCCTAACCAGAGCCCCCAAATTCTCTCCAGCCTGTAAAACCCAGCTACATATTTTCTGTTGTGCTCAGATATCATGTCCATCAAATAAGTATTAAAACAAAACAAAAAATCCCAACTTAAACAGAGGTAGATTGTATCAAAATGCCTCCTTGTATTTCTGCATTTCAACCCACAAGGATAGCTGAAGTTGTACCTTTGGGATGCTGAGGATTATTAGTTATAACAGTTCTCCCTCCTGGTGCTACTCAGAATCTGTAGATCACACCTGGCTATCAACCTTCTTGAGCTCTTGTTCCGGATAGAATCATAGAATCCTAGTACTGGAAGGGACTTCAATAGGTCATCTAGTTCAGTCCCCTAAACTCAAGGCAGGACCAAACATTATCTAGACTATCCCTGATGGGTGTTTGTCTAATCTGATCTTAAAAATCTCCAGTGATGGAGATTCCACAAGCCCCCTAGGCAAATTATTCCAGTGCTTCACTACCATGATTGTTAGAAAGTTTTTCCTAATGTCAAACCTAAACCTCCCTTGCTACATTTTAAGCCCATTGCCCCTTGTCCTATCCTCAGAGGTTAACAAGAACAATGTTTCTCCCTCCTCATTCTAACAACATTTTATGTACTTAAAAACTGTTATCATGTCCCCACTCAGTCTTCTCTGCTCCACACTAAACAAACCCATTTTGTTCAACGTTCCCTCATAGATCATGTTTTCTAGACCTTTAATCACTTTTATTGCTCTTCTCTGGACTTTCTCCAATTTGTCCACATCTTTCCTGAAATGTGGCAGCCAGAACTGGACAGACCTAGTCAGCGCAGAGTAGAGCAGAAGAATTTCTTCTCCTGTCTTGCTTACAACACTCCTGCTAATACATTCCAGAATGATGTTTGGGTTTTTTTGCAACAGTGTTTCACTGTTGACTCATATTTAGCTTGTGATCACTATGACCCCCCAGATCCCTTTCTGTAGTACTCCTTCTCAGACAGTCATTTCCCATTTTGTATATGTTCAACTAATTGTTTCTTCCTAAACTGAGTTCTTTGCATTTGCCCTTATTGAATTTTATCATATTTACTTCAGACCATTTCTCTGGTTTGTCCAGATCATTTTGAATTTTCATCCTATCCTCCAAAGCACTTGCAACGCCTCCCAGTGTAGTATCATGGGCCAATTTTAGAAGTGTACCCTCTATGCCAACATCTAAATAATTGATGAAGATATTGAACGGAACTGGACCCAGAACTGATCCCTATGGGACCCCACTCGATAAGCCATTCCAGCTAGACTGTGAACCACTGATAATGGCTCTCTGGGAAGGTTTTCAAACTAGTTACGCACCCACCATAAAGTAGCTTCATCTAGTTTGTATTTTCCTAATTTGTTCATGAGAAGGTCATGTGAGGCAGTATCAAAATCCTTATTAAAGTAATGATATAGCACATCTACCACTTCTTCCTTATCTGCAAGAATTGCTATCTTGTCAAAGAAAGCTATTAGGTTGGAGTGACATGATTTGTTCTTGACATGTCCATGCTGACTTACTTATCACCTTATTAACTTCTAGATATTCAGTGCAATCCATTTAGCTCATGAACATTTGGTATTTGCCCTAAATGAGAACTAAACTTTTTCTGATAGCAGTGTGATTTTGGCTTTCCCCCAAAAGAGCTAGCGATTTCCATGTACCCTCAAGCAATTGCAACTGTCCTACAATAATCATAGCCCAGTCAATGGACAAAAATATGATGATAGAACCCATGAACTTTAGGAAAAGTATTTTCTCAGGTTGCTGTATCATGGAAACCTATTGGTCAAATTGCCCCAAATTTGGATCTCTAACTAAGCCAGGTCCCCCATATGGCACATCAGAATTCAAAGCACTGCAAGTAGCTGGGTAGATTCTATGAAAGTCAAGCTATAAACAGAAAGCTAGTCTACACCTTAATTAAAGCAGACCATGCAATCTACTATAATAAGTATTACCATTTTGTGTTTTTCTACACTCTAAGGAAAGCAATTTTTGCTAAAAAAAAAAACCCTAAGAAACAAGAATATCTACTTAATAATATTATTCTACATTTTAACACTGAAAAAAAGAAATGTTTTATATAAATGTTGTTACACAGATTTCCTCTTGACTTTCTTGCATAATGACACTCATAGGGGTGCGCACAGGGTGTGCCGGTGTGCCCAGGCACACCCTAATGCAGGGGTGGGCAAATGGCCACCCTCTCCCGGCACAGCAAGTTGTGGGGTCTGCGCTCCTGGGCCAGAGCGCTCGGCCGAGCGCAGCAAGCCGCTGGCCCCTCCCCTGGAGCCATGCTGCCGTGTGCGCAGCGCTCTGGAGGCCGGGACTGCGTGCTCCCGCAGGGCAGTGTTTGGCTCCGCAGGGAGGCAGACATGTTTCCCCCTCACCTGGAGCCATGCTATCGCGTGCAGCGCTCTGGAGGCCGGGGCTCCGTGGGGAGGCAGACATGCTCCCCCGTCCCCTGGAGCCATGCTGCTGCGCATGTAGTGCTCTGGGGGCCGGGGCTGCGCGTGCTCCTGTGGGGCAGCATTTGGCTCCACGGGGAGGCAGACACACTCCCCCCGCCCCTGGAGCCATGCCGCTGCGTGTGCAGTGCTCTAGGAACCAGCGCTGTGAGGGGCAATGTTTGGCTCCACAGGGAGGCTAGGAGCCTCATCTCATGGTAACGGGTCTGGGGCCAGGGGGGTTGGATAAGGGGTGGGGGCAGTCAGGGGACAGGGAGCAGGGTGGGTTGGATAGGGGGTGGAATCCCGGGGGGGTGGTTAGGGGTGGGGAGTCTCCGGAGGAGGCAGTCAGGGGGCGGGGGGGTGGGGGTTGGATGGGACATAGGAGTCCCGGGGTCTGTCAGGGGGGGAGGGTGGATAGGGGTCAAGGCAGTCAGGGGACATGGAGCAAGGAGTGTCCTGGGGGGACAGTTAGAGTGGGGGGTCTCTGGAGGGGGTGGTCAGGGGACAAGCAGCTGGGGGGATTGGACAAGTCGGGAGTTCTGGGGGGGCTGTCAGGAGGCAGGGGTGTGGAGAGAGGTTGGGGGAGGCAGGGAGCAGGGGGGGTTGTATGGGTCGGGAGTTCTGGGGGTCCTGTCAGGGGGCGGGGAGCGGTTGGATAGGCATGGGAGTCCCGGGGGTCTGTCTGGGGGCAGGGGTGTGGATAAGGGTCGGGGCAGTCAGGGGACAGGTAGGGGGTAGAGTCCTAGGGGGGCAGTCAGGGGACAAGGAACAGGGGGGGTTGGGGGTTCTGAGGGGGGAAGTCAGGGGGCGGGAAGTAGGAGGGAATGGATGGGGGCGGGGCTAGGGCAGGGGCGGGGCTCCCTGGGTGCACACCCTAATGAAATGGGCTGCGCACGCCTATGATGACACTCTATATTTTGTTTGTTTGCCTAGGGTCAAAAAGAGGGGAAAAAGGTAAGATTGCATTGACTTTTCAACAAGCAAAACTATTGTTATACAACAACAACAACACTGAGGCTACATCTACACTACAGGGGGGAGTCGATTTAAGATACGCAAATTCAGCTACGTGAATAGCGTAGCTGAATTCGACGTATCGCAGCCGACTTACCCCGCTGTGAGGACGGTGGCAAAATCGACCTCCGCGGCTTCCCGTCAACGGCGCTTACTCCCACCTCCGCTGGTGGAGTAAGAGCGTCGATTTGGGGATCGATTGTTGCGTCCCGACGGGACGCGATAAATCGATCCCCGAGAGGTCGATTTCTACCCGCCGATTCAGGTGGGTAGTGTAGACCTCGCCCAAGAAACCCTTCCAAATGTTTTTGATCCTGCTTGCACTTAAGACTTTCCCGCTCATTGGTTAATGGGAATATAGTATTGGTTAGTAGATGTATTTTCTACTAATTTCTGCAAAGTTCTGTTAAACAGTCCATGAAATCTGGAAAAATATGCACACATTGAAAATATTGTTTTTTATTGTGCAGATTCACACAAAATGCAAATGAATAAGTATTCATTACTCTTTGAGTAGTTACACTGAAAGGGACAGATTCTACCCTCAGACTCACCTGTGTCTTAATGTAATTGAAGGCAGAGGATCGACCGCAATGAACTATGTGGGTTCTCATCTCACCTGCCTCCCAACATAGTCTGTTACTCAGAAGTGTTTTCAGTGAAACACACAGTGCAATGATTAATGAGTGAATTGTTTCACAAATTGAAATTAATTTGAAGGGGTTATTAACATTATAGTTGAGAGATTGCATACTGATATTTTTTCTAAGATTAGTACATGAAAATGTTGATGGTAAGAAAGAAAGAAAGAAATAACCCCCAATTTACTGACTATGATTCTGTTCCTGCCATCAGCTAGTGTTGCAGAGTAAGCCCATTGCTTCTTATGCTACCTTGTGTTACTGATGTGACACTTTGGGAGTTCTTAAAAAGTAATTTTTGTATTTGTTAACCCATTACACACACACACACTTACAAATGACTGCAAGAAGAGACTATCAAAACAGAAAAAAAAGTAACTTTGAATTGATTCTCCTTCAGTACAATGCTATTAAATTGACTATACTGGTAAAACATCTATAAAAAATCTGTACAGGTTCCCTGTTAGAAGTATGGGAGCAAAAATATTTTTCCTAATAATCTTTTAATTAGTCTCGTGCCTTGTGTTTGGACTCCAGAAAGAGGCAGTGTGTAGCATCTCTAAAGCAGTGACAATGCTCAGGATTTCTTTTATTGCAGTGACAGGTTTTATTGGTGATTTTTACAGTAGAGGGGAATGAGTCTGGTTTGAACTCTTGCAGTAGAGTTGCTGAGGGATGTCAGATTAGAAGCTCTTCAGGAGAGGTGTAATATTTGCTAGCTAACCCAACTGACATTCACAAGGGGTGTGAATTAAGAAATTATTTTTTTCTTTGCAGATGAACTCAAAGTAGAACTGAGTAAGTGTGTGTTGATTCTTTGAATGTATAAGTCAATTCAGTTCCATGGTGGAAAAAAGATGCATATAGAAATGAACTTCTCACAGTTAGAAATACAGGAACTGAAGGATCTTTGTTGTTGTTAGAATATTATTTTGATAAAATTTGCTAGAATGGACAGAGTAATGCTATAGACCAATTCCTGTTTCCATTGGGTGAAAGTCTCTCCGATGCAATGGCTATGTTTCACTCAATCCCACCTATCCCTTCAAAATAGGGCATACGTGAGTATCTTGTGCTGCATAATCCTAGTGCTTGCTTGGTGTCCAGAGATGAATTTCACCCCAAATCAGTCCTTACATGTCTTTGAAAGGAGTTAGGCCCGACAATGTGTCTCCAATTATGTGATTTGGAATTTGTCAATTACATCAATAATGGCAGTAGAATCACACCCTTTGAGATAGTGACTGTGTCTGGGTGTCCCACATTCAAAATATGAACTATTACCTTTGCTGATTTTTTGGTGTACCTGTCAATTGTGTCTTCTCCACTGCCACCCTCATGCCCCCCTTGAGGTCTGGGGAGGGCAGACAGACACTCCTGCCAGTCTGTGGGAGCACCTCCAAAGCCTGTTACACTGGCTAGGCCTGTAGGGTGCACCTGCATGTCTTTGGGGGCTGGTAGAGAGGGAATCTCTTACTTCCACTCCTGATCTAAGGGGCTTGGTGGAGCTAGAGAGGAGAGAGGAGTAGCAGAGCCAACATGGATTGGTGCCTTCCTAGCAGGCACAGTGATGAAAGGGCTGAGGACTTCAGGAGCACTCCCACCTTTTTTGGTACAGGGACATGAGAAGGGAGAAGGGTTCTTCATTAGCTGAGGGAAGAGGCTGTCTCTCAGTATGTGCAGCAGCTCTGACTGGCTGCAAGCAAAGGAGTTGTGCTGGTAGCCAATCAGAGTGGGGTTACCCTACAGAAACATCTGAAAACCTATGGTTTATGGGGAAATCCCATAGACCTGGCAAATTAAGGGCCATCTGAAATCCCACAGAGTTGGCAGGTCTAAGTCAATTAGACTTTGAAGGGTGTTGCCCAGTTGAAATATCAGTAAATACAGGTACAACATTATCACAGAAACATCTGTTTATTTTGGTTATCTTTGTGCAATGATATTTTTATGTCTCATCCACTCTTCCCCTCACCACCTTTAAACTCACTCCCCTCTTGGTTATTTGGAGGGATCAGGCCTTTCTCTTGTTTTCCTCTTCCATCTCCCTTGTTGCTGCAGCCCATTTTCATCTCTCTCGTAGCAGGGAAGCCAGCAGCTCCAGGGAGAGACAATGCAGCTCCCCACACTGCCGGCCTCACCACACATATTCCCTAGTGATCTGCTGTCTCTGTCTGAAGCTGAGGAGTGAATGAAGCATGGAACAGACCTGGTGACTCCACAAGAGCCACAAATGGTCCCCAAAACTGTACAATAACCACAGTGTGTGTCTGTGTACCATTAGTGTGCTTTACTTTCTCTTTTCTGCTCAAGTAAATCATTCTGTATTGTGTCTGACATCCTCAGTTATCCTCAACCTGGGGCATTTCTGCTTCCCAAAGGTGGAAAATCAGCAGTATGTGCCTCTTTGAATTCAATGTCTATTGTTTCTCACTTTGATTTCAGATTGGAGAAGGACTCACAAGTATGCAGGTAATAGAATACACATCTCTCCTGGTAAAGAGAAATCATCTTCTTATTTAAAAAAAAAAAAAAACTAGAAACAGAACATATTGCTATCACAGAAATGAAATCTGAGGCCCTACTCCATTTCATCTCAGGCTTTTCTCATTCAGTTTCTTCAACCAGTGTAACTTATATCAGAATCTCGCAAAATATATTTGAGTATCAATAAGATAAACATTCCAGGATCCCTTCCATTTTTGAGTCATGTTCAATCAAATATCAAATCTCTGAAATATTTCAGTGTAACCAAATTGTCAGACTAGAACAAAACCCATTATCAGTCGGCATTTTGCCTGAGTAAGGACAGCAGGAATTGGTCCACAAGCCATATCTCCCATGCCTCAGTTTATACTGCAATTAGACATGGGTTTCTTAAATTCTCTCTTTGCAGATGACATCACTCTTAATCCAGACACAGCCCATCCCAATCTCTCCATTTCTGAGGATAAGAAGAGTTTTACACATGAAGTCCAACCTCAAAAAGTTCCACCAAATCCAGAGAGGTTCGATTCGACTGTCTGTGTGTTGGGCTCTGAAGGATTCTCCTCTGGAGAGCACTATTGGGAGATGGATGTCAGGAGAAGCACTGACTGGGACCTGGGAGTTGCCAGAAAATCAATAGTGAGAAAAGGAAAACTTTCCCTGTCCCCTAAAGAGGGATTCTGGGTTCTGGGTCTGAGTGGGAGGGATTACTGGGCAAAAACTGATCCATGGACCCGGGTCATGGTGCAAAAAAAGCCCAAGAAAATTGGAGTTTACCTTAGTTACCAAGACAGGCAGGTGACCTTTTTCAATGTAACTGACATGTCTGTGTTGTTCACATTTAATGATTGTTCATTCTCAGGAGAGGTTTATCCATTCTTTAAAAATTCCCACAAAAAAACATCAATGGGAATTCGTTCTATAAGCGAAGATGAATGAGCTTAAAGTGGCACTGCCAGTCACTTATGCCACTGTACCTCTGAAATCAAATTTCCCATCAACGAATTTGAATTACATTTTGCCTCTATATTAATTCTGTGGTGCCGTCTCGAACAGCACTGTTACTCGTTTTATGGCTGTGAACCTATGACATCAAGTTTCTTTCCAATAAAATTTGAGCTGTAGTTTTTACCCTGTACTTTGTGAGGTGCCATCTTAATTACTTGACTCATAGACTCA
Source organism: Chrysemys picta bellii (assembly GCF_011386835.1). Taxonomy (NCBI): domain Eukaryota; kingdom Metazoa; phylum Chordata; order Testudines; family Emydidae; genus Chrysemys; species Chrysemys picta. The sequence continues at coordinate 14,442,959 of NC_088807.1, read as the reverse complement.
TAGACTTTAAGGTCAGAAGGGACCATTATGATCATCTAGTTTGACCTCCTGCATGATGCAGGCCACAAAAGCTGACCCACCCACTCCTGGAATAATTCTCTCCTTTGACTCAGCTGTTGAAGTCCCCAAATCATGATTTAAAGACTTCAAGTTGCAGAGAATCCTACAGCAAGCGACCTCTGCCCCATGCTGTGGAGGAAGGCGAAAAACCTCCAGGGACTTTGCCAATCTACCTGGAGGAAAATTCCTTCCCGACCCCAAATATGGTGATCAGATGAACCCCGAGCATGCAGGCAAGATTCTCCAGCCAGACCCTCCGGAAACTGTTCTCTGTAGTAACTTTTAATATCCCATCATTGACCATTGTTACTAATTACCAGCGATGGCACGTTATTGACTAAAATCACGTTATCCCATCAAACCATCCCCTCCATAAACTTATCAAGCTTAATCTTAAAGCCAGAGAGGTCTTTCGCCCCCACTGTTTCCCTCGGAAGGCTGTTCCAGAACTTCACCCCTCTGATGGTTAGAAACCTTCCTCTAATTTCAAGCCTAAACTTCCCGACGGCCAATTTATATCCATTTGTTCTCGTGTCCACGTTAGTACTGAGCTGAAATAATTCCTCTCCCTCCCTGGTATTTATCCCTCTGATATATTTAAAGAGAGCGATCATATCCCCCCTCAGCCTTCTTTTGGTTAGGGTAAACAAACCGAGCTCCTCGAGTCTCCTTTCATACGACAGGGTTTCCATTCCTCACATCATCCTAGTGGCCCTTCTCTGTACCCGTTCCAGTTTGAGTTCATCCTTTTTAAACATGGGAGACCAGAACTGCACACAATACTCCAAATGAGGTCTCACCAGTGCCTTGTATAACAGAACCAGCACCTCCTTGTCCCAACTAGAAATACCTCGCCTACTGCATCCCAATACCGCATTAGCTTTTTTCACGGCCACGTCACATTGCCGACTCATAGTCATCCTGCGATCAACCAGGACTCCGAGGTCCTTCTCCTCTTCCGTTACTTCCAACCGATGCGTCCCCAGCTTATAACTAAAATTCTTGTTAGTCATCCCTAAATGCATAACCTTACACTTCTCACTATTAAATTTCATCCTATTACTGTTACTCCAATTTACAAGGTCATCCAAATCTCCCTGCAGGATATCCCGATCCTTCTCTGAATTGGCAATACCTCCCAACTTTGTATCATCTGCAAACTTTATCAGCCCACTCCTACATTCGGTTCCGAAGTCAGTAATAAATAGATTAAATAAAATCGGACCCAAAACCGAACCTTGAGGAACTCCACTGGTAACCTCCCTCCAACCTGACAGTTCACCTTTCAGTACAACCCGCTGCAGTCTCCCCTTTAAGCAGTTCTTTATCCACCTCTGGATTTTCATATCGATCCCCATCTTTTCCAATTTAACCAATAATTCCTCATGCGGTACCGTATCAAACGCTTTACTGAAATCGAGGTATATTAGATCCACCGCATTTCCTTTATCTAAAAAATCTGTTTCCTTCTCAAAGAAGGAGATCAGGTTGGTTTGGCACGATCTACCTTTCATAAAACCATGTTGTAATTTGTCCCAATTGCCATTGACCTCAAGGTCCTTAACTACTTTCTCCTTCAAAATTTTTTCCAAGATCTTGCATATTACAGATGTTAAACTAACAGGCCTGTAGTTACCTGGGTCACTTTTTTTCCCTTTCTTGAAAATAGGAACCACATTAGCTATTCTCCAGTCAAATGGTACCACTCCCGAGTTCCACAGATTCATTAAAAATTATCACTAACAGGCTTGCAATTTCTCGCGCCAGTTCCTTTAATATTCTCGGATGAAGATCATTCGGTCCGCCCAATTTAGTCCCGTTAAGCTGTTCGAGTTTGGCTTCTGCCTCGGATACGGTAATGTCAACCCCCGCCTCCTTTATTCCCATCCGTCACGCTGCCACTATTCCTAAGACTTTCATTAGCCTCATTAAAGACCAATGCAAAATATTCGTTTAGATATTGTGCCATGCCTAGATTATCCTTAATCTCCACTCCATCTACAGTCGTCAGCGGTCCCACTTCTTCTTTCTTTGTTTTCTTCCTATTTATATGGCTATAAAACCTCTTACTATTGGTTTTAATTCCCCTCGCAAGATCCAACTTTACACGGCTTTTGGCCTTTCTCACTCCATCTCTACATGCTCTGACCTCAATAAGGTAGGTTTCTTTGCTGATCCTTCCCATCTTCCACTCCTTGTACGCTTTCTGTTTTTTCTTAATCACCCCTCTGAGATGCTTGCTCATCCAGCTCGGTCTAAATCTCCTGCCTACGAACCGTTTTCCCTTTCTCGGGATACAGGCCTCCGACAGCTCCTGCAACTTCAACTTGAAATAATCCCAGGCGCCTTCCGCCTTTAGATCCATAAATATGTTAGTCCAATCCACTTCCCTAACTAGTCACCTTAATTTATTAGTTAGCCCTTTTGAAATCGTAAACCTTAGTCTCCGATTTAATTCTGTTAATTCTTCCATTTAGTTTAAACCAAATTCCTCCATTTTGTGACCTAGGCTTCTCGCATTGGTGTATAAACATCTTAATTTATGCCGTTTAGCCTCTGTCGCATTCGTTATCCAATTTGGTATGGACACCGTACCGCCAGTATGACCTATTAGTCTAGTATCCATCCCCCCCATCCTCCTTATGTCCAGTCTCTCCCCCCCGGCTGTATTCGTTCTTATCTCTTCGTCCTCCCTCTCAATGTTATAATCTGGTGTGGAGATTAACTGGACATCTCCCAACCATCTCCCCCAAATTCCTAGTTTAAAGCTCTTTCGATGAGATGAGCCAGCCTCCTTCCCAGAAGTCTATTTCTTTCCCTACTTAGGTGAAGTCCATCCCTTGAGAACAGTTTTCTGTCCCTGAAAACCTCCCAGTGGCCATACATCCCAAAGCCCTCCTTATAGCACCACTCCCTTAGCCAACTATTTATCATCACAATCCTGTCACCCCTTTGCTGCCCTTCTCTAGGAACAGGCAGAATCCCACTGAAGATGATCTGAGCCTCGATTTCCTTAAGCGTCTTCCCCAGCCTGGCATAATCTCCCTTGATTCTCTCCAGCGAGAACCTAGCCGTGTCATTCGTTCCTACGTGAAGGATGATCAAGGGGTTCTTACCTGCTCCTTTTAGGATCCTTTTCAACCGCAGGTCCACATCCCATATCTTAGCGCCCAGTAGACAGCACACCCTTCTGTTCTCTGGGTCCGCCCTGGTCACAGGCCTGTCTAACCTCCTCAGTAAGGAGTCCCCAATTATGTAAACCTGCCTTTGCCTGGTGACAGTGCGATCTACTAATATATCCATTGTTCCCTCTAGTTGCAACCCCTGTCCATTCCTATTTTCCCTTATAATCCCCATTATGCTATCCTGTATCCTCCTGGGGCCCAGATTTGGTGCTGTCTCCATCAACTCCCCCCTCTTGCTTTCAACAACAAATTATTTTTTTTGTTACTTCTGACAAATACTGTTATTTGACTAGGCTGTTAAGGAAAGGATATTTGTGTTGTAGATTTTCAATAGAAATCAGTGCCCACAATTAGGTTTTCAAGAGCTCAGCTGCCATTTACCCAGCATGAAAATCCTTAAAAAATCTGACAAAAACTGTCACAGTGGGTGGATATTAATGGGCAAAAAAATCCATCCTGTCTCACATATTCATTTTTCTCTTAGAGACACCCCCCCACCAAACTTATAACTAATGTAGGGCTTGTATACTCCCCATACCTCTCCACAGCCATGCAGGATTTACTGTCATAGTTACAAGGCAGTTGCACGTCTGACCCTTTCTAGTCCATCTGAGAGCTCCCACTTTGAGAATTCTTGCTCTCACAAGTCTTCAACACTTAGATAGGGGTCTGACTATAGTAACTTGGCAATACCATCCACTTACCACCCTTCAGTCCAGTCTTAGACTGGGCAACTGCTTGATCCTCCACTCAGGAAACTGTGACCAATGAAACTGACCAAAAGTCTTTTAAAAACTAACTTTTATTTAGCAGTTGTGTAGTTTGTAGAAATAGAACAATATCCCTTTAAATAGTCTATGAGCCTTCTGTCTGTGGTCACCATAGTCTATGAACCAGAAGCTGCCAGAAGCGGGTCAGAGCAGCAATATGTACACACCTAGTCTTGTGTAGATTTAGTAAACTCCTTTATTTGGAATGGGCTGTGCCTGTGTGGTTTCTTTATATTGTTTTGGCTTTGTAGGGCGTAATGGGGACCAAAGCCTATAACCTGTTGTGTAGCCTGACAGCTCCTGCTGAACCAGCAGACAGAACATTTGCTGAGCTTATGGAAATTCTCCAAGATCACCTCTCGTGAAAGCCACTGGCAAATGCAGAGTGTTTCTGATTTTATAAACAAAATTAAAAAGAAAATGAAACAATTCCTGAATATGTGGCTGATGTAAGGCTATTAACAGAGTATGGCCAGTTTGGAGAATTATTGTGCAATAAGGAAAATGAAGGAATCCAAAACCAGTTATTGACTGAGGCTGATTGGACCCTACAACATGTGCTAGAACTTGCTGTATCAATGGAATCTGCTACTGAAGATGCCATGGAGCTGCAATCACATCATGTGACTTGAGCAACAAACAAACTGGCTGTCAAGTGGAAAACACAACATGGACAGTGCTAACACAAAGACTGGTTCCTTTCATTTCATAACATCATAGAATATCAGGGTTGGAAGGGACCTCAGGAGGTCATCTAGTCCAACCCCCTGCTCAAAGCAGGACCAATTCCCAACTAAATCATCCCAGCCAGGGTTTTGTCAAGCCTGACCTTAAAAACCTCTAAGCAAGGATATTCCACCACCTCCCTAGGTAACCCACTCCAGTTCTTCACCACCCTCCTAGTGAAAACGTTTTTCCTAATATCCAACCTAAACCTCCCCCACTGCAACTTGAGACCATTACTCTGCTACCACTGAGAACAGTCTAGATTTGGAAAACAGTCTCACAGTGCAACTGATTGTTGGTTTAAGGACAAACCCTGTAGGAACTGCAACAAATGGGGGCTCACGCAGTAATATGGATGTTCATGAACAATGCACAATAACTACAACATGAGGGCAATACCAGAGGATTTCAGATGCATTAGCTTGCAGGTGACAACGTGGTGTCCGCTGAGAATGTTATAACAGCTCTACAACTGTTTAGTTTAGAAGACAATAAATGACTAGATATTAAAGGGTATTCCTGGCACTCTGTGTTGGATGATATACTGGAAGCTGGTGATTAAGGACATCATGGACACCTCCCAAGATACCGGTGAGGCTGTCTGACTGTGGGCTTAGAGCAAGCAAGGAGAAATATATTTATAGATTCAATTGAGTACTTCAGGCACACCATTGATAGAGATGGGTTGTGTTAATCACGCCACACAGTAGAAGCTGTCCTTACGGCACCTTATCCACAACATGTGTCACAATTGTGTCCATTTGTGGAGATGGCCAGTTATGACTTCCATAGTTCAGGACAGCTGCACCTCTATTTCCCCTCGGCGGCCCAGCAAGGGCAACCAATCTCAGGCTTCTGAATCCCCACCCATCCTCTTTCTTGGACAGAAACCCACGTCTCTCTGTCCCTTCTCGCCAGGTTATTTCTGGGCTGTACAGTTCCCTGCCTTCACTGTGTATTTCCCAGCACAGACAGATTGCCCAGGGGCACCTGCTTGCTTTCTCTTCTCAGATAGTTAACAGGTGTAATTGCTACAGTTATAAGGTATCACACAGCATGATGTATGTACTTTATCCATAAGGTAAAACGCATTAGAGAGAGAACATATTAAAATAATAAAATAACTCACACACATGCTAAGAAGCTTATCAGTGCTCACCCCCAACCCAGCATAGAATCATAGAATATCAGGGTTGGAAGGGACCTCAGGAGGTCATCTAGTCCAACCCCCTGCTCAAAGCAGGACCAATCCCCATACAGATTTTTGCCCCACATCCATAAATGGCCCCCTCAAGGATTGAACTCACAACCCTGGGTTTAGCAGGCCAGTGCTCAAAACACTGAGTTATCCCCCCCTGGATTCCGGCAGGAGCTGTCCTTCAAACCCCCACCCAAGGGGATTCTTTTATGGTCATAAATTCATCACAACTTCAGCCCATAGTAAGCGCTCAGTTTTATGTGGCCACATTAAGCCAAGTCCTTCCAATCCTCCTTATGGACTGGGGCCATCAGTGGGCCAGAGGTCCTGTCCATGTACAGGATCAGGGAGAAAGTCCTCAGTCAGTCTAAACAGGTTATTTATCCAACAACCCTTTCTTTGTCTGCTGGTCCCGGGACATCTGGTCTGAACTAGTCTATGCGCACCTTGACCGTGGATGGCTTCAATGGCTGGCCTCAGAGGGGAAAATTTGTATTTGCAGCACCCCAAGGGATTTCCTAGGAATCCACTTCACACACACTGTTCCAAAAAGTGCTTTGAAGTTCCACAGAATCCCAGAATACTGTATACATATTTGCACTGTTACTGCAATGAAATACAGAGATATAAATCTTAATTCAATAATAACATTACTTTGATAAAAATAATTCTGGATATTACAGGAACTTATCAGCCTGTCACAATTATCGTAGGTTCTTGCCTAACACAGAGTTACATCCTCCATGTGAACTGTTGGACAGGAATGGTGCTGGCCCACACACTGTGTGGGATGGGACCAAGAAGCTTGTATGATCTGAAAGGGTCCATACACCCAATAGTGCATCTTTGTCTATAAAGTCAGCTTATGACACTTCCCCATATGAAGAGGAGCAGTGATTCCACATGCACTGGAAGACCAGAATGGAAGGCCTATTGCCTTTGCTTCTAGATCTCTCACCTCTGTAGAATATATATATATACATATATATATATGTATTCTCAAACTGATAGAGAAGCTGTGAATTTAGTCAGGGTAAGGCTTTGTGAGCCAGGGCAGTAGGGGATAGGCTGGGTTACCCAAAATAACAGTGACCCAGCTACCCCTTTGACATCCATGTAATTGGGTGGGAATAAAATCCCATTTTGTCCAATCTGGAAAACACTGGATCTCCAGAGTATCCTGGAAATATGTACTCTGTCAGTGAATCCCATATTGGTGCCCATGAACCTTGCTCTCTATTGTCAGCCAAGCCCTGCTAACTGAGCTAACAGTGACCTTTCAACAAGGTAGTTATTACGGTTGTACTCTGCAGTATTGGTTTCTATATTTTCCTTTTATTAAAATGTAGGAAATTATATACAAAAATATGTACATTATAAACAAAACATTCTATGCATTAAAAGAACATTGTTTAGGATACAAAGTCAAGCAATCACGTTAGAAAATGAAGACATATGGTTACTTGAGCAACATCAATTTACCCACCCCCTGCCCCCCCATATATGTCTGTATTATGATACAATTGTCAATGATATGATCACTTATTCTTTTTTCCATAAGACTATAAGAACAGCCATACTGGGTCAGACCAATGGCCACATCACACGATCCATTGTCTATAGCCAAGTTCTAAGATACAACCGCATTTGCTCCAATCCCTCAGACAGAGACAAACACCTACAACATCTCTATCAAGCGTTCTTACAACTACAGTACCCACCTGCTGAAGTGAAGAAACAGATTGACAGAGCCAGAAGAGTACCTAGAAGTCACCTACTCCAGTACAGGCCCAACAAAGAAAATAACAGAACGCTACTAACCGTCACCTTCAGCCCCCAACTAAAACCACTCCAGCGCATCATCAAGAATTTATAACCTATCCTGAAGTATGATCCCTCACTCTCACAGACCTTGGGAGACAGGCCAGTTCTCACTTACAGACAGCCCCCCAATCTGAAGCAAATACTCACCAGCAACCACACAGCACACAACAAAAACACTAATTCAGGAACTTATCCTTGCAACAAAGCCCGTTGCCAACTCTGTCCACATATCTATTCAAGGGACACCATCATAGGACCTAATCACATCAGCCACACCATCAGAGGCTCGTTCACCTGCACATCTACCAATGTGATATATGCCATCATGTGCCAGCAATGCCCCTCTGCCATGTACATTGGCCAAACTGGACAGTCTCTATGCAAAAGAATAAATGGCCACAAATCAGAAGCCAAGAATTATAACATTAAAAAACCAGTCGGAGAACACTTCAATCTCCCTGGTCACTCAATTACAGACCTAAAAGTCGCAATTCTCCAATAAAAAAACTTCAAAAACAGACTCCAATGAGAAACTGCAGAATTGGAATTAATTTGCAAACTGGACACCATTAAATTAGGCTTGAATAAAGACTGGGAGTGGATGAGTCATTACACAAAGTAAAAACTATTTCCCCATGCTAATTTTTCCCCTACTGTTACTCACACCTTCTTGTCAACTGTTTGAAATGGGCATCCTGATTATCACTATTAAAGTTTTTTTTTCTCCTGTTGATAATAGCCCATCTTAACTGATTAGTCTTGTTAGAGTTGGTATGGCAACACCCATTTTTTCATGTTCTCTGTGTATATATATCTTCCTACTGTATTTTCCACTGCATGCATCTGATGAAGTGGGTTTTAGCCCACGAAAGCTTATGCCCAAATAAATTTGTGAGTCTCTAAGGTGCCACAAGTACACCTCGTTCTTTTTCCAGATCATAGGGTTTCACTCCTGTCCAACTTTGCTAATAGCTATTGATGAACCTATCCTCCGATGAGGATTACTTTCTGAATCATAGAGTAAACTAAAGGAGTGGGAGCCATGTGGGCTGTGCCAGGTGTGAGATCCTGAGACAGCCGGCAGGGCCAGAATGGGAAGGTTCTGGGGGGATTGGAGACAGTGCCAGTTGTGAGGCAGTGTGAGGGATGGGCTCAGCCCAACTGCCAGTGCCTCAGAGAGATGGGGACCCTGATCCTTTAGTTTGCTCTATGATTCAGAGAGCTCCGTTACTTCCTTCCTCGCTCAGTCTCCCACCTCATTTGTTCCCTTTTCATTCCTTTCATGTACCCCTAATTTTAAAGGTCATAAAACAATGTTCCCTGGGTTCCAAATACATTTAATATCCACACTTTTTAGTGTTGAAAACTATTTATATTACATACAGAAACTATAATGAAAAATGTCAGCTCCCAGACTACTGCACTGGGCCGCACAGTATGGGGAGAAGGTGACCAGCCCTCTGTGGAGAAAGAAGTGGTTCAGGACTATTTAGAAAAGCTGGACAAGCACAAGTCCATGGGGCCGGATGTGCTGCATCTGAGGATGCTAAAGGAGTTGGCGGATGTGACTGCAGAGCCATTGGCCATTATCTTTGAAAACTCATGGCAATCGGGCAAGGTCCTGGATGACTGGAAAAAGGCTAATGTAGTGCCCATCTCTTAAAAAGAGAAGGAGGATCCAGTCAGCCACACCTCAGTCCCTTGAAAAATCATGGAGCAGGTCCTCAAGGAATCGATTTTGAAGCACTTGGAGGAGAGGAAAGTGATCAGGAACAGACAGCATGGATTCACCAAGGGCAAGTCATGCCTGACTAACCTAATTGCCTTCTATGAGGAGATAACTGGCTCTGTGGATGAGGGGAAAGCAGTGGACATGTTATTCCTTGACCACATGCTGCAGATAACTTCTGCTCAGTGACTCTCTAATGGGGCAACAGATGCACTTACCAATCCTCTTGCTTCGATCATGCTGTTCTGGGAAGAGAAGACAGAAACACAGCACAAACTCAGTGTGTGGAATTTTGAGTAGAGCAATTTGAACCCCAGAGCCATGTATCTCAGAATCAAAGGCACACTGGGTGAGGTCCACAGAGGTATATAGGTGCCTAGCTCCCATTGAAATCAATAAGAGTTAGACAACTAAATAACTTTGTGAATCCCACTTGTTGTTGTTAATGAACAAGAGCAAAGGCAGCATGTGTAACATGCAGAAAGAGCTCTGAGTCTGCAAAGTGCTGTATGTCCTTTATGGGACTGATCTGTAACATTGTGAGAGAGGCAAGGTGGGTGAGGAAATATTGATCTTGGACCAACTTCTGTGGGTGACAGACACAAACTTTCAAGCCCACAGAGCTCTAAAAGATATCCCCTCACCCGCCTTGTCTTTCTCATACCCTAGAACCAACATGGCTACAACAACACTGTAACGTGAAACTACAAGGACCTGTTTGAAGGAGCTTGGCTATTGAGTGCTTTTGTGGGTTCCTGAACTTATCATTCGCCTTTATGTAAGCGGGGGAATGGTCCTGCTATTGTGGGCAACTTTCCTGGCTTCTGCACTATCCCAGTGAAGTGGGTTAGCAAAAGGATCTGAGTCCTCGCTGCCACTTCCTTTACCCAGAGGCCTCCCTGCCCTTGAGGACTCCCCTTCCACTCTCCTTTCTGGCAGAGTCCTTGTAACCCCCGACAAAGCTGGGCCCAGGATTCCTGGGGGGGCTCAACCCGCAACCCTGCTGTGGTCACCCAGGTCAGGAGCTAGGGTGTCCCCACTCCGGGGTACTCTCTCTGCACTGGGCACCTCCCTGACCCACTGATCATTTCATACAATTTAAAGCAAATACAAGTTGTTTAATTAACAATTAATTTAAAAAAGAATAAGGAAAAATGGGAAAGGTTAAAGGAAACACATCACCCTGCTCTGTGGCCGGGAACATCACAAACAGTGTCTCTGGAACGTCAGGGCAGTTCACAGTCTGTTCCTTGTAGGTCCCAGGCTCCTTCTCAGGCCCTGGCTGTGCTGCAGAGACGCTGCGGGTTGGACACTTGCTCTGGCGGTGGCCACATGCTCTCAGGCTCTAGGTGGCAGGACCCTTCTTCCCAGCGTTGCCCCCGTCCTGTCAGGGTTACGATCCCCCTCTGAGTCTGGCCTGCAGAGCCTCTTGGCTGAGGCATCTCCCTGCACTGGGCCCACTGCCCAGGGTCCCCCTCACTCTCCCCAGCTCCTCACCGCACCCGGCTCCGGACTGCTCCAGCCCCAGCTCCACTCGGCCTCAGCATGGCTGCTGCTGCTGCTCTGCCTCCAGCTCCCTGGGCTGCTTGTCTGGCCCCTCTGGCTCTGGTTGCTGCAGCTCTCCTCCCAGGGCAGGTCTGCTCTCTCTGGGCTGTGCTCTGGCTTTGGGGCTGCAGCTCTGCTTCCAGCAGCTTAGCTTGGGCCCCTGCTCTCTCCTTAGCTCAGCCCCACTCTGTCTGACCCAGGCAATTCCAGTTCACACGGAGGAGGACGGGACACCCCTGGCCTCCTGACTCCCTGATTAGCCTGCCTGCCCTGTCAATCAGGCTGACCTGGAGCTTTGGCCTCTTCCCGTTGTGCTGGGAGCTAGCCAACCAAAACACCCCCACTGAATGTTAGTCAGGGGGCAACAGTCCCCTTACATTCCCCCTTGTTAAAATTCTGCCACAGCCACAATATTCACACCGGTATATCCGGGCCCCATAGTAACAACATATACCTACATCATTTTATATCAAAAACCCATTAACAATTATCAAAAGAACATTTAACATATTTAACATTCCACATCTACTTCTTAATACCATACATAACAATATTCATTAAAACACTACATAGAACCAATAACATAATTATCTCTAAGTCTAACAGGAAGAACACCCTTATTAGCCCTCTGGGACCTTCTTAAAACTGGTGGTTTGTTACCCATATTTTCTATTTCCCTATCCTTGGGTAATACTGGGTCAGTTTGAAGGGTCTGGCCATTCTCGTTAGGGTTTGGGTTTGCCCCATTCTCTCCCCCTCTGTATTCAGTTTGTGGGACTAGAACCATTTCCCAATTGGTTTCAGCCTCCTCGGGGTGTATTGATCTACGCCTCCTATGGTCCCTGTCTGGACTAAGGGCTGGTCTACACTGGGGGAGCGGGATCGATCCAAGATACGCAACTTCAGCTACGCGAATAGCGTAGCTGAAGTCGAAGTATATTGGATCAAATTACCTGGGGTCCACACAGCGCGGGATCGACGGCTGCGGCTCCCCGTCAACTGCACTACCGCCGCTCACTCTGGTGGAGTTCCGGAGTCGACGGTGAGTGCGTTCAGGGATCGATATATCGCGTCTTAACGAGACGTGATATATCGATCCCGGATAAATCGATTGCTACTCGCCGATACGGCGGGTAGTGAAGGCATACCCTAAGAGTGCAATGTTTCAACTGGTCCGTATGTACTACTCTCTCAGGACATTCTCGTTCAGGCTGGTTAGCGTACACTGGCAGTTCGGGATTGTTGTGGGTGACCACAGTGTGGGGATTTGGCTTCCATTTGTCCTGTATTTTATTACATCTCCGGTGTCTACAGCTATGAACTGGTACACAGTCACCAGATCTGATGAGAGCCCCACTGGACTTGCTATCGTAAGTCCTTTTCCTACTTTGGGCTGTGTCTTTAGCTGTACTGTGTCTTTAGCTGCAACTTTCCAGGCTGTCTTCAGCCTGTCATGGTGACTTTTGACCTGGTCATCATAATTGGTCATCTCATCCTTAGAAAAGACTTCTTGATGTTTCTCTGGCAATGCCCTTATGTTAGCCACATGTGCAGGAATCAGCCCTTGGCGTGCTGCTTGAACTGGAACTAGCAATCTCCCATCACGTCTTTCTTGAAGAAAGGTAACTCGTCCTCCCTTCTCCCTCGTCACCTGCAGCTCATTTCCTGGTACACAGCGGTGTTCTTCAAGGATCTTCCCTCTCCAAGGAGGAATAATGGTCTTCCGTTTTCTGCCCACTTTAACATTTCCAATATGCCTTGTGGGGCCCAGGGAATGACTCTGCCTCTCCGCTCGAGCCAGTACTCTACTCAGCACAGCATTCTTCGTAGAGTGCTCGTGACAGTTCATCCTCCTGGTTCCTTCTCCTGGTAAGAGTAGCTCCTTCAGCTCACTAATGATGTTCATTCCTAGAATCCCTGGGACTCCTTCTCCCATATGGCTCCCTTTTGAGGCTTTGTCTTCCAGGATGAAGATGCATTTTCCTGGCAGTGTCTGGCTCATATACTCTATGCCTGCTTCAAGGTACCCCACCACTGGAATTGCCAGTCCATTAACAGCTGTTAGACGTACAAACTGTGTGCTGTGCATGGTCGGGTCCTTGTCCTTCAAATATTTTTGAAAATGTGACTCAGTAATGGTGGTGACTTCTGAGCCAGTATCTAACAAACATCTGGTCTTCACCCCTGCTATACATACTTCAGCAGTTAGACAGTCTCCAAATGCTCGCTTACAGAAGTCGCTAGATATGCTGGCACTGCCCACGTTTCTCTCAACACTGTATGCAGAGGGATTTTCCACGAAGGACAGGCCTAGGAATCCTTCTGCCACTGCTTGGCCTTCTACTGTAGATGGACCACTCGCTCCCGGTGCCCCATTGGTTTTGAGTGCCTGGGTCTCTGTTCTCCTTCTCAGTGGACATTCTCAGCTAGTATGCTCTGGCCTTTCACAAGTGTAACAAACGTATCTTCCCAGCTCATCCTTCAGTGGGGCTCTTCGGGATCCCGGTGCCCTTGGATACTTTGGCATACTAATGGGATTTTTTTCTTTCGTCAACTCGGTCATCACTTTCAGCATCAACCCCTGTTGGACAGCCAGTTTTTGGACAGTTTCACTTAAGCATTCCAATGTTACCTCTGTTTGGGGCAGTGCCTTTTCCCCAGCAGCTGCGTTCACTAGGCCCCCACTTCGTGTACGGGGGTTAGGCTTGGCTGTCTTTGCCACAGGAACTTCCTCTTCTTCTGACCACATAATGACAGCCTGCATGAGTTCATGGAATTTCTTACTGGGCTCTTCTTTAAACCTCCTTTTCATTTCACGTTGGAGGAAGTCGTCACGTAGCCCCAGCACCAACTGCTCTTTCAGAACCGTATCTGGGTCTGGAACTCGCTGAGGGTCTCGCCGCTCCACTTTGCTCATTCTCTCCTGGAGGTCATATGCGTATGCCTGGACAGTTTCATCAGGCTCCTGCTTTCTCTCAAAAAACTCCTTTAGTCGGGTTCCAATAGGTACCTTGTCTCCATACACTTCTAGGAGGAGTTCAAATACCTTTTCCACATCTTTCTTGTCTGCCACTGCCATGAACTTAACTGTGGCCTTGGCCTGGCCCTTGAGGTGCTCCTCTATGAAGTCCACATAATCTTCTTAGGGTACTCTTACCACACGCAGAGCCGCCTTCACAGACTTGACCCACTCCTCTACTGTAATGTCTCCTGGTCTCGTCCGGAAGCCACCAAACTCTGTGACCTTCCACTCCCGTGGGACATAAATAGTAGGGGGTTTCTTAGCTTCTGCTGTCTGTGGTCTATTACTGCCTTGGCCAGCGATAAGGCTTCTCTCTGTTCAGTTCTAGCTTGTTGTAATGCCTCTGCTTGGTCTGATAATCTGTGCTGAAGTTCAGTAAACTGGGTTCGTAGTTCTTCAATTCCAGCCATGATAGGGTGCTCAACCAGGCCTGGAAAGTGCTACTAGAACTCAACCAGTAAACCAATGGGGTGGACCCTGTGGATAGGATCCTGTTCGTGACACCAATTATGTAAGCGGGGGAATGGTCCCGCTATTGTGGGCAACTTTCCTGGTTTCTGCACTATCCCAGTGAAGTGGGCTAGCAAAAGGATCTGAGTCCTCGCTGCCACTTCCTTTACCCAGAGGCTTCTCTGCCCTTGAGGACTCCCCTTCCACTTTCCTGTCTGGCAGAGTCCTCGTAACCCCATCAAGGCTGGGCCCAGGATTCCTAGGGGGCTCGACCCCCAACCCTGCTTTGGTCACCCAGGACAGGGGCTAGGGTGTCCCCACTCTGGGGTACTCTCTCTGCACTGGGCACCTCCCTGACCCACTGATCATTTCATACAATTTAAAGCAAATACAAGTTGTTTAATTAACAATTAATTTTAAAAAAGAATAAGGAAAAATGGGAAAAGTTAAAGGAAAACACATCACCCTGCTCTGTGGTAGGGAACATTACAAACAGTGTCTCTGGAATGTCAAGGCAGTTCATAGTCTGTTCCTTGTAGGTCCCAGGCCCCTTCTCAGGCCCTGGCTGTTCTGCAGACAGGTTCATTCCCCCTCTGTAATTCCTTATATTAATGTAACAGGGTAGCCTGGCCCTTAAGGGCCAAGAGGCCTGGGGTTAGCCAGACATGTTCAATCAGCCCCACTTGTGCCATAATTAAGTGCATCTTAGCCAGAGAGGACATGGTTAATTGTGGTCAGGTGACAGCCTGGAATGCCTGGGCCTTGGAAAAGGGCTGAGAAAACCCATTTTACAGGAGAAACTCCAGGGAACAAGGTTGGGGTAGGGGCTGGAAGAGGGGCTGAGGATGTGGGAAGGAGTCTGGGAGTCAGGTCTCTATCTCAGAGCCAAAGAGACTTAAAAGATAGTCCAGAGGGGCTGAGAAATTATGATCAATATATGACAAGTTTATACATTGATATATCACATTATCAATATCTATTATTCACACTGAAATAAAATTATTCTACTTAACTGCCAGGGGGCAAATTTGTCACATACACATGGGAAACATGCAGCATCAGCTATTGATAATCTTAACTCAGGAAGTTCCTTCGAGAGGAAATGTAGCCAAATTCCAAACCTGGAGACAATGGAACTTTCTGTGCATGCGTCCTGTAGATAACTAACTGCTTGGTTTGCAAAATAAGGTAAGGGGGGGGCAAGAAGATGAACAATAAGGGGTCACAAGAGGGGCGGATACATGTAGCTTGCTAACTATGTATGCTAATGATGGCAAATTTTAGCCAATTATGGAGCGATAGATTATCATAGTAATAGAATCATAGAATCATAGAATATCAGGGCTGGAAGGGACCTCAGGAGGTCATCTAGTCCAACCCCCTGCTCAAAGCAGGACCAATTCCCAACTAAATCATCCCAGCCAGGGCTTTGTCAAGCCGGGCCTTAAAAACCTCCAAGGAAGGAGATTCCACCACCTTCCCTAGGTAATGCATTCCAGTGCTTCACCACCCTCCTAGTGAAATAGTGTTTCCTAATATCCAACCTAGACCTCCCCCACTGCAACTTGAGACCATTGCTCCTTGTTCTGTCATCTGCCATCACTGAGAACAGCCGAGCTCCATCCTCTTTGGAACCCCCCCTCAGGTAGTTGAAAGCAGCTATCAAATCCCCCCTCATCCTTCTCTTCTGGAGACTAAACAATCCCAGTTCCCTCAGCCTCTACTCATAAGTCATGTGCTACAGAACCCTAATCATTTTTGTTGCCCTCCACTGGACTTTTTCCAATTTTTCCACATCCTTCTTGTAGTGTGGGGCCCAAAACTGGACACAGTACTCCAGATGAGGCCTCACCAATGTCGAATAAAGGGGAACGATCACGTTCCTCGATCTGCTGGCAGTGCCCCTACTTATACAGCCCAAAATGCCGTTAGCCTTCTTGGCAACAAGAGCACACTGTTGACTCATATCCAGCTTCTCGTCCACTGTGACCCCTAGGTCCTTTTTTGCAGAACTGCTACCTAGCCATTCGGTCCCTAGTCTGTAGCAGTGCATGGGATTCTTCCGTCCTAAGTGCAGGACTCTGCACTTGTCCTTGTTGAACCTCATCAGGTTTCTTTTGGCCCAATCTTCTAATTTGTCTAGGTCCCTCTGTATCCGATTCCTACCCTCTAGTGTATCTACCATGCCTCCCAGTTTAGTGTCATCTGCAAACTTGCTGAGAGTGCAGTCCACACCATCCTCCAGATCATTAATAAAGATATTAAACAAAACCGGCCCCAGGACCGACCCTTGGGGAACTCCAGTTGAAACTGGCTGCCAACTAGACATGGAGCCATTGATCACTGCCTGTTGAGCCCGATGATCTAGCCAGCTTTATATCCACCTTATAGTCATTCATCGAGCCCATACTTCTTTAACTTGCTAGCAAGAATACTGTGGGAGACCATATCAAAAGCTTTGCTAAAGTCAAGGAATAACACATCCACTGCTTTCCCCTCATCCACAGAGGCAGTTATCTCATCATAGAAGGCAATTAAGTTAGTCAGGCACGACTTCCCCTTGGTGAATCCATGCTGGACTGTTCCTGATCACTTTCCTCTCCTCTAAGTGTTTCATAATTGATTCCTTGAGGACCTGCTCCATGATTTTTCCAGGGACTGAGGTGAGGCTGACTGGCCTGTAGTTCCCCGGATCCTCCTTCTTCCCTTTTTTAAAAATGGGCACTACATTAGCCTTTTTCCAGTCATCCGGGACCTCCCCTGATCGCCATGAGTTTTCAAAAATAATGGCTAATGGCTCTGCAATCTCATCCGCCAACTCCTTTAGCATCCTCGGATGCAGTGCATCCGGCCCCATGGACTTGTGCACGTCCAGTTTTTCTAAATAGTCCCGAACCACTTCTTTCTCCACAGAGGGCTGGTCACCTTCTCCCCATACTGTGCTGCCCAGTGCAGCAGTCTGGGAGCTGACCTTGTTCGTGAAGACAGAGGCAAAAAAATCATTGAGTACATTAGCTTTTTCCACATCCTTGGTCACTAGGTTGCCTCCCTCCTTCAGTAAGGGGCCCACACTTTCCTTGACTTTCTTCTTGTTGCTAACATACCTGAAGAAACCCTTCTTGTTACTCTTAACATCTCTTGCTAACTGCAACTCCAAGTGTGATTTGGCCTTCCTGATTTCACTCCTGCATGCCTGAGCAATATTTTTATACTCCTCCCTGGTCATTTGTCCAATCTTCCACTTCTTGTAAGCTTCTTTTTTGCGTTTAAGATCAGCAAGGATTTCACTGTTTAGCCAAGCTGGTCGCCTGCCATATTTACTATTCTTTCTAACATCGGAATGATTTGTTCCTGCAACCGCAATAAGGATTCTTTAAAATACAGCCAGCTCTCCTAGACCCCTTTGCCCTTCATGTTATTCTCCCAGGGGATCCTGCCCATCTGTTCCCTGAGGGGGTCAAAGTCTGCTTTTCTGAAGTCCAGGGTCCGTATTCAACTGCATATAATGATTTGGTGTAAGTATTTTCTTTGTTCTTGCTGACTTATGAACTTGAACCCAATTGCAATTGAAATAAACTGATCACCCCTCCCGGGGCTCCTTGCTTGATTAGCTGTGTCCATCTCTCCTTATTCCTCAGCTGGAACGGACAGGAATTTCTATGACAACACCAAATGTATTAATAAACACACAATATCAATATAACATCACTACATTGTGTGTGTATATCTATCTATCTATCTACCTATCTAGTGTGATGGGGCAAGGCCAGATGTCTACAGTAAAGTAGTGAGGAACAGGTATGTTAGCCCCAGGCTAAACAAATCCCTGGTACCATGGTAACCAAATGGCAGTTGCTGCAGGTTAATCAAGACTCCTGGGACCAATTAAGATCCTTCTCGAAGGCAGTGGAGATAGCTACACTGATTGGGACACCTGAAGCCAATCAAGGGCTGGCTGGAACTAGTTAAAAGCCTCCCAGTTAGTGAGGTGTGTGTGTGAGGAGCTGGGAGCAAGAGGTGCAAGGAGCTGAGAGTAAGAGGGTGTGCTGCTGGAGGACTGAGGAGTACAAGCATTATCAGACACCAGGAGGAAGGTCTGTGGTGAGGATAAAGAAGGTGTTTGGAGGAGGCCATGGGGAAGTAGCCCAGGGAGTTGTAGCTGTCATGCAGCTGTTACAGGAGGCACTATAGACAGCTGCAATCCACAGTGCCCTGGGCTGGAACCCGGAGTAGAGGGTGGGCCCAGGTTCCTCCCCAACCTCCCAACTCCTGATCAGACACAGGAGGAGTTGACCCAGACTGTGGGTTCCACCAGAGGGGAAGATCACTGAGGTGAGCAAATCCGCCAATAAGCGCAGGACCCACCAAGGTAGAGGAGGAACTTTGTCTGTCTGTCTGTCTATCCATCCTTGGCATTAGAAAACAGAAAATTTGTCAAAGACAAAGTACATTAATGTTGTGCCCTGGTACAAGCTGGGGAGGTACTTTCATGGACCAGTACCTGGAATGCTGGTATCCAAAACAAAGATAAGGAAAGATACAGAACAAGAAGTTAAGGAACTGGGGTGAACTGCTGGGTTTGATTTTAGTGATGTGTACAGATTTTTGTAACTTGTAAAATCATCCAATAAATACTACCAGCTGAAATGTGTAACTTTGTAAGCACGCCTTCTTTGTAAGGTGAATGTACAACATTTCATGAGACAGCTTCCCAGAAACTGGTATTGTATTGAGTTTTTCTTCCTCTGCTGTACTATTATTTACTTTTAGCAATAAACTTGACTGACATGGGTTGTTTGGTCTCTTGAGTATATTTCATATCAAACAAAAGTGTTTGACAAAGACTTCCATTGACTTCAATGAGCATTGGATCAGAACTGGCTGTTGGATAGTTTGGCACTATTTTAACATACTTTAATGGCCATATGAGATTTTCTTTTTTTTAAATATTTCTGGCAGATAAGGCCATTGAATGGAAAGCATGACTAGAATTTCCTTGAATTTAGTTTCTTATTTTTGTAAACTAAATGTGTGTATTAGCAATTTATCCATGAAGAAGGCATTCATTGATTGGATTAGGAGCCCTAGAAGAAGGACTAGAGTTTGACAAAGAGCCCATTCCTGGTCTCAGTGAAGTCAAAGGAAGTTTTGCCATTGACTTCAGTGGATACAGGATTGGGTCTTGAGTCAGGAAGCCAGAAGCAGCCATTTTCATAGGTCAGGAAGATCATGTTTACAGGTTTAATATGTATTGAAAGTTATTGTATTATAAGTGATAATTGCATGTGTCTGGTGTGTGAGACTCAAGTTTCTTGGAGCAAAATAGAGTTGATTTAATAGACAAAAACTAAAATATTTTTACTCCAAATAGCGCTATGATGTCTCATGTGAGTTAACCTCTGAGTACATTATACTCCCATTCTCCTCTGTGGGCTGGATTCTCTGTCCACACTACATCTCCAATGATGCAACAGGGACTCCTATGATCAAACACCTTCCCTCACCAAGAGTGGAGACCATGGTGCTTCTCAGAAGATTTAGGCTCAAAAGGAGCCTGGTCCATAGAGGATAAGGGATGGGAGAGACACAAAGACTACAATTCCCATGAGGCACCACAGCACCATTTGGAATAAAAATATTTCATTTTTCTGTATTTTGACAAAACATTAGAAATGTCCAGAGAAAGCAGATATTCTTCGCAGAAAACAAACAAACAAACCCTCTTGTTGAACATCCAATTTTCTATCAAAAATCATTTTCACAGAGAATTTTCGATCAGCCCTCGTCCTATCTCAGTGTACAAGGAATTAGGGCCAAGGATTCCTTCAGTATGGTCTGAAAAGTGAGAGGAAAATGCCAAACAAAATATTTTAGCCAGGGCACCAAAACAATCTTCACTTATAAATCTCTTTTAAGCAGCAAAGTCCATCTGTGTGAGGAAGATGGTCAATATCCCAGTTACTCTGTGCTTGTGCTTGGGGGCAGGATTAGAAGGGCAGGGGGCAAAGTGCCCTCTGTATTATGAGGCTGTTAGGTTGGACTGAAGCATTCTCATTTGTACCAGGTCCAGGGATGCCCCCTACAAAGCGGGATATCTCGGGGGGTGGGGGGAGGAGACCTTCTTAACCACTTGAAGGTCCTTTGTGTAGCCAGAATGGCCCAATGGAAAATTCCATTTCCATGTGGCCATCCCACCAAGACCTCAACCTCTCTCTTCACCCCATCTTCATCCCTCTGGCAACAAAACTGCCACTGCCTTGACCCTGTCCCTGATTTTTAGTCACACTCAGGCCTGTCAGGCCAGCAATGCACTTAACCTGTTCAGCCATTTGCTCTGTTGCCACAGGAAAATAAATGGGGGACATCCTCCCTGGTCACTGGAAATCCCAGACAGGGCCCCTAAGGAAGCACAAGTGCCAACAACTTCCACACCCATTTACAGTATTCTGTGTGGGCTACAGCCTTGTAGAAATACTCATCCTTCTTCCATCAGGGTTCCCTCAACCACCCTCATACCAAGGCATAAAGCCCCTGCTGTCTCTCAGCTCCCCAGGTCTCTCTGAGCAGGGGAAATCAGCCAGTGCTGTTCCACACCCCAGGCATCTCTACAGAAACCTCCCCCAGGACTTTCTTAGCCCAGCATCTCTTGCAGGCTCCAGCCTCAGTCGCTATGTGAGCACATTGTCTCTTATAAGAAATCCAATGCTATGACACCTGCCATAGGAAAACCCCCTCTCACTTCACCACATCCTGGCAGAGCTCTCCCTCCCCCAGGAGCTAGAGGACTTTTTGAGTAGGGGATGGAGGAGACTGTGCATCCAAAACTGTTCCCACAGGAGGGATGGGGGGAGGAAGGAGCAGAAGATGCCCAGCAGCTCAGGGAAGGTCTACTCACTTCTCCGTCTCCCCCTCCCTCTTCTCTATTCCACAACACTAGGCCTCAGAGGTGGTGCAGAGACCCTGGATCTGCCCCTCCCCCAAGTTTGGAAAGGGAGCACTAGAGACTTCACAGGTGCAGCAAGAACAGACCTGGGCCTGGGGGGCAAGGAGCGTGCGTGGGTGCAGAACTCATGTGAGTCTGAGGCAGATGTGGGAGCAGTGGGAAGGAAATTAATTGACATGTGGCTAGGGGAGGGAACAAAATTAATTAATTGATATTGGGGTGGGGGGTTGGGGAGAAGCAGAATGCTGTGGACCAGCATTCAATACTTTGTGCAAATGTGTGCCTTTTATCTCAGTTGGATCCTCTACCAAGAGCTCCTGTTCAAGGGACCAAAACCGTCTTACTCTATACATTTGTGAAAGTTGGCAACATTGCAGTAGTCACACAAGCATTGGGGGTGAGAGGAGGGAATTAAAAAAATCTGAAGACACCCTCCAAATCACAATTTAATCTCTTTACAAAACATCTCATGATTTTGGGGACGCTCTCATGAACACTTTGGGGTCTGATTCTTTCTCTTTCAGGAGTGGCCACATTGACTTCCTCATTACGAGACACTGAACATTCTCCTCACTGGCCTGACCACACAGACAAGAACCGTTGCTGTTGGGATGATTTGCTTGAGGGATATTTTTGTCTCGTTGCAAAGCACACAACACAGCACAACTGTAAATAGGTATGAGCTGAGCTTAAGCTGATGTAATGCTGTAATTATGTCTAACTATGGACACAATTTATTTCATAATAATCCGCATGCAGAGATGTGGTCACAAAAACCACAGGATGTGGCTAGAGTAAATTAAAAAGTGCATGAGAACCAGTGAAGAAACTTGTTTCCTGCCTGTCCATAACCTCCTCAAATCCTCCACTCAACACACTCACACTCAGGACTTGTCTACATTACAAAATTAAGTGGACTTTATCTAATTCGATAGTCCCCAAATTAATGAGTTCCCAGATTAATGAAGTAGATTTTGCGTGGCCACACCATGCTCATTGTCTCAATGGAGTGTGTCCTCACTAGCAGCACCTGCATCAATGCACAAAACAGTGCATTGTGGGTAGCTATCCCAAAGTGCATCTTGCCGCAGTGTGCTTTGGGAAGTTTGTGCAATGCCTCATGGGATGAAAACATTGTCTCAGGGGAGAATGGGAACATTGCATTGGCATTCAAAAGATCCCGAGGCTTTATTAGGGGAGGGGCTGTTTCCTGTGTACCTGGCTGCAGTGTAGCAGAGTTGAGAATGATCTCCAGAGCGGTCACAGATGAGCATTGTGGGACACCACCTGGAGGCCAATGAAATCAAATTACACAATGCTGTGTCTGCACTACCTCGCAGTCAACCCATAAAAATTGAATTAAGCACTACACCTCTCACAGAGGTGGATTACAGAAGTCGACATTAGAGACAACTTGGGTTGGCGTAAATGACCCACCCAGTAGTGTAGACACATACATTAACAGGTCGACTTAAGGTGGCTTCCTTTGACCTAACTCTGTAGTGTAGACCAGGCCTTAGCCTTAGCCTTAGCCAATGTCCCTGCTGCCTTACTCCAGTGGTGGAGTGCAAGAGCCTGGAAGAGTTCCCCATGCCCTCTCCCTGCCCCAGGGCTGGACTTTGCCTGCAGAATGTGTAAATTACTGTCTTATGCTACCACTTACTTATGTTGATGTTTATATGAATTTGACATTTTAAAATTAATTTCTCCCCTGCTTTATTCCCTGCCTCTTTCTTGTTACACTGTGTGTCCCTGATTCACTCCTTACTAACCTGGGGACTATTCCGGTTTCTCTCCCCAGTTCCCATCACTCTGGATCTGGATTGCAAAGCAATAATATGCAGAGAGAGTTACAAATATTGCAATCCTCCTGTTTATTGATGATGTCTCCCAACTTTGTATCATCAGCAAATTTCTTTAGCAGACTTTTACTTTTTGTGCCAAGGTCATTCAAAAATATCAAATAAGATTGGCCCCAAGACCAATCCTTGAGGAACACCACTAGTAATCTCTCTGCAGTCCGATAGTTCACCTTTCAGCACAACTGTTAGAGAGCTTATTCCTTCACTCTCCCACTTTCCTGGTCCTTCTCGCATGAACAGAGCAACAATACCCGAAGTCCGAAGGTGCAAACAATTCGATGTTTATTGGGGTGAACTTCCAGCAAGCTTAAATCCAAGTTCCTTTTTCCTTATTTCCTGTTACTTCCTGTTTGCCCCTAGTTTATATGGTAATATTCTTAGCTATACCTTAACCAATCATTCTACTAAAATTTACCTAACCAATCCTAACATATTGTAACATGATTAGCTAACCAATTATATCCCACCACCTTAATTAGTTTACACCCAGCAAAATTAATTATACAGCAGACAGAAAAAATCACAGAACCAGACAGAGACCATGCAAATAAACAATAGCAAAGTGGGCACTATAATGACAAAACAATACAGAAGTGAGGATTTCACAACTACATCTATACAGACATAAGGGTTCCCCAGCTGTGTCTATTGATCAGTGAGTTCTTAGCAGACAGAAAACTATCAAACTAAATTTCCTTTTACATCTTCTAGGCCAGGGGTTGGCAACCTTTCAGAAGTGGTGTGCCTAGTCTTCATTTATTCACTCTAATTGAAGGTTTCGCGTGCCAGTAATACATTTTAACGTTTTTAGAAGGTCTCTTTCTATAAGTTTATAATATGTAACTAAACAATTGTTGTATGTAAAGTAAATAAGGTTTTTAAAATGTTTAAAAAGCGTCATTAAAAATTTAAAATTACATTAAAATGCAGAGCCCCCCCAGACTGGTGGCCAGGACCCGGGCAGTGTGAGTGCCACTGAAAATCAGCTCGCGTGCTGCCTTTGGCACGCGTGCCATAGGTTGCCTACCCCTGTTCTAGGCTCTTCCCATTCTCTGGAGGTGATAGATCGGATCACCTTCCTAACAGCCCCAGATTGCCTTATTTCAATGTGACTAGTCTGGAATGTGAGGATGTGACCACACGCTTCCCAGTTTATGCTGCTTAGCCAAAGGCATTGGCCTAAGAACAGGGCCTCAAACTGTCAGAGTGAGAGAAGGCCCTTACACAGATTTTTTCTTTTATACCTCAATAATTAGCTAAATGA
This sequence comes from Chrysemys picta bellii, assembly GCF_011386835.1. NCBI lineage: Eukaryota > Metazoa > Chordata > Testudines > Emydidae > Chrysemys > Chrysemys picta. The sequence goes on along the minus strand of NC_088807.1, from coordinate 14,418,381 downwards.
TAAACATATACCTAAATTTAGGCCTTTACAGACAGGCTTGAATATCTATATCCTAACAATAACCCATTATCTCTCCCCTTTAGCCCATTTCATATCCACTTACAATTCTTGTACTAACTTCTATCTTCTCTAATTTGACTAATAATTTCCCATGTGACATGTCAAACACTTTGCTGAAGTCCAAGTATAGAGCTACTTAACTTCTCTTATTAAAAAAAAAAATCAGTTATTTTCTCAAAGGAGATCAGTTTAGTCTGGCCTGATCTACCTTTAATAAATCCATACTGGATTGCATCCACTTTTCCATTTGGTAGGAGTACCAGTGACAATGTAGGATTCCGGCCTGTATTTTCGTCTGAGATAGAATTTTGGTTCTTGCTTACCTGTTTGATTTTTTGCATTCCTACTAATATATGTGAACAAAGGAACCCTTACTAATATGTGCAAACAAAGGACAAAGACATTGTGTATGTTGCTTCTCCCTAGCCAGATGGGTTTGTTAGTATAATGGGAACAGATAAGAGCAGTTAGGGTGTTACTAGAGCATACATTTGAAGACTGCCTCAACTCCTACCTCAAGGCAAGGCCAAGCAACCAGTGGGGAGGGACAAAAGGGGGTTGGGGGGAAGGTATAAAACACTAAAAGGCCAAAGAAATGCCTGTCCCCAGCTGTAGCACAACCTTACTCCTCACCCCTCCCATGGGGTACAAAAGACGTGGGATGAAGACTCCAGACCCACGACCTCCCAAAATGGAACATGACCATAAGTTGTAAGGGGTGGGACTGTGGCTGTGCATTTCAGGTATAATTATGCCTGCTGCAGAGGGGGGACAGGACATTGGGAAACCAGACTCTGCAGCGTCAGAGCTGGGAAGGAGGATGCGGGTAAAGCCTCTGTGGCATCAGAGCTGGAAAGGGATACTGGGAAACAAGGCTCTGCAGTGCCAGAGTTATGGGACACATGCTTGCTGGAAACTAACCCCTATAAGAACATAAGTACATAATCACATTGCCAGCGTTTCGGACTTCTGGTCTTCTGCTTTCTGTCTGCGTGACAAGAACCAGGGGAGAGGGTGAAGGGTGCCCTCTAACACCATTTATCTCCATTAACTTAATTATTCTCTCCTTCACAATTTATTCTAAAGCCTAGCATACTAACTGGGTCAGACTCTGGCCTGGCTGGGAGTGAGCAGAGGGCTGCAGGCTGCAGGGCAGAGTGACTGACAGGATCCCTGACAGGGGAAGGGATGGGGAATGAGGGAGGCTGGAGGAGTTACCTGGGCAAAGGCTGTTACCACAGGGGCCTATTGTGCATCAATGACCAATGGTGTCGCCCTGCTCAGAACTGGTATCTCCCCAGACCCTTCTCCTCTCTCACTCTCAGTTTAGTTCACTTTGGAAGTGAGTTTAGTTACTAGTTGAATTAAGGGTTTAATTCTGAGTAAGAGTGTCCACACAGGAATTTAATGCAGTTTAATTAACCGACTTTAAATTCATACCTTTAGTTAATTCAGATTAATTTTCCAGAGCATCCCTGTATAGATAAAACCTTAAAGGCTCCAGCACCAGGAGGCAAATACAAAGAACCCAACACTGATCATTTCTAAAAGTCTCTTCTTTTTTAAGCAAATCTCATGATTTGGGTGGCCTGACTTGTGATTTTTGAGCACTGGGGGTGGCAAAGCTAAAGAAAATCCATCTCCGAGGGAGGAAAGGAGGTGGGTTATCATCTGCATAAACCTGAAGCAGAAGATTCTGATCACAAAGAAGATAATGCTTTCCGCCCCCCACAATTCATTTTCTTAATTACCTGAAAGTTGAAAGCTGCCCCGAGTTGCTATGGAAATGTGCCAGGGAGCTCAAAGCCCTGCAGAAAAGGGCTTCTCTAGATGGTTAAACACCCTTAAAGAGCTTGAACTAGCAACAGAAAACAAAGGTACAAGAGGGAAAGAACGATTCCCAAATCCACCAGTGTCTGTAGTATGATCCAGTGACATTGTTCAGGTGCTGATTGTACCAGCAGCAGGGCCTCTGTCCCTCATTTAAAAGCTCACAACACAGCCAGAATTTGCAGAGTTCAGCTCTCAGTTGGGCACCTAATACAGTAGCTAGATTTTTCCAAAGCACCCAGGACCGAGCAGCTGTCAATCATTGTTCTCAAATGCGAGTTTTTATCAGCTGCTGGGTGCTGGCACTTACAGAAATCTGGCCATCAGTCTACAATTCCTGCCAAACATCAGCTCAAACCCAGACACCAAAGCGATGTAATTGCTTCATGCATTGACTGCTTTCCAGGGAGCAAAATACTGGCATGATGTTCTCTTGCATCCACATGGCTGCATTCTCTGAAGGAGGCTAAAAACAGTTTCACAAAGCCATAGCTTGTGATAAATACTTTTTGCTTGACATTTATATTTCATCACATCCCTACAATTAAACGTGACATTAAACACATCTGCAAATTCAAAGGGGACCCTGACGCTGTTGTCAGTTCTCATTATTTCACAGCACATCTCATAACATTGACTGTTTTTCTTAAGACCAACTGCTGAAGTGCTGGGATTATGTGAGAATCTTGGGTTTTGTTGAAATGCGTACGTTTCTAGCCCTCCTGGTTGTGAAGAATACCTGGAAAATCTGACCTCCAAAAGGTTAAACACCAGAAGTCAAATAAAAGCAAACAAAATGTATAATTTAAAAAATCGCATGAATTCTTAAGGCAACCTTGGGATTTTAGGGGTTTGCCTCATGATTTTTGTACGCTTTGGGTTGGCAATGGAATCTCTAAATGGAGCTAAGAGGACTTGAGAGCAGAGCTGTAGATATAAAGAGTCGGGGGATAGGAATTCAGAGTTTGGGTATTTTTCCCGACTTTATTCAGAAGAATCTTTTTTTCCAAAAGGCAAAGAGGCTGCATTTGCCCTAAGAATATTCCAGTGTACTACAGTACTTTGGGTCACTGTGCCTTGTCCTGCTGTGGCCCTGGAGAAGGTTCCCAACTTCCTTGATGCATGGGACTTACAGTTGCTTCTGATTTGGGGATATTCTTTGATGCGGCAGTGCACTGACAAGTCCTGCATTTCAGCAAGTGGAGCATTAATGACATCTGTCCTGCTGCAGAGCGATGGTCGCGTATGTCGGTGTCTCTTCTCCCTGGGGTAGTGGAAGCATTAAGATAAACACAGTAATGTTACTTTTCTGCTAAACCAGCCTAAAGCAAAACAATGTCCATCTGACATCACTGCTGTACGTACATCAGGAGCAGTTCTAATGGGAATCTAGGCTGGGAAAAACCAGCGGCCCCACTTCCTACATAAACCCCTCTGAGGCAGGCAACTCAGATTTCCCCCTCCCCAGCCTTGGTCTGGCCCTTTTCTGCCCCCCAGTTAGGACAGCTGGGCTTTGCCCTGCCACCTGCCAGCTGGGCAGAGGAGCCCTTCTCCCTCTCTCCATGCCAGCCCCATCGAGGTAGTGCCAGGTTCTCCCTGTGATGGAGTGTTACTATGACTCATAGACTTTAAGGTCAGAAGAGATAATCATGATCCTCTAGTCTAATCTCCTGCACATTGCAGGTCACAGAACCTCACCCACCCACTCCTATAACAGACTCCTAACCTCTGGCTGAGTTACTGACATCCTCAAATCATGATTTAAAGACTTTACATTACAGAAACTCCACAATTTACCCTAGTTTAAACCTGAAAGTGACCCCATGCCCTATGCTGCAGAGGAAGACAAAAACACCCCATGTTCACTGCCAATCTGACCTGGAGGAAAATTCCTTACCGACCCCACATATGGCACTCAGGTGGACCTTGAGCATGTGGGCAAGACCCACCAGCTACACACCTGGCAACGAATTCTCTGTAGTAAGTCAGAGCCTGACCTATCTAGTGTCTCATCATCAGCCGGTGGAGATATTTGCTGCTAGCAGTTGTAGATCACCTACATGTGCTTATCAAGGAAGGGATAGCTCCATGGTTTGAGCATTGGCCTGCTTAAACCCAAAGTTGTAAGTTCAATCTTTGAGGGGGCAATTTGGTAAGCTGGGGTAAAAAACTGTCTGGGGATTGGCCTTGCTTTGAGCAGGGGATTGGACTAGATGAGGTCCCTTCCAGCCCTGATGTTCTATGATTATCATACAATAAACTTATCAAACCAGTTTGGTTTTTTTGCCCCAACTGCTCCCCTGGGGAGGCTGTTCCAGAACTTCACTCCTCTGATGGTTAGAAACATTCATCTAATTTCTAGTCTAACCTTGTTGATGGCCAGTTTATATCCATTTGTTCTGGGGTCCACATGGGTACTTAACTTAAATAACTCCTCTCCCTCCCCGGTACTTATCTCTCTCATGTATTTATAGAGAGCAATCATATCTCCCCTCAGCCTGTATTTGTTTAGGCTAAACAAGCCAAGCTCTTTGAGTTTCCTCCATTCCTTGGATTATCCTAGTAGCCATTCTCTGCACCTGTTCCAGTTTGAATTAATCTTTCTTAAACACGGGAGACCAGAACTGCACACAATATTCCAGCTGAGGTCTCACCAGTGCCCTGTATAATGGTAATAACACTTCCATGTTATACACGTCCAATGGTAATAACATTGTACAATTTAAGAATGGTAATAACTCTGTACAATGGTAATAACTCATCCTAGGACTGCATTAGACTTTTTCGTGGCTCATCGTATCTGAAACAAGGATTCTTTTGTGCTGCGGGCAGTGTAGTTTTTTCCTGTCCAGTTTCATATTTTAATCACTGCTGTTATTAATGCCGATATTTATAATAATGGTTCTATGCAAGTTTTTAAACTGTTGTTATGATTAGGTGGCTCCCAACAAGCGTGTCTTTGATCGATGGGCAATCACAGTACCTTGCTGAAGTTGGTGGCTGTGACAGCCACCTTCCATTCAGGCTAAATAAGGGAACCATTAAATGCCCCTCTATTTAGTTTCAGCTGAAGCAATGGAAAACCACCGCCCAAGGACTAGACCACAGACAAGTCTGGGTGTGGCAGGACCATGTGGTCCAAGAGGATTCCTCAGGGTCTGATAAGAAAAGCAGGGTCTGGCTATTTGAGAGAAGCAGCAGAAACACCTCAGAACAACCAGAGAAAGCAACAAGAAAAACAGACACAGCCAGAGGAGCACTTGTAGCAGGACCCAGTGAAAAAGGCTGAGAGAGAAAGAAGGCTGTTGGGCAGAGTGCTGGCTGGAAACAGCCTTGGAGCTTGGATCAAAGAAAGTGCCTCCTGTTGTCTGGTTCCTGTTGTGTTCAGGGAAACAGGACTTTGTAGATGTTATGTAAATAAATGGGGTTGCATCAACAAACATACCTGACTCTGTCATCAATTTCTCCTCTCAGTGTAACTATGCACAAAACCCAGAATAATGGCTCACTGCTTGGGTCAAAGGGAAACCTATATATATAATTTTCATAGGGTTAAACCAGCTTCTGAATTCATAGGAGTCATAAATATCCCTGTAAGTAGTAACCTGTCCTACAGTCATTTACTAAAGCTCTAAGGGATAAATCAGTGTTTGTTAGTATAAAAACAGCCAAAGTAATATTAGGGAAATCTCGGAAAAGTGAATGAGACTCCATATCTCTGAGATCACTTGAGTTCTTTGTCTCCAGCTTTCAGGAAAAGATCTTTGTGGTGATTAGACATGGTTATCAAATATCATATCTGCTGGAATGGATTTGCAGGGGTGTGTGTGAAAATCAGGTTGATGATGGGATGCTAACTTTAACCTTAACTTTGAGGAGACCAGCTATACTTCCATGATAGCAGCGCATAGCTCTTCCCTTTGTGACATTGCTTTAAATGCTCAATAAAATGTTACATATTAAAAATAACAATAATACTAGGACAGAACTTCAGCGACCCAAACTCCTGGAGTGGGAGCTTGGAGGAAGGGGTGGAGTGGGGGCAGGGCCTGGGGTGGACAGGGGGTGGAGCATCCCCCAGGATCTGAGTAAGTCGGCACCTATGTATGATACCCAGGGTGTGTGCACCACTGCAGAGCGGCTGCTAGCAGTGTGATACCGTGCATGCCCCACTGACATCTACATCGCATGCAAACCCATTGGGGGAAATCGTGCCCCCACTGAAGTCAAAGGGAAACTGCCAGGATTTCATCCCTTGCCTGTCTTCCTTCCCCTTTGGGAGGCCCGTGGTGGGGGGTTACCAGTGAGTGGTGCTGGGGCTTCACTTATAGGATCCGTCTCACTAGAGCCAATTCCCGCATGGGTAACATTTCAAAGGAGTTTTTCAAACTTGCCTGGGGGATTTGACCATCCAGTTGTCAGGAGTTTTAATGGGAACTTTGAAACCTTGAAAATCTCTGCCTTGGTTGGCTGTTTGACTTCAGAGGCTGGTGAGGAAAAGCCCCTCAGTAGCTGGATAGATTTTCAGGCCATGGGGGATTCTCCCCTATTGCTGTGGTGTGGAGTTTGGAAAGGATGTTTTCCTCTCACCTGGATGTGTGTCTGTGTGATCATGGGGGGCAAGGCCTGACTGGCCAGGCTAACAGCACTTATGGGAGGCATCTACCTGCTTCTGGGTGGAGATCTGGGGCAGCAGCAGTGAGACCAGGGAAACAGACACAACCGGAAGCCTGGGAATCCTGAGTAAATCCATGTTCCAAGCCCACAGGTCACTGCCAAGCTGGAACAGGCAAACCAATCGCTCTTTTCTATCACTTAATGTTGTTGTTAATAAAAGCTGCGACTCACCCTGGCGCTTCCCACCCAATTCATGGAGGCATCTGGGGAGAGAATGACAGTTACACATTGTCACTTGGGTGTAAATACCGTTAAGGGAAGGCACCTTGCTGGGCACGAATCATAACCCCACGGCTCCTACGGCTCCCCCAGGCAGGGCAGGGCTCCCTGTGGGCAGCACTGAGCACAATGAAGCCTGATCCTGACCAGGGTTGCTAGGGGATACCGAAGCAGAAGGATTTAATATGGCTGTTGAAGATGTTCAGTGGAAACTGTCTGGCTGGGTTTCGACAGAGCTATTTTATCACACACTGATGCGGCTTTTGGCAGAAAATTTCAAGATTTTGTTCAAAAAAGGAGTGCCCCCAAACTGAAATATTTGGTCAAACCAGAAATCTTCTGATTTGAAATACCACTGTGGTGCTGCATGGGACAAGTAGTTCAGTTGCCTTGTGTTGATGGTCTCCTTTACAGGATGAGCTGCCTGACTGGGCTTCATCTCCCATGGTGCACTGCAACCAGGGAGTCCCATGATGTACTACTTCCTGTCAGCAAGAGGGGAGAATGTGGAGCATCATGGAGGAGCCAGAGAGCCTGGCTCAAAGAGACCAGGAGCACGAGGCACCTGAACTACAGCTCCCGTGAGGCACTCTTGCACCAACTTGAATCGAAATATTTTATTTTTCAGCTCAAGTATTTTGATTTTTGATATTTCACTGAAAAGTTGAAATTTTCCACAGAAAATTTTGAGAAAAATAAAACAAATTAATTTTTATCTAAATATCCCATAGGAAAAAAGTCTGTTTTCCAACCAGGTCGAGACTTTGCAAACATACTGTGTAGGTGTCGGTTTGCTGATGCAGATGCTTTGGGGAGAGTTGGGGCAAACAGCCAGATTTGGACTCTGCTAACATCAGTTCCTGGGGCTCTTGCTGCCTGGGAACCGGGCACTGGTGCTGGGCTGAGATTCCTGAAAGAGGGGTTTGCCCACATGCTGTTTATGACACCTCTGCTCCAGGACTCAACACAGAGCATAAATAACTAATTACATGGAAAGAACATGTCAGCCCAGGTGTGATGATGTGTCTGGAGCCTTCTGCCAGAGCAACAACAAATACAGTGAGTGGAGAGGGAGGATATAATTCACTGACTGACGGTTTAGCAGAAGGGGTCCATGAACTCCAGATGAAACTCTTGCCCATCAGTACGGTTTGGGATTCTCCCTTTGAAAGAGCCATTTTTCTGCCCTGCAAAGATGTTACCCAGCATTGCAATGCTGGTTAAAGTCTGGGAGCGATAGTGCCACATTGGCGAGCATGTCACCTGTTGGGTGTTTCCTCTACATCCATCATTACGGCGATTCCACTCAAACTAGGGGTTGCCCAGCCCAGGACTCACCCTTCCCCAAATAGAATCCACCGGATAAAGAAACGCTTCAGAATCAGTTACCTTGGGAGAGGGGACCCCTGATACCACCACTGCTGGCAATAAATATGTAAGAGACCAGAGCCAGACCATGGCCCCACTCCAGGCCCATAAAGAGGACGGGGATCAATTGTTCTCCATGTCCACTGAAGGTAGGACAGGAAGTAATGGGCTTAATCTGAAGCAAGGGACATTTAGGTTAGATGTTGGGAAAAACTTTCTAGAGATAATGGCAATTAATCACTGAAACAGCTTCCAAGGGAGGTTTTGGAATCCCCGTCTTCAGAGGTTAAGAACAGGTTGGACAAACCCCCTGCCAAGGATGGTCTAGGTTTATTTGGTCCTGTCTCAGTGCAGGGGGCTGGACTTGATGACATCTTGAGGTCCCTTCCAGCCTGACATTTCTATGATGTCTCTGTTCCCAGCCTATCTGGACTGGGATATCTGAGCTGAGATGGGTGAAAAATAGGAATGGGGGAGGGGTTCCCTGTGACAAATTTTGAACAGAGATGCTTTGTTAGAAATTTTTAATTTCAGATTTTGAAAATGGATGATTTTTAGCTTTAAGATTTTCAGGTGTTTGTTATTTAATTATCTGTTCACCACCCCTTTGCCATCATGCTGAGTTGCTGGGCAGGGCCGAGCTGGGATATGGGCACATGCATATACACACTGGCCTTACCAGTGATGCTGAGGTGCTGGGCAGGGCTGAGTTGGGATCTGATCACCCAGTTGTCGCTGTCCTTGATCTCGTACCCACAGAAGTAATTCCCAGCGCTGTCTCTGGACACCACATTGTCATAGCCATAGGTGACCTTCTCCTCCAAACTAGTCTGGGATGAAACCTCCTTTCCGTCCGTATAGAAAACGACCCTGGTGGCCAGGGCCAGGGAGAACCGGAGCACTGGAGCTGCACAGAGACCCCTGGCTGGGCAGACGTCTGGCTCAGGTAGAGGGTGGGGGCAAGAAGAGCGCCTGGGAAGGAGAATGGAGCCATTGGTGGCACTCGGCATTGTTAGTGGTACAGGAAGTCAGTGGTGGGTGAGTCTGTGCCACGTCTGGGATGGAAGTTCTGATTCCAGCCCAGCTGTGTTGATGAGGGGACGAGCTCTCTCGTATACTCAGGAGGTTTATTACCTGGGATTTTTTGAGTTGTGGAAGAGCCTAAGAGCTCGGCTGGGCTGGGCTCCCATTGTCTGGCACTGTGCCCTCTCCTAGAACCAGGGGCCTTGGCGTGGGCACCCCGCTGACCCAGCTGGGGCAGTACTGTCTGGAGAGAGGCAGCCCCTCAGATAGTGCGGCCACTGGCCATTGGGGAATGTTGAGAGCACGGTCCACACCTCGGCCTACCCCGATAGCCCATGCAATGAAAGCCAGTTGTTGCCTCATGGATCTCGTCAGCCAACAGCCAAGGAGCTGTGTCCAGTCCCTATCCCCTCTGACATCTTCTCTAACATCCTCCCTGTCCTTGTGCCCCTCCCGCCCCTCAGCCCCCAGATGGCACAAGAGGCACCAAGAGCAATTCCAGTCCCAGGCTAAGGGAAGGTCCTGGAGCAGCAGCAGCGACCGGATCCCCTTTTCCCAGGAATCATGGCGATGGGACCCAGCTCTGAACTTGCAGGCCAGATCAATATCTGCTCACCACCTTCCTCACCCCCCTGCTACTGCCTTGGCCGGCAGCATCCCCTGCCTAGGCAGCCAGAAAAGACACACAGCCATGACTGAAAAGCCACCTCTGGGCTTGGCCAGCCCCTGCAAGGCTGGACGCAGGATCACTGGGCGCGGCTTCCTGGCCTGGGTCATATGGGAGCTCAGCCTGGGTGAGCTAATTTTCTCTTTTGACTGTACCCTTTCGAAAGCCCCATCTTTGCTCTTCCATTGACCCCCACTCACCTTCCCGGGATGCTGAGCAGGGCTGAGCTGATATGGTGATACACACACACACACACTCGTTACCAATGATGCTGAGATGCTTGGCAGGGCTGAGCTGGGATTTGGTCATCCAGCTGTCGCTGTCCTTGATCTCGTACCCACAGGAGTAATTCCCGGAGCTGCACCCGGACACCACATGGTCATAGTTGTAGGTGAGTTTCCCCACTAAGCCCGTCTGGGATGAAACTTCCTCCCCATCCTTACAAAAGACGATGTGAGTGGCCAAGGTCCAGGAGAACACGGAGCATGCACAGAGTCCCCTGGCCAGGCAAACGTCCGGCTCAGGTAGAGGATGGGAGCAGGAAGAGCACCTGGGAAGGGGAATGGGTCAGAGCGGTCACAGGTTGTCGGTGGTGCCTGGCGCTGTGGGTGGGGCAGGAGGTAAATGGCTTGTGGGTTTGGGCCACATCTTGGATAGTGGCTCTGATTCCAGCCCAGCTGGGCAGACAGGGGGATGAGCAGCGACCGGATCCCCTTTTCCCAGGAATCATGGCGATGGGACCCAGCTCTGAACTTGCAGGCCAGATCAATATCTGCTCACCACCTTCCTCACCCCCCTGCTACTGCCTTGGCCGGCAGCATCCCCTGCCCAGGCAGCCAGAAAAGACACACAGCCATGACTGAAAAGCCACCTCTGGGCTTGGCCAGCCCCTGCAAGGCTGGACGCAGGATCACTGGGCGCGGCTTCCTGGCCTGGGTCATATGGGAGCTCAGCCTGGGTGAGCTAATTTTCTCTTTTGACTGTACCCTTTCGAAAGCCCCATCTTTGCTCTTCCATTGACCCCCACTCACCTTCCCGGGATGCTGAGCAGGGCTGAGCTGATATGGTGATACACACACACACACACACACACTCGTTACCAATGATGCTGAGATGCTTGGCAGGGCTGAGCTGGGATTTGGTCATCCAGCTGTCGCTGTCCTTGATCTCGTACCCACAGGAGTAATTCCCGGAGCTGCACCCGGACACCACATGGTCATAGTTGTAGGTGAGTTTCCCCACTAAGCCCGTCTGGGATGAAACTTCCTCCCCATCCTTACAAAAGACGATGTGAGTGGCCAAGGTCCAGGAGAACACGGAGCATGCACAGAGTCCCCTGGCCAGGCAAACGTCCGGCTCAGGTAGAGGATGGGAGCAGGAAGAGCACCTGGGAAGGGGAATGGGTCAGAGCGGTCACAGGTTGTCGGTGGTGCCTGGCGCTGTGGGTGGGGCAGGAGGTAAATGGCTTGTGGGTTTGGGCCACATCTTGGATAGTGGCTCTGATTCCAGCCCAGCTGGGCAGACAGGGGGATGAGCTCTTTCTGATGCCTGGAAGTTTCATTCCCCGGGATCATTTGGGTTGTGTAAGAGCCTAAGGGCTCAGCTGCGCTGGGCTCCCATTGTCTGGTGCTGCACACTGTCCTAGTACAAGGGGCTCAAGCACTGGCACCCCGCTGACCCATCTGGGGCAGTATGGCTGGGAGAGAGGTGACCCCCTCAGTTAGGCCGCCCCTGGGCATGGCCAACACCTTGGCCCACCCCCATAACCTATGCAGTGAATGACCGTCACTGCCCCATGGAGCTCACCCGCTGACAGCCAAGGAGCTGTGTCCAGTCCCTAACCCCTCTGACGCCTGCTCTAACATCCTCCCTGTCCTTGTGCCCCCCCCACCCCCCAGCTGGCACATGGGGCACCAGGGGCAATTCCAGGTCCAGGCTAAGGGAATGTCTTGGAGCAGCAGCAAGGAGCCCCCCTTTCCTGGGAATGACCAGGCAATGGGACCCACTCTGAACTCGCAGAGGAATTGCTGATGCTGCTGGGCAGGTCAATATTTGCCCACCACCTTCCCCACCCCCGTGGTGCCCCCTGCTGCTTCCTTGGCCGGCACCATCCCCTGCCCCTACTGCCCAGGCACCTAGCAAAGAAACACAGCCACGACCAAAAAAATCACATCCCAGCTCAGCCAGCCCCTGCTGAACTGGACACTGGGTTGCTGGGTGCAACTCCCTGGCCCGGGTCATATGGGAGCTCAGCCTGGGTGAGCTAATGGTCCCTTCTGGCCGTGCCCTCTTGAACGCCACCTGCCTGCCCAGGGCTGACTGTTAATGGTGCTGCTGATATTTAAGGACAAGGCGAAGGCTGCATCCATGTGTGTGTGTGGGTGGGTGGGGGAGAGCTCCAGAGACAGCCCTGCGGCCACGAGGGGCTGGAGCTGGTACTATGGGAAGGTAAATCCCTTGGGGTCAGAACCATGGTGTTCTCTGCTTCCCAGGACCAGTGCCCAGGGGTGAGATGGGCTGTGGATGTGACTCTCTTCTTACCCACCTGTCACACTGGCCCCAGGTCACAGGAGAGATGCATAGGGGCAGGGAGGGCTCGGCCGGGAGACCTGCACGCCGCACTCAGATCTCACACAGCCCCGTCCACCTTTTTGTGCCATTGCTGCTGGCAGCACACTGAGCAGGGATCAGCCCAAGGGGTGGTGGCTGGAGGCCTGGAGAGGGAGGATTAAAGGCCCTCCATAGATTGGGGACAGTCAGACAGACGGATTCACCAGGAGCTGAGCAGATCTCCTGGCTGCTGGGACTCAGCGCTGGGAACAGAAAGTTGACGTGTGTTCAATGCTGGGCTAGAATCTCCTCTGCTGTGAGACGCCCTGAATAGCTGATGGGGTCTCGGCTCCCCCCACGGCCCTGCTCCTGAAGTGACAGCGCCCCCTGCAGGGACTGGTTGGCTTCGGGTCTGTAACATGTCCCAGCATCCTCCCCAGCCCCATGCACTGAATGGGATTCACATGCAGGCACCTGGGAGTCTGAATGGGCAGGTGATGCTGCCAGCCAAGGTAGGGTTACCATATTTGAACTTTCAAAAAAGAGGATACTCTGGGGGGGGGGGTAGCCCCGCATCCTACCCACTCCATCCCACTTCCCGCCCCCTGACTGCCCCCCACAGAACCCCCAACCAATCCAATCCCCCCTGCTCCTTGTCCCCTGATCGCCCCCTCCCGGGACTCCTGCCCCTAACCACTCCCGGGGACCCCTCCCTATCTAAGCCTCCCTTGTCCTTGTCCCTGACTGCCCCCTCCTGAGACCCCCCCACCCTAACTGCCCCCCTAGGACTCCACTCCCTATCTGTCCCCTGACTGTTCTGACTCCTATCCACACCCCCGCCCCCGCCAGATCCCCGGGACTCCCACGCCTATCCAACCTCTGCCTATCCCCTGACTGCCCCCCCGAACCTCCAACCCATCTAACCCTCCCTGTCCCCTGACTGCCCCAATCCCCCTCCACACCCCTGCCCCCTGACAGCGCCCCCACAGAACCCCCAACCCATCCAACCCCCCCCTGCTCCCTGTCCCCTGACTGCTCCGATCCCTCTCCACCCCCCCGCCCCCTGACAGCCCCCCCATAACTCCCAACTCATCAAAACTTCTCCCTGCTCCCTGACTGCCCCCTGGGACTCCCCTTACCACCATGCTGCTCGAGCCACTGGCTCCACGTGGAGCAGGCTGCCGCGCTGCTGAGCGAACAGCCCCTCCCCCACAGAGTGCTGAGGCGGGGGAGGGGGGAGCAGGGGAGGGGCTCTAGCTGCTGGAGGCCAATGGGAGCGGCTCAATCGGGCCCAGCCACCCTATCAGCCACGCCGCACTCTGCATGGAGGGGGGGGGAAATCTCGGACCTTTCTATCTTATTACCAATTCCTCCCTGACAGCTTTTTAAAGACGAAAAAGCAAGACATGTCCGGGGAAATACGGATGGATGGTAACCCTAAGCTAAGTCAATAGCAGTCGGGTGGGGAAGGTGGTGGGCAGATATTGACCCCTCTCTTTTCAGCACAGAGGAGCATGGGGCCCGGTTCAAGCTGCAGCCATCCCACCATGGGCATCCCCACCTGCTCCATGAGGCTGTGCCAGGCACTGTACAGATCCCTGACTCACAGGTCCCCTCTGGGCCAGTGACTCCCATGGGGGTGGCCTGGAGGGTTCCCATGCCCCCAGGGGATCAGTACTGAGCGTCTCTGTACAGGGCTCTGCTAACAGCCGGGAAGCGCCTACGTTCATCCCCATCCCTGATAACTGAGCTCAGCCCCTCATTTCACCAGCAAAGCCTGCAGCAGGGAACACGCTACCAACAGACAGAGGGTCGGGGCCAGACCTGATAGGGACGTTTGAGACACAGGCCCAAAGCAGAACCCTCGATCCCAACCCCTCCTGAAAACACAGATCTAGGGTTGGATCCAAGCTGTGTGACTTGGGCCTGGTCCTATAATGAGTCAGACCCAAGCCCCAGACCCAGAACCCCCAAATTCTGGGACAATCCAGAACTGTGTGGAGCTTGTCAGACAGCTGGGCTGGTCATGGTGTCCAAGCTCCTTCCAGGGGAAAACCTCAGGTGTCGACGGGCTCCTCAGTGCAGCAGAGACAGGCAGAACCAGACCCAAGGGCTGGACGCAGAGTCTGGGCAAACTCCAGTGAGAAAGGAGGCAGCAGTTTCTCCCTGTGTGAGGGATTAACCCCCAGCTCCAGCTCCCCAGGGAAATGGGGGAGTCACAGCCAGGCTGGAGGCCTTTCTGGGAGATGCTTTAGTCAAACAAAAGTTGCTGGGCTAAGTGCAGGGGAGCTGGGGGAAGTTCTCTGCTCTGGGCTATCAGGGCGTCAGATTGGATGGGCTAATGGACCCTCCTGGCCTTAAACTCTGTGAAGTTTAACCCCAGCCTGGGCTGACTGCTAGCCCTGGCCCATCCCCAGCACCGAGCGCTGGCCCTGTGCTGGTTTGGGACAGTCCCACTCCCTCAAATATTGCAACAGCACAATCCTCTCTGCCACTAAAGGGGATTTGCCGACTCCCTGGGCCAGGGGCTGCTCTTGGTTCTGTTTCCTCCCAACCTGCTGCTAATTAGCACAGGGGTCCCAGATACTCACCGGGCAGCAAGAAGCACAGAGACAGGATCATCGGGGTGGTGGGGGAACCGATATAGACGGAAACGGCCCAGCAATGACTGCTCCTGATAAGGTCGGGTGGGGATAATCTGCAGTCACTCCCTGCTCCGACTTGCCCCCTCAGCCCTTGCCCCCTTCTCCCCCAGGGCTCAGGGTGGAGGGACCCTCTCCCTTTTCGGCATCTCTGCCAGCCCCTCAGGGCTAAATTGTGAACCCAGACACTGTTGCTGCTCTGAGTCCCCGTCAGGGCCGTATGGCTGAGGCAGCAGGGACACTGCGGCCCCTCTCTGCTCTGCCCCATCCTGTTCTCATGTCATCACTCCCCGTTTCCTGTCCACCCCGGCCACAGCATCTTTATTTAATGCCGAAAGCCTGAGAATCAAACACATGTCAAATACACCTGTAAAAACCTTCCACTGATTTAGTAATAGAGGGGAGCACAGGCCTGGCCTGGCTGGAGGGTGTAACATTAACCACACCTCCCTCATCCATAGAGCTCAAAGTGCTTTACACAGGAGGGAAACAAGTGGAGAAACTGAGGCACAGGAAGGTGGGGACATGAATGGCCTGAGGACACCCAGGAGGGCAGAGCAAGGAACAGAAGCCAGGACTCCTGATTTCCAGGCCAGTGCTCTGTCCACTAGGCAACGCTGCCTCTCTTTACCCCAGGCACCAGTGTGACAAAGATATTTAGGCACCTAGTGCTGCAGCCAGGCATATAGTGGGATTCACTAGAGCTCCTAGGCAGGCCGGGCGTATGACTCCTATTGGCAGCCAATGAGACTTAGGCACCTCACTCCCTTGGGCACTCTGTCAGTCACACAAGGCGCCCGTCTGCATCGCTGGGCTCCTGAATCTGGCCCCAGGTGCTGAAGGACCCGGAGCAGCTGAGAAAGGGAAGCTCCTTCTCCGTGCAGAGCAGGGCCAGGCAACCCCCAAACCACCTGCCCTCATGTGTGAGCCGTGCCCTGCACGGGCACTGGGAGGTCACTGCCGGGACTGCAGCTGTGGTCCTGTGTCACCTGAGGATCTCTCAGCCATCACCTCGGGGCCACATGCTGCTGACTCCGAGGAGGTGGCGCCTTCCAGTCCCCAGGCATTAGTGGAGCTGGGCTCCATCTCCCTCGCGGGGGCCCTTGGGGCAGCCAGTCCCCACCTGTACAGCCCCCCTTGGTGACAGTGGTGAAGCACTGGAATGGGTTACCTAGGGAGGTGGTGAAATCTCCTTTATTAGAGGATTTTAAGGTCAGGCTTGACAAAGCCCTGGCTGGGATGATTTAGTTGGGAATTGGTCCTGCTTTGAGCAGGGGGTTGGACTAGATGACCTCTTGAGGTCCCTTCCAACCCTGATATTCTATGATTCTATGATTCTATTAAAGGGTCTGAGCTCTAGGGCTGACAATGCTACGCCAGAGCTCAGCTCACAGCCCAGGACTCCAGTGACTTGGGGCTATTGACCCAAAGCTCCCACCTCCCACAAACCCTCCTCCATCATGTCCCTCTTGCCTCTAATGCTGGGAACAGGCTGAGCCTTGGGGAGCCTGGGCTCAGACCAAAAGCCCCTGGACGTCTCCTGTTGTGATGGCACCTAGAAAGTATAAAACCATGAGGTGTTTTGTGGACTTTAGGAAAGTAAACCCATTCCCCAGCCTGACCTATGCCCCACACCCCGAATACAAGTTACCTACGGCTTGTAACTGCTGTTCTTCAAGATGTGTTGCATGTGTCCATTCCACTCCAGGTGTGTAAGCGCCGCCAGCACAGTTGCCAGAAAATTTTCCCTCTGTGGCACCCGGTGGGGCAGCTCGAACGCCCTCTGCTGCTGCATGCTCATAGTGCTGGTATAAAGCGCTCACTTTGAGTCCTACTGAACGAGTGTAATTTATTTGAGTCCATTGATTTTGGGGTTGCACAGGGAAGACCCTTTCTTTCTCTCTCATGGGCAACGGATACCACCAGGTATCCTGGGGGGGGTGTTGTAAAGCAACTCATAACCCTGGGCAGGAACAAAGTATTTGAAGTCGGAGGAAGGGACACGGGGAGCTCCCTCAAAGTCTTAACTGGGTCCATAATGGCATCATTGAGAGGCAGGGTTACTTTTGTAGGGCCTGAAGTGGCTCAAATATCAACTAGGCTGTGGGAGGACTCCTTCACTACCTCCTTCTGTATGCCCAGATTTAAGGCCACCCTCTTCTTATGACCTTCTCATAAACAAACTAGGGAAATACAACCTAGATGGAGCTACTATAAGGTGGGTGCAAAACTGGTTGGAAAACCATCCCCAGAGAGTAATTATCTGTTGTTCACAGTCAACCTGGAAGGGCATATTGAGTGGGGTCCTGCAGGGATTGGATCTGGGTCTGGTGCTGTTCAATATCTTCATCAATGATTTAGATAATGGCATAGAGAGTACATATATAAAGTTTGCGGACAATACCAAGCTGGGAGGGGTTGCAAGTGCTTTGGAGGATAGGATTAAAATTCAAAATGATCTGGACAAACTGGAGAAATGGTCTGAAGTAAATAGGATGAAATTCAATAAGGACAAATACAAAGTACTCCACTTAGGAAGGAACAATCAGTTGCACACACACACTGGGAAATAACTGCCTAGGATGGAGTACTGCAGAAAGGGATCTGGGGGTCATAGTGGATCACAAGCTAAATATGAGTCAACAGTATAACACCTGCAAAAAAAAGCAAACATGATTCTGGGATGTATTAGCAGGAGTATTGTAAGCAAGGCACAAGAAGTAATTCTTCTGTTCTACTCTGCGCTGATTAGGCCTCAGCTGGAGTATTGTGTCCAGTTCTGAGTGCCACATTTCAGGAAAGATGTGGTCAAATTGGAGAAAGTCCACAGAAGAGCAACAAAAATGATTAAAGGTGTAGAAAAGATGACCTAAGAGGGAAGATTGAAAAAATTGGGTTTGTTTAGTGTGGAGAAGAGAAGACTGAGAGGGGACATGATAACAGTTTTCAAGTACACAAAATGTTGTTACAAGGAGGAGGGAAAAATTGTTCTTCTTAACCTCTGAGGATAGGACAAGAAGCAATGGGCTTAAATTGCAGCAAGGGCAGTTTAGGTTGGACATTAGGAAAAACTTCCCGTCAGGGCGGTTAAGCACTGGAATTAATTACCATCACTGGAGATTTTTAAGAGCAAGTTAAAGAAACACCTGTCAGGGATGGTCTAATACTTAGTCCAGCCATGACTGCAGGGCACTGGACTAGATGACCTCTCAAGGTCCCTTCCAGTCCTACAATTCTATGATTCTTTAACAACTCCTGGTGCATGTTTTAGTCATCCAGGGGAAGCGATATCCTCCCTCTCCCAAGGCTGCCTCATTGGGGAAGAGGAAGAGGAGGCCAGCACTGGCTATGGATGCTCTTCCTTCCTTTCTGCACTAGCAAAATCCCCTTTAGCCAGCTCCAGTAGTTCAGTACCAGGCTCAGTACCAGAGTCCAGACCAGGCGCTGCCTGATGGGATGGTGCCACCCTTCTTTCCGAGGTGACCAAATAGGAGTGCCTGGAAACTGGGGGAAACCCCAAGGGTTCCAAAAGGGCCACTGGACTGTGAAGGTCCCCAGTGACCTCCTGGTCACTCGATGTTACTCCTGTGCCCGGGTCCATGGAAGGGTGGAAATGCCTGGAGCAGCAGTGAAAGCGGCTCCTCAGATAGGAGGAATAGAACCCAATCTCTGACTTGGAAGAGGATGTGTGTGTCCAGCAATCACTGGGTGCCATTCCCGCCAATGCTGGAGATGGGTGCAGTGGTGGAGAGGTTTGCACCATGGCAAACATAGCTGGTTCCCCTTTTGACAGTACCGAAGGGCACGGTACTGAACGCTGAAGTGACCAGCAGATTCACTCCTGTCCACCAGCACCAATAGTGCCGACTCCTGAACTACCGGCAATACCGGTACTGACAGCAAGAGAAGGTCCCTGGCAGTAGCAAATGCCTTCAGTGTGGTCGGTACTGAGATAGTAGAGGTACTGCACGGGGCTGCAGATATAGAAGGCTCTTCTGGTGCCAGAGTTGATGGTGGTTGTCTAGATGCCGGAGTGAAAGGTGCTAACTGCTGCAGTACCGAGGTGGAGGAGTGCTTTGGTTCAGAACGCACTCTACTCTGAACCCCATGCCTGGCTGTCTTCAGTGCCGGGGATCACCCCATTTTGGCTGGCTGTTTCTTATGCCTGTTTCTAGGCACTGGGGATGGTGATTGGTGCCGGGACTCCAGTATGTAGCAGCACTCCTTATGGACGCCGAGGCACTTGGTGCTGAGTCTGACCAGCCTGGCTCAGATGCAGGTCTCAGTGCCACCTCCATGAGCTGGAACTTGAGCCGGGCCTCCCAATTATTTGTGTGAGGCTTAAAGTCCTTGCAGATCTGTCAATGGTCCCCAATATGAGCTTCTCCCAGGCACCTCAAGCAGCTGGAATGTAGGTTGCTCAGGGGCACAACTTTGTTGCAGGAGGTGCAGGGCTTAAAGCTAAATCATGATAACCAATTTACTAAACGTCCCTAAAATTAACTCACACTCACTAAAACCAACTATGACTCACTATGTACAATAACAAGAAAGTCCACTGAGAAACTGGCAGATGCCAGGAGAGCGGTTCCAGCAACCGTCTCAGGCGGTAAGAAGGAGCTGAGAGGTGTGGGGTCGGCTGGGCGCTTTATACCTGTGCTAGCAGCGCGTAGCAGCAGAGGGTGCTCGAGCTGCCCTGACAGGTGCCACTGAGGGAAAATTTTCCGATGACCATGCATGGGTACCCTAGAATGGAATGCGTATGGGCATCACTCGAAGAAGAATTCCCCTTTCCCGGCAGCTCTAGCTGGGCTAGTGCACAAATATTTTGTCAGTTATAGGGCTGTCTGCTCCTCTGTTCCCTCACTGGGTGACTCTTCAGGCCTTCCCCTCTCAGACCAGCCCTGGGCAACAGCCCCCCGTGGACTGGCTGTGCTGACCCCCAGAAGGTCTGGACTTGGTACCTGCAGTTCCACCCACTGCAGCGGTGACCAGCCATAACGGCAATGACTCAAACAGATTCTTACAAAGTCTTGTTTGATCTCAACAGCAGAAGCCAGGCACAGCCAGAGAACAGGGTTTAACACAGTAACAGGCTCCTTGCACGTCTATCTCATCCTTAGACCTAGGCAGCCTGTTCTACCCCAGGCCCTCATCTCTGGGGCTGGGGCCGTCTGGTCCCCACAGTCTCTGCCTCCCTCTCCCCGTCCTTCCGGGTGTCTGTCAGTGCAGTGCAAGGTCTCTGTTCCCTCCTGGGTCCTGAGCCTAGTTCACCGCGGGTGGCTCAGCAGGGGGCCAAATGGGATATCACAGCGGGTGGCTCTGCAGTGTCTCTTATCCCTCGCAGTGTTTGCCAGGAGGTGGGGGCAGGGGAGCAGCCAACCCCGGCTCAAATTAACCCCTTGTGTTCATGCAGTGACCCCTGCACAACAGACAAACAGAGCAGACAATGTTCAGAGGTTATTACAGGGCAGCTCCAAACTCGTCACACCCAGTGATTCTCATTTGTTCCCCTAACTCCTGGCACCAGGGTGGAAATGGTTGGTTTAGGCGCTGGCTACACCAGGAGAACCATGTTCTCACACCATAACACCTCCCTGGGGTTCACCTACACCAGTTACAGGCAGTTAAAATGCCCATGGCACAGGTGGCCTTGTCTTCACTTGGATCTGATGCTGAGAGCACTGCCTGGGTCCAGCCAGCTCATCGCACACACACCTTTTACCTAGCGTGGACCCAGCATTTGTGGGTGGTGCTGCCCAGGGCTCCCCGCCCCCCATTTTCTGCTGGGTCCCATCACAACCTGCACTAAACTGACAGCCAAGCCCTAGGGTTTAAATGCAGCACACGCAGCAGTAAAGCCAGACACGGCGCACAGGGGCATTGGGGTCACACTTTTCAGCTCTACACCACAGCCGTAGGCTAGAAACTTTCTTTTTATTTGCTTTAAACCAAAACTGAGATTTTCCCACAATCCCAGGACTCCAGGAGCTGGGGCTTTAAAGGAAGCAGCAAATACCATGTGTCATGGATCCACAGGTCTGGTGCTCTGGAACAGCACCTGGGAGGTCCCGTGCTTCATGTTGTGAGCTCCCTTCAGCGAGTCCGTCTGAACTGGACACCTGGGGAAGACTTGCACACCCAAAGGGAGCAGTGCACCCCCGATTCCCTGACTCTGGAGTGACTCTCAGCCAGCACTGTAACAGCAGGGGGTTTATTAGGTGTTTAGAACACAGTGTAGGAAGTTGTTAGTTAACACAGAGAATCGAAAGTTCCAACATAATCCATCTGGGTCAGTCCAGAGCCCTCAGACCCCTCTTTAGTCCTAGTCCAGGAGCTTCTCTCTGCCTCCAACGGCCCACACATGTTGGGTAGATGCTTTTGGATTTATTGTATCCCACATGAGCTATTTTCTTTCACTTCCTTATCTCCAGGGCCGAGTGCTGTCCAGGCGCTGGGGCTGTTTCTTGGGTTGCATGTGGCTCTGTGTGATTTTTCTTGCCCCTCTCTGTCCCTGAGGGCAGGGGGTTGTGCAGGGGCTGTGGGATCTCCCTGAATAACAGACCCACTAACTCCTAATTTCTGTGGAAATCTCAGTCGCTGGGGGAGCAGATGCTGAGGGGTTTCCCCAGGTCCCTCCCCACAGCGTGACCAGGGCTGAGGAACAGAATCAATCGCTCAGAACCTTCCACAGGAATCTCCAGGGAAAGGGCCATTGAACTGACACTATAAAATGAGAGACTCCCCCCTTCTAGATCCAGATACACCCCAACCACTGTCGGCCTCACACTCCAGGTCTGGATCACAGTGTCGGCCTCCCTGGGATGATACCGCCCCCCAGATCTCCCCAGAGCCCAGCACCCCTCCTCAGGGGGTCTCTCCAGCCGCTTCTGACTCACTCTGTCCCTCACAGTCTCACTCAGCACCCCCAGCTCCCAGTCCGGGCTGTCCCCCACCTCCACCTCCCAGTACCCCCTGCAAACCCCATTTTTAAAGTTATGTCTTCACTAGCAATGTTAAAGTGCTGCCGTGGCAGAGCTTTAACATGGCTGTGTAGTCACAGAACCAGCGCTGGGAGAGAGCTCTCCAAGCGTAAAAAACCTACCTACATGAGGGGCACATCTCCCAGCGCTAGTGCACTGTCTACCCAGCCACTTTACGGTGCTGAAACTTGCAGTGCACACCCCTGAGCGAGAACGTTGCAGCGCTGTAAAGTGGAAGTGTAGACAAGGCCTAAAGCATAATGATTCCTGGACACAAACCCCTCATTCCCCAGGGCTATCAGGGATCCAGATAGGCCAGCCGGCCATGGAGATTGGGGGTCATGTTGGACTCTTCTGCCATCCCCAGAGACGGTGATTTCAAGGTGTTTCCAAACTGTCTCCAGGATGATGCAGACTGGGGAGAGAAACCAGAATAACCCCATTAGCCACGGGTCCATCAGGGGCCCCATGATTGCACAGGAGAGAGATTCCAGCCAGCACAGACGGAGCGAAGAACAGAGTATTAAGAGCGGAGGTGACTAGTGGGACTGGCACCACTAGCCTGGATCTGGCCGGGAGCTCCAGGGCTGTGGCTGGGCCTAGCCCCTGAGCTGGTGGGGAGGTGGGGGGAGCTGGAGTGGGTTTCCTCTCATTCCCCCATGCACAGGCTCTGTCTCCGAGAAGTGCTAGGGCTCCCGCAGGGCCAAGGAAGGTGCCCAGGGAGTGAAGACTCTGCAGGCTGTGGAGGGAGGGCTGAGTGGGGCTATTGGGGGAGCTGACAGGGTAGGGATGGATCATCGCTGAAGGACCAATGGGAGATGGGGTGAGGGTGTCAGGACTAACCAAGGAGGGGGGGGTTGTGAGGGGGCTGGCTGGGGCTGAGACTTACAGCTCAGGGCAGCGTGTTCAGGACCATTCGCGGCATCCAGACCCAAGGCTTTGCAGCCAGCGCACGCCCTGCCCTGTCTGCCCCATGGGGACCCCACACTTCTGACAGCTCAGCAACGTAATGCTGATACCACTAGCCCCAGTGCAGTGTCTGCTCAGCCCCTCCCAGCCTCACTCACCCACGTAGCTCCGAGCCCTCCTGAACTCTGAAAGGGAAGAGAAACAAACATGGTCAGGGGCACGGCAAACATGGGGAAGTCGCTCCCACAGGAGGTGCTGTTCTGGGAGAGGGGTCATTGGCAAATAGAAAGAGATCGAGTGATGTGAAATGCGACATGAAAACATGTCCTCTTACCTAGCTCTCTGACTGCCCTGCCTGAAATGGAAAGAGACGGAGTTATTCCCTGTCATTTAAGCAGAGGACTCAGTTCTGGGGGCTGTTCTGTGACTATGTGATAGCTTTACACATAGTTCATGGGCCCTCGCTGCCGAAGGAGAAATGTCCCGGCTGTTTGAAGTGAGAGACAGGTAGGATGACCAGACAGCAAATGTGAAAAATCGGGACAGTGGTGGGAGGTAATAGGAGCCTATATAAGAAAAAGACCCAAAAATCGGGACTGTCCCTATAAAATCAGGACATCTGGTCACCCTAGAGACAGGCCCTTTCATCCAGAGACCAGAGATCTCTGCTAATAGTAATGACCGGCTCTCAGGGATGCCTTTATATTGTCTCAATATCGGGGACTGGAGCAAATGTTGCTCTCAGAGACATTGCTGTAAATCCACAATAACTCCGTGTGCGTCACTGGAGTGACTCTGGATTTACACTGGTGTCATCCAGAACAGAATTCAGGCCTGTAAGAAGCTGCTGTTTGGCTGTGGTGGCTCCCAGCAGATTGGGAATTTTAAAGGGACACTGGTAGGATAAAAATCCTGGGTGGGATTCGCAAAGCATCTGGCCTTGGTGGAAGACTTGAGTCTGCATCCAGATACAGCTCTGACATTCTCAACCCTTCTGTCTAAGGGGAATTCCCTTTTTGTGTTGCTAATAACCTTTTGGAGCATCAAAGCTACCCACTGCAGCAGTCACCTATAGAAAGCAGCTGACTCCTCCTATTGTATCAGAACAACATGATTGGCATTGGATTGTCAAAGGCCAGGTGACACCTGCCTGTCTATCCAGACATGAGAGCAGGTAACCCTGTGTCTGCTGCAGAGAGCTCACAGTGCTGCCTTGGGACTGGGGTGGCTCTAACGTGACAGTTGGGTGTGTCCCTGCCTCTGGATGGCTGTGTAAGTGCAGAGCCTGTCAGAGGTTCGTAGCTTGAAATCAGCATCACAGTGTGAGAGGCAGCCCAGGTTGCTGCATTTGTGGGGGGTCACTGGTCCCACAGTCCAGGTTACACCCCGGAGACCACATCACACCCACCCACACTGCCAGTGCACTAGCTCAAGCAGAGCTAGTATGTGTCTGGCTACCCGTGCCAGGAAGCTCGCTCCCACCTGCAGTGTAAACGTACCCAATGAGCCAAGGATCTCAGAACTGACAGAATGTGTGAGACAAAACTGTTGGTAATGAACAGCAGACAAAGTCCCTGATTAGCCCCTAAACAGAGCCCACAATTTGCCCCTGGGGGCAGCACCCACCGCTGATGTCACTGGAGGTAATGAGGGGAGGGAGCATCACACCAGAACATGTATCATGTAAAGAGGGGCTTGCACTGCTGCAGCCTGTCACCCGGCCTCAGATCTCCTATTTCTGTGCCAAGCAATCCCTTTGTGGTGCTGATCTGCACAAGTTTGTAACTTCAGTAGTTAGTGCTTGGCAAGAACTTAGCTGGGGAATGGCTCCATGGGGCTGTGTGGCACTGGAGTTAATGTCCACACCAAAAAGCCGTGAATTAAGGTCCTGTCTCGACTCCTAGTGGAACAATGTGGGTGGTGGGGCCCACCAGAATGCACCTCACAAAGCCCATACAGAGCATAGCAGGGTTTGGAGGCTCTTTTCATTCGAGTTCCAGGCCTAGACGAGGTGGAGAGGAAACACGACAGGACTGAAGAGCTGAGGGCTTGGATAGCAGGGAGGCTCTGGGGGACTGAGGGATGCCAAAAGAGCTGGGGAAGGAAGCCCAGGACTGGGATGTAGGGGGCTGCAGGCAGTGGAGGTGTTTGTCCCATGGGGACCCCCTGCACAGCTCAGTTCTGGGGCCCCTACCAGTGACCTGGCATGTATGGTGTGTGTGAGGTCATGCTGTGCAGAGGACACAATTCAGAGCCCAGGGCAGCACTGAGCAAGACAGAGCAGCTGACATCTGGCCGGTGAGATTGCAGGTGCCTAATGCCACCATTAGCTGCAGGTTGGGATTGAGGGGCTCTGACAGAGCTGTGGGCCTGGGGAGTTGTGAGCGGGAATAAGCAGGGGGCTGCAGGTAGGGATTGAGAGTCACAAGCAGACTTGTGTATGTGGGAGCCCAAGGCTGGGATTTTGGGAGGCTGCAGGTGGGCACAAAGGGATCCAGCCAAGCTGGGTGCAGGCAGCCCAGCATTGGGGAACAGGGATTGTGCGAGTCTGAACTGAAATGTCTTCACAGAGCTGCACAGAGGAAGTTTGCGCAGCACCTAACCAAGGGTGAGTCTACACTAGAAGCGCTACCTCGGTGCTGCTGCACCACTGTGGTGTGTCTGGAGAAGATGCTTTATGCTGATGGGAGAGAGCTCCCCCGTCAGTGTAGCTAATTCAGCTCCCTTGTCTCTGTCGGTGGAAGAGCATCTGCCCCTGACATAGCACAGTTCACACCTGGGCTTAGGTCGCTGCTTTTTGACACTCCTGAGCGACGTCAGTTATATCACCCTAAGCCCTAGTGTAGACCTGCCCCGTGTCCTGCCATTCCCTTTGCACTACAGTCACTTTCGGTCATTAAGCAGATACTGAAACCTGAGCTGCAAACTCTTCTGGTTTTGTTTATTTCCCGGGAATGGGGAGATGATCATGAAGGTGACTGAAATCCATACAGCGCATGTGATGACTTTCCTATCACATGACAGTGTGAAAGCCCAGACACACGTTTACTAGGGGTTAGCCAAGTACCTGATTGCAAGAAATGGTCACTCACCCTGTGCAGGAACTGTGGTCCTTCGAAATGTGTCCCTATGTGTGCTCCACTACCCGCCCTCCGTCCCCTCTGCTTCAGAGTTCTCTGCTGGGAGCTTTGCAGCAGAGAAGGAACTGAGGGTGGTTTGCCCACCCAGAGCTATACAACAAGGGCAGGGGGTATGAGGCGATTAGCACACACACATGGGCTGAACAGACACTGCTAGGAGAAAGCTCCAATCAAAGGCACAGGGGGCACTAGCTCACCTAGAGTGGAGCTCCTGCAGGGACACTAACCGAATAACCAACCCTTTCTCTGAGATGCTGAAATGGAAAAGAGAAAAGAGTTAGACACAGAGACATACTGTGTGATGCTGTGTGCCCCATAATGACTGGGGTTAGTTACAGACACATCCACAGCCACGGACTCAGCCAGCAGCTTTGATAGGAACAGGGCTGGAGGTTAGTGATACGTATCGACACGCAGCAGACCTGGGATTTGCAAAGCATCTCGCCTTGATGGAAGACATAGATCTGGATCCCGATACAGCTCTGACATTGTCAACCTTTCTGTCTCAGGGGAATTCCTTTTCTGTGTTACTGACAGCCCTTTGGAGCATCAAAGCTACGCACTTCAGGGATAAGCAGGGGATGGACATGCAGATGATTGGGGCTCACATCTGGGATCTGGCCTTAGCAATAAAGCATGGAAACGTGATCCACTTTCTGGGAAATGGCCCAGAAGACCATGCACAGCGGCAGTCACCTATAGAAAGGGGCTGGCTTAGTGCTGCCTCCCCTGTGTTAGCTGCTCCTGCTGCCTGACTCTGATCTCCCGGTAACATGACCTGCTGTCTTCTCCTGACTCTCCGGCTGCCCTTCTGCACTGTCTCGATCTCTAATCTTCTGGTAGCCTGCCCTGGCCTGGCTCCTGGCTGCTGATCCCTGTTCTGACCACTAGGCCTGACTGCCCACATCCTGGTTCTGACAGTTTGCATGGACAATGTAGGCTACTCTGTTCCCCCAGACTAAGCAACAGTTGCATTCCTGCAACTGTGCCATGATTTTTCTCTAGTGGAACATTTGGAGAACTGTCAGGCCCAACAGTTAAGATCCCATTCCTTTTGGTGGCCCCAGATGCACCCCATAATACAGTCATTCATTGCTTCTTGTGATGTTTATGCCTATGCCAAGATGACACACACACCTATGATCTTCTCCATCCCTTGGTCATCCTGTCTCAACTCTGGGTGACTATCACTGCAGACTTTATTGTAGAAAGTCATAGCATTACTGACAGTAGTGGACACTTTACCAAAACGGCTGTTTTCGTCCCCAGCACAGGCATATCCTATGCTGCAAGGATGGCCCAACCATGTATAAACTATGCAGTCTGTAGCCATGGCCTTTCAGAACGCATCACTTCTGATCTGGGGCCTCAGTTCATGGCCCGGTTTTCATGTGAGGCCCTTTGCCTGATGGGGGCCTACACGAGTCTTTTCTCAATTTACCCTCTCAAGTCCAGTGTGCAAAAGCAAAAGACCAACCAGATCCTTGAACATTAGCTGCGATGTTACGTCAGCCACCACCAGGGTGACTGGTCCTCGCTTCTCCCTTCGGCAGAGTTTCCATATAACAACATAGACCATACATCTGTGGATCAAAGACCGTTTTCCACTAACTAAAGGTACCACTCCTGATTCCACCTGCAATTACCTATGTCCGCTCATATCCCAGCCACCTCAGACCTAGTACAGCGGATTCCTCATGACAGCAAGGCCCCACCTACTCAGTGGAGGGAAAAGTATGGCTCTCCATGAAGCATCTCTGAACAGACAGACTCTCTCGCAAGCTGGACTTTCAGTTTCTTGGCCCCTTTAGGATACAGCAACAGGTTAACTCAGGCATTTTGAACATCAACTACCCCATTCTCTGGAGATACACCCGGTGTTTCATGTCTCACTTTTGAAACCCTAAATGGGAAACCCTTTTGGCCAGCTCTGCTACCTTATCTGGGAGGGATACGGCCCGGAGAACACCTGAGAGATGGTGGAAAATATACCCACCCCTACACTAGTATGAGCATTCCATTAGAATCACCCCCCAAAAAGCCTGGTCCAAGGGACTGATGCCAGGGAGATGTCTTGAAGCCTGGCCCACAGGGCTCTTATCAGCCAGTAAGTTCCAACCCACCTCCCACTGACCTGCTGACAGTTACCAGACCTACAACCTCAACTGTAACAGAGGACTCCATTTCGGGTATCTTATTGGTGGAACACTGTGGGTCCTAATTGGTTTTCTGCTTCTATTTAAATGAAGCACGGGACCAGGAATTTTCCCATGCAACTGGGGTATTTCCTGCTCAGGACTGGATCCCTTCTCCCACCTGCTCCTTCTTCCTGACTCTGATCTCCTGGCAACCTGACCTTGCTGCA
Source organism: Chrysemys picta bellii (assembly GCF_011386835.1). NCBI lineage: Eukaryota > Metazoa > Chordata > Testudines > Emydidae > Chrysemys > Chrysemys picta. The sequence goes on along the minus strand of NC_088807.1, from coordinate 14,389,948 downwards.
TGTTCACACATGACTCCTGCTCCTGCTCCGACCACTAGGCTGACCACGCATGATACTCGAGCAGAGCTAGCATGAGTCAGTTACCCGAGCTGGGACACTCATTCGAGCCAAGGGTCTCAGAACTGGCAGGATGTGTCCGACAAAATTGTTGTTAATGAACAACAGACAAGGTCCCAGATCAGCCTTTAAACAAATTGCCCCTGGGGGCAGCACTTCCAGCTGCTGGCCCTGCTAGGAATGAGGGGATGGAGTGTCATACCCGAACATGTATCACGTAGAGAGAGGCCTGCAGTCCTGTAGTCTGTCACCCGGCCTTAGACCTCCTATTTCTGTTCCGGGCAATCCCTTTGTGGTGCTGATTTGTGTAAGTCTAGGGTTAGTGGTTGGCAGGAGCTTAGCTGGGGAAGGGTCCGTGTGACTGTGTGGCTCTGGAGTTACAGTTCATCCCTAGAGACGTGGGGTCAGGTCCTGTCTCGGTTCCTAGTGGAACAAGGTGGTTGGTGGGACCCATTAGAGTTCATCTCACGAAGCCCATATAAAGCGTAGTAGGTTTTGGAGACTCTGTTCATTTGAGGCCCAGGCCTAGACTAGGATGTGGAGAAACTGGACAGGACTGAGGAGCTGAGGGCTGGGATAGCAGGGAAATGGTGGATGGGGACTGAGGGATGCCAATAGAGCTGGGGCTGGGGGAGGAACCTCAGGGCTGGGATAGCAGGGGGCTGCAGACAGTGGTGGTGTTTATCCCAAGGAAACCCCCTGCCCAGCTCAGTTCTGGGGCCCCTACCAGTGACCTGGCATGTGTGGTGTGTGCGAGGTCACGCTGTGCAGAGGACACAATTCAGGACGCTGGGCAACACTGAGCAAAATGGAGCAGCTGACGTCTGGTGGACCAGCTTTGGCTTTCAGGGGGCCCCTCACTTCCTCGGGGTTCCCTGGAATTGTACGGCTTGCAGGAACCTAACATCACCACTAACTGCACATTGAGATTGAGGGTCACTGCAGAGCTGTGGGACTGGGCTGAGTCCAGGGCTGAGATAGCAGGGGGCTGCAGGTCAAGACTGAGTGGCACCAGCAGAGCTTTGTGCATGGGAGCCCAGGGCTGGTTAGCAGGGGGCTACAGGTCAGCATTGCTGTGTGTGGGAGCCCAGGGCAAGGATAGCAGGGAGCAGTGTGTGGGCACTGGGGGACCAGCAGAGCAAATCAGAATTGAGATATATGCATAGAATTGCTGGGAGGAAGTTTGTCCAGCCCCTGGTTAAATCCTGCTATTCCATGTGCACTAAATTCACACTCTGTCATTAAGGATGATATTGAAATGTGAGCTGCAAACTCTGCAGTGTTTGAATATTTCCACGGGAGGGGGGAGATAATCATGAAGGTGACTGAAGTCCATACTTTTGAGTGTGGTGATTTTCATGTCACGTTAGAATGTAAAAGCAGAGACACACGTTTACTAGGGATTATCCAAGTACCTTCTTCCAGTTCCTTGATCTTCTTTTCCTTAGATGCTAAAATGGGAAAGAGAAAAGAGTTAGACACAGAGACAGGAGCTGTGTGATGCTGTGTGACTCAAAACAACTGGAGTTAGTTACAGACACCCACAGCTACACTCCCAGCCCCAGGAGTCAGCAGCTTTGATAGGAGCGGGACTGGTGGTTAGTGATACGCACCAAGGCGCAGGAGCCCTGGGATTTGCAAAGCATCTAACCTTGATGGAAGACATGGGTCTGGATCCCGATACAGCTCTGACATTCTCAACCCTTCTGTCTAAGGGGAATTCCTTTTCTGTGTTACGAACAGCCCTTTGGGGCATCAAAGCTACACACTCCAGGTGTAACTAGGGGATGGATGTGCAGATGATTGGGGCTCACATCTGGGATCTGGCCTTGGCAACAAAGCATGGAAACGTGAGCCACGTTCTGGGGAGTGGCCCAGCAGAGCCTGCACTCCAGCAGTCATCTCTCTCTTCTTAGAGGGAGGGACCTACCTGCAGGGAGCTGAGAAGGTATCTGGAGTGGAGCAGGGCTGGGGGAAGGCCAAGGGGAGCTGGGGAGCTCCGGCCTGGAAACCCCCTGGGCTGCGGCCTAGCCTAAGGCCTACTGGGTACAGGGATTGCAGGGGGCAGCCCACGGGTAGGCAGAGGTAGCAGGTCCAAACCCCCTTGCCTGTGATGAGTGGCTGATACACGGCAGTCTGCCCAGGGAGTGGGGCTAAGCAATGACTGGCAGAAGCCAAGACTGAAGCGAGGTGGGGATGGTGGGTGGGGGGTTACCCTGGGTGGTGAGACCCCGAGACTGTGGGTTTATAGCCAGGGGGCAGAACCCAGAGTAAAGGGGCACCGGGGTCCAGGAGGGACTCGGGCCCAGTGGCAAGCGGGACACCGGCCTGCAGAGCGCGCTCCGGAGGCTGGAAGAGCTAATTCCCTGAGAGACCAACAGGAGGCGCCGCCGGGTGAGTCTGCACACTGTTACAGGGCTCTAATGGGGAGGTGGATGAACTTACCAATTGTCTCACGCAGCTTGTGGCACTCTGGGGAGAGAAGAAAAGGAGACCATCATGGGTTCAGTGTGGGTTGTTCCAAGAACAGTGACATGGGGCTGTTCCAAACATTGGTACATCTCCACTGCAGCTTGGAGGGTGCTTCCCAGTTCAGGCTGGCAGAGACATGTTAGTTCTGCTTAAGCCAGTGTGCTAAAGTAGCAGAGTGGCACATGCAGTATCTTGGGCTGGCAGCTCAACTACAAACATGTTCAGGTCTGCAGGGTGTGTAGTAGGGCAGCTACCCTGAGCTGCTGCCCCTGATACTCCTAGCTACACGGCTATTATTGGCATTGTCTGATGGGGCTGCCAACAACAGCTTGTGGGTCACTGGAGACTTCCAGGAGGAAAAATCCCCAAACTGCTGGAGATAGGACACTAGATGGTTCGCGCTCTCAGTTACTACAGAGGATTCTTTCCCAGGTGTCTGGCTGGTGGTTCTTGGCTATATGCTCAGGGTCTAACTGATCACCATATTTGGGGTTGGAAAGGAATTTTCCCCCTGGTCAGATTGTCCAAGACTCTGGGGTTTTTTTCACCTTCCTCTGCAGCATGGGGCACGTGTCACTTACCAGTTTAAATTAGTGCAAATGGTGAATTCTCTGTAACTTGAAATCTTTAAATCATTTTTTGAGGACTTCAGTAACTCAGCCAGAGGTTAGGGGTCTGTTACAGGATTGGGTGGGTGAAGTTCAGTGGCCTGCAATGTGCAGGAGGTCAGAGTAGATACTCATGATGGTCCAATCTGACCTTAGAGTCTATGATTCTATGAGTCTATGAACAGCAGGGCCCTCGAGTGTGGAACACTCGTCTGTAGGACTCGCAGGAGCCGGTGTCTTCCAGCCCCACACCCAGTGACTTGTCAACAGTCTCTGGAACGTGAAGCTCAGCTCTGACAGAGGATTCCAGTCCTGGGATCTGATTGGTGGAACTCTGGGAGTCCTGATTGGTTCCCTGCTTCTATTTAAACCAAACACAGGACCAGGAAGTCACCAGTGCAACTGGGCTTCCCCTGCTTAGTGCTGCCTCCCCTGTGCTAGCTGCTCCTGCCTGACTCTGATCTCCCGGTAACATGACCTGCTGCCTCCTGACTCTCTGGCTGCCTTTCTGCACTATCTCGGTCTCTGTTCTTCTGGTAGCCTGGCGTGGCCTGGCTCCTGGCTTCTGGCCTCTGTTCTGACCACTGGGCCTGACCACCCGTGTCCCAGTTGTGACTGTCTGCACAGACCACGTAGGCTACAGGAGTGGGCCTGGTGCTGGGAGAATGGATTCAGCTACCCAACTTCTGCCCTCTGGAGCACCAGACATGCTAGAGTGGGCCGCCTGCCTTCAGGCAGACACCAAGCCCTGCAGGCTCGGGCTACCCACCTGACCTTGCCGAACCAGCTATTGCAGGAGTGAGTAAGACAGCTGTGAATGGAAAATGCCACTCTCCAGCCATGGCCCATGGAGCCCTGTTCTCTGATACATCTGCCTGAATGGTTAGATGGTAACTGCCAGCAATTCCGGGAGGTTATAACCAATGTCACTTTCGGTTCATGATGCGTCCTCAGTCCTACCCTACTGATTGTGCAAAGGTGGTTATCAGCCTGGTATCAGGGGAAGCCCAAGACTGGGCCTCCCCTTTCTGGAGGGCAACATCCCGGTGCTATCAAACTGGGAAGTCTTCCTCTGAGCCACGTCACTTCTATTGGATGATCTGCACCAAGTTTGAACTGCTCAGGCTGTCCTAGGAAAGATCCCACAGGGGCAGGGCACCACAACCGTCTCGGCAGTGCATTTCCATCACCTCCCTGCTGATACAGGTTGGTATGAGGTACTCACTGATCATACCTATGAGTTCATATGAAGGGCAAAAGTCTTAAACCAACTGCACTCCCTTGGGCCCTATTTTTCTCAAGATTTGATTTCATCATCACATATTGTCCCAGAAACAAAAACAGCAAGGCCGAAGTCCTATGTCATAATGTTCTCAGCACAGCTCCTCACCAGGATACACTCACATTGATACGCTCTACCTCTGCCTCAGGAATTCCACCTGATGAATCATTGTCAACAAACAACAGCACAACTCCCAGAAAGGGATCAGGAACAGGAGAGGAACCTTTTCGTGTTCTTCCAGGCCCAGTAACATTTGTGGTCTGCCATGATTTTTTCTAGTGGAACACTCGGGGAACTGTAAGACCTAAGGGTTAATATCCCGTCCCTTTTGGTGGCCCCGGATGCACAGCATAATATAGTCATTCATTGCCTCCTGTGATATTTGTGCCTATGCCGAGATGACACACACCCAGAGGTCTCCTCCATTCCTTGGACATCATATCTCAACCTTGGGCAGCTATTGTGTGAACTTTATTGTAGAATTACCAGAGTCCAACAAATTCACAGTAATACGGATAGTAGCGGAACACTTTCCTAAAATGGCCCCATTTGTCTCCTGCATGGGCACACCCTGCACTGAAGGGATGGTCCAACTATATATAAACTGCAGTCCGCCTCCATGACTTTTCAGGACCCATCATCTCTGATCAGTGGCCTCAGTTCATGGCCTGGTTCTGGTGCCCTTTGCCCGATGAGGGTCCACACGTGTCTTCTCTCCGCATACTCTCCAACATCCAGTGGCCAAAAAAAAGGACCAACCAGATCCTTGAACAGTAGCTGTGTTGTTACATCAGCCACCACCAGGGTGACTGGTCCTCGCTTCTCCCTTCTGCAGAGTTTGCATATAACAACATAGACCATTCATCCATGGATCAAAAACCATTTTCCACCAACTAAAGGTACCACTCCTGATTTCACCTGCAATTACCTATGTCTTCTCCTATCCCAGCCTCCTCAGTCCCTATACAGTGGATTTATCAGGCCCATGAGGTATGAATAGGCAAGTGAAGACTATAAACGATACGCAGACCATCATCGACAGCAAGGCCTCACCTACTCAGTGGGACAAAATGTATGGCTCCCCATGGAGCATCTCCATACAGACAGATCCACTCACAAGTTGGCCTTTCAGTTCCTTGACCCCTTTAGGATCCAGCAATAGGTTATCTCAGTCATTTTTGAACATCAACTACCCCACTGCCAGGAGTTTCACCTAGTGTTTCATGTCTCACTTTTGAAACCCTACCTGAAAAACCCTTGATTACCTGTTCTGTTCATTCCCTCTGGGGCACCTGGAACTGGCCACTGTTGGAAGACAGGATACTGGGCTAGATGGACCTTTGGTCTGACCCAGTAGGGCCATTCTTATGTTCTTATGTTGTTCTTTTGGCAGACTTTGGTATCTTATCTGGGAGGGATATGGCCCCCATCACAACAGAGGGCTGGTGTAAAATATACCCTTCCCTGCAGCAGTATGTGCTTTGCATAATAAACACCCCCAAAAAGCCCGGTCCAGCATTGCCCAGAGGGCCTCACGTGGCAAAGGACTGATGCCAGGGAGATGTCCTGGAACCTGGTCCACAGAGGAACTGTAAGACCTAAGGGTTAATATCCCGTCCCTTAGGAGCCAGTAAGCGCAGCCCACCCGCTACCGTCCTGCTGACAGCTACCAGAACTACAATCTCACCTTTGACAGAAGACTCCCCTTCTGTTATCTGATAGGTGGAATGCTGTGGGTTCTGATTGGTTCTCTGCTTGTATTTCAATGAAGCACAGGCCCAGGAAGTTGTCCATGAAACTGGGTTTTTTCCCTGCTCATGACTGTTTCCCTTGTGTTACCTGCTCCTTCTCCCTGATCTCCTGGTAACCTGACCCTGCTGCCTCCACACACCTGACTCCAGCTCCAACACTAGGCCTGACCGCCCACATCCGGGTCATGATACTCAAGCAGAGCTAGCATGTGTCTGGCTCCCCGAGCTCGGAAGCTCGCTCCCTGCTGCAGTGTAGATGTACCCGATGAGCCAAGGGTCTCAGAACTCACAGCACATGTCAGACTAAACAGTTGTAAACAAACAACAGAGTTCCATATCAGCTGCTAAACCAAGTATACAAATTGCCCCCCCCCCCCCCGTGGGGGGGCAGCATCCCACACTGATGGCACTGCCAGGAATGAGGGGGAGGGAACATCACACCAGAACATGTATCCTGTAGAGAGAGGCCTGGACTGCTGCAGCCTGTCACCCAGCCTCAGATTTCCTATTTCTCTGCCGTGCAATCCCTTTGTGGTGCTTATCTGCAAAACTGTGTAACTCTAGGGTCTGAGTCCCTCCAGTCCATGTGCATTAAATTCATTCTCCATTGTTAAGGATGATACTGAAATCTGAGTCACAAATTCTGCAGTATTTCTTACATCCCAAAGCAGGGGGAGACGGTCATGAAGGTGACTGAAGTCTCTACATTGTATAGGGGATTTTTCTATTTTGTTACAGTGTGAAAGCACAAACACATGTTTACTAGGTGTTTAGCCAAGTACCTGATTCAAAGGCCTTCCTCTCAGCATCTGAAATAGAGAGGAGAAAAGAGTTAGATACAGAGACAGCGGCTGTGTGCCCCATAACCACTGGGGTTAGTAACAGATCCCCACAGCCTCACTCCCAGTCCCATGCAGGAGCCAGCAGCTTCGATAGGAGCCAGACTGTCGTTTAGTAAAACACACCAACATGCAGCAGACCTGGGATTTGCAAAGCATCTCACCTTGATGGAAGATGTGAGTGTGGATCTGACTACAGCTGTGACATTCACAACTCTTCTGTCTCAGGAGAATTCCTTTTCTGTGTTACTAACAGCCCTGTGGAGCATCAAAGTTACGCACTCCAGGTGTATCTAGGGGATAGATGTGCCGATGTTTGGGGCTCACATCTGGGATCTGGGCTTGGCAACAAAGCATGGAAACATGAACCATGTTCTGGGAGTGGCCCAGAAGAGCCTGCACTGCAGCAGTCATCTATAGAGAGTGGCTGCCCCCTTCTGCTGCATCAGCACAATGTGATGATAGGCATTGGATTGTCAAAGGCAAGGCATGAGACATGACAGCAGGTGACCCTGCGTCTGCTGCAGAGAGCTCATAGTGCTGCCGTGGGACTGGGGTGACTAATGTGAGTCAGATTTTGGCCCAAGTGTTCATTGAGCTCTGCTCTGCGGTGTTGGTGCCTCTGGATCTGCTTAGCACCATTTGTGGCTGGGAGCCTCCGCCCAGGACACTCTAAGGGAAGGTGGATAAACTTACCAAGTCTCTCACGTAGCTCCTGTCGTTCTGGAGAGAGAAGAAAAGGAGACCATCGTGGGTTCAGTGTGGGTTGTTTCAAGAACAGTGATATGGAGCTGTTCCAAACTTTGGGTGCATCTACACTGCAGCTGGGAGTGAGCTTCCCTGCTTGGGTAGGCAGAGACATGTTAGCTCTGCTTGAGAGGATGTGCTAAAAGCAGGAATGTAGCTGGGGGAAGCATGTGCAGCAGGTTGGCTTAGCTGCTCAAATACAAACTCACTTGGTTCCCCTGGGTACGTACTTGGACGGCCACCCGGAGCCGCTGCCCCTGCAACCCCACCCACACTGCTGTTGTTAGTGCACTAGTTCAAGCAGAGCTACTGTTTGTCAGCTGCCCGAGCTGGGAAGCTCGCTCCCAGCTGCAGTGTAGATGTACCCAATGAGCCAAGGGTCTCAGAAAATCAGACAAAACTGTTGGTAATGAAGAAAAAAGGGTCTCGGATTAGCCCCTAAACAGAGCCCACAAATTGCCCCTGGGGGCAGCACCCCCAGCTGCTGGCACTGCTGGTAATGAGGGGAGGGAACATCACACAAGAACATGTATCAGGTGGAGAGAGCCCTGCACTGCTGCAGCCTGTCACCCGGCCTCAGGCCTCCTATTTCTGTGCTGTGCAATCCCTTTGTGGTGCTGATTTGCAGAAGTGTGTCACTCTAGGGTTAGTGGTTGGCAGGCGCTTAGCTGGGGAAGGGTCCGTGGGGCTGTGTGGCACTGGATTAATGTCCGCTCCTCAAGCCGTGGGGTCAGGTCCTGTCTTGGCTCTCATGAGAACACTGTGGGTTGTGGCTCAGAATGTACCTCACTGAGCACGTACAGAGTGTAGTAGGGCTTGGAGTCTATGTTCATTTGTGACCCAGGCCTAGAGTAGAAGCGGGTGTATGGAGGGAAAGAACACAGCTGGACAAGACTGCGGAGTTCAGGGCTGGGATAGCAGCAAGGTAGTGGGTGGGGAATGAGGGACACCAGCGATGCCATGGGGAGCCCAGAGCTTGGATAGGTGGGGGACTGTGGCTGAGGACTGAGGGGCACCAGCAGAGTGGCATGCAGGGAGATCAGATATTTTGCAGGTCAGAACTGAGATATATTCATAGACATGGATGGAGGAAGTTTTCTCAGCCCCTACATAAGAATGGCCGTACTGAGTCAGATCAAAGGTCCATCCAGCCCAGTATCCTGTCTACCGACAGTGGCCAATGCCAGGTGCCTCGGAGTGAGTGAACCTAACAGGCAATGATCACATGATCTCTCTCCTGCCATCCATCACCACTCTCTGACAAACAGAGGCTAGGGACACCATTCCTTACCCATCCTGGCTAATAGCCATTAATGAACTTAACCACCATGAATTTATCCAGTTCTCTTTTAAACGCTGTTATAGGCCAGGCCTTCACAACCTCCTCAGGTAAGGAGTTCCACAGGTTGACTGTGCGCTGTGTGAAGAAGAACTTCCTTTTATTTGTTTTAAATCTGCTGCCTGCCCATTAATTTCATTTGGTGGCCCCTTGTTCTTATATTATGGGATCAAATAAATAACTTTTCCTTATTCATTTTCTCCACACCACTCATGATTTTATATACCTCTATCATATCCCACCTTTAGACTCCTCTTTTCCAAGCTGAAAAGTCCTAGCTTCTTTAATCTCTCCTCATATGGGACCTGTTCCAAACCCCCAATCATTTTAGTTGCCCTTCTCTGAACTTCTTCTAATGCCAGTATATCTTTTTTGAGATGAGAAGACCATATCTGTATGCTGTATTCAAGATGCGGGCGTACCATGGATTTATATAAGCGCACTAAAATAATTTCCGTCTTATTCTCTATCCCTTTTTTAATTATTCCTAACATCCTGTTTGCTTTTTTGACTGCCACTGCACACTGCGTGGATGTCTTCAGAGAACTATCCACGATGACTCCAAGATCTCTTTCCTGATTAGTTGTAGTTAAATTAGTCCCCGTCATATTGTATGTATAGTTGGGATTATTTTTTCCAATGTGCATTACTTTACATTTATCCGCATTAAATTTCATTTGCCATTTTGTTGCCTAATCACTTAGTTTTGTGAGATCTTTTTGAAGTTCTTCACAGTCTATTTTGGTCTTAACTATCAGGAGCAACAGAGGGTCCTGTGGCACCTTTAAGACTAACAGAAGTATTGGAGCATAAGCTTTCGTGGGTGAATGCCCACTTCATCACATGCAAGCCTTGCGTCTGATGAAGTGGGCATTCACCCACGAAAGCTTATGCTCCAATACTTCTGTTAGTCTTAAAAGTGCCACAGGACCCTCTGTTGCTTTTTACAGATTCAGACTAACATGACTACCCCTCTGATACTATCTGGAGCACTTCAGTAAAGTCTGCAAACTTTGCCACCTCACTGTTTACCCCTTTCTCCAGATCATTTACAAATAAATTGAATAGGATTGGTCCTAGGACTGACCCTTGGGGAACACCACTAGTTACCCTTCTCCATTCTGAAAATTTACCATTTATTCTACCCTTTGTTCCCTGTCTTTTAACCAGTTCCCAATCCATGAAAGGATCTTCCCTCTCATCCCATGACAACTTAATTTACGTAAGAGCCTTTGGTGAGGGACCTTGTCAAAGACTTCCTGGAAATCTAAGTACACTATGTCCACTGGATCCCCCTTTTCCACATGTTTGTGGACCCCTTCAAAGAATTCTAATAGATTAGTATGACATGATTTCCCTTTACAGAAACCATGTTGGCTTTTGCCCAACAATTTATGTTCTTCCATGTGCCTGACAATTTTATTCTTTACTATTGTTTCAACTAATTTTCCCAGTACTGACATTTGACTTACCGGTCTGTAATTGCCGGGATCAACTATAGAGCCCTTTTTAAATATTGGTGTTACATTAGCTATCTTCCAGTCATTGGGTACAGAAGTTGATTTAAAGGACAGGTTACAAACCAGAGTTAATAATTCCACAATTTCACATTTGAGTTCTTTCAGAACTCTTGGGTGAATGCCACCTGGTCCCGGTGACCTCTTACAGTTAAGTTTATCAATTCATTCCAAAATTAATTAATTCCAAAACTTCCTCTAGTAACACTTCAATCTGACTCAGTACTTGTCTACACAGTCCCATAGTTCAGCCTACAGGGTTGTGATTTGTAGCATGCGCGAAAGTGCTGCTCTGTAACTGTCCTGTGTGGATGCGGCTTATGTGCACTAAACAGTACCTAGTTCGCACTAACACAGTTCTCTTCAAATAGGACTGTATAAATGCACACTAGGAACCTTTTAATTCATGCCATAGCATCCACACGGGTTGTCACAGTGCAACACTTTGGTGTGCGTTGCTATTCACACTCCCATAATCTGACCTGTTGGGCAGTATAGACATAGCCTGAGTCCCTCCAGTCCATGTGCATTACATTAATTCTCCATTGTTACGGATGATACTGAAATCTGAGCCGCAAACTCTGCAGTGTTTCTTACGTCCCAGAGCAGGGGGAGATGATCATAGGTGCCGGGGGGGATAGCTCAGTGGTTTGAGCATCGTCCTGCTAAACCCAGGGTTGTGAGTTCAATCCTTGAGGGGGCCATTTAGGGATTTGGGGCAAAAATCTGTCTGGGGATTGATCCTGCTTTGAGCAGGGAGTTGGACTAGATGACCTCCTGAGGTCCCTTCCAACCCTGATATTCTATGACTCCGTGGGTGCTCCAGGACTTGAGCACCCATGGGGAAAAACTGGTGAGTGCAGAGCACCCACCAGCAGCTCCCCGCCCCAACTCACCTCCGCTCCGCCTCCTCCCCGAGTGCGCTGCCGCCTCCTGCTTCTCCCCCCTCCCAGCACTTGTGCCGCAAAACAGCTGTTTCACGCGGCAAGCCTGAGAGGGATGGGGGAGGAGGGGGAACACGGCATGCTTGGGGGAGGAGGCAGGGGCGGGGGGATTTGGAGAAGGGTCCAATAGGGGAAGGGAGGGGTGGAGTTTGGGCAGGGAGGTGGGGGAGGGGGGTGTGAGCACCCACCGGCGCTAACAAAAGTTGGTGCCTGTGGAAATTATCATGAAGGTGACTGAAGTCCCTAGATGTATAGGGGATTTTTCTATCTTGTTACAGTGTGAAAGCACAGACACAAGTACCTGATTCCAATGCCTTCCTCTCAGCATCTGAAATAGAGAGGAGAAAAGAGTTAGACACAGAGACAGGCACTGTGTGCCCCATAACCACTGGGGTTAGTAACAGACCCTCACAGCCTCAGTCCCAGTGCAGGAGCCAGCAGCTTCGATGGGAGCTGGACTGTTGTTTTGTAAAACATACCAACACACAGCAGACCTGGGATTTGCAAAGCGTCTAACCTTGATGGAAGACATGGGTGTGGATCCGACTACAGCTCAGACATTCGCAACTCTTCTGTCTAAGGGGAATTCCTTTTCTGTGTTACTAACAGCCCTTTGGAGCATCAAAGCTACATACTCCAGGTGTAACTATGGGATGGACATGCTGATGTTTGAGGCTCAAATCTGGGATCTGGGCTTGGCAACAAAGCATGGAAACATGAACCATGTTCTGGAAAGGGCACAGAAGAGCCTGCACTGCAGCAATCATCTATAGAGAGTGGCCGTCCCCCTTCTGCTGCATCAGAACAATGTGATGGCATTGGATTGTCAAAGGCCAGGTGACACCTGTCTGTCTATCCAGACTTGAGAGAAGGTGACCCTGTTTCTGCTGCAGAGAGGTCATAGTGCTGCGATGGGACTGAGATGACTAATGCAACTCAAATTTTGGCCCAAACTGTTCACTCAGCCCTGCCTTGTAGTATTGGTGCTTCTGGATCTGCTCAACGCCATGTATGGCTGGGAGCCTCTGCCCAGGGCTCTCTAAGGGAAGGTAGATAAACTTACCAATTGTTTCACGCAGCTTGTCGCACTCTGGGGAGAGAAGAAAAGGAGACCATCATGGGTTCAGTGTGGGTTGTTCCAAGAACAGTGACATGGGGCTGTTCCAAACATTGGGTCTAACATCTTGTCAGAACAATGTGGGTGGTGGGGCTCATCAGAGTGCACTTCACAGAGCCCACCCGGAGCATAGTAGGGTTTTGAAATTCTGTTCATTCGATGGTTAGGCCTAGACTAGGAGAGAGGGATCAGGACAGGACTGAGGAGCTGAGGGCTGGAATAGGAGGGAAGCAGTGGGTGGGGACTGAGGGATGCCAACAGAGCTGGAGCTGGGGGAGGAAGCCCAGGGCTGTGATAGCAGTCACCTGCAGTCAGTGGCGGTGTTTGTCCCATGGGGACCCCCTGCAAAGCTCAATTCCAGGACACCTTCCACTGACCTTGCATATATGGTGTGTATGAGGGCAGGGGGCGGTTACAGGACTTGACAGGATTGTGAAGCTCTGGTCTGGATTACAGGGAGGCAGTGGGTGGGGATTGAGGGGCATTGGCAGTGCTGTGGGGAGCCCAGCACTGATATAGATGGGATGCAGTGGGTGAACACTGAGGGGCACTGCCAGAGTTGTGTGTAAGTGGGGAGCCCAGCATTGGGATAGCAGCCATTTTGCAGGTCAGAACTGAGATATACCCACAAACCTGCATGAAGGAAGTTTGCCCAGCCCCTAGCTCAGGCATGTCTACACAGCCACATAGATCGGCATTTGGGGATATGATTTGCATCATGCACCAAAGTGCTGCACTGTGACTACCCTCTAAACATCACCTAGTTGGTCCTCTTCAAAGACGACTATTGGAAATGTAAACTAGGGACCTTTTAGTTCACACCCAGAGCACTGAAACAGGGTTGTTACAGTGCAGCACATTAGTGTGTGTTGCTATTCACACTCCTGTAATCTGAACACTGGGCAGTGTCGACATAGCCTGAGTCCTGCCATCCTATATGCATTAAATTCACTCTCTGTTGTTCAGGATGACACTGAAATCTGAGCTGCAAACTGTGCAGTGTTTGTTTATTTCCATGGCAGGGGGAGATGATCATGAAGGTGACTAAGGTCCATAGAGTGCATGTGGTGATATTTCTATCACATTATAGTATGAAAGCGCAGACACACATTTACTAGGGTTTAGCCAACTACCTGTGTCCAAGGTCTTCTTCTCGGTCTCTGAAATGGGGAAGAGAAAAGAGTCAGACCCAGAGACACACACTGGGTGGTGCTGTACACTCCCTAATGACTGGGGTTTGTCACAGACATCCTACGCCCACACTCCTAAACCCAGTGCAGGAGCCGGCAGTTTGACAGGAGCAGGGCTGGCAGTTAGTGATATGCACCAACACTCAGGAGACATGGGGGAGTCTCTCACTCCTTAGCCCCTTTCTACACACACATTTGCACCAATTTAATTAATTGGGTTTCAAAACACACCTTGAGTTAAACTGGTACAGGGCTGTGTGTAGCACAGGCCTGGCAGAGAACCATGGGGCAGGGTCAGTTACTCCACAGCGACCCCTGTGGCTAGTTACAGAACAGCACTGATTGCTAGGGGAGTCTCATCCAGCTCTCCCCAGCTGGAGGAATGTGGCCACGAGAGGGCATGGCAGAGACGAGATGAAAGAGGAGGATCCTCAGAGCTCTTCCGGGTTGTGATTACAGGGAGAACCTCAATCACCATGCTGGCATGTTGTATCCATTCTCTTCACCTTTCATCTGTATTTCCCTGCATGTGTGTGCAGTGCCCAGCAGAATGGGTCAGCACCATCACAATGCAAACCAATATTGTTACTAAATATTGAAAATTTCACAGTGGAATAAATTAGACGTGTGCACTTAATAAAATGCTGCTGCTGCGTCTATTGGCCCATATGAGAGAGGGAATGTCACAGATTTGTAGAGTTTCAGGCCAAGCAGAACCATTAGTTTATCTGCTCTGACCTGCTGTATATCACAGGCCAGAGAATCTCATCCAGTTCCCCCTGCACTGAGCCCAATAACTCAAGTTTGACTATAGCAGCTTCCAGAAAGGTGCCCAGTCTGGATCTGATGCCATCAAGAGATCGAGAATTCATCACTGCCATTGTGAGCTTCCTCTAGTGGTTAAACACCCTCCCTGTGTCCTGTGCATTCGACAGTCACAGGGATGGAATCATCTCACAGAGTGTCATTGACCTTGCCATGTCATTTCCTTTAGCCACCGAGCAATTGCCTAGGGTTAGTGGGACAGAATGTGACCCAGATTTGTCACTGCAAGCCCATCTCCCTGCTGCAGTCACGTGCAGGGAATCTCACAAGCACAGACCCTTTGGGTTTCTGTTGCAAAATACACATTTGTCAATCTGTTACCATCAGTGTGTTTGAGAATGTGGGGGAGATGAGGAACTACTGGGCAGCGACTTCCTGGCTCCATCCCTTTTTTGCACTGAGCCCACAGATAACACCAAGCAGTCAGAGAGCTCACACATCTCAACAGACAGAGCAAGAGATACTGCAGGAGACCTACCAAGATTTAACAGAGCCTCTTCTTTAGAGCGTTTCTTCTGAGAGGCCTTTCGCTTTGCTGTGAGACAGAGAATCAGACATCGCAGTGAGACAGGGAAAGAAGGGGAAACACTGAACAATACACTAATACAGGTGGGCCCAGGGACCCCAGTGTGTTTGTTAGTTTGGTTTATGTCCTAAAACGAATACAAGGTAACTATCTGAACAATAAAATGCTCCCATGCCCAAGCCCAGTGCCCTCTAGGGCCATGCTCTAAACATGCAAATAACACATTCCCATTACCTGTGTATCCAAGATATGCACAAGCTCCAGCAGCAATGAGAACCAGAGTGAACAATACCCAGAATGCAGCCAGCCAGGGAGAAACACGGGGGAAGATGTCACCTGGCAAACAGAGAGCGCAGTGTGTGAGGAGCACAGTCCCATTCTAGAGTTGGAGTTTGCCATTTGGCTTGACAGCTGAGTCCTGACTCAGGGACCCCAGAAATTCCCAGGACTGAAGGGAATGTCCCCTTCATGCTCTAATCATAGCCACAAATGGGAGCATTGGAACCAGAGAAGCCAGCGCATCATAGAATATCAGAGTTGGAAGGGCCCTCAGGAGGTCATCTAGTCCAACCCCCTGAAGGGGCCATTATGACCATCTAGTTTGACCCTCCTGTATAGCCCGGGCCAGAGACCCTCTCGCACTGATCCCTGCATCCAGCCCAGAACTTCTGTTCCAGCTGGAGCAGATGTTATAGAAAGAGACGCCCAGTTTGGGTTGAAGATTCCAAATAATGGAGAATCCACCACGTCCCTAGGGCAGTTCTTCCAACGGTTAATTCCCCTCACTGTTAAAATCCTCACCTTATTTCCAGTCTGAATTTGTCTAGCTTCAACTTCCAGCAGTCAGATCTTGTTCTTCTTTCGTCTGCTAGATTAGAGACCTATCGACTCAAAAATCTCCTCCACCTTGCGCTCCCCCCGCCCCGAGCCCTGCGGCAGCTCCCAGCCCCCCCACCTTGGCCTGGGGAGCCGTGCGGCAGCTCCCTGATCCCCCCTCCGCCCTGAGGCCCCCCCCCCGTGGCAGCTCCCCACCCCAGCTCACCTCTGCTCCGCCTCCTCCCCGAGCACGCCGTCACCGTTCCACTTCTCGCGCCTCCCAGGCTTGCGGCGCCAATCAGCTGGGAGGGAGAGAAGCAGAGCAGGGCAGCATGCTTAGGGGAGGAGGCGGAGTAAGGGTGGGCTGGGGGGGAGCGGTTCCCCTGCGCACCACCCCCCATTACTTGCTGCAGCCGGCCCTCCCCGCCCCAGCTCACCTCCACTCCACTGCCTCCTGGAGCGTGCTTTTGGCCGCCCCCAACCACTTGGCGCCCTAGGCGGCTGCTTAGTTTGCCTAGTGGTTGCACCGGCCCTGACTGTGTAGGTACTTACAGACGGTGATCAAGTCACCTTTTAACCATCCCTTGGATAAGCTATATAACTTGAGCTCCTATGTTTCTGACTATGAGGCAGGTTCCCAGATCTCTAATTGTTCCTATAGCTGTTTTCTTAGCACTTTCCAATTTCTCAACATCCTGTTATAAAGTGTGAACACAAAAACTGGACACAGTACCCAGCAGTGGTCTGGCTAACACCACACACAGGGGTGATGTCACCTCCTTTCTCCTGCTAGATATTCTCATTTATACAGACAAGGGTTGCATTCACCATCTTAGTTCCAGCATCGCTCTGGGAGCTCATGTTCAAGTCCTTTTCAGTAACTGCTTTCTTGGATAGAATCCCATCCTGCAATTGTGACCTACGCTCTCTGTTCATAGACATGAAAACTTGTGTGGCAGGGTGCTGCTGGAAAAGCCCTTAATCAGCGCCTGCCACTCCAGCCCCAATCAGCGAGAATGGATTGGGGCTGCGTGAAGGTAACTGACCACACCTGCCAGCCTCATTAGCAGGAGCTCTAAGGCTGGAAGGAAGTGAGAGAAAGGGGGGGTGGAGACTAAGAGCGGGATGTCAGACTCAGAGGGCGTAGGAGCCTCCTAGTCTGTTTCTGGCCCAGCCTGTGGTAGGCCAAGCAGTTGTGGAGCCTGTATATAGTGGGAAACTGGTAGTGGGAAACTGATCACAAATAAAGAACACGGGTGTGGCACCAGATTGAAGTGTCCCTGATTCATGGAGGAGAGGGGCCAAGGGACTGAATCCAGAGGGGTGCAGTGTATACCCTGTTACATGTGGGGGCTTGTCTGGGATCTCCTGCCACCACCAGGGCATGGCTACCCGAAGATGGAGTGAACCGTGCAGTGGCTAGCCAAGCAACAAGAGGAGATGCAGAAAGCACTGCAAGCCTTTCAGCAATCCCACCAGGTGGAGAGGCAGGCCTTACTCGCCTGGCAGGCGGAGCAACAGAAGACCCTCCGGGACTTCTTCAGGGAGCAGGCTAAGGTACCGCAGCAGCTGCTGCACAGGTTGGTGAGTCCCCAGGGAGGTGATGGCAGCCACATGCCAGGCTTGGGCTTATGTAAAATGGGCCCCGCCAATGAACCTGACACCTTCCTGTTTGAGCGGGTGGCCGTGGGCACCGGGTGGGACAAGGCAACCTAGGCCCTGCGACTGGTCCCTTTTCTGGACGGCGAGGCGCAGGCTGCCTATATGGGGTTCAGTGATGAACAGGCCAAGGATTATGATGCGGTAAAGGTGGCTGTCCTACACAGGATGGGGCTGTCAGTGGAAAAGTACCGACAGAAGTTTCAGGAGGGCTGGTGGACATGGGGTTTGTGGCCCCGAGCTTTTGCCAAGAAGCTCACGGACTGGGCCACTTGGTGGTTGAGGCCGGACACCCAAAGGGTGGGAGAGATTATGGACAGGGTGATCCTTGACCAATTTGTGCAGGGTCTCCCGGAAAACATAGAATCATAGAATTATGGAAGATTAGGGTTGGAAGAGACTTCAGAAGGTAATCTAGTCCAACCCCCTGTTCAAAGCAGGACTAACCCCAACTAAATCATCCCAGCCAGGGCTTTGTCAAGACAGACATTAAAAACCTCTAGGGATAGAGATTCCACCACCTCCCTAGATAACCCATTCCAGTGCTTCACTGTTTGGAAATCCTTTTTCCTAATATACAATCTAGACCTTCCTCACTGCCTCGTGAGACCATCCCTCCTTGTCCTGTCATCTGCTACCACTGAGAACAGCCGAGCTCCATCCTCTTTGGAACTCCCCTTCAGGTAGTTGAAGGTTGCTATCAAATCCTCCCTCACTCTTCTCTTCTGCAGACTAAATAAGGCCAGTTCCCTCATCCTCTCCTCATAAGTCATGTGCCCCAGCCCCCTAATCATTTCCGTTGCCCTTTGCTGGACTCTTTCCAATTTGTCCACATCCTTTCTGTAGTGGAGGACCCAAAACTGGACACAATACTCCAGACGTAGCCTCACCACTGCCAAATAGAGGGGAAAATTGACTTCCCTCAATCAATTACTGCTGGTAATGCTCCTATTAATGCAGCCCAATATGCCATTAGCCTTCTTGGCAACAAGGGCACACTGTTGACTCATATCCAGCTTCTCGTCCACTGTAATCCCCAGCTCCTTTTTGTGGAGAACTGCTGCTTAGCCAGTCAGTCCCCAGCCTGTAGCAGTGCATAGGATTCTTCTGTCCTAAGTGCAGGACTCTACACTTGTCCTTGTTGAACCTCATCAGATTTCTTTTAGCCCAATCCTTCAATTTGTCTAGGTCCATCTGGATGCTGTCCCTACCCTCCAGCGTATCGACCTCTCCCCACAGCTTAGTGTCATCCGCTGACTTCCTGAGGGTGCAATAGAGGTTGAACAAAACCAGCCCCAGGACAAACCCTGGGGCACTCTGCTTGATATCAGCTGCCAACTAGACATCAAGCCATTGATCACTACCCGTTGAGCCTGACGATCTAGCCAGCTTTCTGTCCACCTTATAGTCCATTCATCCAGTCCAAACTTTTTTAACTTTCTGGCAAGAATACTGTATAAGACTGTATCCAAAGCTTTGCTAAATTTAAGTTATATCACGTCCACCACTTTCCCCATATCCACAGAACCAGTTATCTCATCATAGAAGGCAATCAGGTTGGTCAGGCATGACTTGCCCTTGGTGAATCCATGTTGACTGTTCCTGATCACCTTCCTCTCCTCCAAGTGCTTCAAAATTGAGTCCTTGAGGACCTGCTCCATGATTTTTCCAGGGACTGAGGTGAGGCTGACCAGTCTGTATTTCCCCAGATTCTCCTTCTTCCCTTTTTTAAAGATGGGCACTATATTTGCCTTTTTCCAATCATCCAGGACCTCTCCTGATTGCCACGAGTTTTCAAAGATAATGGCCAATGGCTCTAAAATCACATCAGCCAACTCCCTCAGCACCCTAGGATGTGTAAACAGAGTCAGGATGAGCTCTACCCTTACATCTGGTGGTGAATTGTGGAGAGTTGTGCAAAAGAACTTCAGGGGTTGATCTTGTTTGCATAGGCACACCCACCCTGCCTGGCATGAGCCCACAGCAGCCCAAATGCTCATTTTGGCTACTGTGGGATCCCCAGTTTCTCTGTTATTGGGGCAGGAAGAATAAAGAGTTGTTACCCTGATTATATGACTCAAGGACAGTGGAACTGTTTTATGACAGAGGGACTTGCCATCAACTAAGTAGCACTCGCTAGACAAGGGACATGGGTTCCAATTCCCACTGAATGGAGAGAGCCTGGGGACAAGTATTTGTACTGGATGGTATGGGCCCCCTTTGAGGGACTCAAACACCAATTGCACTGCCTCCTTTCTTCAACTGTGAAATATCAGAGCTAATTTTGATTCTATTAGGAGTCTAGTTACAGGCTGCTGAGCTGAATTCACTTTGGGCCAATGGTACACCAGCACTCAGGCTCCCCTACTACAAGCTAAAATCACTGAGTGCTGTGTTAAGCAGTCAGGGGCTTGAAGATATATGGTTGAGCAGCTGGTGGAGCGGAGCAGTTTGCAGGATGGCTGGAGCGGCTCATGGGACGGCTGGTGGAGTTGGGTGGCTGGCAGAGCTGTTCGCGGAATGGCTGGAGCAGCTCACGGGATGGCTGGTGAAGCGGAGCAGCTAGCAGTGAAGGCTGCAACAGAATCTCACAGAGAGGCAGGGCAGTCAGCCTCAGACCACATAAGGTGCCCCTTAACACACCCGTGGGGGGCACCCCCATTTCCACCCAGGCTGGGAGGTAAAACTCTGCAGATAAACTTTTGAAATCTGGGGCTGCACTGACCAGGAACAGAGACTTTTGGGTGATTTTTGGTTGCTGGACTTAAGACCCTGAGGGGAAAAGAACGCTGCCAAACTTACTTGGGGGTGGGTCTTTTGCTCATGGTTTGTGTTATGAATCCTGTTTGTGGTGTTTCCCCAACATAATGCTGCATTGTTTCCCTCCTTTATTAAAAGGATTTTCATAGAATCGTAGAATATCAGGGTTGGAAGGGACCTCAGGAGGTCACCTACTCCAACCCCCTACTCAAAGCAGGACCAATTCCCAACTAAATCATCCCAGCCAGGGCTTTGTCGAGCCTGACCTTAAAAACCTCTAAGGAAGGAGATTCCACCACCTCCCTAGGTAACCCATTCCAGTGCTTCACCGCCCTCCTAGTGAAAAAGGTTTTCCTAATATTCAACCTAAACCTCCCCCACTGCAAATTGAGACCATTACTCCTCGTTCTGTCATCTGGTACTCCTGAGAACAATCTAGATCCATCCTCTTTGGAACCCCCTTTCAGGTAGTTGAAAGCAGCTATCAAATCCCCTCTCATTCTTCTCTTCTGTGGACTAAACAATCCCAGTTCCCTCAACCTCTCCTCATAAGTCATGTATTCCAGCTCCCTAATCATTTTTGTTACCCTCCGCTGGACTCTTTCCAATTTTTCCACATCCTTCTTGTAGTGTGGGGCCCAAAACTGGACACAGTACTCCAGATGAGGCCTCACCAATGTCGAATAGAGGGGAATGATCACGTCCCTCGATCTGCTGGCAATGCCCCTACTTATACAGCACAAAATGCTGTTAGCCTTCTTGGCAACAAGGGCACACTGTCAACTCATATCCAGTTTCTTGTCCACTGTAACCCCTAGGTCCTTTTCTGTGGAACTGCTGCCTAGCCATTCAGTCCCTAGTCTGTAGCAGTGCATGGAATTCTTCCCTCCTAAGTGCAGGACTCTGCACTTGTCCTTGTTGAACCTTTGCTACACTCAGACTCCGTGCTTGCAAGAGGGGAAGTATTGCCTCTTAGAGGCACCTGGGGGGTGGTATGTAATTGTCCCAGGTCACTGGGTGGCGGCTTGAGCCGGTTTTGCATTGTGTTATTGAAATGGAACCCCTAGATCCTGAACCCGGCCCTTGTTGCTGCCAACTCAGACAGGCAGAAGGGTTAAATTTTGGGGGACTCGTCCGGGATCCCTGGATCAGTATCCCTCGCAAACACCTGTTGAGTGTTCCACTACATTGGGAAACCATTGTGTTTATATTTTGAGGAAATTACTGTTTGTATAATGGCTAATATGTCACGTTTGTTGGGCCCTGGCTCCGCAGCCTCTAGCTCAGGGGCCGCAGCCTCAGCCAATGATTGGGCAAAAGCACTGGGGCAAACATTCGAAAAGGTTGTGCTGTCCCATGCTACATCAAACTCTTGTCGTAAGTTAAGGCTATTTGCTGGGGAAGAGGAGTTTGAACCCTGGTTGGAGCATACCACTGAAATGCTGCAGGAGGGGGCTGTACCCAATGCAGAAAAGCGAGGATGTCTAATAGAGAGCCTTTGTGGCCCAGCATTAGATGTGATTCGCGTCCTGAATCTCATTGACCCTGGGGTCAGTGTGAAGGACTGCCTAGAGGTTCTTGATCATACCTTTGAGAGCGTAGAGGGCCCTGAAGACAGTTACTGTAAGTTCCTTAATTCCTGACAGCAAAGGGGTGAGAAGATTTCATCCTATATACAGGTTTCAGAGTAGCAGCCGTGTTAGTCTGTATCCGCAAAAAGAACAGGAGTACTTGTGGCACCTTAGAGACTAACAAATTTATAAGGTGCCACAAGTACTCCTGTTCTTTATCCTATATACAGAGGCTGGAGAGACTGCTTCAGAGAGCTGTCATGAGGGGAGCAGTGACTGCTGAGCAGATGGATCAGACCAGACTGGCTCAAATTGTAAGAGGAACTCAGTATCAGAACCCGATTCTACTCCATCTCCGGCTAAGAGAACGACAGGAACATCCCCCAAGTTACTCCCAGCTGATAAAAGAGGTCAGAGAAGAGGAAGAAAGGCAGGCTGCCAGTGAGTTTTGGGAAGCCCAAACATCGGAGCCAGTCAGCACAACACCACTGCAAATGCCCAGTGTACTGATGGTGAGCACCACAGAGGAACTTGCCCAACAAGTGCAGGTCCTGACAGAACGGATAGCTGAACTGCAAAGCACCATTGACCGAGCTAAGACTTCCAGGAATAAGGAGCCTCTGACGGTGGCGATGGAGAAGTCAGCATTTAGAGACACCGTCCCATCTGGGCGAAGGGGGAAAGGACAATTCTTCTGCTACCGATGTGGTCAGGATGGACACAGTGCTGCCAAGTATCGTAATGAAGAAAATCCGTCCTTAGTGTATGGAAAGACGAGGATCAGTTGGGAGAGATCCGGTAACTGCCAGAGAGTCCGGGGACGGGGACCACCCAGGCCTGCAGTATTTGAAGATCCCCCCAGAAAAGACTGTCCAGCTGGGATCCCCACAGAACTGATAGGGCCTCGAGCAGAGATCATAGTGAGGATTGAAGGGGGGGAATGTAAAGCAGTGCTTAACATTGGATCTCAAGTGACTATTATATTTCAGTCATTCTACCAACAGATGCTTAGGCACCTGCCTATAAAGCCACTGACTGGCCTTGGTCTGTGTGGCCTCAGCATGGATGAATACCCCTACCAAGGGTATGTCATAGTGCACGGATGGAGCGATGATTGAAGGAGAGCTCCCGGAAGGAGTGCTGGTCCCCAGTGGAATCATAACCCTATCTGCTGCAGCCCAGGAAAAGGTGACTATACTGATTACTAATGAAACAAGTCGTGATGTTGTTGTGAAGCAAGGAAAAATGATAGCAGACCTCTTCGAGCCTAAATCAATTGTAAAACCCCAGTGTGAGACTCCAGTTCCGACAATAGACCCAGCAAAGTTTGACTTTGAAGATTCGCCATTGTCCAAGGAGTGGAAAGATCGCCTGAGGAGGAAAGTTTGTGAAAGATCCAAGGTGTTCTCACTGCATGAGTGGGATGTGCAAAAGGAGTAGAGCACAACATCAGACTACTTGACTCTTGACCTTTTCAGGGAGAGATCTAGGAGTATTGCTCTCTCCGAGATGGAAGATGTGCAACAACATCTTCAGGAGCTGGCTGCAAATGGTATCATTACAGAGTCCTGCAGCCCATACGCCTCACCCATTGTGGTGGTCCATAAAAAGAATGGTAAAATCCGGATGTGTATTAACTACCACACCCTAAACAGCCATACTGTGGTTTACCAGTACACTATGCCCCGAGTCCAAGATGCCTTAGACTGTTTGCTATGAAGCCAGTGGTTCTCTGTGTTGGATCTTCAGAGTGGATACTACTAGATTCCTCTGGGAGAAAAAGATAAGGAGAAGACAGCCTTCATCTGCCCATTAGGGTTTTATCAGTTCGAACGTATGTCCCAAGGGATTTCTGGAGCACCTGCCACATTTCAACGTCTTATGGGGAAAGTTGTGGGAGACATGAATTTACTGCAAGTATTAGTTTATTTGGATATTGGATAACCTGATTGTGTTTGGAAGAACCTCGGAGGAGCATGAAGAAAGACTTCTTAAAGTGCTTGATAGGTTGGAGGATTATGGTTTGAAGCTTTCAATTGACAAATGCCAGTTCTTCAGAACCTCAGTGAAGTATGTAGGTCACATCATGTCCCAAGAGGGTGTGAGTACTGATCCCAATAAAATAGAAGCACTCATACATGGCCATGTCCAAGTAACTACAGAGAACTCAAGACCTGTCTTGGGTTTAGTGAGTACTACCGCAGATTTGTGAAAAACTATGCTACGATTGTAAAACCTCTGAATGATCTTACCAGGGGATACCAGTCCAGTAAGAACAAATCTAAGACCAAGAATAAGGGGAGGTCCCCAAAGCCTCCTGTGCAGAGACACTATGGCCCCTTCGAACCATTTGGGCCACGGTGGGATGAGAGATGTGAAAGGGCTTTTCAAGAAATCATTACTTGCCTAACTCACGCTCCGGTCCTAGTCTTTGCTGACCCAAGCAAGCCGTTTATCCTGCATACTAATGCCAGTTTGGAGGGTCTGGGAGCAGTCCTATACCAGGAAGTGGAAGGCAAATTTAAACCTGTAGCCTTTGCCAGAGGATTGTCTGATAGTGAAACTCGCTATCCCACCTGGATATCCCACCCAGCGGGAGTTCTTGGCCTTGAAATGGGCCATCACTGAGATATTTCGAGACTACTTGTATGGTGCTCAGTTCCAGGTGTGGACAGACAATAACCCACTGACTTATGTGTTAACAAGTGCTAAGCTGGATGTTACAGGGAAAAGATGGGTGGCTGCTTTGGCTAGCTATGACTTCACCATTCAGTACCGATCAGGGAGAAGCAACGTAGATGCAGATGCATTGTCCGGGCATCTGTAGGCACCAGAAGTTGCTGTGATACCCAAGGATGGAGTGAGAGCTATTTGCAGTGTGAGTCGCCGAGAGCCAGAGGCCCATGAGAGCCTTCATAGATGTGTTGCAGAAGCTTTGGTCCTGCCCCCTGAATGCGTGCCTTCTGCTTCAATGAACTGTATTGCATTGGACCAATCTCCCTTGCCCATGCTCAATGCGGCTGACTGGCAAGAAGCCCAGCTGCAAGATATTGACATTTGTGATACACTACTTGCCAAAAGGGAGGGGCAAAGCCCAGCTGTGGTTACTCCATCCAACCTGGAGGGTAAACTACTATAGAGAGAATGGACCAAACTAAAACTGATTCAGGGAGTGCTACACCGAATGACCATGGACCCTTTACAAAAGCAACGAGCACAACTAGTGCTGCCAAAAGAGTACAGAGCCCTGGCCATAAGGGCCTTGCATGATGATTTTGGACATTTAGGGATGGAGAGGACCCTGGAACTCATTAGTAGTCCTGGACATCTTGGACCCTCCACTGTTAGAACTAGAAATGTAGGGGCCTATGCCAGTAGCCAAGGGACCCTCAGAAGAAACCTCTCCATCCGTCGCTCAAGAGGATGTCCCCCCTACCACAGCAATAGATATTCCCAATAGATGAGACAGGGTAATAAGACCAGTAAAACGGTTAACTTATGATACACCTGGGATGACTAGTGAGGAGCCAATACATTTAGCACCCAGGCTTGTGGAAGCTAAAGTGAGTTTTCTGAGGCCCTTTGGAGGGAACCAGTGAGTTGGTATAATAGGGAGTATGATTTGTCAGGATGACAAATTCTTGGCTGGGGGGAGGATGATTTGCCCATATGACTCCAAAACTCCATCTTGGAGCTGGATTTGCATAGGAGTGAGGAGGGGGTCTCCACCCACAAGAGAAAGTCTACTTAAACCCCTGGTAGACCCCTCCATTTTGTCTTCAGCCGGCTAAAGAGAGAGCCTCTCCACCCCCAAGGATACCCAAAAGAAACTGGAACAAAGGACAGTAACAGGGGGTGTGAGTGATTGCTGGACCCAGACTAGTAGGAGACTAGTTTGTAAAAGGAAGCTTACTGGAACTGGTGAGGTTTTATCTGTAATAAGCTTAGATTTGCATGTTTTATTTTATTTTGCTTGGTAATTCACTTTGTTTTGTCTGTTACTACTTGGAACCACTTAAATCCTACTTTCTGTATTTAATAAAATCACTCTTACCTTATTAATTAACCCAGAGTATGTATTATTACCTGGGGGGGAGGGCAAACAGAAACCCCCATTGGGAGTTGGGTATCTGAGTGTTAAAGACAGGAACACTTCTGCAAGTTGCTTTCAGTTAAGTCTGCAGCATTGGGACACGTGGTTCAGACCCTGGGTCTGTGTTGGAGCAGACTGGCGTGTCTGGCTCAACAAGACAGGGTGCTAGATTCCCAGGCTGGCAGGGAAAGCAGGAGCAGAAGTATTCTTGGCACATTGGTTGGCAGTTCCCAAGGGGAGTTCTGTGATCCATCCCATCACAACCCCTACACCCCTCAGTCCCAGTGAGGGGGAGGATCCAGGTCCCCAGAGGACAGGAGAGCCAAACCCTAGACAACAAAGCCAAAATGAAGATGGTGGAGAAGAGCCAAAGGAGTGCCCCCATTTAGGACAGCCAGGGAACGAGGCCCGAGGACTCTAAGGGGAAGCCCCCAGGGAGAGTCAGGTACCCCTGGGCTGGGTAACTGAACCTGAGGCCCCAGGCAGCCAGGGCGATGTCCAGACCTGTTTCTGCTGGACAGAAAGGGGGAGTAGCTGGGAGGACAATCGCTAGGCTGTGACTGGTGTGAGGACCTCTGGGTACCAGCAGACCTCTGGGGCAGTCTGCCCCCTACCCAGTGTGCCTTCTGTGGGTGGGGGCTAGATAAACCCTACGACAAGGATCCCGGGGATCACCCAGTGGGAAGCAGTGGGCTCCACTGGAGCAACCTCCCAGACAGAGGGAGAAGGGGCCAGACCAGGCCCCACCTGGCGGTTGCTTAAGTGGGGAGGTGTGTGGCAGGGAACTGCTGTAAAAGACCTTAATAAGCTCCTGCCACTCCAGCCCCAATCAGGGAAAATGGATTGGGGATGGGTGAACTGCCCTATGTTTGCCTGGTAACTGACTACACCTGCCAGCCTCATTAGCAGGAGCTCTAAGGCTGGAAGAAAGTGAAAGAAGGCTGGGGACAGAGACTAAGAGTGGGATGTCAGGCTCAGAGGGAGCAGGAGCAGGAGCCGGAGCCGGAGCCGGAGCCTACTAGTCTGTTGCTGGCCAGGCCTGTGGTAAGCCAAGCAGTTGTAAAGCCTGTATATAGTTGGAAATTGGTGATGGTACACTGATCATGAATAAAGAACATGAGTGTCCCTGATTCATGGAGGAGAGGAGCCAAGGGGCTGAATCCGGACGGGTGCAGTGTGTACCCCGTTACACCTTGCATTGGACCATGTTGAAATGCATGTGTGACAAAGAGGGAATTTTTGTAATATTTTTATGAAGCCTATGTGTGTCTCAGTTTCCCCCACATGCTGTATTGTTACTTAGTGGGGAGAAAGGTCTGATATCAGTGGAGCATCTGAGAAGATAATGGCAAATCCAAGTCACTGGGATTTTGATACCTAGTAACCAATGACCATGGCTAGCCCACATCTCAGTAGGAAGCCAAGCAGTGTTTGCCCCGCTGGGGAACAAAGGACTGGGGTGTCTGAGGTAGAAGCTAAGTGTGGGCTGCAGGAAGCAGCTGGGGCACACCTGAAATGGGACGGAGAGGTCAGAGGGCAGGGCGTTGGGCTCTGTGCTGTCCAGGATGGACAATGCTGTAACTTTCTTTTCTCTGTACTAACCAAGGATGTCCTGTGCTGGAGTAATGGTCTCAAGTTGCAGTGGGGGAGGCTTAGGTTGGATATTAGGAAAAACTTTTTCACTAGGAGGGTGGTGAAGCACTGGAATGCATTAGCTAGGGAGGTGGTGGAATCTCCTTCCTTAGAGGCTTTTAAGATCAGGCTTGCAAAGCCCTGGCTGGGATGATTTAGTTGGGAATTGGTCCTGCTTTGAGCAGGGGGTTGAACTAGATGACCTCCTGAGGTCCCTTCCAACCCTGATATTCTATATGCGTCAATCGACTAATAAACTCTTCTGTTTTACAACACTGGCTGAGTGTCACTACAAATGCTGACAGAGGAGATGCATTGCTCCCCAAGATTGTACCAGTCTCCTTTTGGGGTTTGTCTCTGTGGGACTTGCTGAACAGAGCTCTCAGTGGGAAACAGGGGTGCTGAAGGCCCAGGGGTCAAATCTAAGGAGGTGGTGAAGCCAGGTGGTTTTCCCTGGGGGGGCGGGAGTAGGACACCTAGAGGGTCTGTCAAACTGAAAGGTCCTCCCAGAGACTATTCTAAAACTGGGGCTATTGCACTGGTTCTGTGGATCTGTGACAGCATGTTGTTAGGGTGAATCTCCCCTTACCAATTGCTCCACGTCAGCCTGTAGTACTAACCTGTCACCATCATTATTTACCGCTCCACCAATGTTTGGGTCATCTGCAAATTTTACCAGCAATGATTTAATATTTCTTTCCAGCTCATTGATAAAGCCCAGAATAGGTCCCTGTGAGACACTGCTAGAAATATCCCTATTGGAGGATGATTCCCCACTACAATTACTCTGAGAGCTATCAGTTAGCCAGTTTTTAATCCATTTAATGTGGGCTACATTGATTTTGATATTATTTTATAGGTGTTTCATGCAGCACTAAGTCAAACCCCTTTCAGAGTCTGAAACCTGGTCTACACTACAGAGTTAGGTCGGCTTAAATACATCGCAGAGGACGTGAAACTCCAGTGTAGACACCACCTCCCAGAGAGGTGAATTTACTACAACCATGGAAGAACCCCTTCTGTCCCTGTAGCAAGTGTTTAAACCACAGTGTTGCTCCTGTAGCATTTCTAGTGTAGACACACCCTGACTCTCTTAGGTCAGCCCAGTTACCTTTATCAACTTAATGTGTCATCTCCTCAGCCCATTTCACAAGACTCAGCCCAGCTCCTGACAGGCAGTTTATCTAGATCTCAGAAACCTCCATCACTAATGGCCTCACAAATCAGATCAGAAGGACATTTCCTGTCTCAGTACCAGAAACAGGTCCTAGCCGAGTGCAATTTCCAAGTGACCCAGCCCCCCATCCCTCCCCCACTCCCATGGCGACCCCTTCTGCATGTGGGGACTCACCTGAGAGGTGAATGGCCGATTGTCGCTCGGTCTCCAGCAGGCCATTCCGCACTATGCAGCTGATGTCTCCATTGTCTTCTCCTTCTGTGACAGTGACGTGACTCAGAACACTATACAGATTCTCCATATCCTGAGTCATGTTGGTCACAATCTCCATCGCCAGGTTCTGCCAGTTCTTTCCAACCCACTGGAGTTCGGGTTTGGGGAACCAGCCTGCGGTTCTACAGGCCAGACCGATCCCCTGGCCCCGGGGGCCCAGCACCTCAATGAACACTGGAGCCACAGCTGCAGGGAGAGACAGAGAGTGTGTGTATCAGGAAATCAAGTCTTTAGTAGCACTATGTGATTCCCCAGATACCGCTGGGTATAGGGAGCTGTGACTGCAAAACTCCATTCCCTTATATGCAAAGCCTCCCTGGAACCCCTCATCCTGATGACTCGGGAAATTAAATAATACCATTTTGCATTTCCATATAGCACTGAGCCCTGAAATCTCACTGAGCAATGTGCAGGGTGAAACTGCTATACAGAGATCTCTGCACCTGCTGCTGAAATTCAGCCACTTTTGGGGTGGAGCCCAGGAGCTGTCAGGATCACTACACTTCAGTACAGAGCAGGAAGTGAGGGATGGTGACCTCGCCTACATCTCTGCTCCCACTCCACTTGTGCCACCCTTCTACATACTGGCCCTCTGGTGTCCTTCTCACGCACTGGTAACAATGCCCCAGGCCAAGCCACCCTCATGCTTGGATTTCCCTCTCCCTGTGCTGCACACAACCACCCTCCCCTCATTTAAATCTCTCCCTAAAAGCAGACGTCTCCTGTGGAGCCTTTGAACTAGGAGCCACCAAAGATAGGAGATGATTTAAAACAACCTCAATGCTCTGCATTATCACAGGAGGGCCCCTCAGTTGGGGCTGTCCCTTCCACTGCCCTTGTGCAGCACTGAATGTGGGGTCAGTGCCCAGGGAATAAAAAACTATATCCCAGCCCTTGGAAACTGCATAGGGAGTTTTAAGGGAGGCCAAATGTACTTATGACCTCACCTGGGATTTGGGCAGAACATCGGGGTAAAGGTCCCACTCCCTCAAACAGCACCCTAATGAGCCTGAGAGCTGAGGACTGTAGCTTTACATCTCATTGAAAACAGGTAGTTTAATGCAACACTGACCCTGCTAGCACCACAGTGCGGGTCAGTGCTGAGTATGAGGGGAGAGCGCCCCCTACTGAGTCCTACACATGACTCCCTGCAGCACAGGACCCTGCTGCTGTGCTGGGCTCAGTACAGGGGCACCTACATGGGTACAGAGCAACAGAGGGTCCTGTGGCACCTTTGAGACTAACAGAAGTACTGGGAGCATAAGCTTTCGTGGGTAAGAACCTCACTTCTTCAGATGCAAGAAGTGAGGTTCTTACCCACGAAAGCTTATGCTCCCAGTACTTCTGTTAGTCTCAAAGGTGCCACAGGACCCTCTGTTGCTTTTTACAGATTCAGACTAACACGGCTACCCCTCTGATACATGGGTACAGGAAGCTCTGGATGCCCAGATACAGTCCCCCGTGTAGTGGAGGGAGAGCCCGGAGATCTGGGCCTGGTGCAAGATCTGAGACCTGAACCAGAGGATGTAAACCAAAGTCAAGCCATGTATTAAAGTAGATGCTTCCAAGTTCACTGTCCAGTACATGAACTTAGCAAATGTGCTGCTAGCCTTGCCAAAACATAGGCACTCCCAAGAAGTACTAGGCATGAGATATTTATGTAAATACTTTCCAGAAGGCTGGTACAGATACACCCCAATCTATCACAAGGTAAGATGGCTTGACAGAACAATGTATAGAGATGTTCTGTCTGAAATATCAGGAACAAGGGGAGGTAACAAAGAGATGTCATGAAATACGTAAGGTGGTATGTAAGTTGTTTATTCTAGTTGTTTGCCTCAGTCTATAAATGTTGGGGTATCTCATCTTAACCCTTTGTGTGGCCGAGGGGACAGCAGGGACTCCCACTGCTGACTGAGCCACTCCTGGCCACTGGGCACTCATGTGTTAATGTACCTGTAACCACGGAGCCAGGGCACTAGGACTGTGCCTTGAGGGCAATAAATCTGGCCGAGTGCCTTTGTCACCAAACTATTCTGATGGTTGTTCTTTATGAGTAACATCAAGGTCTGCTGAATTAGCAGGCTGCACTATCTGCTAGTACTGATCCGGGCCGGCTCCAGCATTTCTGCCGCCCCAAGCAAAAAAAAAAAATAATAAAGCCGCGATTGGCGGCGGCAGTTCAGCGGCAGGTCCTTCGCTCCTAGAGGGAGTGAGGGACCTGCCGCCCCCGAATTGCCACAGGTGCCGCCCCTCTCCCTTAGCCGCCCCAAGCACCTGCTTGTTAAGCTGATGCCTGGAGCCGGCCCTGGTACTGATAACACTGGAGCTCCAAGAATGGAAACATTGAGCAGCTGGAACAGCTCCCGCAGCCTGGACATTGTTACCGAGGCAACAACATTTCATCCTTGTACACCCCTTAGTGCTCCGTCTCACCTGCAGCCTGTAGCTCAGTGGTGGCTTCCAGGGTCCATTCTGGGTTCCTCACAAAGCAATGGTATGTCCCAGCATCTGCCACTTGGAGCTGTTTCAGCTTCAGTGAGACATTCCCACTGCTGAACTCCTGCAGGAACAGTTCCGTCCGGGTCTGGTAACCCTCCCCCGGCAGGTCCTGGGTACCCTCATCCACGTATTCATGAACCAGAATAAATCCTGGTCCAGCTTTCCTCCACTGCACATCCATGCTGGGCAGCCCAGCTGGGGGTGAGAGCTGGCAGGGTAACACCACATCCTGGCCAACTACCCCCACCACAGGGCGCGGGGAGCCAGCCAGGGAGAACTCCTCTGAAACAGAAAACCCCAGGAACACAGTGAGTGACAAGAAAAAGGAGGGGGCATCTCTGAGCCAGGTCCCAGCCCTACAGACACAGTGAGTGAAAGAGGAGGGGGCATCATTGAGCTAATCAAAATTTCCTCAATCATGCATAGCTCATAGTAGAAGGTTCCCAAAGCTGAGTCATGTGTAGCTCAACTGAGTTACTCAGTCTGGACACAGGGCAGTGCAGTCATACCACCAATCCTGTCCTACAATCCCCCGGAAACTCTACTAAAGGTGCCTATCTTGCAACCTACCTACACTCTATTGGCAAGGGGTGGCCCCATCTGGAAGCCACCTGCAGGTCATAGCACCCTGAACAGCCCCAGTTATGAGCTCTTTCCACTACAAGCAACTTCTTTGATGAACCAGTTTCAGATCCCTGTAGACCCACAATGGCTGCTGAGGGGCCACCTCAGGAGACTTCTGCCTGGCCTGGGGGTATCGAGTCTTTGATGGATCTTTGGGCCGATGCACGTCCCTTCCATGGATTCAATAGACCCAAAACAGAAACTCACTCCGATGGGGATTCACCGTTTTAGTGGTCGTGTCTGGGGGAAAGTAAGCATCTGAGGGTGATTTATGTCTGCACAATAGCTGTGTCTGAAGTGTCTCCAGGCTCGTCCATTCCATCATGGGGCATGTCGAGCAATGACTACTGAGCTGCAGCACCTGACACTCACTGTGTGGCTACTGGTGATGAGGCATAAGGGGCAGATTTTCAAAGCCACCAAGGAGATTTTGATGACCTTCCATTCATCCTAATGGGAACTGGAACCCCCATCCCTCAGGCAGGTGGGAAGATCTCAGCCTTGCAGGCCATGAGAATCCAGGCTCCCAGTGGGGCAGGTCTAGCAGCATGGTGCCTTTGGCAGGACAGGAAGGGATCAGGGTCGGGGGCTCTGGAAGCCTCTCTCAAGGGCAGAGGGAAATGTGTGACTTGCTGCAAGATCCAACAATCCTGCCATCCAGAGCTAGGACATGCCCTGGTCACCCTGACATTATCCCCACCCCACAGCCTCCTGGGCCTTACCCTTTTACACTGCAGGAATGAGGAGGCCCTGGTGGGGGGGGTGGGTGTCATTGGCCTCTGATGCCCCTACCCCAGCCCTGCAGGGGGCTGTGTACATGGGGGACACGGAGAGAAATAATCGGGATTCAAACGTTTTTACCAGAGAGAAAACACGGCGTCAGGAGGAAGATCCCCAAGCTGCACACACAGAGCCGCCACCACGTCGCCATGGGGACACCCCAGGCAGGAACCTGTTAGGAGAGAGCAGGGATGGTTAACACCTCCCCAGACTACATGAGGGGCCGGCAGTGCAAGGAACATGCCCCATCCATTGTCTGACGTGATCCACTCTGCTCCCAGGCAGAGCAGCTTCCCAGGGACAGGAGAGGATTTCACCTCTCCCAGGCTGCCTTGCCGCCTGTCCAGGCCTGGCCCTAGGAATTTCCACCACCGGGAAGTGCTGGGTATCCACCCCGATTTCCTCCCCTTGTCGGTTCTCTGACCATCCATTGGTGCAAGTGTCCCCCCCGATTCCATTGCAAGCTGAGCCTGCAGCAGAGCAGGGCCAATTCTGACGTAACCCGAGTGGTACCCACACAGCTGTCCCCCCTGCAGAAGGGGCCTGTCTCTGTGCCTGCCTCCACCTGGGACAGCATGGCAGATGTGTGACCTGGGGCTCTCCACAGCTAACTGCATGAGGCCCTACAGCTAGAGTTAAAGAGCCAGGATGTGCAGCTGGGGCTGTGACAGACTCATGTGCTGTGTGGATCAGGCCCAGGGGGCTCCATCTCACACCCTTACCACTGGGTGACATCTGGGCACCTTCCTACAG
This sequence comes from Chrysemys picta bellii, assembly GCF_011386835.1. Taxonomy (NCBI): domain Eukaryota; kingdom Metazoa; phylum Chordata; order Testudines; family Emydidae; genus Chrysemys; species Chrysemys picta. Next base: position 14,356,094 of record NC_088807.1, on the reverse strand, counting down.
GTCAGCCTGCCCGGAAGTCACCCACCTCTGTAAGTGATGCTGCCAAGTGACATGGACGGGGCTGGCAGTGGCTATCGCAGACAACAGGGGGCGCTGTCAGATACCTACTCCTCCTCCCCTGACGTCAATGAGAGACCATCACATCAGTAGACATTACAGTAAGATATACGATGGGGATCAGGAGGGATCGTCTCAGCTCTGCTCAGAGCCTCAGGCATCCTAGCCCCAGTTCTCTGGTCTGTGTACACAGGATCAGACTGGATGGACACAATGGGATCTTCTGGCCTTAGCATCTGTCAATCTATTTCTGTTTCAGTTCCAGCTCCTTCAAAGCCTGTCCGTATATGTGTGGTGCATTAAAAATTGCATTAGAATTGTAAACTGACACTGTAAATGCTCTGGGGGTATTCCTGATCCTGCTGGCAGGGGAGGGCTCTGTGTAGAAGTGTGTCCAGCAGCAGGCAGTTGTACAGAGAGCAGCCTAGAGCAAGACAGGGTGACCTGGGCCTCTCAGCTTTAGGGAGCAGCCTGCTTTGTCTCTCTCTGTTTTGGGTCCTTGTATGTTATTGTTCTGGATTCTAAGCATTAAAGTCATGTTCCACTGCAACCTTCCAGCCAGAGGATTTATGTTTATATCCAACTCCTCTGTGTGTGCCGGGAACATAACAATGGACACCCTCCCCACAAAGAGACCTCCCTTCTGAGCCCATCCAAGGTCACTTGGAAATGACATGATGTTCCTGAAGGCAGGGTTAAGACTTAAGCATTATAAGCCCCATTATAGGAGTTGGGGGTGCAGGGTACCAGCGGCACTTACCACGGCTCCCAGGAAGCGGCCGCCATGTCCTTGTGGCCACTAGGCACACGGGCGTCCAGGGAGGCTCCATCCGTGCGCTGCCTTCGCACCTGCAGGCACCTCCCTGCAGCACCCATTGGTCAAGATTCTCAGCCAGGGGGAGCTGCAGAGCTGGTACTCAGGGCAGGGCTGCAGGGACATGGCAGCTGCTTCCAGGTGCTGCGCGGAGCCAGGACAGGTAGTGAACCTGCCTTAGCTCCGGGCCCCCACTCTGCTGCTGACCAGACGTTTAACAGCCAGGTTGGCAGTGCTGACCAGAGCCGCCAGGGTCCCTTTTCGATCCGGGGTTCCAGTAAAAAACTGGACACCTGGCAACCCTAGGGCCGGGGACCAGAGCTCTGAGTGGGGAACAGCCTCATGCAGTCCAGCAGGAGTTTTCCTGCCAGTTCCGCTGCTCTGCAGGTCCTGCCAACCCCTCTGTCTTAAAGGGGATGCAATTAACTTTCAACAGAGTTCTGCTTACTTTTTACTTTTAACTCCTGCTTCCAAAACACACAGAGATCTGAAAAAGAAAACTCAATCTATTGTGACTCCTTTTGGAGCCCTAATAGGTTTTTAATTATGTAGCATGTTCTGTTTGCATTTTTTTTACCCCTTCTACAATATAAACTGCACATGTCGTGGGAAAAATGAACATTTTTTTCATAGTTTAACTTTTATAACATTATATTAACCATATTATTTTTTACATAAGGTATAACTGTTTTTTTTTTTTTTTGTGCTTACAGAGTTTTTATGTACCCTCATCAAAGTGACAGTCTGATTACACAGAGCCACCTTAAGGCTCAGTGTTTTTAACCTTGCTTCTTTGTGCACTTTACCCTGGCTATTGCTTTAGAGGGGTACTGTATTTTTTTATTTTTTTACTGTAATTTTTTATTTGCTATTTTGTTATTAAAAACAAATTTAGAATTTCTTCCCATTCTTCTGGGTTTGACTGCTCTGCTGCAGACATGACTTTGGTTTTTAAAAAGATATTGAATGTTATAAAGCATTTAGGTACCCTAAGGGTTAAATGCTAAATACCAAAGCCAAACAACACTAGTTACCTGTGTCTGGCAAACAGTGTCTGTTAGTTTTGCAACTTTGAATGAAAGATTCAAATGGATTTTAGTGTTGTTATTTAAAAACAAAACAAAACAAAAACCAATTCATTTTAAATGTACAAAATAGAGTTTTACAAACCAGGAGTGTTGATTTAGGTTCTTAAAACCTTACATATTTACACAATATATTTACACACACATTTTTTAAAAATATTTTTTTATTTTTACATTGTTTTAATTTTTACACAGCTGTACATAGATTACATTTATATATATTTGGGGGCAGTTAATTTCCAATAGAAACCACTTATGGTTTTTTAGCGAATTTGACTAAATTGTTTATAGTCAAATGATTTAAATTTGATTGTTTTTTGGCCTGGCTTATTTACAGACATTCCTTTGGAAAAGGGCCCATTTTTCCTTCAGAATGGCTGCAAAGAAACCAAGATTTTTTTTTTACACTTTTTTTAACATGTTTACAAAGTTTAATTGCTTAATTCCCTCCAGCCTTTGCAGAGTTAACTTCTCACTCTCTTTCCTTAAATCACTTGCTTAATTCCCAAAATGACACCTTCATTAGTTCAGATATCACCATTCCAAGTATTGTACCAGAAATCTGAATTTCCCATGCCTGTACTTACTCCTTTCCAAACTCCTGCAGCGATGCCCCTCAGGGCTCCCAACCTGTTTTTTAATTTCTTTATTGTTGCCTTTATTTGTTTGGGTCCGATCCTGCTTTCCTCACTGAACCGTCCCTTGCCATGAGCACAGGTTTTGTTCCACTAACCATTTAGCAAGGAGGGTGGGCTCCTTAACTAGCCCCCACCCCTCCTGGTCCCTTTTCTTAAACATTTTTCTTAAAATTGTGAAATCACAACAATATTTCACACTTATATTCTTTAGAGTGAGATCTTAGAGAAATCTACTTCTTATTTGCCAACGCTTGTGCTAGGACTTACACAACAAAAAAAGTTTATACCCACTAAAAACTCTGCCTCACAGAGCAGGAGGGGGGGGGACGCTAAACCCCCTACCTTTACGGATGGGTAGGTGCAAGGACTCTAATTCTTCCCCTATTGCCCGGCACTTCTATGACTGGGGGTGTGCACACTTGAATGATCGATCACTTCATACATATGATATACCTTTTAGTAATATTTTCAACAATTACGGTGCATGTCTTCCCCCGTTCACAATTCTCCACCAAAAATGTTATGCTTGTAAGAAGCACACAGGATTTTTTTAGGGCAAAAGGCAATACACTGCATTTATTGAAGATACAACAATTAGTGTATGCATTTAATTATACACACACACAGTGTTTCGCCAGTCAATGTTATAATTATTAGAGTCTGGATCAATCTAGTGGTCAGCTAGGTTGATCACGAGTAGGTAGGAACGGGGTTTTGTCAGTCACCACATGATGCTCCAGGGAATTCTTGGCAGGATGGACCCAAAGTTTTATGGCATGTTACCCTGTTTATATAGTGATTTTTTTTTATTGGGATCAACCAGTTTTGCACTGTTATGCTGTAATTAATTGTTGTTTTATGAGTGCTTGTTTTTTAAATATATATATATATTTAATTAATTTTTTTAGGGAGCTATTTTATACTGGTTTTGATTACAGCTATTTTTTTTATTGATAGGTGTTTGTTTTATTTTTAGAGTTGTTAATTTGCCCTTTTTAGATATTTTAATAGGGGCATGTTGCAGCCTTTTGGTGCCCTTGTGTTTGTTTTGGGGATTTTTTTAGAACATTTGGTTCAGTGATGACTTTGATATATATATATATATTAACATACACATTTTTTATTTACATACAAAACAGAATTGATTTACACAGAACATTTTGACCAGGAACATTAAATTGCAATGCAAAAGGAAAACAATTATTGCATTCCTTTACTTATTTTAAAATGCTAAACCTACAACAAAGTAGTGACCCTAAAAGGTCTGTTATTGCCTTGAAATTAGCTCAGCTACAAAATTATACAAAATACAAACATAAATCCTACTACTACATAACTACACTGTGTTCTTTATCCTCCTGCCAGGCATGGCTCAACACTTCTGTGTTCATAATACTGTCCCTTATGAGGGAGTCTCTCTACATTATAATCTACCACAAACATATCTCTACAACTGACACCTAGGTGCTGAGGGAAGTAGTGAGGGTGATGGGGGAAAATCCTTGTTAATTCCCCTACCTTTCTGGGGATGAGAGGGGGCCCATGTGCTGGCCGGTCTTTCTGGGGGGGAGGCAGGACCCAGCCACAGCCACTCCAGTGGGTGGGGGTAGGTCTATGGGCAGGGGGTAGGGTGAACAGACAGCAAATGTGAAAAATCGGGACGGGGGTGGGGGGTAATAGGAGCCTGTATAAGAAAAAGACCCAAAAATCGGGACTGTCCCTATAAAATTGGGATATCTGGTCACCCTAGCAGGGGGGGAGGGCATGACAGGGAGAGCCTAGGACCAGACATTGCTTTAATCCAGCCCCACCCTCAGCAGAGCTCCCAGCCCCTCCTGGCCCTGGAAGCAGGAATTGGAGTTTGACCCCCAGTCAAGTGCTCTCTATTATCATTGCATCTCCCGCCCCGCCCCAGAGCAAAGGGTGAGCGTAGGTTTCTGGGCCATTTTATTACCTATTTGCCCTTGTGCAAAGCGGGGCTCTGAGAGAGCCACAGAGCTGAGGCCCGGCAGGCGCTGAGCATTCTGGGAGGCTGGTGAAAATGGGGATGGGTTTTTTTTAGGAAAATTTTGTTTTCATTCAAAAGTTTGCCTGAAATCATCCAATATTCTGACAAAATGACTCAAAACAAAGCAGTAATGGTTTCAAATAGATTGGAAATTCAGTTAAGATCAAATGGAATCAGAATGAATTTTTTTTCAAGTTCACTTCTTAGTTTTTTCCTCCTTAAAAGCCCCAAAAAATTATTTTGATTCCATTAGACTGGACTCGAAATGAAAATTTTTTGTTCTGAATCATTTTAATGACAATTTTCAAATTATTCCTAGACTTTTGAAAGCCACTTTTCATTACAAATGTTCTTCATTAAATATTCTTGACCATCTCTAGTTTCCAGGTTCTTTACAGGGCTCTTGTTCAGCCTAATAACACAGGGTAAAATACTGAAAAAGCACCCATTGACTTTCAATAGGAGTTAAGGGCCAGATCCACAAAGGGACACAGCTAGATTAAGGGCTAACTGCTCTGAGAGCACCTACCAGTTCAGGTCCTCCACTAAAGGCAGTTGGGGTAAGGTGAGGGATGTGGGCATGTGGCCAGAATACCCAAGAGTCCTTGGTTGGAGCACTCACCTGGACTGTGAGTGCTCAACTAGGATTGATTTCCAATCAACCAGGATTGATTTTCTGTCTCTGATTTTGGGCAGGGATTTGACCCCAAGTCTTGCGCCTCCCAGGTGAGTCCCCTAGTAACAGGTTGCAGAGTGAGTCTACCCTATTGGAGCTGGTCCACTTTGAATAAATAGTTATTGGAGCAGGAATCTCACTCTGGGTACCCTGACCCCTGGGCTATTGGCTGTAATGCAGGGGATGGGGTTTATCTCTCTGGCTCTGTACAAGGAAGGGCTGACTGGGTTTAGGTGCCTAACTCCAGGCGAGGGTTTATTGCTGAGAACCCCAACTGGAGGGAGGTGCCTTCCTCCAGCCAGTCAAGCACCCAAGGCTCAGATTAATGGGAGTGAGGTGCCTAAATCCCTTTGTGTATCTGGAACCTAAGCCCTGCCCCATTTCCTCTGCATTTCACTGGCTGGCTTAGGCAGCTGCCTGCTTAGTGTGCTAGCTTCCGAGGGGCCCTTTGGTAGTTGCCCAGCTCTACCCAGACATTGTACGGGGAGCCTGCGTGCCAACTCGGGGCTTTGAAGTCCCCTAGGCAGCAGGGTACTTGGGAGTCAGGCCCTGCAATGCTGTGACTCCAGCCCTAAACTCCTAAGAAGAAGTTATGAAGAAGTTAACCACCAGCCAGCACAGTTGGAGCCCCCCCGCCCGCCCACCACCTTCCTGCAGATGAACAGTGTGAACTCCAGACACACAATAGAAACCAACACACAGCAACACCCAGGACACCTCTTAAACCCCCAGAGCTTCCCAACTTCTGATCAACAAATCCAGCTCTCCCCAGAGGAGCTTAGCCCAGCCAGGGCCTTTATGGCCTCTCTGCACACGATAATTGCCTTGTGCTAAAGTGTGTGTTAACAGCACTAACCACTTAGGGTGAAATCCTGGTCATACTGAAATCACTGGGCGTGTTCCCATTGGTCTCTCCAGGACTTAAGACTCAGTGTAGACACTGGTGCCACCACAATAACAATACTAGAGTGACTCCTGGGGTCACCATGACCAGCTGAAACGATACTGACCACAGCCATCCTTTTCCACACCAAGAGCAAAACCATGTTCAGCACAGTGCTCGTCACACCAGGCTAGTTACTGCTGTTGTGTATGATTTGCATTACGGTATTAACGAGGAACCCCAGTCGGGGGTCAGGGTCCCGCTGTGCCAGGTGCTGTACAGACATGTAACAATGACAGTCGCTGCCCCAGAGTACTCACCGTCTGACTCTAAATGTCAGACAGGACAGAGCCAGTGGGTGAAATAGACAAACCCCTCGGTGGTGCTGGGTTGGGAGGATGAGATAACAAGACAGAAGAGAGAGCATAGCAGGGAAGCAGAGTCCCAGCTGGCTGCTAGCCTAGCCAGCGCCAGGCGGCAGCGCTCAATAGACCCCATGGCAGAGGTAGCTCCTAGGGGGGATTTTGAGGAAGGGAAGATGGTGGCTTTGTGAACTTTGGTGGGAAGCTGTTCCCGTACATGGCGGCAGCGTGGGAGAAAGCGCGGAGGTGCCTGGGGGGACAGGGACAGGCCAACATTCAAGGCTGCTATTGTTGGCAGAGCGTGAGCTGATATTTGATGAACTACTAGGTCTGACAATAAGTTATCTAACACCACAAATCCCTCCAGCACAGACCAGGCCTGTGATTTCAGTGTCCTGTGCTGGATTAATTCATATGCCAACACAATGTAATGTCCCATGGAGACGAGGCTTGAAAGGGTCTGAGCCCAGCTAGGCTCAGCTACACCTGATACCAGACTGAGTTCTTTGGGCACAGACGGTCTCTCACAGTCTGTATGTGTCACCTGGCACAATGGGGCCGTGATCTCAGCTGGGGCCTCTAGGTGCTACTGTAATACACATAATAATAACAACCAGGAAGCACTTTCCATTTAGATCTCTGAACCAAATAACCGCCTCCCTGCCTTCCCCCCACCCAACTTCTGGCCTGGCAGCCCCTACTCCTAGGGCATCAGCAGGGCAGGGCTGTGAGGCCCTTTTGAAGAGGCACCAATTCAGCCGTGCTCCCCATCACATCCTCCAGGGAAAGGCCACAAGGAACCCCAGAGGGCCACACCCTGCAGTGAGGCGATAACAAGCTGAGCAGTCTGAAGAAGTGGGCTGTAGTCCACGAAAGCTTATGCTCTAATAAATTTGTTAGTCTCTAAGGTGCCACAAGTACTCCTGTTCTTCTTTTTGCGGATACAGACTAACACGGCTGTTACTCTGAAAGCTGAGCAGTGAATCACACCCACCATTGGGGTTTGCCCAGCACTGATGGGAGGTGGAAACATGCCATGGGAGTGGGGAGTGTAAGTACCCCTGAGAGCGAAGGATCAGGGGTAATAACGGGGAGGGACCTACCTTAAGGATTCAGCATGTTCCAGAAGATGCCATGCAGCGAGCCAGGGGTCCCGGTGCCACACAGAGCGCCCAAGGAACTGAACTGACGTGTTGGGGCAGAGGGGGAAATGGATCCCAGAGCTGTGTGTGAACTCTGACCAAGGGAAAATGAAAGTACCAGGGCACCTGTCACACATTAACTTGCCAGAGGTATTATCTTGCCAGGATCCAGGGCAGGTGTTGGGTTACCTGTGGAGACATGGTGAGCAACGAGGAATTTATATGCCGCTGGGGTTCCCATTCATCCTCCCATCACTCGGGAGGCCCATGGCAGCTAAGCACTGAATCTGCTCATCCCATTCCCTTTCCTCACCACCAAGCTGCCTTTCGTGTCCCAGCCTGTGCAGCACTGTGGGAGCACTAGCAGGGTGGGGGATGCACAGAAAACAGCAGCCCAAGGGGCTAAAGTTCAGTGCAAAGCAATGCAAGTGGCTTCATTGTGGGCAGGAGGCGGAGGATAGAACGGCCCCAATGATTTCTAAGGAGGAGTTGTTGTGACAGTGGGTACAAGTGCTTTTACTAGGGGTCATCAGTAGGGTTTGAACTCAAGATCTGCCATGGCACAGCACAGGCCTCGGACACTTGAGCTCTGTTAGCACTTCTTATCTGCAGCGATTGAACCTAAGCCCTATAGAGCAAAATACCTGGGTTACTATCACCTGGCTAAAGAGAGAAGTTGCTACCTTCCTGCCTGTAGCCACCCCAGAAACCTAATTTCTGTTCTCATAAGTATAGGAGCCCAGCTAGGTTAGCGGGAGTTACACCTGGGACCTGATCCAGCTCATCTTGTGTGAGAGCCAGTTTAGAACTGGCTGGCTGTGCCATTCTGGGTGTTTGTTGTGATCCGGACACACCCTGCCCAAGACAAATGGGAGTGTTGGCCCAGTGACCAGATCACTGCTGGGAAGGGAGGCTGGGTGGGGTGAAACATTTGAACTACCCAGTGAGGTTCCTGCAGGAACTCGCCTGTCTCTGAGACTCAGCCAGCAAGATCTCCATGGCTCTGAGGACTGGGCAGCACACAGCCTGGACAACGAGAATCCCGCCGGGCCCATGTCCACCTTCCCCGATTCACATTTGCCCCCAGAACAATTCAAGGTTCCTCCCAAGTGTCCTGGTATCACAGCATCCTTCCAGCCGGAGGGGAAAAATTCTGCCTGGCCAATGCATTAACCCCTAAGAGGTCGTAGGAGCCTCATGCAGGACAAAGGGCAGGATGGAGGATGACAGATTCCAGTAATGAGGATGTAAACATGATGCACTCTGGGGCAGGTGGAGATGTTCTTTTTTTCCTGAGGAAAACTGAGATGAATTTCCATTGAAACTTTCAACAAGAAAATTGTAACTTTTCATTAAAAAACTGAACACCTGAGAAGTGGGGGGAAACTTTTCAGCTGAAAACTTACAAATAATGAAACATTTGGAGGGGTGTGTGTGTGTGGAGGAGGAGGATTGGTTTTGTAATGAGCAAGCAGACACTTTACTTTCTCTCTTTCTCTCTCTCTCATTTAAAGTCAAAATCTAGTCTTCTATCAAAAAAGGTCTTGATGTAAAATTTTCAGCTGACCCGGTTCACAAGCTGGGAAGCTCTGCGGGTTTAAGTAAACCACATTAAACCCCTGTGTGGATGCTCTTATTCAGAATTAAAGTCAACTTAATTTGATTTAGCTCTATCCAGGTGTTCCAATCATCCTCAGCCCCTGGAAATGGTTCAGGCACAAAATCTGGGCATTTTGGTCTTCCCACTCCTGGGGCTCCCTGCTGCATGTCTCCCTCTTCCCTGCTGTCATCTGCCATTTTCCTTCCCTGCTAGCGGCTGATCCCAGCGCTGTCCCAGTGTCACAGGACTGTGGGTCTCCTGCTTGGTGGGGTGGCCCAAGCAGGCAGAGTGCCTGGAATGATGATTCAGGCATGAACTCAGTAACAGCAGCGCAGGTGTTCCTTGCTGGGTGAGGAGACAGAGGCAGCTCCCCTCCCTAGGGTGACAGATGTCCTGATTTTATAGGGACAGTCCCGATTTTGGGGTCTTTTTCTTATATAGACTCCTATTACTCCCTACCCCATGTCCTGATTTTTCACATTTGCTGTCTGGTCACCCTACCCCTCCTGTGGCTGGTCCTGCTGACTTCAAAACCACTTTCAGTTCCCCTAGGTAGCGAAGGAAGCACCCTCTCCCCTGCCCATCCTTTCAGGTTTACTACCTTACTGGAGGGGGCCGTCCCCTCTGAGAGCAACAACACCCTTTAGGGGCTGTCTTTGAATGTGCCCCGTACACAGATCCAGCCAGAAAAGTAATTCAGGTGCAGTATTTTGGTGATTCACACCATAATTTACAGATTATCATAGCATTTAAGTACAAAACCTGTTTTAAAATGGGCTCTTCACTTTGTGAATCACATAAACCCAGACTGCTCTGATTATTTACATTATAGTAGCACCTAGAACCCCAGTCACAGACCAGGACCCCATTGTGCTCGGTGCTGTACAAACTCAGAACATAAAAACAGTCACCCCCCATGTAGATCAGCAGCAGTATTTAACACTTAGGTGTCAGATGCCCAATTTAGGCCCTTTTTAATCCAGGCCAGCTAATTGAGAAGGACATGACAAACACCTTCACAATGGGTTACACAAGTATTCACTTGTCAGCAGTAGAATATTGGTGATCAGGAATCGTGGCTTCTACCCCAGGTCTGGGAGAGAAATGTGGCTTATAGTGGTTAGAATTAGGCTAATTCCTCAGTTAGTCTATAAGGTGCCACAGGACTCTTTGTTGCTTTTCAAACTGGGTTAGTCACTCTGAAAGGTTGGTGTGGCATACCAGTCACTCAGAGTGGGGTTTAGTTATCTTAGAGACCTGGGTATCTCTGTCTCTATTTTAGCCACGGCACATTTGTTGTCATCGTATTAAAATTTGGCAGCTTCAGACTGGTACACAAATTTAAAGTTATAATTTTAAAGTACTTTTTAAAAACAAATATGCCACATTCTGAACTAAAACTGGTTTTCTTGGAATTCCTATTACAGAAGGCATGATATATACAGATGTGGAACATATGTCTGACTGGATCTTTCTGCTAGTGGAGTATATAGAAATGTGAGACATTTCCCAGGGGGAAAAAATCACCAACATACCTATTTTTCAACAGTTTATCATAAACTTTCCAGAACTACATATTGTACAATCAATAAACCAAACAGTCCATCACTGACTAAAGATTATAACCCAGATTTTGTTTAATTAAAACTCACTTAAATACACAAGATATTCATTTTTTCCACTGTCAAAAACACAAATGTCTTGAAAACAAGCCTAGCTATGGTGCACCTATCACTGTACTTAATTTAGAAAGTATCAGAGGGGTAGCCGTGTTAGTCTGGACCAGTAAAAATCAACAGAGTCCTGTGGCACCTTCTAGACTAACAGACATATTGGAGCATAAGCTTTCGTGGTTGAAAACCCACTTCGTCAGATGAATGTGACGAAGTGGGTATTCACCCATGAAAGCTTATGCTCCAATATGTCTGTTAGTTTAGAAGGTGCCACGGGACTCTTTGTCGCTTTTTAATTTAGAAAGATTCCAGCTGCCAGTTATGTTCTGCTTCCATACCCAATGGTGTCAGTTCAGTCCACTGACAAGAGGTGATATTTTCCATTACAGAGGGTGAGAAAAAAGATCTTGTGGCTAACACCCACTGCTTGGTGGATTCCTGGGTTCTATTCCCAGCTGTGTCACTGACTCACCCTGTGAGCTTTGCTAAATCCCCTCCTGTCTGGTGCCTCAATTTCCCCCTCTAAAGCCAGGGCAAATAACATCTGTGTGCTTCATACCGGTGTTAACAACCAGCACAAATCTGAAAGCAGACATGGAAATGACAACAAACCAGTGTGTGCACAGAGCCAGTGTCTGACCCTACAATAACAAAGCAGCATGTGCAGCGGCAGCACTCAAAAGACCCTTGTATACAAGAAGCAACATTGTTGCCAAAAAATATTGTAAAACAACACTGCCATTGCCAAACACTCCCAGGGTAAAAACCAACAGAAAAATTATTTGAAAATCATCAGTGTGCTCACCTCACTACCTCGGGTAATATTAGCTGCATCCTTGGAGGCCTGGGCCACCGCTCTCTGTCATTCCCTGATATCTCAGGTTCAAGGGCCTCAGCGTCTGTTCCAGGGCGTAGACAGAGACCATGGGACAAGGCCTGCTTTCCTCCAGCAGCTCATTCAGGGTGTGTCCACTGCTGTGACTGCCACTGCCCCCACTTCCCTCAGTCACATGTTACAATGTCACACGTCCTAACTTGAGGGGGGACGCAGTGGGATTGCTCCTTCCACTCCACCCCCTCCAGCTATGCATGACTTCAGTTTCTCACTCACTCTGCTGTAGGGGAAATAGCTGAACCCCTAGGGGGAAAGGGCCCAACCCACAGACTGGCCCTTATCTCAGCAGTGGGGTTTACAAAAGAAACCAACCCAGAGGGATGAATTTGTGGGAGACAAGGAGTTTCTGCTCTGGGGCAGAGCTGGGGAAACAAAGCAGAGAAATACAGGGAGGTCCCCCCGAAACAGTGAAGTCTCCTTCCCTACCCCAAAGAACAGTCTCACGCCATGTGGGGGTTTCAGTCTGAGCAGGCTGCCAAGTTACACATGGAAACAACTGGGGATTCTCATTCCACTTCACTGTTGTTATTATCAACAAACCCAGCATTCATAAGCAGACCTACAATAACAATCCAGTGCAACCCCAGCTCCAGCACTCACAAGCAACCCTACACAACAAACCAGAGTGATTGCAGCCCATAAACTCACAAGCAACACTACAAAAACAAACCAGCAGGAGTGGTCCCAACAGCTCACAAAAAGACCCTGTGACAACAAACCAGTATGCATGCAGTCCCAACATATCAGTAACCTCAGCACCTATGGAGAACCCTACAATAACAATCCCACATAGAAAATGTCCCAGTGCTCATGGATGCACATACAAAAGTAAATCAAAATGAAACCCCAGCAGCCACAAACCTTCAAACAAACACCTTTGTGTGCAGTCCTGACACTCAGCAATGACCCCACAATAACAAACCAGTTTCTGTTCTCACAAGCAGAGCTAGGCAAACATTTCTGCATGAATAGGTTACCTGCTGAAAATGAAGTTTCGGCCACAGCAAAACCATTCATGAATTTGACCCAATTAGTTTTCTTGGGACAAAGGTTTTTAATACGTTGTTCAGGCCAGCTTCAGAAGTGTGTGTTTGACCGCTAAATAGCAGCTAATAATTTGCTATTCCTTGGGCCAAAGAGCACGAGAACGACTCTCCAGCCTGGGGATTAAGGCACTCAGGAGGTAGGAGACGCTGACTCAAATCTTCTCTATTCCTGATTCAGAGGAGGGATTTGAATCCATAGCTCCTTCAGCCCAGGTGAGCCCCTCAATCACCAGCCTCTACAGTTGTTCTCACTCCTTTGCTCTATGGCCCAATTAATATTTAAGGCGTTATACAAAGTGGAACAGCCTCCACAGGAGAGCAGCGCACCCCAGAGTGGCCTGTGCCCTGGGGATGAGGATGCTCATGCTAAGTTCAAGAGTCTGCTCCAAAGTGGGGTTGCAAATGTGGGTCTCCCACATCCTAGACAAGTTTCTGACCCTCTAGGCAAAGAATGGGAGGGGCAGGTACTTTTAGGAAGCTGTTCTGAATGTTCTGGGGGGAGGGATAGCTCAGTGGTTTGAGCATTGCTAAATCCAGGGTTGTGAGTTACAATCCTTGAGGGGGCCATTTAGGGATCGGGGGCGGGGGAGAGAAATCTGTCTGGGACAGTACTTGGGTCCTGCTAGTGAAGGTAGGGGACTGGACTCAATGACCTTTCAAGGTCCCTTCCAGTTCTATGAGATAGATAGATAGATAGAAGTTTTCTACGACCTGAAACAGACTTTCCTGATTTACTGGTAAATTCCAAACACATTTGCAACAGACCTGAATACCTGCTCTGATTTTCCAGTTTGCTGCCGGACCCAAACATCAGTTATTCGCCCAACTCCACCCACCAGTGACCTGCAATAACACACAGACCTAGGGACATTGCATGTAAACCCAGAACCAATATCTTCAAAACAAACCCATTGGAAATGGATGAAACCCCCAGACACTGACTCTGGTGAGGCTGCTTGGCTCCAGGATGTGCCCTGCAGCATCAGGATGGGGATCACCGCCTCTGAAGACAGCATGGGATGTGGGGCAGGAGGGGGTCTCTTCCATTCGGCTCGCAGTGACTTCCCCTGGCCTCTGTCACATGGGGTCCCAGCTAGGGTGACCAGACGTCCCGATAAAATCATGACTGTCCCGATATTTAGTTGTTTGTTCCACGTCCTGACCGATGTATGGTTGGGACGCCATTTGTCCTGATATTTTGCACTCCCTTTTCTTTTTTTTTAATTTATTTGCTGCGGCGGCGGCATTCCGGCTTTTTTTTTTTTTTTTTTGCTTTGGCAGCGTGCCCCCCACCACCACCATATGTCCCGATATTTTGTTCTTGTCATCTGGTCACCCTAGTCCCAGCATGCCCCATGTGACATGAGGGATCTCGTGTCAGCAGATCCCTGCCTCACGATGGGGGAAGCTGGAAAAGATGGGGCCTTAATTATGCACTTGCATGTGGGGGAAATCCCTGGCCACCCAGGGACAAAAAGGGCAGCTTCCCTCAGCCCTGTCTGGGCTCTCATCACCCTCCCCCATCATGTTTCCATCCCCTGTTCTCCTCCAACCTCCACCCCCTTCCCTTCTCCTCCCCCTCCCCATTTCTATCCCCCTTCCCTCTGTCCACCTCCTGCCCCCTCCCTCCATCCCACTGGCCCCCTCTTATCTGAGGGCTTTTCCTGCCCCCCACCCCACAGCCTATTGAGATCCTCCCCCAGGTGGCAATTGGCCATTCCCCCCCTTGACGGTCCCATCGCTGACTCTGCTCGCCAAGCCCCTCCCCCCACAGGCGTTTCCCAAGTAGCTGCAGGCAGCTCCGGCCCATCCCCCGAGCTCGCCGCACCCAGGGCTGGAGGGTTCGGCCCATCCCAGCAGGGCCCTGCCAGGCTACAGCAAGTCTCCAGCCCACAGAGCAAACGGCCCACGTAGCCCCTGACTGTTTGCTTCCCTAGTGACGTTGCCGCGCCATGAAAAGCATACACGGGGGTTACGCTGGCATTGTTCAGCCGTGGCCAGATGCCCGAGCAAGCGTGGGGAAGAGACGGGCTCTGCCTGCTGAGGTGCCAGCGCTGGAGAGGTACCATGCAAAATTCCCACCTTTGTGAGCTGGCCCGGAGTCCAGCTGGTCCAGGGACTGTGGGATCCCCACTTTGTTGGGTGTGTTTAGTTTTTATTAGCCAGACAAGGCGGGTGAGGTCAAACCTTCTATTGGACCAACTTCTGCTGGTGAGAGAGACACGATTTCGAGTTACACAGCTCTGCTATCCTGGGACCTACACGGCTACAACAACACTGCAAACAATTCTTTTTACAGTAAGACGTGCTGGGGTAGTGATGGCCTGAAGAGGAAAGACCAGTTGCCGCCACTGTGAAAGGAAAGGCTCGTTATTAGCAAAGCTGGGATTGAAACCTATCGAAGCAGAATACAAGGGATCAGCCTTAACTCCTTGGCCGCCTCTTCACCCTCTGGGGTTTCTTTCATATCAGCTGTCATTTACTCAGCAAAGTCTAGGCACCCAACTGAATGTAGAGAAGAAAACACAGGCCTGGCCTGCCAGGATACCAAGCTCACAGCTATACCATGCACCGCTGGCTGAGTGGTGAAGGTTGTGGGCTACTAATTCATTGTGTGCTGCACATGTGTGTTTGAATAACCTTGAATATGAGTCAGCAATGTGATGCAGTTGCAAAAAAGGCTAATGTCACTTTATGGTTTATTAACAGGAGTGCTGTATGTAAAACATGGGAGGTCATTGTCCTGTTCTGCTGGGAACTGGTGAGGTCTGAGCGGGAGGGCTGTGTCCAATTCTGGGTGTCACATTTTAGGAACGATGTGGACTAATTGGAGAGAGTCCAGAGGAGAGCAACAAAAATGATCAAGGGTGAAAAAAACTGACCTAGGAGGAAAGACTAAAAACCTGGGCATTTTTAGTTTTGAGAAAAGAAAACGGAGGGAGAATCTGATAATCTTCTTCAAATATGTTAATGGCTGTTATGAAGAGAATGGTGATCAGATGTTCTCAGTGACCGCTGATGGTAGGACAAGAACTAATGGGTTTAATCTGCAGTAAAAGAGGTTTAGGTTAGATCGCAGGAAAAAATTTCTAATGATTAGGTAAATTAAGCTCTGGAATAGTTTCCAAGGGAGGTTGTGGAATCCCCATTGTTGGAGGTTATTAACAACAGGTTGGACAAGCCCCCTGTCGGGGATGGTTTAGGTCTACTCGGTCCTGCCTCAGTGCAGAGGACTGGACTTGATGACTTCTTGAGGTCCCTTCCAGCCTGACATTTCCATGATACCATTATTACCAACATTCCCACATTGTTCACGCAGTCCTTCAGGCTAATATCCATTAACCACTAGGAGATCATAGGGGAGTCATCGGGACTTAGGGCAGAACAGAGCATTAGCACATTCCACCTGCAACCAGTGAGGGATTAAACATGGTGCACACTGGGGTGGGATGTAAAATGGAATTTTGTTCTTTGTGGAAAATTCAGATGAATTTCCCTTGAAATTTTAAGCAATAAAATTGTAACTTTTCACCATCAAAATTGAAAACCTGGAAAATGAGGGGGAAATATTAGTTTTGGCAACGGAGAACTGAAAATTTTCAGCTGAAAACTTCCAAAAACTGAAATATTTTGGGGCTGTTGGTCCTACAACGAAAAATCAAAAATGTCAAAGAAAGCAAAGACTCCACAAATAAATAAATAAGCAAAATAAAAAAAAGATTTAGTTTTAGTTTTAGTTCACAAATCTAGTTTTCTATTGAAAATGTCTTGATGTCAAATTCTCAGTTGGCCTTTGCGCAATCGTCATTATGATAATGTTGTTTCCTCAGTGCCATTGGTTTGCATGTTGCTGTATTGTCAGGTGTCACACAGCATGGCCCCGTCCCTGACAAGCTGCCATGGTTTATTCTCTGAACTGGAGTGTTAAAACCACCCAGCATCCTTGCTAAAGATCCTGGGTAGGTCTGTGGCCTGGTCTAGCTACTCAGTCAGTCTGTCAGTGTCAGGCTTTGGATACACACCAGATCTGGACGCTCCATTGAGCTTCCTGAAATCTATGTCAAGACCAACAGCTCCACCTTGTCCCTCTTGACCGTTCACCGGTAGGTGGCTCAGCCACCCCAGATAGAGAATCTTCTTCCCCTCCTCGGTCAGACTCTGGATCATCATCTCTGGTACCTACTGCACTTTTGGTTTCAAAGGGAGAGTTCCCACACTCAGACTTTGGGGCTGTCTCTATTAAAGGCCCAAACCAGAACCCCAAGTCCACACCCCTAAGCTCTAGGGAAGGTCAGATTAGGATCCACAGCTGGAGCTAAACCTCAGGTCCCATCTCCAGTTGCTCTGTCCCAGTCCAGCATCTCCCCTCCCCCTGGTCCCCTCTTTCACTGATCAGCCACAGCCACCTTAGTGTTTAGAAATTTTAGCCAGTGTGGAGTCTTTAAACCGAGAGGGGACGTCTCTTTCTACCAGAAAGGCTCTAGTTCAGCCAGAAGTTAGCAGCACGATACAGGGATCCCTGCGGGAGGCTCTCTGGCCTGTGCTGTGCAGACGCTCAGACTAGATGGTCCCATTGGTCCCTTCTGGCCTTTAAATGTACGACTATGAAAATAAACTGCCCTGGAAACCTCATGACAACAGCGAGAGCGAGAATGAGGCAGCTTAGTATGTGAGGACAAAAATAACATTGTGTGAGTGGGTTATTCAACCCCACATCACAGCATGTGATACGCCCCCGCCCAGCTGGGCTGCTAACTGGGGGTCAGGCCGGGGAGAGCTCATTGCTAGGCAGGAGAAGAGGTGTCTGTACAGGAGACTCTGCAGATGCTCAGGGCTCTGTCAGCTTGTCCTATGGTTCCCTCCCTACACTGCTGCATGGAGCAGCTGGACTGTGTGTACAGAAAGTCGCTGGGCAGGAGTTGATGCTCATGGTACCCAGGCACGGCTCTAGGCACCAACAAACCAAGCACGTGCTTGGGGTGGCACAATTTCAGGGGCAGCATTCCGGCCATCTTTTTTTTTTGCTTTGGCAGTTGTGCTCCCGGAGGTTTTTTTTTTTTTTTTTTCTGCTTGGGGCAACAAAAAACCTAGAGCTGGCCCTGATGGCACCGACACTCCTCTCCCTTTCCTCTTCTGAGCAGCAGCCAATCGCTCTTTCTTCCTGCAGTATCTGACTCCATCAATATCCCCTGCAGGGCTGGGGAGAAGGGTTTAATTCTGCCCAGGCTGCCTAGGGGTTTGCACAGGTGGGAGAGAAGCAGGATCTAGCCCAGAAGCAATAGGGGGTGGGACACTCTGTGAGCTAAATTAAATTCCCTGCGGCAGATTTCCCATATTGTGTCTTTGCTGTTTTCCCTCATTCCAAGTCCCATCCCATCCAGGCTCTTCCACTCTTTGGACAAAATAGCTTGGGGTCATTGGCTTTCCAGGCAGGTACCAGGTTGGTCATTGTCACCCAGGCTTTTGGGCTGGGGGCAGCAGGGAGGAAGGACAATCTTGTGGCAAGGGCAGTGGACTGGTGCTCAACATCCCAGGTTTCAATCCCTGACCCAGCTGTAGACTCCCGTGTGCCCTGAGGTCAGTCACTGAGTCTCTCTCTGTGCCCCATCTGTGAAATGAGAATGAACTTCCCTACCTCTCAGGTGTGTGTGAGGATAAAACCCATTAATGACTGTGAGAGGCTCCAATAGTCCAATGACAGAGGATGTAGAAGGAGAGGGGGAGCATTGATGGGAAGAGCTGTTTTATCTCAGGGCTTCTCTATAGACAGAGAAATTTACAAGTAAAATTAAACTGCTCTAGCTTTGCTGGTATAACTCCCACGGGGACACTCTTATTGTGGAATCAGAGCCTTTGTCTGGTTCAATCATAGATTCCAAAGCCAGAAGGGACCACTGTGACCATCTAGTCTGACCTCCTGTATAACACAAGCCAGAAAATTGCCCCCAAATAATTCCTGATTGACCAAGGCCAGTGGAGTCAGTGGAGTCTTTCCATTGACACCAAGAGGCTTTGGATCAGCCCCTTTCTGGGCAGCATTGTCTGAGCTACAAGCAGGGCCCGGCTGCCATCCAAGGGTGCCAGCAGCTCAGCCTGACCCACAGCCCCAGGGATCATTCTGGGCTAGAGCTACCATAATGTTCTCATCTAAAAGGGACAGATTTTTCAAAGTGAAAGTTTTTGTCAAACATTTTCATTTTTTCCGAAGTTTTCATTTTTACAAAGAAAAAAATTAAAACTGTTTTGGGGGTTTTGTAAAAACAAAATTGGAAAATTAAAAGAAAAAATGAAAACGTACATTTAAAAAGCCACTTTTTCAGAGAATTTTTGAAAAGTTTTCAGGTTTTGGTTTCCCCTCCCTCCCTTTTTACCATTTTGCCACCACAAGAGGGGAAAAACTGGGGAAACAATATTTTTCACATACGTTTTTTAACAATAATTTTTTTATAAATTGCAACAAATATTTACCCTTTTTCACTCTGTCGTCTTCTGGGCACTGCTTATAACAGGGAGTCTTAAACTGTGCTCCAATGACCCTCACCTGAGCATCTGAGCTCCCCAAATATCCCCTGTCCAACTGCTCTGCAGAGCTGACTCCATCCCAGGGGTGAAATGTGCTCAGTCACCATCCCAGGACAATCCACTTGAGCATCAATTACTGCAAAGTTGCTCTGCAAAACTGCTCTGCCTTGCACTCCTGACAGATTTCCCTTGAGGCCCTCCATTGTTTGTCTTCCCGCACAGGTGTTAATGTCTATTCACAAGACTTTCTTTCCCACATGTTTCTTTGACCTTTTGCCTGGGTTCCTCCACTTCCTTAGTCACACTGATTCGGATTCCCTTCTTGCTCAGAGGTCACTTCTGGATGCTCTTTCTCAACTGCCTTGTGTTCTTCCCCATCCAGCAGTGTCCCGGTACCCGTCTCTCAGCAGGGACAGCAGACTCCTCAGGAACCCAGAATGGGGAGCAGAGGAAGTCAGGGCAGTACAAGAAGAAGTGGCTGGAGCTGGGTGTGGAGGACGGGGCAAGTGGAGACTAAGAAGGTGGGGAAGCCAGTACAGTTCCATGGTAGGTATTCTCTGGGTGGGAAATCACCCCTGTGCACCAGGACTAGACCCAGGTCCCATTTATGTCCCCTTAAGCCCAGAGGATGAATTTCCCCCTGGGGGAGCTGGGTCCTTCTCACCAGGGACTGGAGACCAGGGTGGAAGCAAAAGGTTCAGGCTCAGCCAACATCCCAGGCCCCCCAGTCACACAGTGACCTTTTACCCTGGCCCAGCTGTGCCTTTAGGCAGGGGGCTGTCTCAGTCCCCAGAAAGTGAGATGGGACGGGAGGTGTTTCCTCAGTGATATGTTTAGAGTAAAACAAGCAAACCAGGCCCCTTCGGTTCTCAATCTTGCAGCCCTAAATAGAGATGCTGTGGCCAGGGCGGGGAGGGGGGGCGGTGCGGGGCAGGAAACGGGAAGAGGTGACGAATATCAGACCTGAGGAGGGGACAGAGCAGGTCAGAGATAGGCTGTGGAGTCTCTGCTGCCTGAGCCCTACGGATCCCAGGGAGTCTGGGAGCAAGGAGAGGTGCTGACTGGAGAATCTAACCCTGGGGAGCATACGGGGCAGATCGGAGCAGAGAGAGCAGAGAGAGAGACTTCTCCTGAAGTCAGACAGGGCAGTGGGGGCAGATCAGAGCAGGGAGCAACTGTGGATTGTCCCCTCCTGACCCCATTGAGGAGCAGAAGCTGCTGGGCTGTTTCCATCCTGATCTGTTCCCGCCACCACCGTGATGATCCTGTCTCTGTGCCTCTTGCTGCCTGGTGAGTATGAAGGAATCCTGTGCTAATTATATAGCAGGTTGGGAGGAAACAGAACCGAGAGCAGCCCCTGGCTCAGACTGTCAGGAAATCCTCTTTAGTGGGAGAGAAATGGGAACCAGTGTAAACACTGAGTGTGAGAGCTACTGGGCCAGATCCCCAACTGGTGTAAATCAGTGTAGCTCCATTGAAATCAATGCCGGTTTACACCAGCTGAGGATCTGGCCCTCTAGAGAGCTGAAGGGAAAGTTGGTGCCAGCTCAGCCAAGGTCTGTGTGTGCAAGGAATCTGTCATGCCCAGATCTAATGTCCTACCTGGTTTGCTTCTTCACCAACACAGAAATCAGGAATGCATTTCCATATCTATTAAGGCAGTTTTTGTCCCTGAAGAGGGACCTTTTTATCTCCAGCACTAAACACACGTCACCTTTCTGTTCCCAGCACTGAGTCCCAGCAGCCAGGAAATCTGCTCAGCTCCTGGTGAGTCCGTCTGTCTGTCCCCAATCTACCCAAAACATTTACCCCTCCCCTTCCAGTTGTCCAGCCATCACTTCTTGGGACGTTCCCTGGTCAGTGAGGTGCCAGTGGCAATGGCATGGGAAGGTGAATGGGCTGTGTGGGATTTGAGCGGGGATCCAGCCGACCCCTCCTTGTCCTTCTGCCTCTCAGCTCTGCTCTGACTCGAGGCCAGTGTGACATGCAGAGAACCACGTCCACAACCCATCCCACCCCCGGGGCACTGGCCCTGGGAAGCAGAGAACACCACAGCTCTGACCACAAGGGATTTACCTTCCCATGGCACCAGCTCCCAGCACCTTGCAGTCACAGGCCTCTCCCCTGGAGCTCACAACCCATATAGATTCAGCCTGCACCTCGTTCTTAAATGTCAGCAGCACATTTAATAGCCAGCCCTGGGCGGGCAGGCAGCATTCGAGAGGGTACGGCCAAAAGGGACCATTATATAATCCAGGCTGAGCTCCCGTATGACCTGGTCCAACAACCCTGTGCCCA
The DNA here is from genome assembly GCF_011386835.1 of Chrysemys picta bellii. NCBI lineage: Eukaryota > Metazoa > Chordata > Testudines > Emydidae > Chrysemys > Chrysemys picta. Next base: position 14,334,395 of record NC_088807.1, on the reverse strand, counting down.
GCCCAGCAGGGATTGGCAGAGCCATTTCTTTGCTGGCTGCCTGGGCAAGGCAGCAGCAGAGGACACCAAGGGGGTGGGGAAGGTGGCAGGCAGATATTGACCTGCCCAGCAGCAGCAGCAATTCACCTGCGAATTCAGAGCTAGGTCCCATCGCCCTGGAAATTCCCGGGAAAGAGCGATCTGGTCCCTGCCGCTGCTCCAGGACCTTCCCTTAGCCTGGGCCTGGAATTGCCTTCTGTGCCTCCTCTGCCAGATGAGACCTGGGGGGTGGGAGGGTCACAAGGACAGGGAGGATGTTAGAGCAGAGTCAGAGGGGTTAGGGACTGGACAAAGCTCCTTGGCTGTCAGCTGCCGAGCTCCTTGGGGCAATGACTGGCCATCACTGCATGGGCTGCGGTGGGCCTGTCATGCTGAGGGGTCACCTCTCTCCTGGCCATACTGCCCCAGCTGAGTCAGCGGGTGCCCGCATCAGGACCCCTTGTTCTAGGAGAGTGAGCAGCACCCAGCAATGGAAGCCCAGCCCGGCTGAACCTCTGACTCTTCAGCAACCCAAACAATCCTACTTAATAAAGTTTCTGGTCACAAGAGAGAGCTCGTGCTCCCATCTGCACAGCTCAGCTGGAATCAGAGCCTCCATATGAGACATGACACAGACCCACCTGCCATTTACCTCCTGTCCCATTGACAGCACTGGGCACCACCAACACCTCACTGACAGCTGTGCCCCATTCCCCTTCCCAGGTGATCTCTCTGCCCCTGCCCTTCACCTGAAACAGACGTCCGCCCGGCCAGGAGACTCTGTGTTGCTCAAGTGCTTCGTGTTGTCCCATAAGCTGACCACCCGCGTCGTCTTCTGCAAGGAGGGAGAGGAGGTTTCATCCCAGCGGGGTTCAGAGGAGAAGGTCACCTACATCTATGACCATGCGGTGTCCAGGGGCAGCTCTGGGAATTACACCTGTGGGTACGAGATCAAGGACAGTGACAACCGGGTGAACAGATCCCAGCTCAGCCCTGCCCAGCACCTCAGCCTCACTGGTAAGGGGTGTGGTGTGTGTGTGTGTGTGTGTGTGTGTGTGTCATCTCAGCCCTGCCCAGCAACTCAACATCACACTAAGGGGGAGAGGGGAGGGATGAATGGCAGAGCGAGAACCACAGTTAAATAACAAACCCTGAAAATCCAAATATTGAAATTCATCAACATCCGAAATGAAAAATTTCTAACAAAACATCTTCGTTCAAAATTTGACACAGGGAACCCCCCAGATTTTCACTCAGCTCAGCTCAGCCAGCACAATCCTGGCAGGTGGGGGACAGGGACATCATAGAAATGTCGGGCTGGAAGGGACCCCAAGATGTCATCAAGTCCAGCCCCCTGCACTGAGGCAGGACCCAATAAACCTGGACCATCCCTGATAGGAGTTTGTCCAATCTGTTTTAAAAACCTCCAATGACAGGGATTCCACAACCTCCCTTGGAAGCCTATTCCAGAGCTTCACTAGCCCTATGGTTAGAAAGCTTTTTCCTACTGTCTAACCTAATCCTCCCTTGCTGCAGATTAAGCGCATTACTGCTTGTCCTACTGTCAGTGGGGCTGAGAACAATTGACCATCGTCCTCTTTATAACAGCACTGAACATATTTGAAGACTGTTATCAGGTCCCCCCTCAGGCTTCTTTTCTCAAGACAAAACATTCCCAGTGTTTTTAACCTTTCCTGCTAGGTCAGGTTTTCTAAACCTTTGATCACGTTTGTTGTTCTCTGGACTCTCCAATTTGTCCACAACTTTCCTAAAGTGTCACACCCAGAACTGGACCCTGTGCTACAGCTGAGGCCTCACCCATGTCAAGCAGAGCAGAACATTTTATTTTTTATTTGAGCAATGACCTCCCATGTCTTACATACAACGATAGCCCTTTTGACAACTACCTCGCACTGCTGACTCAGATTCAGTTTGTGACCCACTCTATCCCCAGGCCCCTTTCAGCAGCACGGCCACCAGCCAGTTATTGCTCCTGGTGTAGTTGTGCTAGGGCAGCGTATGGGCCTGGAGTGGGGCCATGCTCTGCTCTGATCTCTTGTGTATTTATTGCCTACGTGATGACTCCAGCAGCGGCAGTGACAGGGGTTCAACTCCAAAAGGTAAATGATTCTGAAGTGTTTCTTTATTCTGGGGACTGTATTTAGGGAAAGGTGGGTCCTGGGCTGGGGAGCCCCCAGTCTGAGTGTGATCACCGTGATGATGGATGTAGAGGAAACACACAATTACACAACAGGGTGACGGGCTCATCCAATGCAGCGCATTCTCCCTGCAGCTCTCCCAGGTTTAACCAGCATTGTTGAGCTGGGCAACATCTTTTCAGGGCGGGAAAATTGCTCTTTCAAAGGGGGAATCCCAAACCCTTCTGATGGACAATTCTTTTATCTGGAGTTCACGGGCCCCCTCTGCTAAATTGGCAGTCAGTGAATTATTTCCTCCCTCTGCACTCACTGTAAATGGTGTTGTTCTGAAAGGAGGTACCAGAGGCATCATCACACTGTGTGCTCCAGTCTTAGAACAGAAGTGTCACAAACAGCATGTGGGCAGGGGTGGCTCCAGGCACCAGTGCAGCAAGCGCGTGCCTGGGGAGGCAAACCGCAGGGGGCAGCCTGCCGGTCGCTGTGAGGGTGGCAGTCAGGCAGCCTTCAGCAGCATGCCTGTGGGAGGTCCTCCGGTCCTGCGGCTTCGGCGGCAATTCGGCGGTGGGTACGCTGAAGGCGCAGGACTGGCGGACCTTCTGCAGTCATGCCGCAGAATTTGCATGACCAGCGGACCTCCCACAGGCGTGCCACCAAAAGCCGCCTGACTGCCGTGCTTGGGGCGGCAAAAAACATAGAGCCGCCCCTGCATGTGGGCAAATCCCTCGTTCAGGAATCTCAGCCCAGCACCAGTGCCCGGTTCCCAGGGAGCAACCATGTCCCAGGATCAGACTTTAGCAGAGCCCAAACCTGACTCTTTGCCTCAGCTTCCCCAAAGCATTTGCATCAGCAAACCAACCCATCCTCTCCTGAGAACAGTTGGTACCAAGGCCTCATGCTGCCCTCTGCCCAGGGCGGGGTCTCCTCCGCAGTGACCTGCCATCTACACTGGAGAGGGGCGATAGGGTCTGGGCTGCTGTGTCTGTCGTTGGCTCTTGTGAGGCCTTTGAACAGAATCCTGGTGCAGCCTGAGCAAACTGGGGCAAGAGTGACCCTGTGCTGGGAGAAAGGGATGAGCCTCCCCAACAACCTCCATCTTCTAGGCCTCCCGTCAGGGGAACATGCCTCCCTGCAGCATGATCCCCCCCTTAGATCTAGGCCTCTGGGAGCTCACACCGGATCCCCGTTCCAGAGCTGCTGCTCTGTGTCTAGTGCTGGCACTGCAGTCCCACATGCTTTGCACACAGCCATCAACATGTCCCTTTCCATGTTGCAGGGCCAGACATGTTGTCCATCATCATCTGGGCCACTCGCTGCACCCTGGTTTTTCTCCTCCTGGTGTCTGCGCCCGTCATCACCTTCATACTGGAGAAACAGGACCTGCCCCAGCCTGCAGGGCTAGAGGAGACTCGTGGGGGGAGCGTCAGCATTTTGTGGGGGGAGGTAATGGAGGATCCCCATTGACCAATTGTGAGCAGGAGGGAGGGTGAGGAGGGGGCTGGGGAGATACCAGTGACCAGCTCTGAGAGGGTGTTGGGGAGACACCATTGGTCACTGCTGCAGAATAGGCCCCTGCGGTAACAGTTTTTGCCCAGGTAACTCCTGCAGCCTCCTTCAGTCCCCCTCCCTTCCCCCATCAGGAACATTGTCAGTCACTCACTAGGGTTGCCAAGTTTCTATTGGATGAAAACACTGGTCTACAATTTTTGAGAAGTCGTCTGCTTGAGAGATAAAATGTGCTATTTATTATGTATTTTGATGTGCCGAATTCAAATATGACAATTAAAACAACTGATTGGCTACTGTTTCTAAGCTATTTAAGTTTTTACATTTTATGTCTATGTATATTGTGTAGCTAATAGAGTTTTAATCATAAATTGTAAACCTAGGTCTTTTCACGTGTCTATGGTTGCTTTACATGATAATATTTCACCTATCCTGTTTATGTAAGACTTTAAAAATCAGCAAAAGGGTTATATAAATAAAATTTATTATGAAACAAAAGGCAAAAAACTATTATGTACATAGTTTAGTCCTATTCAGTGTCTACTCGGCGCTTCTTGGCTTGTCTCTTGTATTCATTAAATGGAGCATCTCTTGTCACTGTCCAGCAATAGTGTGCAAGCACTGATGGGCTCCATTTGCCCTGATAGCGTTTCTCCATTGTTGCAATGTCCTGGTGAAATCGCTCGCCGTGCTCGTCGCTCACTGCTCCGCAGTTCGGTGGAAAAAAATCTAGATGAGAGTGCAAAAAATTTATCTTTAGTGACATGTTGCAACCAAGGCTTTTGTATGCCTTGAGGAGGTTTTCCACCAACAGCCTGTAGTTGTCTGCTTTGTTATTTCCGAGAAAATTTATTGCCACTAAGTGGAAGGCTTTCCATGCCGTCTTTTCCTTGCCACGCAGTGCATGGTCAAATGCATCATCTCGAAGAAGTTCACGAATCTGAGGACCAACAAAGACACCTTCCTTTATCTTAGCTTCACTTAACCTTGGAAATTTTCCACAGAGGTACTTGAAAGCTGCTTGTGTTTTGTCAATGGCCTTGACAAAGTTCTTCATCAGATCCAGCTTGATGTGTAAGGGTGGTAACAAAATCTTCCTTGATTCAACAAGGTGGATGCTGAACACTTTTCCTCCCAGGCTCCAATGACTGTCAGAGTGGCCAATCTTTCTTGATGTAGTGGGAATCTCTTGCACGACTATCCCATTCGCAGAGAAAACAGCAGTACTTTGTGTATCCAGTCTGCAGACCAAGCAAGAGAGCAACAACCTTCAAATCGCCACAAAGCTGCCACTGATGTTGGTCATAGTTTATGCACCTCAAAAGTTGTTTCATGTTGTCATAAGTTTCCTTCATATGGACTACATGACCAACTGGAATTGATGGCAAAACATTGCCATTATGCAGTAAAACAGCTTTAAGACTCGTCTTTGATGAATCAATGAACAGTCTCCACTCATCTGGATCGTGAACGATGTTGAGGGCTGCCATCACACCATCGATGTTGTTGCAGGCTACAAGATCACCTTCCATGAAGAAGAATGGGACAAGATCCTATTGATGGTCATGGAACATGGAAACCCTAACATCACCTGCCAGGAGATTCCACTGCTGTAGTCTGGAGCCCAACAGCTCTGCCTTACTCTTGGGTAGTTCCAAATCCCTGACAAGGTCATTCAGTTCACCTTGTGTTATGAGGTGTGGTTCAGAGGAGGAGGATGGGAGAAAATGTGGGTCCTGTGACATTGATGGTTCAGGACCGGAAGTTTCATCCTCTTCCTCTTCCTCGTCTGACTCAAGTGAGAATGATTCTGGTGCATCAGGAACCGGCAGTCCTTCTCCGTGGGGTACTGGGCGTATAGCTGATGGAATGTTTGGATAATGCACAGTCCACTTTTTCTTCTTTGACACATCTTTCCCAACTGGAGGCACCATGCAGAAGTAACAATTGCTGGTATGATCTGTTGGCTCTCTCCAAATCATTGGCACTGCAAAAGGCATAGATTTCCTTTTCCTGTTCAACCACTGGCGAAGATTTGTTGCACAAGTGTTGTAGCATATGTGTGGGGCCCACCTCTTGTCCTGATCTCCAATTTTGCAGCCAAAATAAAGGTGATAGGCTTTCTTAACCATAGTGGTTATACTGCACTTTTGTGATGCAAAAAAGTCACTTCACCACAAACATAGCAGAAGTTATCGGCACTGTTCACACAAGTACAAGGCATCTCTGCTCACTTTGGCTAAACAGAAATGTGTCCCTTTGCAAAATCAAACACTGACAAATAAGAGAGCACGACACTGTATGATTTCTAGAGCTGATATAGGGCAATTTGTTCAGCAGAGTGATGTAAGCTTCGTTATGATTGCATCATCCATAACTTCTAAGAATAACATGATGCAATTCATATCATGTATGAGGCAAAAGCAGCTTCAGATTGCATCATTCATTGTTTTGCCTAAAAAGCAAGTACTGTCCAAACCCAGTCATAGAGTTATTCATAGATCCAGTCAAAGATGTATTTTAGTCATTTCTGGTTTAAATTGAGATCCCTTCCCTTTATAACTCACTTATCCTCCACCATTCCCAAGTCAAGGGTCGTATATACTGACCCAATAGCATATCTTGAAAACTAGAGCCAATCAACAATTTTAAGCTTCATTTTCATTCTCAGTGACCCAGAATTAGTAAAGTTTGACTACATTTATTTCATAAGCATTTTGGCTGTAGAGCAGTGAAACCGGACCCCTGAGGCCTTGCATCTTCCCACCGCTTACCCCAAGGCCCTGCACCTTCTCCGCCTCTTCCCAGGCCCCATTCCCTGCTTGCTCCTCTCCCACCTCCCCCCCATCACTCTCTGCTCTCCTCCCCATTCCTCCTCTTTGGATTGTCTCCTGACTCTCTGGGCTCCCTCTGCTCTGGGGCTGGGCTGGGAGCTGCTGCAGCCTGACACAGCTTCTCTGCAGGTAGGAGGTAGCCCTGGCTAAGCAGCGACTGGCGTGAGTTGATGACCCGGCGCCTCACCCCTTCTCCCAGTAACTGGACCTTCAGGGTCCGATCAGTACACCTGGCCGGACACTGATAGATCCCCTTTTTGACCGGACATTCTGGAGAATAACTGGGCACCTGGTATTGGCAACCCCCTGCCCTGCAGACTTCTGCTCACTCCCAGCCAGGCCAGGGCCACGCTGAGCTCTGTCAGATCTTAGCCCTGCCATGAACTGTCCCAATCAGACAGCCCAGCCCGGCTCCTTCCTTCTGTACAAATAATCCGTCCTGCAGAGGGGCTGTAACTTTAGAGGAGGACAACGAGCTAATGGTTAAGGCACCAAGGTTAAGGCACCTAGGAGGTTTCCGAGTAGCAGCTGTGTTAGTCTGTATCAGCAAAAAGAACGAGGAGTACTTGTGGCACCTTAGAGACTAACAAATTTATTTGGGCATAAGCTTTCGTGGGCTACAGCTCACTTCATCGGATGCATGTAGTGGAAAATACAGAAGGAAGATATATATACCCAGAGAACATGAAACAATGGGTGTTACCATACACATTATAAGGAGAGTGATCAGTTAAAGTGAGCTGTTTTTAGCAGGAGAGAAAAGGAACTGTTTGTAGTGGTAATGAAAATGGCCCATTTCCAGCACTTGACAAGGAGATATAAGGAACTGGGGGCGGCGGGGGAGGGGGAGGTAAGGTTGGGGAAATAGTCTTACTTTGTGTAATGGCCCATCCACTCCCAGTCTTTATTCAAACATAATTTAATGGTGTCCAATTTGCAAATTAATTCCAATTCAGCAGTCTCTCATTAGAGTCTGTTTTTGAAGTTTTTTTGTTGTAATATTGCAACTTTTAGGTCTGTAATTGAGTGGCCAGGGAGGTTGAAGTCTTCTCCAACTGGTTTTTGAATGTTATAATTCTTGACATCTGATTTGTGTCCATTTATTCTTTTACATAGAGGCTGTCCGGTTTGGCCAATGTAGCCCACGAAAACTTATGCTACAATAAATTTGTTAGTCTCCAAGGTGCCAGAAGTACTTCTGCTCTTTTTGCCCCTAGGAGATTAGAGTTAAATTCCCAGCTCTGCTATAGAGCCCTTGGGCCTGTCACTTCCTCTCTCTGGACCTCAGCTCCCCATCTATTAAATGGGGATAATAATTCTGTCTTGTCTCAGGGGAGAATTTTCAAAGCCCCTAAGGGATTTAGGAGCATGAATGCATGACTGTGCTCTGTGCCCACTGCCTTGTGCTTGCAAGACCCTCAGGTGCTTTTGAAAATTCTTCCCTAGTCTGTGAACTCTTCCAGCTGGGAACTGTCTCTCACTGAGGGTTTGTCTGCACAAGGAAATCAACCAGCAGAACTATACTGTAAATAGTCACTGTAGTGATCTCGGGATCAGCCCCTGTGGGGACACCCTTATTCTGGAATTAGAGCGCCTTGATCAGAGTTAATTTACACAGTTTTCACCATGAGGTAAACTGGAAAAAAAAACTTATACACTGGAGTAATACTAAGAGAGTCGCCACCGAGGGTTATCCCGGGATAGCTGTAGTGGTTTAGCTAGGCATCATAGTTCTGCTGGTCAATTTCCCCATGCAGAAGCCGTTAGTATCTGTGCAGCACCCAGCACAAAGGGGCCTGCACTTGACTGGGGTCTCCAGGGGCTGCTGTAACGTCTATAGTCACAGTAAATTGCAGTTGGGGGCTCGGTGGATAGGAGCTAAGGAACGAGGTCTCTGTTTCTGATTTGATATTCTGTCCTGTGGATACATTGTAAAGTCAGTGGCTTGACCACACTCTGATTCGTTATGAAATGTATTCAAGAGCCCAAATAACCAATATCAGTCAGGTTTATTGCTCTAAGACAACAATAATAAAACATAGGGAAAAGGTTCAATACTATACCAATCTCCGGGAAGCCCTCTTGTGCAGCGTTGTTACATTCCCCTTACGCAAAAGGTTTGCTCCCCAAGTTACACCCCTAAAGCCCTCTTTGTATACCCTACCCGTTTAGAGGTACAAGGTGCTGGGTATGTCATCTGACACTAGATTTAGCCAATCAGCGTTCTACCTTGTTTTTCTGGCACCATGCTGTACCCCTTATTTCTTTCTTCTGAACTCAAGGGCATGACGGCAACACCTAGGTCTGTACTAGGCTGGAATAATCATATATCTTGCCCTCTTTCTTTGACATTTGAATATAGACCTGTTGCTATGATAAAACACTCACATGTCCTGATCCTGACAGTTTTCCTATTTATAAGCCAAAGCTTCCTTCAGCAAATGCAAGATGTGATAGGATACTTAGCACAAGTGAACAGGACTATAATAAAGGTGTAGGTCAGTTTAGGCTACATAATTGCTCTAATATTTGTGCTTAATACTATTTGTGCTTAATGCATATATATAAGGTGAGGATAATACATGTTATTAATAAGAGAGATACAGATGCTAGCGAGCATATATTGGTCAAACTTCTGTTTCCAGTGGATGCTTGGGATTCAGATATTGAACTGCGAGCTCTTTGGGGCAGGGGCTGTCATTTGCTCTCTTTGTAGAGCGCCCAGCTGGACTCTAGGTGCTACCACAATAGAAATGTTAAATCAGAGAGTGCAGAGTGTCTGAGTGAAAGGTCCCATCTCCTGTTAATTATTTAGCTTTATCTTGTTAGTTTCCTTGTTTTTTATTTTCAGATCAGTGTAAAATTCCCATCAGGGGAGTCACAGGGCGACAGGCCAGAGAACAGTGATGGGGGCTAATCTGTGGGTGGGTGTGGGGATATTTCCCACCACTGGAAGGGCACATGTCCCCTTGGATTTCTCACATCTATACAGGGTCTTCAGCGATATGCACTTGGCTGCATTTCACACCTGGGAATGTCAATGGTGCTGCCAGGTCTCCACTGTGGGGTTTATAGACAATGTACAATTCTTGAAGTAGGGAAACAGAGATAATAAGAAACCCCTGGAAATATATCATCTCTGACCCCTGCAACTTTGTCCTGGTGAAGGCACCTTCCCATCCACTAGATGGCACTTTGCACCAGTCCCAATGGAAAACTCCATCTTACCTGTGTTGGTCCAATAAAAGATATTACCTCCCTCACCTTGGCTCTCTATGTTTTTTGTCACCCATTAATGCTGCCATCTACTGACCAAAGGTATAATTGCAACTGTGAAAATTTGTCATGGTTTTTGTCTCTACACCAGAGTTTCATGAACTTGCCCATCGTGAGGAGTTGACTGTAACAGACAGACTGTCATTAGCACCCGTGTAACATCCCTGTGGCCACCCCCACAACAGCTTTTCCGGAAGTTCAGCATTAGAAAACGGCTGGTTTCTCAACAGGAAAAATTCTCTCTCCCTCTTTCTGATTCTGTTCCCCTCAGTTCTGACCCCATCCTGACACCCCCCACTCAGGGGGGAATCTCATGCCAGCTTCAGCTAAAAACAGAGATCAGGAGCCAGAGCTCCAACCCTCCAGTGTCAGCCAGAAATTAAATGGGATATGGGGTCTTTCCAATAGAGGGGACTCAGGCTCTGATCCAGTCCCAGGTTGGGGGAACTGGCTGGCCCAGTGGGATATGGAATGAGGCACAAATTGTACAATCAATACACCAATAGTCCATCACTCACTAAAGATTATAACCCAAGTTTTGTTTCATTAAATCTCACTCAAAACCACAGTATATGTGTCATCCCTTCCATTGTCAAAACACAAATGTCTTTAACACAATCCTAGCTATGGTGTAACTATCACTGCACCATAACCCAGACGGATTCCAGACCTCGATTATCTTTTGCTTCCATGGCCAACAGTGTCCGTTCTGAGCACTGACAAGTCATGAGACTTCCCATTGCAGATGGTGGAAAGAAAGATCTTGGGACTAACACCCAGTGCTTGGTGGATTCCTGGGTCTCATTCCCAGCTGTGGCACTAACTCACCGTGTGAGCTTTGCTAAGTCCCCTCCTGTCTGTGTGCCTCAGTTTGCCCTTCTAAAGTGAGGACATGTAACATATGGGTGTTAGAAACCAGGGCAAATCTGAAAGCAGACATGAAAATAACAACACACCAGTGTGTGCACAGACCCAGTATCTGACCCTACAATAAAAAAGCAGCATGTGCATGCAGCCCCAGCATCCGAAAGACAACCACAATATAAACAAGCCAGGGTACAGAAGAAGCAACATTATTGCAAAAAATAAAATAAAACATCTTATAAACCAGCACTGACATTGCCAAACACACCAAGTGTAAAACCAATAGAAAAATGATTCAAAAATCCAGTCTGCTCCTGCTCATGGGTCTAGATCGCCGCTCCCTGACATTCCCTGACAGTCAAGGGCCCAGGGTTCTGCTCAGGGCACAGACACAGGGATGGGGCACAGCTTCCTTTTCTCCAGAAACACATTCAGGGTGTGTCCACTGTTGTGACTGCCACTGCCCCTGCTCCCCTCAGTCACATGTCACAGTGTAGGGATCCTGAAGTGAGGGGGCACCTAATGGGATTGGTCCCTCCCCCACTATAGGTGGCTTCAACTTCTCACTCACTCTGCTCTAGGAGAAACAGGGGGGCCCTTCGGGGGGCAGGGCCCAAACCCACAGACTGGCTCTTATCCCAGCAGTGGAGTTTATTAAAAAAAAACCACACACACACAACCCCCTGAGGGATGAATTTGAGGGAGACAGGGATTTTCTGTTCTGGGACAGAGTTGGGGAAACAAAGCAGAGAAATAAGGGATGTCTCCCCCAACAGTGAAGTCACCCCCCCCACACACACCCCATAGAACAGTCTCACCCCACTTACAATCATACAATCATAGACTTTAAGGTCAGAAGGGACCATTATGATCGTCTAGTCTGACCTCCTGCATAACACAGGCCACAGAATCTCACCCACCCACTCCTGTAACAAACCCTGACCTATGTCTGAGCTATTGAAGTCCTCAAATCATGGTTTAAAGATTTCAAGATGCAGAGAATCCTCCAGCAAGTGGCCCCTGCCGCATGCTGCAGAGGAAGGCGAAAAAACCCCAGGGCCTCAGCCAATCTGCTCTGGAGGAAAATTCCTTCCCAACCCCAAATATGGCAATCAGCTAAACCCTGAGCATGTGGGCAAAACTCACCAGCCAGACACCCAGGAAAGAATTCTCTGTAGTAACTCAGATCCCACCCCACTTAGGAGTTCCACTCTGAACAAGGCAGCAATTTACACATGGAAACAACTGGGGATTCTCATTCCACTTCACTCTTGTTATTATTATTAACAACAAACCCAACATTCATGAGCAACCCTACAATAATAATCAAGTGTGACCCCAGCCCCAGCGCACACAAGCAACCCTACAATAACTACGCAGCAGAAGTGGTTCACAGAGCTCAAAAAAAAAAGTTCCAGTGATAATGAACCAGTATGCGTGCAGTCCCAACATATGAGTAGCCTCAGTACTTATTGACAACCCTACAATAACAATCTCATGTGGAAAATATCCCAGGAGTGCTCATGGAGGAATTTACAAAAATAAATCAAAATGGAACCCCAGTAGTCACAAACCTTGAAAAAGAACAACTTTGTGGGCAGTCCTGGCCCTGGCAAACAACCCTACAGCAACAAACAGTTTGTGTTCTCACAAGTAGAGCTGGGTGAAAATTTCTGGACAAATACTTTACTCACTGAACAATGCAATTTTGGCCAATGCAAAACTATTCACAAATTTGACCCGATTAGTTTTCGCTGGACAAAGGTTTTTAATACGTTGTTCAGGTTAGCTTCAGAAGTTTGTGTTTGACCCCTAAATAGCAGCTGTGATGCTGCACTCTATATAATTTTATGAAAATATGCTAATGAGTATGAATATAATGTAACTGGAATATGCTTCAAGCAAAAGGTCCCTTGCAAGGTATCATTACAAAGCTTATAATCTACTGAGTGTGGTCATCCTATTTGTATAAATGTATCACTCTTGTATCTGAAACTAGAAATATGAACTATAACCCTGAGGTCCTATTGTAGTTATGCAAAGTGTGGGCCATTAATGGTGTTTGCAATCCTGATGGTTCCCATTAACTAGGACAATTGACTGTGAATGGCTCTGTTTGCTTGCAGGCCTTCCTGTGAGTCAGGCTGGAAGGAATGAGGGCTTGAAGTCTTACAGTGACATGTGATCATGTCACCTAAACTGGAATCCATCTTTAACCTGGTGCTTTTCCATTGAGAAGGAGGGGTGGGAACCCAGAGAGGGACAAAAGATTCCCGCTTTGTGCAAAAGATATATAAGGGGGTGGAACAGAACAAAGGGTCTGCAATGATGAGAAACCCCCTAGCTACCACCTGAGCTAGAACAAGGGCTGTACCAGGGGAAAGGATTGTGCCCAGACTAGGAAGTCGTCCAGTCTGTGACAGAAGCTTATTGAAACATCTGAGGGTGAGGTTTTATCTGTATTCAGTTTTCTTACCGTACTAGGTTTACATTTGCATGTTTTATTTTGCTTGGTAATTCACTTTGTTCTGTCTTTTTATTACTTGGAACCACTTAAATCCTACTTTTTGTATTTAATAAAATCACTTTTTACTTATTAATTAACCCAGAGCATGTATTAAAACCTGGGGGGGGGGGGGGAAACCAGCTGCGCATATCTCTCTATCAGTGTTATAGAGGGCGAACAATTTATGAGTTTACCCTATATAAGCTTTATACAGGGTAAACCGGATTTATTTGGGGTTTGGACCCCATTGGGATCTGGGCATCTGAGTGTTAGAGACAGGAACACTCCTTAAGCTGTTTTCAGTTAAGCCTGCAGCTTGTGTGGGATGTGGTTCAGGCCTGGGTCTGTGTCTGTAGCAGGCTAACATGTCTGGCACAACCATGCAGGGTTCTGAAGTCCCAAGCTGCCAGGGAAAACGGCCTTAGAGGTAGTCCCAGCCAGGGCCGGCTCTAGGCACCAGCCCTCCAAGCATGTGCTTGGGGAGGCACTTTCCAAGTGGCGGCACTCCAGCCCCCTTTTTTTTGCTTGGGGCACAAAAAGCCGGGAGCCGGCCCTGAGCGGAGGTGAGGGGCGCGGGGGGTGCGGGGATGGCCGCAGGAAGTAACCCTGGTGGGGGGCAGAGGAACCGCTCCCCCCCAAACTCACCTCCGCTCCACTGCTGTCTGCTCCCCCGAGCGCGCCACTGCTCCGCTTCTCCCCCCTCCTTCCCGGGCTTGCTGCACGAATCAGCTGTTTTGCGGCATGCCCTGGGAGGGAGGGGGGAAAAGCGGAGTGGTGGCGGCGCACTCAGGGGAGGAGGCAGAGTGGCTAAGACTGTGGGTTACTAATTCCTTGTGTGCTGCACACATGTGTTTGAATAACCTTGGTTGTTGGCCATCTGTTCTCCTTTTTGTGGAGGCACCCACTGGCTTGTTCTCCCATGCCTGTTCCACCCAGTCCCCAAAAGAAGAAAAGCTCCCCACAGATTGGGTGCCACAGCACTTCCTACACCAGCTAGGACTCAAACTCAGCCTTCAATAATGTGACTTATACATGAAGTCTCTATACCAGTAGTCTGCTTGCAGGCCTCCCTGTCGTGACTTCTCTACACTGGCTTAGGTGCCTGACCTTGACTGACCAGCTGGAGTGAAAGGGGTCCTCTTGGCGAATAAAGTGACTGAGTGGTGAAGGCGCTGGATTGCTAATTCATTGTGCTCTGCGAGCCTGGGTTCAAAGGGTCCCAAGAGCAACTAGAAGATGTGCTTGTTCGTTTCCTGCATATCGAGAACACTGGAGGAGGGCAAACATAGCACCTAGCCTCAAAATGGGGAAACAAGACCCAGGGAATTACTGACCAATCAACCTAACTTAGATACCTGGAAAGATACTGGAACATATTATTAAACTATCAGTTGATACGCATCTGCAGGATAACAGGATTATAAGGAATAGCCAACATGGATTTGTCAAGAAGAAATTATGCAAAACCTTCTCTGACAGAATTACTGGCCTAGTGGATAGCAGGGAAACAGTAGACGTGATACATCTGGATTTTAGTAAAACTGATGACACAATCCCACATGGCATTCTGATGAACAGACTAGGGAAATGTGACACAGATGAAAATATTTTAAGGTCAGTTCACAACTGGTTGAAAGACAGTACTCAAATTGTCTGTCAAGTGGGGAGGGTGTATCTAGTGAGGTCCCGCAGAGATTTGTCCTGGGTCTACTACTATTCAATGTTACCATCAACGACTTGAATAATGGAGTGTAACATATGTTTACAAAAGTTGCAGATGACACCAAACAGGGAGGGGTTGCAAGCACTCTGGGGAACAAGATTAGAATTAAAAATGCCTTGACAAATTTGAGAATGAGTCAGAAACGAAATGAGAAGAAAATCCATGAAGACAAGTGCAAAGTACATCACTTAGGAAAGAAAAATCTAATCAAAACTACAATATGGGGAATAACTAGATAGGTGGCAGTACTGCTGAAAAGGATCTGGGGGTCACGGTGGATCACAAATTGAATATGAGTCAACAATGTGATGCAGTTGGAAAAAAGGCTAATGTCACTTTATGGTTTATTAACAGGAGTGTTGTATGTAAAACATAGGAGGTCATTGTCCTGTTCTGCTGGGAACTGGTGAGGTCTGAGCTGGAGGACTGTGTCCAATTCTGGGTGTCACATTTTAGGAACGATGTGGATTAATTGGAGAGACTCCAGAGGAGAGCAACAAAAATGATCAAGGGTGAAAAAAACTGACTTAGGAGGAAAGGTTAAAATCCTGGGCATTTTTAGTCTTCAGAAAAGCAAACTGAGGGGGGAACCTGATAATCGTATTCAAATATTAAGGGCTGTTATGAAGAGAATGGTGATCAGATGTTCTCAGTGACCGCTGATGGTAGGACAAGAACTAATGGGTTTAATCTGCAGTAAAGGAGGTTTAGGTTAGATCGCAGGAAAAATATTCTAATGATAAGGGAAGTTAAGCTCTGGAATAGTTTCCAAGGGAGGTTGTGGGATCCCCATTGTCGGAGGTTATTCAGAACAGGTTGGACAAGCCCCCTGTCAAGAATGGTCTAGGTTTACTCTGTTCTGCCTTGCTGCAGCGGGCTGCACTTGATGACGTCTTGAGGTCCCTTTGAGTCCAATATTTCCATGATTCCATGATTACTAACATTCCCACATTGTTCATACAGTCCTTCAAGCTAATATCCATTAACCTCTAGGAGGTCATAGGGAAGTCACAGGGCAGAAGAGAGCATTACCAGATTCTACCTGCAACCAGTGAGGGCTTAAACATGGTGCACACCGGGGTGGGACGTAAAATGGAATTTTGTTCTCTGTGGAAAATTCAGATGAATTTCCCTTGAAATTTTAAGCAATAAAATTTTAACTTTTCACCATCAAAATTTAAAACTTGAAAAAATGAGGGGGAAATATCAGTTTTGGCAACCGAGAATTGAAAATATTCAGCTGAAAACTTGAAAAAAACTGAAATATTTTGGGGCTGTTGGTACTCCAATGAAAAAGAAAGCAGAGACTCCACAAATATATAAATAAGCAATATCAGAAAATTATTTAGTCACAAATCAGTTTTCTATTGAAAATGTTTTGATGTCAAATTCTGGGTTTAGCAGGCCAATGCTCAAACCACTGAGCATACCCCCCCCCCCCCAGTTTTTCCTCAGTGCCATTGGTTTGCATGTTGCCAGGGCCGGCTCCAGCATTTCTGCCGCCCCAAGCATGTTGCTGTACTGTAAGGTATCATACAGAACAGTCCCTTGCCTGACAATCTGCCATGGTTTGTTCTCTGAACTGCAGTGTTAAAACCTTCCAGCATCCTTGCTACAAATCCTGGGTAGGTCTGTGGCCTGTTCTATCTACTAAGTCAGTCTGTCAGTGTCAGGCTTTGGATACACACCAGATCTGGACGCTCCATTGAGCTTCCTGAAATCTATGTCAAGTCCAATAGCTCCACCTTGTCCCTCTTGACCGTTCACCGGTAGGTGACTCAGCTACCCCAGATAGAGAATCTTCTTCCCCTCCTCGGTCAGACTCTGACTCATTATCTCTGGTACCTACTGCACTTTTGGTCTTAGAAGGAGAGTCCCCACACCCTGGCGTTGGGGGAGTTTAGATCCTAACCGTGTGACCTGGGACTGTCTCTACCATAAACCTAAACCGGAACCCCAAGTCCACAACCCTAAATTCTCAGGAAGGTCAGATTAGGAACCACAGGTGCAGCTAAACCTCAGGGCCCATCTCCAGTTGCTCTGTCCCAGTCCAGCATCTCCCTTC
Organism: Chrysemys picta bellii; assembly: GCF_011386835.1. NCBI lineage: Eukaryota > Metazoa > Chordata > Testudines > Emydidae > Chrysemys > Chrysemys picta. The sequence goes on along the minus strand of NC_088807.1, from coordinate 14,317,447 downwards.
CCCCTGGGTCCCTTCTTTCACTGATCAGCCACAGCCACCTTAGTGTTTAGAAATGGGAGCCGGCTTGTAGTCTGTAAACCGAGAGGGGACGTCTCTTTCTACCAGTCAGGCTCTAGCTCAGCCAGAAGTTAGCAGCTCAATGCAGGGATCCCTGAGGGAGGCTCTCTGGCCTGTGCTGTGCAGATGCTCAGACTGGTCCCATTGGTCCCTTCTGGCCTTTAAATGTACAACTATGAAAATAAACTGCCCTGGAAACCTCATGAGAACAGAGAGAGCGAGAATGAGGCAGCTTAATGTGTGACGACAAAAACAACATTGTGTGAGCGGGTTCTTCAATCCCACATCACAGCATGTGATACACCCCTGCCCCACTAGGCTACTAGCTCAGGTCAGGCTTGGGGAGAGCTCACTGCTGGGCAGGGGAAGAGGTGTCTGTATAGGAGACTGCAGATGCTCAGGGAGCTGTCAGCTCATCCTGTGGTTCCCTCCCTGCGCTGCTGCACGAAGAAGCTGGACTGGGTGTGCAGAGAGTCACTGAGCAGGAGCTGTTGCTCACGGAATTGATTCTCCTCTCCCTTTTCTGAGCAGCAGCCAATCGCTCTCTAGTCCTGCAGCATCTGACTCCATCAATATCCCCTGCAGGGCTGGGGAGATGGGTCTAATTCTGCCCAGGCTGCCCTGGGTTTGGGCCAGGGGAAGAAAGGCAGGATCTAGCCCAGAAGCAATAGGGGGTGGGACGCTCTGAGAGATCAATTAAATCTCTTGCAGCAGATTTCCCTTGTGTCTCTGATGTTTTCCCTCATTCCCAGTCCCGTCCCATCCAGGCTCTTCCCCTCTTTGGCTGAAATAGCCCAGGGTCATTGGCCTTCCAGGCATGTACCAGGTTCGTCATTGTCACCCAGACTTTTGGGAGAGCTGGGGGTTACACGAAGGAAGAAGAATCTTATGCCTAGGGCAGTGGACTGGTGCTCAAGAGCCCTTGGTTCAATCCCTGACTCAGCTAAAGACTCCTGTGTGCCCTACACTCAGTAACTTAGTCTCTCGCTGTGCCTCAGTTACCCCACCTGTGAAAGGAGGATGAACTTCAGGGGTTTCTGAGGATAAACCCATTAATGATTGTGAGGGGCTCAGATACTCCAGCGACAGGGCATGTCGGACAGGCAGAGCATTGATGGGAAGAGCTGTTTATCTCAGGGCTTCTCTATAAACAAAAAATTTACCAGTGTAATTAAACCGCTCTAGCTTTGCTGGTGTAACTCCCATGGGGACACTCTTATTGTGGAATCAGAGTCTTTGTCAGGTTTATTCATAGATTTTAAAGCCAGAAGGGACCACTGTGACCATCTAGTCTGACCTCCTGTATAACACAAGCCAGAAAATTGCCCCCAAATAATTTCTGATTGACCAAGGCCAGTGAAGTCAGCCTTTCCATTGGCACCAAGAGGCTTTGGATCAGCCTCTTTCTGGGCAGCATTGTCTGAGCAACAAGCAGGGCCCGGCTGCCATCCAAGGGTGCCAGCAGCTCAGCCTGTACCACAGCCCCGGGGATCACTCTGGGCTAGAGCTACCGATATGTTCTCATCTAAAAGGGACATATTTTTCAAAGTGAAAGTTTTTTCTCAAATATTTTCATTTTTTCCCGAAGTTTCCATTTTTACAAAGAAAAAAATTAAAACTGTTTTGGGGGTTTTGTAAAAACAAAATTGGAAAATTAAAAGAAAAAATGAAAACGTACATTTAAAAAGCCACTTTTTCAGATAATTTTTTAAAAGTTTTCAGGTTTTGGTTTCCCCTCCCTCCCTTTTTACCATTTTGCCACCACAAGAGGGGAAAAATGGGGAAACAATATTTTTCACATACGTTTTTTTTTAAATTTTTTTTTTTATAAATTGCAACAAATATTTACCCTTTTTCACTCTGTCGTCTTCCGGGCACTGCTTATAACAGGGAGTCTTAAACTGTGCTCCAATGACCCTCACCTGAGCATCTGAGCTCCCCAAATATCCCCTGTCCAACTGCTCTGCAGAGCTGACTATCCCAGGGGTGAAATGTGCCCAGCCACCATCCCAGGACAATCCACTTGAGCATCAATTACTGCAAAGTTGCTCCGCAAAACTGCTCTGCCTTGCACTCCTGACAGATTTCCCTTGAGGCCCTCCATTGTTTGTCTTCCCGCACAGGTGTTAACGTCCATTCACAAGACTTTCTTTCCCACATGTTTCTTTGACCTTTTGCCTGGGTTCCTCCACTTCCTTAGTCACACTGATTCGGATTCCCTAACTTGCTCAGAGGTCACTTCTGGATGCTCTTTCTCAACTGCCTTGTGTTCTTCCCCATCCAGCAGTGTCCCGGTACCCGTCTCTCAGCAGGGACAGCAGATACCTCAGGAACCCGGAATGGGGAGCAGAGGAAGTCAGGCCAGGACAAGAAGAAGTGGCTGGAGCTGAGTGTGGAGGACGGGGCAAGTGGAGACTAAGAAGGTGGGGAAGCCAGTGCAGTCCCATGGTAGGTATTCTCTGGGGGGGAAATCACCCCTGTGCACCAGGACTAGACCCAGGTCCCATTTATGTTCCCCATAACCCCAGAGGGTGAATTTCCCCCTGGGGGAGATGGGTCCTTCTCACCAGGGACTGGAGACCAGGGTGGAAGCAAAAGGTTCAGGCTCAGCCAACATCCCAGGCCCCCAATCACCCAGTGACCTTTTACCCTGGCCCAGCTGTGCCTTTAGCCAGGGGGCTGTCTCAGTCCCCAGAAAGTGAGATGGGACGGGAGGTGTTTCCTCAGTGATATGTTTAGAGTAAAACAAGCAAACCAGGCCCCTTCGGTTCTCAATCTTGCAGCCCTAAATAGAGATGCTGTGGCCAGGGCGGGGAAGGGGGGCGGTGCGGGTCAGGAAACGGGAAGAGGTGACGAATATCAGACCTGAGGAGGGGACAGAGCACATCAGAGAGAAGCTGTGGAGTCTCTGCTGCCTGAGCCCTACAGACCCCAGGGAGTCTGGGAGCAAGGAGAGGTGCTTTCTGGAGAATCTAACCCTGGGGAGCAGACGGGGCAGATCGGAGCAGAGAGAGCAGAGAGAGAGACTTCTCCTGAAGTACAGGGCAGTGGGGGCAGATCAGAGCAGGGAGCGACTGTGGATTGTCCCCTCCTGACCCCATTGAGGAGCAGAAGCTGCTGGGCTGTTTCCATCCTGATCTGTTCCCGCCACCACTGTGATGATCCTGTATCTGTGCCTCTTGCTGCCTGGTGAGTATGAAGGAATCCTGTGCTCATTTTATAGCAGGTGGGAGGAAACAGAACTGAGAGCAGCTCCTAGCTCAGACTGTCAGGAAATCCTCTTTAGTGGGAGAGAAATGGGAACCAGTGTAAACACTGAGTGTGAGAGCTACTGGGCCAGATCCCCAACTGGTGTAAATCAGTGTAGCTCCATTGAAATTAATGCCGGTTTACACCAGCTGAGGATCTGGCCCTCTAGAGAGCTGAAGGGAAAGTTGGTCCCAGCTCAGCCAAGGTCTGTGTGTGCGCGAGGAATCTCCCATGCCCCAGATCTAATGTCCTGCCTGGTTTGCTTCTTCACCAAAACAGAAATCAGGAATGCATTTCCGTATCTATTAAGGCAGTTTTTGTCCCTGAAGAGGGACCTTTTTTATCTCCAGCACTAAACACACGTCACCTTTCTGTTCCCAGCACTGAGTCCCAGCAGCCAGGAAATCTGCTCAGCTCCTGGTGAGTCCCTCTGTCTGTCTGTCTGTCCCCAATCTGCCCATGGCATTTACCCCTCCATCTCCAGTTGTCCAGCCATCACTTCTTGGAACGTTCCCTGCTCAGTGAGGTGCCAGTGGCAATGGCACGGGAAGGTGAACGGGTTGTGTGGGATCTGAGCAGGGATCCAGCCGACCCCTCCCTGTCCTGCTGCCTCTCAGCTCTGCTCTTACTCGAGGCCAGTGTGACATGCAAAGAGCCACGTCCACAACCCATTCCACCCCCGGGGCACTGGCCCTGGGAAGCAGAGAACAGCACAGCTCTGACCACAAGGGATTTACCTTCCCATGGCACCAGCTCCCAGCACCTTGCAGTCACAGGTCTTTCCCCTGGAGGTCACAACCCATATAGACTCAGCCTGCACCTCGTTCTTAAATGTCAGCAGCACATTTAATAGCCAGCCATGGACGGACAGGCAGCATTTGAGAGGGTATGGCCAAAAGGGACCATTATATAATCCAGGCTGAGTTGCTGTATGACCTGGGCCAGGGAGCTACGTCCAGTAACCTTGTGCCCAGCCCAGCAGGGGCTGGCAGAGCCATTTCTTTGCTGGCTGCCTGGGCAAGGCAGCAGCAGAGGACACCAAGGGGGTGGGGAAGGTAGCAGGCAGATATTGACCTGCCCAGCGGCAGAAGCAATTCACCTGTGAATTCAGAGCTGGGCCCCATCGCCCTGGAAATTCCCGGGAAAGAGCGACCTGGTCCCTGCCACTGCTCCAGGACCTTCCCTTAGCCTGGGCCTGGAATTGCCTCCTGTGCCTCCTCTGCGAGATGGGACCTGGGGGATGGGAGGGGATCAAGAACAGGGAGGATGTTAGAGCAGAGTCAGAGGGGTTAGGGACTGGACGCAGCTCCTTGGCTGTCGGCTGCCAAGCTCCTTGGGGCAATGACTGGCTGCGGGGACAGACCAAGGTGTTGGCCAGGCCCTGGACAGCCCTCAATCGCCGGGGGCCTGCCATGCTGAGGGGTCCCCTCTCTCCTTCCCGTATTGCCCCAGCTGGGTCAGCGGGTGCCCGCATCAGGACCCCTTGTTCTAGGAGAGTGAGCAGCACCCAACAATGGAAGCCCAGCCCAGCTGAACCTCCGACTCTTCAGCAACCCAAACAATCCCACTTAATAAAGCTTCCGGTCACAAGAGAGAGCTCGTGCCCCCATCTGCACAGCTCGGCTGGAATCAGAGCCTCCATCTGAGACATGGTACAGACCCACCTGCTATTTACCTCCTGCCCCATTGACAGCGCTGAGCACCACCAACGCCCCACTGACAGCTCTGCCCCATTCCCCTTCCTAGGTGATTTCCCTGCCCCTGCCCTCCACCTGAACCAGACGTCCGCCCGGCCAGGGGAATCCGTGTTGCTCAAGTGCTCCATGCTCTCCCAGCACCTGCCCACCCGCGTCGTCTTCTGCAAGGAGGGAGAGGAGGTTTCATCCCAGCGGGGTTCAGAGGAGAAGACCACCTACGACTATAACCATGTGGTGTCCGGCGGCAGCTCCAGGAATTACACCTGTGGGTACGAGATCAAGGACAGCGAAAACCAGGTGAACAGATCCCAGCTCAGCCCTGGCCAGCAACTCAGCCTCACTGGTAAGGGGTGTGTGTGTGTGTGTGTGTGTGTGTGTGTGTGTGTGTGTCTGTGTGTGTGTGTGTGTGTGTGTGTGTGTGTGTGTGTGTGTGTGTGTGTGTGTCCCATCTCAGCCCTGCCCAGCAACTCAGCATCACACAAAGGGGGGGAGGGATGAATTGCAGAGCGAGAACCACAGTTAAATAACAACCCCCTGAAAATCCAAATATTGAAATTCATCAACATCCAAAATGAAAAATGACAGGGAACCCCCCAGATTTTCACTCAGCTCAGCTCAGATGGCTCAGCCCTGGCAGGTGGGGGACGGGAACATCATAGAAATGGAAGGGACCTCAAGATGTCATCAAGTCCAGCCCCCTGCACTGAGGCAGGACCAAGTAAACATGGACCATTCCTGATAGGAGTTAGTCCAATCTGTTTTATAAACCTCCAATGACAGGGATTCCACAATCTCCCTTGGAAGCCTATTCCAGATCTTCACTAGCCCTATAGTTAGAAAGCTTTTCCTACTGTCTAACCTAATCCTCCCTTCCTGCAGATTAAGCCCATTACTGCTTGTCCTACCTTCAGTGGGACTGAGAACAATTGATCATTGTCCTCTTTATAACAGCCCTGAACATATTTGAAGACTGTTATCAGGTTTCCCCTCAGGTTTCTTTTCTCAAGACAAAACATGCCCAGTGTTTTTAACCTTTCCTGCTAGGTCAGGTTTTCTAAACCTTTGATCATTTTTGCTGCTCTCCTCTGGACTCTCCAATTTGTCCACAACTCTCCTAAAGTGTCACACCCAGAACTGGGTCCTGTACTACAGCTGAGGCCTCACCCATGTCAAGCAGAGCAGAACAATGACCTCCAATGTCTTATATACAACGTTAACCCTTTTGACAACTACCTTGCACTGCTGACTCAGATTCAGTTTCTGATCCACTCGAACCCCAGGCCCCTTTCAGCAGCATGGCCACCAGCCAGTCATTACTCATGCTGTAGTTGTGCTAGGGCAGCGTATGGGCCTGGAGTGGGGCCATGCTCTGCTCTGATCTCTTGTGTATTTATTGCCTAGGTGATGACTCCAGCAGCGGTGGTGTCGGGGGTTCCTCCCCAATTGGTAAATGCTTCTGAAGCGTTTCTTTATTCTGTGGACTGTATTTAGGGAAAAGTGGGTCCTGAGCTGGGCAACCCCCAGTCTGAATGTGATCGCTGTGATGATGGCTCTTGTGTATTTATTGCCTAGGTGATGACTCCAACAGCCGAGGTGTTGGGGGTTCCTCTCCACAAGGTAAATGCTTCTGAAGCATTTCTTTATTCTGGGGGCTCTATTTAGGGAAAGGTGGGTCCTGGGCTGGGCAACCCCCAGTCTGAGTGTGATCGCCCTGACAGTGGATGTAGAGGAAACACACAATCACAGAACAGGGTGACAGGCTAATTCAATGCAGCGCATTCTCCCTGCAGCTCTCCCAGGCTTTCACCAGCATTGCTGAGCCGGGCAACATCTTTGCAGGGCAGGACAATGGCTCTTTCAAAGGGGGAATCCCAAACCCTTCTGGTGGGAAAGAGTTTCCTCTGGAGTTCACTGACCCCTTCTGTTAAACCGACAGTCAGTGAATTATTTCCTCCCTCTGCAATCACTGCATTTGGTGTTGTTCTGGCAGGAGGCACCAGATGCATCATCACGCCTGGGCTCAAAAGTACTGTAATTCTCTCTGTGTAATTAGTTATTTACGCTCTGTGCTCCAGTCCTGGAACAAAGGTGTCACACACAGCATGTGGGCAAACCCGTTTCAGGAATTTATTTCAGCCCAACACCAGTGCTCAGTTCCCAGGCAGCAACCAAGCCCCGGGAACTGACCATAGCTGAGCCCAAACCTGGCAGTATCCCCAGCTCCCCCGAAAGCGTCTGTATCAGCAAACCAACACCTAACAATATGCTAGCAATAGCCATGTACACCCCTCCCAAGGCTAGAAAAAGATGGTGTCAGACTTTGTGTAACAGCGCCATCTACTGACTCCTGCCAGAGCAACACTAATAATATATGCATCCGAAGAAGTGGGCTGTAGTCCACGAAAGCTTATGCTCTAATAAATTTGTTAGTCTCTAAGGTGCCACAAGTACTCCTGTTCTTTTTGCGGATACAGACTAACATGGCTTCTACTCTGAAACTAATAATATATGTGCCTCCAGAACTTGAGGGGAAATCATAGAATCATAGAATATCAGGGTGGGAAGGGACCTCAGGAGGTCATCTAGTCCAACCCCCTGCCCAACTAAATCATCCCAGCCAGGGCTTTGTCAAGCCAGGCATTAAAAACCTCTAGGGATGGAGATTCTACCACCTCCCTAGGTAACCCATTCCAGTGCTTCACCACCCTCCTAGTGAAGAAGTGTTTCCTAATATCCAACTTAATCTTCTCCCACTGCAATTTGAGACGATTAATCCTTGTTCTATCATCTGCCATTACTGATAACAGTCTAGATCCATCCTCTTTGGAACCCCCTTTCAGGTAGTTGAAAGCAGCTAGCAAATCCCCACTCATTCTTCTCTTCTGCGCACTAAATAATCCCAGTTCCCTCAGCCTCTCCTCATAACACATGTGCTCCAGTCCTCTAATCATTTTTGTTGCCCTCTGCTGGACTCTTTCCAATTTTTCCACATCTTTTTTTGTAGTGTGGGGCCCAAAACTGGACACAGTACTCCAGATGAGGCCTCACCAATGCCGAATAGAGGGGAATGATCACTTCCCTCCATCTGCTGACAATGCTCCTACGTATACAGCCCAAAATGCCATTAGCCTTCCTGGCAACAAGGGCACGCTGTTCACTCATATCCAGCTTCTCGTCCACCGTAAACCTTAGGTCCTTTTCTGCAGAACTGCCACTTAGCCAGTTGGTCCACAGCCTGTAACAGTGAATGGGATTCTTCCTTTCTAAATGCAGGACTCGGCACTTGTCCTTGTTGAATCTCATCAGGTTTCTTTTGGCCCAATCCTCTAATTTGTCTAGGTCCCTCTGTATCCTGTCCCTACCCTCCAGCGTATCTACCACTCCTCCCAGTTTAGTGTAATCTGTAAACTTGATGAGGGTGTAATCCACGCCATCCTCCAGATCATTAATGAAGATATTGAACAAAACCAGCCCCAGGACCAACCCTCGGGGCACTCCGCTTAATACCGGCTGCCAACTAGACATGGAGCCGTTCATCATTACCCGTTGAGCCCGACGATCTAGCCAGCTTTCCCATTTGTATCCCGCGATAAATTCTGACCTTTCACATTTTATTTTCATCCAGAATCAGGATGAAAAGTCAAAATTTCAGATCTTGCAAGGAACAGAAATGTAGCAACATTTAGATTCCGAAACACCAAAGAGCCGTGTCAAAAGGTTTTGTTTTTAAAGAAACATCATTTTATGATGGAAAACTCTTCCACTGAGTATTTGTGGATCGGCTCTGCACAGATCTCTGCGCATGCCATAGGGCTCTGAGGCCTTGACTCAGGAATGTTCTGAAGCATGTACTCAAGACCATCCCTATTCAGGACAGCATCTATGTATGTGCTTAACTTTAAGCACCTGCTACTGTCCCATTGCTGGAACTAAAATATTTGTTTGAAGTTAAGTTTGTACCTGGGTGCTGTCCTGAAAAGTGATGCTTCCCTGAAGCAGGGCAAATCTCACAGGCATGTTTCCTGCCCTGAGGAGCTCACCCTTAGAGCTGGGAGGAAATCCAGGTTTATTTCCACAAGCAATTGTGAACAAAACTATTTAATTCAGAACTTATTATGGAAAATTTCAATGTTTCATGAAAAAATATTCATGAGACTCAACAAAAAAATTTTATTTGGCTTCATTTCAACTAGACATTTTCATTTGTTTTGGGTTTTCACAACCAAAAGGCGACAAAAATGTCAGAAACACAAATAGCTTTGCTTTGTTCAGTTTCACAGATAATGGACATTTTCCTTCCATTTCTAGATTTTGAAAACCGATATGAAACAAAACTGTCAATTCAAAATAAAACAAAAAAAATTCTTTCATTTCAAACCTTTTTTTGTGGAAAGCCTAAGAAGGCCCTTGCAAGTGAATTGTTTGGGAGAAAGATTTTGATTTTGGTTATACTGTGTTTGGATTAAAAAAAAGTTTGGCAAAAAAAAATGTGGAAAAACTTCAACGAGCTTTACTCACAAGAAGCAGCGAATAACGTTACCCTGCAGATAACCGCGGGGTGAGCTTCCAGGTATGAAGAAGGAGGATACAGGGAACTACAGGCCAGTCAGCCTCACCTCAGTCCCTGGAAAAAGCATGGAGCAGGTCCTCAAGGTATCAATTCTGAAGCACTTAGAGGAGAGGAAAGTGATCAGGAACAGTCAGCATGGATTCACCAAGGGCAAGTCATGCCTGACTAACCTAATTGCCTTCTATGAGGAGAAAACTGGGTCTGTGGATGAGGGGAAAGCAGTGGACGTGTTATTCCTTGACTATAGCAAAGCTTTTGATACAGTCTCCCACAAGTATTCTTGCCAGCAAGTTAAAGAAGTATGGGCTGGATGAATGGACTATAAGGTGGATAGAAAGCTGGCTAGATCGTCGAGCTCAACGGGTAGTGATCAATGGCTCCATGTCTAGTTGGCAGTCGGTTTCAAGTGGAGTGCCCCAGGGTCGGTCCTCGGGCAGGTTTTGTTCAATATCTTCATTAATGATCTGGAGGATGGCGTGGGCTGCACTCTCAGCAAGTTTGCAGATGACACTAAACTGGGAGGAGTGGTAGATACGCTGGAGGGTAGGGACAGGATACAGAGGGACCTAGAAAAATTAGAGGATTGGGCCAAAAGAAACCTGATGAGGTTCAACAAGGACAAGTGCAGAGTCCTGCACTTAGGACGGAAGAATCCCATGCACTGTTACAGACTAGGGACCGAATGGCTAGGAAGCAGTTCTGCAGAAAAGGACCTAGGGGTCACAGTGGACAAGAAGCTGGATATGAGTCTACAGTGTGCCCTTGTTGCCAAGAAGGCTAACGGTATTTTGGGCTGTATAAGTAGGGGCATTGCCAGCAGATCAAGGGACATGATCGTTCCCCTTTATTCGACATTGGTGAGGCCTCATCTGGAGTACTGTGTCCAGTTTTGGGCCCCACACTAAAAGAAAGATGTGGAAAAATTGGAAAGAGTCCAGCGGAGGGCAACAAAACTGATTAGGGGGCTGGAGCACATGACTTATGAGGAGAGGCTGAGGGAACTGGGATTGTTTAGTCTGCAGAAGAGAAGAATGAGGGGGGAATTTGATAGCTGCTTTCAACTACCTGAAAGGGGGTTCCAAAGAGGATGGATCTAGACTGTTCTCAGTGGTACCTGATGGTGTCAAGTATCAGGGGGTAGCCGTGTTAGTCTGTATCCACAAAAACAACAAGGAGTCTGGTGGCACCTTAAAGACTAACAGATTTATTTGGGCATAAGCTTTCGTGAGTAAAAACCTTATTTCTTCAGATGCATAGAGTAAAAGTTACAGATGCAGGCATTATATACTGACACATGGAGAGCAGGGAGTTACTTCGCAAGTGGAGAACCAGTGTTGACAGGGCCAATTCAATCAGGGTGGATGTAGTCCCTGCTCTCCATGTGTCAGTAAATAATGCCTGCATCTGTAACTTTCACTCTATGCATCCGAAGAAGTGAGGTTTTTACTCACGAAAGCTTATGCCCAAATAAATCTGTTAGTCTTTAAGGTGCCACCAGACTCCTTGTTGTTTTAGTGGTACCTGATGACAGAACAAGGAGTAATGGTCTCAAGTTGCAGTTGGGGAGGTTTAGGTTGGATATTAGGAAAAACTTTTTCACTAGGAGGGTGGTGAAGCACTGGAATGGGTTACCTAGGGAGGTGGTGGAATCTCCTTCCTTAGAAGTTTTTAAGGTCAGGCTTGACAAAGCCCTGGCTGAGATGATTTAGTTGGGAATTGGTCCTGCTTTGAGCAGGGGGTTGTACTAGATGACCTCCTGAGGTCCCTTCCAACCCTGATATTCTATGATTCTATGATCATGAGGACATTAGAGGTCACTTACCACAGGACTCAGCCAGCTCCAGCCAGTGGGGACTTGCCGGTGGCTGCTTGGAGAGGCCATTCACATCGAGGTTCTTTCCTAGGGACGGATCTAAAGCTCCTGTTGGGAATTACAATCCCTGCCGTCCTGGTTCTGGCTGTGGTGTTTTATCTGCTGGGAAAGAAAGGTGGGTATGAGAGTGAGGCCAAGCCGTGTTAGCAAATGTACAGACAGACGTGGCAGAGACAACCCCTTAGATCCCCTGTCCTCAGTGTGTCTGGGATGGGGGAAGAGACATGATCAAAGACACAGTGAAATTGTGTTTTGGGGAGGCTGGCTGGAGAGACAAATCAAAAAGATGATGAAAGAGATTATCATTGTGATTAATTATTTGTATTGAAGTAGCACCCTGGAGCCCCAGTCAGGGATCAGAGCCCCACTGTGCTAGGTGCTGTAAATTTTTATTAGGTGTGTTACTGTAGTGCCCTGGGCCTCAATCAGGAATCGGGCCTCCACTGTGCCAGGCGCTGCACACATCAGTAATGAAGGGGACAGACCCTGCCCCAGAGATGGTCACAATCTAGGGCTCAGCCAGGGGCGTGTGTCTGGATGGAATATCAACACACAGGTACCTAATGCTGCAGCTCAGGAAGGAATCCCCTAGTCAGGAAAGGCCCTTACACCTGTGCCCGTGTGTAAGTGGTTTCTTGAATCAGGATCTAACAATTCTGAAAATAGAGCTCTGGACACAACTCTGCCCTGCCAACCTTTCCTCACACAGCATCCCCAGCCCCAAGCTTTCACAGCACTCGAGTCACCCCAACAATCTCGAGATTGGCTTAAAACTCATGGGATTTCCAACAAGTCACCAGTGTGGGGTCTTTGTATTTGCCTGGGGGATTTGATCTTTGTGGGGTCTCTCAGTCACATTTTCAGGCTTTTCTTCCCAAACACGAGGGTTATAAATTTATACTTTTTTTTTTTAATGAAAGCCAAGATTCTCATTGAAGCCCCTGATTCTCAGATCTAGGACTTTACGTAGAACATGAAATGCCATGAGATTGCCATTAAAATTTTCAGACTTGGCCACACCACTCCCAGGGGCAGTCAGTGGGGCTGGTTGAGGCGAGTGCTGGGCTGGGCCATGGGTTCTGCATCAATGTGATGATGAATTTGGGCCGTGTCACTCAGTTTCCATCTCTCTCTCTCTCTCTCTGCCCACGAGAAAACGTGTCCTCGTCTCTGATCACATTGTCTCATTGCTTCCAGTTGCATCTCTACCAAGGGATCAAAGGTAGGAGGAGATAATTCCCTCTCCCATCTTGTTTTCTTTCTGGGTCCCTTCTCTCTGCCTCATGGAAGGGCCGGCAGCTGAGTAGCTCAGCTCTCCTGATGCAGGGGGTTTCAGTCTGTTCTGGAGGAATTTTTGAAAAGGCCAGGGAAGGATGAACTCCCTGGTTAGGATGGGATCTGGGGATTAGGAGAAGACACTTTAAGGAAGGGGTGTGCCAAAGTGACGTGTTCCCATCAAATTCACTGACAGAAGAGTGAGTGTGTTTGAAAATCACCCCAAGATGTTTGAAAGAATTAGAGTGGCCCTGCTTCACACTCAGGCAGTGATGGGGCTGGTCGGCCACAAAGCGACACCGACCGAACCATCCAGTTCCCTAGAAATGGGTCTGTTCTACTGGGGCAGAGCTGGGAGTGGCCAGGCCTGGCTGGGAACCAAAGGTCTCCAGTCCATCCAGATACTGTGGGTAACACCAGGGGCGTAGCCAGGTTCTAACATCAGGGGGAGCGAACACATAAAAAAAGGCGCCACCCGACATATCAAATTACTAATTATATCCACTCCCTCCCACTTCCTGCCCCCCTCAGAACTTCCAACACCCCCCGCTCCTTGTCCCCTGCCTACACCCTCCCGGGACCCCTGTCCCTAACTGTCCCCCAGGACCCCACCCCCTACCTAAGCCTTCCTGCTCCTTGTCCCCTGACTGCCCCCTCCTGAGACCTCCCCATCCTAACTGCTCCCCTAGGACCCTACCTCCTACCTGTCCCCTGACTGCCCCAACCCTTATCCACACCCCCGCCACCAGACATACCCCCAGGAATCCCACGCCTCCTGACAGGAACCCCAATATACACCGAGACACACCCCGTAATCCAAAGTGGGGCGGGGTTGGGCGAGGGACCACACACAGCTCCTGCCATTGAGGGTGCATGGGCAGCTGCTTCTGCCCTAGCACCTGGCTTTAGTGTTTAGCCAGAAGCCTTTGCCAGCAGGCAGAGGGTTACTGCTAGAGTCTGGTACAAACAGACCTAGCAGAGAACTCAACAATAGCGCTGCCTCTGCTATCCCAGCACAGAGCCCATCAACAAGAGAGGCAGAGACGTGCTTAATACAGTGCATGGGGTTGGGAGGGAGAGGGAGTACAGACAAAGGGATGGGGCAAGGAGAAAAACCACAGAGACAGAGAGAAGGAGAAAGTGAAGAAGGAGGAGAAGCCACAAGGCTGTGTCTCTGGAGGGAAGGCCTGGGGGAGGGGCGTTCAGATGCAGCAAGTTAATGAGACCCTTGCAAACACAAGGGAAAGAAGCAGGGAAGGGATTGTGTCTCGGCAGAGGACACAAGCGGGACTACTCACTCAGTCTCCCCTGTGGGACTCGGTAGCAGGGCCCAGGAACTGAAAATCTCTTAACCACACAGAATTGTTAACTGCTCCCAAATCCTTTTGTGCCATGGCTGCAAGTTTAGAAGCGCTTAAGCTGTGCAGTACTTCAAGCAGGTTTGCATTGTATTACCCAGATGAAAAGCCCAGCAGAGAAAGCTTGCAACTTTCCCAGCTCTTTCAGCAATGTTTGAGGCCCTTGAATCACTCGGGATACATCTTCCAGCCCCTCTCCACACCCCCAGAAATCCCACCACCACCATCCAACCCTCTTCCTGACTGCCCCCGGGTACTCCCCTTACCACCATGCAGCTCCAGCCACTGGCTGCCCCTGAAGCCAAAGTTAAACATGCTGCCAGCACACAACCCTTCCCCCGTGGCATGCTAAGGGAGGAGGGAGTCTGGCTGCTGGAGGCCCAATGGGAGTGGCTCAACTCGGCCCAGGCGGCCAATCATCAGTGCCGCACTCTGCATGGGGGGGAAAAGGGAGGGGGGAAAATCCCGGACTTTTTCTACTAAGGCGCCATGTGCTCAGTGGGGGAGCAGCCGCTCCCCCTGCTTCCCCCCAGCTACGCTACTGGGTAACACCCAATGTTAGCTCCATCGGCTGCATCTGGTTTAGTGCCAGGCTCGGCGCGTCCACACACGGACTCGCCCCGAAACACCCATAGTGGGTTCTCTCACAGCGGCTGTGATTTCGGTGCAGGTCTGTGCATGGGGCAGCCGTAGCGCTTCCCCACCTGCTGGGGAGAGACGGGCAACAGGGGGATTCATAGCACGCTCTCCATGTGAACAACACACTGTGCACAGGGCCGGCTCCAGACACCAGCCGACCAAGCACGTGCTTGGGGCGGCACCTTGGGGCAGGGCGGCACTCAATTTTTTATTTTATTTTATTTTATTTTGGATTCGGCGGCGTGGGGCTCGGAGGGTGGGCGGGGGCTTTGGGCGGCATGGTGCTCGGGGGGGCGGGGGCTTCGGACGGTGTGGTGCTCGGAGGGGGGGTGGGGGCTTCAGGCGGCACTCGGAGGGAGGGCAGGGGCTTCGGGCGGCATGGTGCTCGGGGGGCGGGGCTTCGGGCGGCGTGGTGCTCGGGGGGGCGGGGTCTTGGGGCGGGGGCTGGCGTGGTGTGGTGCTCGGAGGGGGGGCGGGGACTTCGGGCGGCGCGGCACTTGGAGGGGGGCGGGGCTTCGGGTTGCGTGGTGCTGGGGGGGGCGGGGATTTTGGTGGCGCTCGTGGGGGGGGGGGTACAGCGGGGCGGCGCTCTTCTTCTTTGCCTGGAGTGGCAAAAAAGTTAGAGCCAACCCTGACTGTGCAGAAGGGACTCTGAGCCAGTTGCCTTTGCAGCACGGCCCAGGGGGACCAGCTCATTGGGGCCCAGGCTGCCCCCAGTGCCAGGGGAGCTGCTAAGTACTGCTGTCTCGCCTTCTACCCACCACCCTGTCAGGAGGTTTTGAGGGAACCCTCCCGCACCCTCCACATACACAGACTCTGCAGGGACCCCTCATACAGTGTCTAAGGGTTGTTCCCCATTGCTCTGCAGCCAGCACCTGCCACTCAGGGCTCCCCCAGACTCCTGCTCCCCTCCCCCTCTGATTCCTAGTCACCTTTTGAAACCTGCTGGGCCAACTGCTGCCCTTCTCAGAGCCACGGTAGCCATACACTTGTTCTAAAACCCTGCCTGGTCCATGCTGGCCTCACAGCCCCAGAGCTCGGAACTGATTCAACAGCTGCACATTGCCCCGAGAGGGACTCCAGCAAATCTCCATGGCCCCAGCCCAGCCGGATATGATGGGGCAGAATCCAGCCCTCAGGGTGGGGCAGAGAGAGCCAGGTGGGAGTCCAGGGAGTCCATGGGGTGACCAGTTGGACACAGAGAGGGAAAGGCGCATGGGTAGACTAAGGGCCGTTTCCAGGTTCTGCCAGTGTCCGGCCCAGCCTGGATTCCCAGTGCAGCAACTCTGCTAATAAAACTGTGGGGACACAGGGGACACGACACACAGGCCCTTGGTACTGAGAGCCCTCATCCCTGCCTGCATCCTGCGCCCCCATCCTATAGGCTCTTAGCTGCCTATCCCCTAATATTCCCTCCCTCCCTCCTCCTGACATATAACCAGTCTCTCCTCCCAAACACCCCCAACCTGCCCTCCTGGGACGTGAGAGCTGGTTAGCAGACAGGGCCAGAAGTGGGGTCTGAAGTTGCATTTTCACACGGTGCAGAGTTGAGCTTTAACCATGAACATTCCATCTTTCTACATTGTGAGCAGCCCTGGGCCAAAATTCCAGTTTTATTTGAATGAAAAAATTTCAAATAAATAATTTTCTTCAAATTTTTCACAAAAAAAGTTTTTTTCTGACAAAATAATTGAAAGTGAAACAAAACAAAAATATTAATTCAAAAGAATTAAAAATTTCATTAAATAAGATGGCTTTGGCCAAACATTTGATTCTGGTTAAACTATTGTTCATGAAAAATATTTCTGTGGAAAAATGTCACCCAGTTCTAACGACTGAGTTCTCTTCAACTTCTGTCCTGAGATGTCAGGGATTTTCGGTTCCCTCCCTCCCCCCCCCAAAGCTTAACTCCATGCTGACCTAGTAGGGTTTTGGTTAGTTGGTTTCTTGGCCATTTTACAGAAGTAGAACAGTATGTTCAAGTCTCAGTTTTATTAGACTTTCCCTGCATAAATGGTGACGCCACCATTTTCACTGCTTATCCAGAAGTTGGATTTGCTGCCTTTCTCCTGAGTGTGAGCTGAATGGAGATGTAAGGTCCTAGCAGCAGAACCAGCCATGGGAAGAAATCTCCTCACAGCTGGAGCTCTGAAAACAGACTCAGTGTCACCAATGTGACAGAGAGAGCACTGATACCCCCTGTCTTTATTACTCCCCACAGGGAACGAGCCCAGCACGACACCAGCAACACTCCTGAAGATCATATTGAATGTAAGAGCTTTTGTAGAGTATTGGGGTTCCTGGGGTCACATTCACATGAGGGAGAAAGGCGGGGGTTGGGGGTAAATGTGTTAATTGGTGGAGGTTGGACAGATCCCAGGTCTGACTGTCTGGCCAAGAGTTAGAACAACAAACTGCCTGTGATAAAAGTGAACAAGGAGAAAAAGTTCTCAGGCTCCCAGGACTCGTGCATCTGAGTCCCCGAGGTTCCTTCGTCCCATCCTTTTCCTGTAATCCCCAGTCCTTAGAGGACTGAGCCAAAGTGTTTCCCCCTTCCTGTCCCTCATGGAAAGGACACATCCTGGGGAAAGCTCCCATTGAAAAGGGTTCCACCCCCTTCACTGGGACCTGGGTGCAACAGTGCCTCATGGGAGTTGTAGTTCAGTCATCTCATGCTCCTGATCTCTTTGAGCCAGGCTCTCTGGCTCTCCCATGATACACCACTTTCTCCCCAATTTGAGAAAGGATGTAGTACATCATGGGAGTCCCTGGTTGCAGTGTATCATGGGAGATGAAGTCCAGCCAGCCAGCTCAACCTATAGAGGAGAACAGGAGTACTAGTGGCACCTTAGAGACTAACCAATTTATTAGAGCATAAGCTTTCGTGGACTACAGCCCACTTCTTCGGATGCATCCGAAGAAGTGGGCTGTAGTCCACGAAAGCTTATGCTCTAATAAATTGGTTAGTCTCTAAGGTGCCACAAGTACTCCTGTTCTTTTTGTGGATACAGACTAACACGGCTGCTACTCTGAAACCTATAGAGGAGAATATCAGCATGAGGCAATTGAACTACAAGTCCCATGTGGCACCCAGGTGGTATTTGAAGCTGACTATTTTTGCTTTTGGCCAAAATATTTCAGTTTTGGGGCACTCATTTTTTGAACAAAATGTTGAAATTTTCTGCTAAAAGCTGATGCTGTTTCGGACAAAATAGCTCTGTTGAAAACCCACACAGACAGTTTCCACTGAACATCTTCAACAGCGGAATTAAATCCTTCTGCTTCAGTATCCCCTAGCGACCCTGCTCAGTCTCCATTGTGCTCAGTGCTGCCCATGGGGGAGCCCTGCCCTGGCTGGGGGAGAGGTAGGAGCTGGGGGGTTATAATTTGTGCTCAGCAAGGTGCCTTCCCTTAAGGGCATTTACACCCAAGTGACTGTGTGTAACTGTCATTCTCTCCCCAGATGCCTCTGTGAATTGGGTGGGAAGCGCCAGGGTGAGTCGCAGCTTTTATTAACGACAAAGTGAAGTGATAGAAAAGAGTGATTTGTTTGCCTGTTCCAGCTCGGCAGCAATCCATGGGCTTGGAACATGGATTTACTCAGAATTCCCAGGCTTCTGGTTTTGTCTGTTACCCTGGTCTCGCTGCTGCTGCCCCAGATCTCCACGCAGGAGCGGGTACCTGCCTCCCACATCTGCTGTTAGCCTGGCCAGTCAGGCCCTGCCCACCACAGATAAGCATTCAGGCAAGAGGAAAACATCCTTCCCGAACTCCACACCACAGTGATAGGGGAGAATCCCCCTTGGCCTGAAAATCTACAGAGAGGTTTTTCCCCACCAGCCTCTGCAGTCAAACTTGGAATTTTAAAACCAAGGCAGAGATGTTCAAGGTTTTAAAATTCCCATTCAAACTCCTGGGAATTGGACAGTCAAATCCCCCAGGCAGGTTTGAAAACCTCCGAAATGTTACCCAAGTGGGAATCGGGAAACAGATCCTATTAATGAAGCACCAGCACCACTTGCCACCAGGGGCCTCCCTAAGGGGAAGGAAGACAGGCAATGGGTGAAATCCTGGGAGTTTCCCATTGACTTCAATGGGGGCAGGATTTCCCCCTATGGGTCTCCATGCGATGTAGGTGTCAGTGAGGCGTGCACGGTCTCACACTGCTAGCAGCGGCTGTGTGATGGTCCGCACACCCTGGGTATAATGTTAGTGGCAGGGAAAGCTGCTAACACAGAGCTTCTGTCCTCCAATTGCTTCCTTATGATAATTATTTGTCCATACTCCAGCTGATACTGGCAATGAACAATAACCTGGGATTTTTATTTTTCCTCCTCTAAAGATGGATGGGAGGAGTTTGGGTCACTGAAGTTCTGTCGTAGTATTATTATTATTTTTAATATGTAACATTTTATTGAGTGTTTAAAGCAGTGTCACAAAGGGAAGAGCTTTGCGCTGTTATCATGATGGCATAGCTGGTCTCCTCAGAGTTAAGGTTGAAGTTAGCATTCTGTCATTGCTCTTATTTTCACACACACCTCCACAAAGCCATTCTAGAGAGTATGAAATTTGATTACCATGTCTTATCACTATGTAGATCTTGTCCTGAAAGTTTTGGGGAAACAACTCCAGTGATCTCAGAGAGAGGGCATTTCATTCACTTTCCAGAGATTTTCCTAGAATTACTTTGGCTGTTCTTATGCATTAAAGATCTGGATGATGGGATGGATTGCACCCTCAGCAAGTCTGTGGCTGACACTGAGCTGGGGGGGAGAGGTAGATACGCTGGAGGGTAGGGATAGGGTCCAGCGGGACTTAGACAAATTGGAGGATTGGGTCAATAGAAATCTGAGAAGGTTCAACAAGGACATGTGCAGAGTCATGCACTTAGGAAGGAAGAATCCCATGCACTGCTACAGGCTGGGGACCAACTGGCTAAGCGGCAGTTCTGCAGAAAAGGACCTGGGGATTACAGTGGACAAGAACCTGGATATGAGTCAGCAGTGTCGTGGAAAAAGCCACCCACGCATCATTTTCATCTGAGACTCAAAGCCTGAGGCCCGTTTATTCTAATACATACCAATGCATTGGGGTAGCAGTCCAAAAACTATTACCCCGAATGGAGCACGCAGGCTCTTTTTATTCTTACAAACCGAAAACATATTACCAGTTACACGTCATTTATGAAAATAAGCTTTCCCCTTCATTCCCGGCACCCCCCTTCATTCCTGGCACCCCCCTCCCTCCTTCCTGGCACCCCCCTCTGGTATTTTCTGAGAATGGGGTGCAGAGTGGGGGGGGGCTTCTTGGTGGTTCCCCATTCTGGTCAGGACTTAGCATCCATTTGGGGCTGCTTCTTGGCAGGGTGTTTATCAGTATGATAAGGGGGGCCTTCTGGGCACCCAGAAGGTAGCTATGATTGGTTATCTTGCAAAAAAGTGGAATTTCGGAGGGGGGGGGGTCAAGCCACCCAAAGGAGAAGCTGCCCTTTAGCTAGAAATATCTTTCTTCATACAAGTGATTAATACTATATTTCATGAAGCCAAACAAGCGGTTATCATATTTCGCCAGCCTTAAAACACACAAGCTATAGTTATCTCTTCTGGGGCCTTCCACGTGTCTCTCTCCTCTTCGGTCCCCCCTCCCTCCTCTGATCATAACCCTTGACTGATCTTGACAGGAGGCCTTTACACTTAGCTTAGTTCAGGCCTGTGGCCTGTAAGCCGGGCCTTCCCCGACGTATTATGTGATGTAAGGGAGGCCAGCTAGATCTATTCCCTACAGCAGTGTGCCCTTGTTGCCAAGACGGCTAATGGTATATTGAGCTGCATTAGTAGGAATATTGCCATCAGATCGACGGAAATGATTATTCTCCTCTATTCAGCACTGGCGAGGCCACATTGGGAGTATTGCGTCCAGTTTTCACCCTCCCCCCCCCCCCCCCCCCCCCCAGAAAGGATGTGAACAAATTGGAGAGAGTCCAGAGGAGGGCAACGAAAATGATTGGGAGGCTGGGGCACATGCCTTATGAGTACAGGATGAGGGAACTGGGTTTTCTAGTCTGCAGAAAAGAAGAGTGAGGGGGGATTTGATAGCAGCCTTCAGCTACTTCAAGGGGAGTTCCAAAGAGGATGGAGCTAGGCTGTTCTCAGTGGTGGCAAATGACAGAACAAGGAGCAATGGTCTCAAGTTGCAGTGGAGGAGGTCTAGGTTGAATATTAGGAAACACTATTTCACTAGGAGGGTGGTGAAGCACTGGAATGAGTTACCTAGGGAGGTGGTGGAATCTCCACCTTTAGAGGTTTTTAAGGCCTGTCTTGACAAAGCCCTGGCTGGGATGATTTAGCTGGGGATTGGTCCTGCTTTGAGCAGGGGGTTAGACTGGATAACGTCCTGAGGTCTCTTCCAACCCTAGTCTTCTATGATTCTATGCTAACTTATCCCTTTGAGCTTTTAGTAATTGACTGTAGGACAATCTTGCAGAGATTTTTGTGACTCATGTGAATTCCAAAACTGGTTTAACCCTCTCAATATTATAGAATCATAGAATCTCAGGTTGGAAGAGACCTCAGGAGGTCATCTAGTCCAACCCCCTGCTCAAAGCAAGACCAATCCCCGGACAGATTTTACCCCAGTTTCCTAAACAGCCCTCTCAAGGATTGAACTCACAACCTTGGGTTTAGCGGGCCAATGCTCAAACCACTGGTTCTTTTGACCCAAGCTATTAGCCAATAATCTAGGTCTTGTGCATAGTAAGATTGAGAGGTGAAAGTGGTGACAGAGACAGGTATGTTCATAGATGCAACCCCATTTATTTACATAACATCACTTCCTTTGATCCCAGTTCCAAGCCTCTTTCCAGCTAGCACTCTGCCCAAAAGCTCTTTCTTTCCAACTGGGGGACAAAAAAGGGCCAGACCAAGGCTGGGGAGGGGGAAATCTGAGCTTCATGGCTCAGAGAGGTTAATGTAGGAAGTGAGGACAATGGTGTTTCCCAGCCTAGATGCCCATTAAACTGCTTGTGCTGTACATAAAGCAGTGCTGTCAGATGGACATTTTCTGGCTTCATTTCTCTGGTTTTAAGCTGGCTTAGTAGAAAAGTAACATTACTGTGTTTTATCTTAAAGCATCCACCACCCCAGAGAGAAGAGATGCCAACATACGCAGCGATCACTCTGCAGCGGGGCAGATGTCGTTAATGCTCCAGTTGCTGAAATGCAGTGCTCGTCACAGCCCAGCCACATCAAAGATCCTCCCGAAATCAGAAGCAACTGTAGCGGCCGTGCTTTGAGAAAGTGGGAGACCTTCTCTGGGGCCACAGGTAGACAATGCACAGTGACCCGAAGTGCTGTAGGACACTGGAATATTCTTAGGGCAAATGCTGCTTGTTTTCTATTTTAGAAAAAAAAGTTTCTTCCGAATAAAATTGGGAAAAATACGCAAACTCTGTATTCCTACCCCCTGACTCTTTATATCAACAGCTCAGCTCCCAAGTCCTCTCAGCTCTGTTTAGAGATTCCATTGCCAACCCAAAGCGTACAAAAATCATGAGGCAGCCACCCCAAAATCCCAAGATTGCCCTTAAGAATTCATGAGATTTTTTTTAAATTATGCATTTTGCTTGCTTTTATTTGACTTCTGGTGTTTGCCCTTTTGGAGATCAGGTTTTCCAGGTGTTCTTCACAACCAGGAGGGCTAGAAATGTACACATTTCAACAAAACCCAAGATTCTCACATAATCCCAGCACTTCAGGAGTTGGGCTTTATGAAAAACAGCAAATATTATGACATGTGCTGTGAAATCATGAGAACTGACAATAGCATCAGGGTCACCTTTGAATTTGCAGGTCTGTTTAAAGTCATGCAGCTTTGTAGGGATGTGATGAAATATAAATAACAAACAAAAAGTATTAGTCACAAGCTATGGCGTAGTGAAACTGTTTGTTAGCCTCATCCAGAGTATGCAAGAGAACGTCAGGTCAGTATTTGGCTCCATGGAAAGCAGTCACTTCATGAAGCAATTACATCGCTTTGGTGTATGGGTTTGAGCTGATATTTGGCATGCATTCTAGACTGACAGCTGTTGTCAGTAGCTACCGGTGTGGTGCTCTGCTCTTGTTCGATGATTATAACAGTCAGCTGCGAGCGTGTTCCCTCTGTGTGCTGACACAGCAAACCCCGAGTGAACCCCCAAAGACCACAGACTCTAGTAAGGTATGAAGGAACCCAAGCCAGGTTTATTGTCAAACGAAGCACAGTAATAGTTTCCCGTAGACTCTACAAGACATACTATGAATTTGTACCACCTGGCAAAGGACCAGCTCAGTCAGTGGCGGGACTTTCCACTGCCCCCTAGGCCAGACAAAGATGTGCACTCCAGGACCTACTTTTATACAGTTACAGGACAAATTACTCATCCCTACTGACGTTTTGAGGTCAGCCCCTTGACTCATTGGGGGCTGTCTCCCTCTTTGATCATGTTGTTTCAAACAAATCTATCCATCATGCTGTCCTTTTGACCCTGCCTTTAAGATGCACCTGCCTGTTCCTTGTTATCTCTGTGGAGTGTTCTGATGCTATCTTAGCACAAGTTCCTCTTATTAGCACTTATGTGTGGATGCACCTGCTTCTGGCAGCCTTCTTCTGGCCAACTTCTGTGAGTGGGGCCTGCCTCTGGCTCACAGCCCAGCTTTTGCTTAGCAATGCCTGGAAGTACTTTGGTTCAGGCTTCAGGCCTCAGACTGGGCCTTTGATACAAGAGTTTATGTTTCAGGGCCTCATCTTATTACAATGGCCAGATTTCTGTAAGTGCCAGCACCCAGCAGCTGATAAAAACTCTCATTTGAGAGACATGATTGACAGCTACTGGGTCCTGGGTGGTTTGGAAAAATCTAGCCACTGCATTTGGAGTACAATCTGGAGTACTGTGTCCAGTTTTGGGCCCCACACGACAAGAAGGATGTGGAAAAATTGGAAAGAGTCCAGCAGAGGGCAACAAAAATGATTAGGGGGCTGGAACATATGACTTATGAGGAGAGGCTGAGGGAACTGGATTGTTTAGTCTACAGAAGAGAAGAATGAGGGGGGATTTGATAGCTGCTTTCAACTACCTGAAAGGGGGTTCCAAAGAGGATGGATCTAGACTGTTCTCAGTGGTACCAGAAGACAGAACAAGGAGTGCAGTGTGGGAGGTTGCAGTGGGGGAGGTTTAGGTTGGATATTAGGAAAAACTTTTTCACTAGGAGGGTGGTGAAGCACTGGAATGGGTTCCTTAGGGAGGTGGTGGAATCTCCTTCCTTGGAGGTTTTTAAGGTCAGGCTTGACAAAGCCCTGGCTGGGATGATTTAGTTGGGACTTGGTCCTGCTTTGAGCAGGGGGTTGGACTAGATGACCTCCTGAGGTCCCTTCCAACCCTGATATTCTATGATTCTATGATTTAGGAACCTAACTGAGAGCTGATCTCCGGACAAATCTGGCCATGTTATGAGCTTTCCAATGAGCAAAATAGGCCCTGCTGCTGGTACAGTCAGCACCTGAGCAATGTCTCTGGATCATGCTGCAGACACTGGTATATTTGGGAATCATAGAGTCCTTGGGCCTGTCACTTCATCTCTCTGTGACTCAGCTCCCCATCTGTGAAATGGGGATAATAATTCTGCCTTGTCTAAAGGGACAGTTTTAAAAGTCCCTCTGGGATTTAGGAGCAGAGGTGCCTGATTCTGCTCTGTGCCCACTGCCTTGTGCTTCTAAATTCTTCAGATGCTTTTGAAAATCCTCACTTAGATTGGGAACTCTTCTGGGCAGGGGCTGTCTCTCACTAAGGGTTCATCTGCACAGGGAAATGGACCAGCAGAACTACAATAGCGTAATTGAATCACTGCAGTTTTCCTGAGATAACTCCCTGTGGGGACACTCTTCTTCCGGAATGAGAGAGCCTTGGGCAGTGTTAGTTTACATCATTTCCAAAGTGACATAAGCTAAACTGGATGAGGCCCCTCATACACTGGAATAAGAGTGTCCCCATGGGGAGTTATCCCGGGACAGCTGTAGTGGGTTAGTTGGACCAGTATAGTTCTGCTGGTCAATTTCCCCACGCAGACCAACCTTTAGTGTCTGCGCAGCACCCAGTGCAAACGGGCCCAGACTTTCGCTGGGTTCTGCAGTTGGGGCTCAGCTGACAGGTGCTGGACGAGGAGCAAGGAACAAGGTCTCTGTCCCTGCTAGAGTTGCCAACTTTCCAATTTCTGAAAACTGGACACCTCTGCTCCGCCTCCTCCCCCCACTCTTCTTCCCCTGCCCGCCAGGCCAGGGACCGCCACACTCCCCCCAAGCTACCCACGGGGGATGGGAGATTCTCTCTCCATAAGCCACAGGAGGAGCTGGGACTAAAGTCAGGAGTCCTGACCTCCACCCCACCCCCCTGCTGTAACCCATTTGCCCCCATTCCCCTCCCAAAGCAAAGGATGGAACCCAGGAGTCCTGCCTTCCGGCACCCCCTGCTCTAACCACTACACCCCAAACCTCTCCAAGAGCTAGGGAGATGGACTGTTTGGTGTATTGATTGTGGTCACAGAAGAGGCTAATGTTGTTCTGGGAAGTATTAACAGGATTGTCCTATGTGAGATATGGGAGGTCATTGTCCCGTTCTTCTGGGAACTGGTGAGGTGTGAGCTAGAGGACTGTATGCAATTCTGGGTATCACAGTTTAGGAAAGATGTGGCCAAATTAGAGAGAATCCAGAGGAGAGAAACAAAAATGATGAAAGGTTTAGAAAGCCTGACCTATGAGGAAAGGCTAAAAACACTGAGCATATTTAGTCATGAGAAAAAAAGACTGAGGGGAGACATGACACCAGTGTAGTGCTGAGATAAAGAGGACAGTGATCAATTGCTTTCAGTGCCCACTGTAGATAGTACAAGAAGTAATTGGCTAAATCTGCAGCAAGGGAGGCTTAGGTTCGATAGCAGGAAAAACTTCCTAATGATAAGGGAATTTAAGCTCTGGAACTTCCAAGGCAGGTTGTGGAATCCCCATTGTCGGAGGTTATTAAGAACAGATTGGACAAACCCCCTGTCAGGGATGGTCCAGGTTCACTTGACCCTGCCTCCGCGCAGAGGGATCGATTTGATGACATCTTGAGGTCCCTTCCAGCCTGACATGTCTATGATTGTACGATTACCAACTATTGTTTGTGTTGCTAAGTGCTGCTGGTGCTGTAGCATTAGTAATGCTGCTAGTGTTGCTGTTCTCAGAGCTCCAACATCAGCAGCACTAGCAGACAGCTCAGTGTGTTGATTCATCAAACTTTGATGTTACTTGTAAGAACGAGCACAGACTCGTTCAGTGGCGAAGATGCTCGGCCAGGTTTATTGTCAACAACACACAATCCTAGTGCCCTATAAGAACTACAGATCCACTAACACACGTATGCCTGTGACAATGTACCAGTTCAATCAGCACACCAGAGTGCTGTGTCTAGACTAGTACAAAGGTGCCTCTCCTATGACTTCTCCTTTTACACACTGATATAAAGAAGTCACGTATTCCACTTTAGATCTTCTCAGTTACTACCCTTATCACCACCGTTTCTCCTTGTTCCTGCTAGTTCAAACATCCTTATCCATTATCTTGTCATCCCCCCTTTGTCTTTAGGAGCAGTAGGTGTGTTCCTGTACCACCTCTTAAGCCTGTATTTATGGAGTTACTTTAAAACTCTGTGTGTCTCTGTACCATCCTCTCCGGTCAGGAGTGTGATTACTTGATTAGCCAATACCCAGTGTGTTACTATTCTGTCAAGGCCAGGCCTACTTTGGTTCTCAGCCTTTGGTTCATGCTGTCAGTTTTGCCTAGGGCTCCATCATGGGTGGCCTGTAATGGAGGCTGGGGGAAGCTAAGCCACCCCAAACCTCTGCTAATGCTCCCTGCCAAAGCCTGGGGCCAGGCCACGGTGAGGCTCAAAGCTCCTCCAAGTGGCTGGGGCTTAAGGCTCCTCTGGCTGGCTGGGCTGGCTGGGGCGGATTACACAGGCCAGCTGGGGAGGCTCAGGAAGGTGGGCCGGCTGGGACTCAAGGCAGTTCGGGGAGGCGGGCTGGGATAGCTTGGCCAGTAGGGCAAATGATCAGGGCAGCTGGGACGGGTGGATGGGGCGGGACTCAGGTGGCTCAGGCCGGCTGGCTGGGGTTCCTCTGGCTGTGGTGGGGGACTCAGTGCTCCTTTGGCCCTGGCGGGCAAGAGCGGGGGGCGGGTGGGCAGAAGAGATTAGGTAGGGGACTAGGATCCCTGAACGGGGTGGTTCACGTGTCGCCCATGGGCTCCAGCAAGACCTGCACCCACACGCCCACATTTGTCACACAGGCCTTCAGGTTAATCTGCATTAACCCCCAGGAGATCACAGGGGATCCTGTGGGCATAGGGCAGAACAGAGCATTGGCAGATTCTACCTGCGATTCTTGAGGGCTTAAACATCCTTGAGGGCTGGGGTGGGGCGGAAAATGGAATTTTTTCCCTGTGCAAAATTTACACAAATTTTCCTTGAAATTTTCAGCAATGAAATTTTAACTTTTAATCAAAAAAATGATAACCTGAAAACTGGCAGGCTGCGGGCAATATTAGGTTTTGGCCACTTCCAAAATATTTTGGGCTTTTGGTTTTCCAACAACAAATGAAATATGTTCAAAGAAAGGAGAGACTTCCACAAATAAAAAAGTAAAATAAAAAAAATCATTTAGTCAAAATCTAGTTTTCTATCCAAAAGAAAAGATCTTGATGTAAAATTCTCAGCTGGACCTGGTGCAGTCGTCTTTAAATGTCTTTCCTCAGTGTCATTGGTGTGCTGATGCTGTACAGTTAGGTATCATATAGCACAGTCCCTGCCCTGAAAATGTGCCATGGTTTGTCCTCTGGAGTGTTAAACTTCCCAGTATCCTTTGTTACAGTCTATCCTGGGCATGTCTGTGGCCTGGCCTAGCTTCCCAGTCAGTCTGTCAGTGTCGGGCCTTCGGTACACACCAGATCTTCATGCTACACTGAGCTTCCTGAAATTTATGTCAAGACCACATCTGGTCCCTCTTCCCCCTTCACTGTTAGGTGGTTCAGCCATCCCAGATTGTGCATCTTCTTCCCTTTCTCGGTCAGACTGTGGATCACCATCTCTGGTACCTATTGCACTTCTGCTCAGAGGGAGAGTCCCCACACCCAGACTTTGGGGCTGTCTCTATAAAAAATTCAACCAGAATCCCAAGTCCACATCCCCAGACTCTGGGGAAGGTCAGATTAGGATCCACAGCTGGAGCTAAAACTCAGGGCCCATCTCCAGTTGCTCTGTCCCAGTCCAGCATCTCCCTTCCCCCTGGTCCCCTCTTGTACTGATCAGCCACAGTCATCTTAGTGTTTAGAAATGTGAGCTTGTTTGGAGTCTTTAACCCGAGAGGGGACGTCTCTTTCTACCAGACAGGCTCTAGCTCAGCCAGAAGTTAGCAGCTCAGTGCAGGGATCCCTGGGGGAGACTCTCTGGCCTGGGCTGTGAAACTGCTCTGACTAGATGGCCCCATTTGTCCTTTCTGGCCTTTAAATGTACGACTCTGAAAATAAACTCCCCTGGAAACCTCATGAGAACAGACTAAATGGAGAGCGAGAGAGAATGAGGCAGGTTAATGTTTGAGGACAAAAATAACATTGTAAGAGCGGGTTCTTCAATCCCACATCACAGCATGTGATACACCCCCACCTACACCCCCGCCCCGCTGGGCTGCTAGATTGGGGTCAGGCCTGGGAGAGCTCACTGCTGGGCGGGGGAAGAAGAGTCTGCACAGGAGACTCTGCAGATTCTCAGGGCGCTGTCGGCTCATCCTGCGGTTCCCTCTCTGCACAGCTGCAAGAGCAGCTGATCTGTGTGTGCAGAGTCACTGAGCAGGAGCCGCTACTCAGGGCACCAACTCTCCTCTCCCTTCCCTCTTCTGAGCAGCAGCTGATCGCTCCCTAGTCCTGCTGCATCTGGCTTCATTAATATCCCCACCAGGGCTGGAGAGTCGGGCCTAATTCTCCCCTTCCTGCCCTGGGGTTTGGGCTGGCGAGAGAAAGGGAAAATCCAGCCCAGAAGCAATAGGGGATGGGACTGTCTGTGAAAGCAATTAAATCCCCTGCAGCAGATTTCTCAGCTTGTGTGTCTGATGTATTCCCTGTTTCCCAGTCCCGCCGCATCCAGGCTCTTCCCCTCTTTGGATGAAATAGCCCAGAGTCCTTGGCCTTCTAGGCAGGACCCAGGCTTTTGGGACTGCTGGGGACTAAGGGGAGGAAGAACAATCTTGTGCCTAGGGCAGTGGACGGGTGCTCAGGAGCCCTGGGTTCAACCCCTGACACAGCTGCAGACTCCTGTGTGTCCTGCGCTCAGTCACTTAGTTTCTCTCTGTGCCTCAGTTTCCCCATCTGTGAAAGGAGGATGAACTTCAGGAGTGTCTGAGGATAAACCCATTAATGATTGTGAGGGGTCAGATACTCCAGTGACAGGAGATGTACAAGGAAATGGAGAGCATTGATGGGAAGAGCATTTTATGCCAGAGCTTCTCTATAGAAAGGGAAATTTAACAGTGTAATTAAACTGCTCTAGCTTTGCTGGTGTAACTCCCACGGGGACACTCTTATTGTGGAATCAGAGTCTTTGTCAGGTTTATTCATAGATTCTAAGGCCAGAAGGGACCACTGTGATCATCTAGTCTGATCTCCTGTATAATGGAGGCCAGAGAACTGCCCCCAAATAATTCCCATTTGAACTAGAGTTTCTCTTTTAGAAAAACATCCACACTTGATTTAAAAATTGCCGGTACTGGAGAATCCACCACAGCCCCTGGTAAGTTTTTCCGATTGTTAATTATCCTCACTGTTAAAAATATACAGCTTATTGTTAATATTGCTTTCAAAACAATATAAGATAAACCAGAAAAAGGCTCTTATACCAGAACCCGGGTGTGCACAGGGACTTACACTGGTATAACTGGAGCGGTATAAATTCACCCCTTAGCTAATACTAGATAACTTAGCTGATACTAGATAACTTCCCATGAACTACTATAGCAGCAGAGGTTGTGTGTTTCATGGGCAGGTGCTGGGTCTAGTTCAGGTGCTTTGGGAACATGTCAGGGTGCCCACAGCTTTCACACAGCTGCCTCTATTGCCTCAGCAGGAAAGTTCACCCTGCAGGGAAGGTTGCAGCGGGCAGCTGAGAACTGGACTGGCTGCTAAGTGTCCGTGCAGTGTGGTTGTGCCAGAGGAGCTTTATCACAAAATCCTCATCACAACTGGCACTGATCACCCTTGACTGCAGTTTCACCCGAGGACCAAGGATAGAATGGGCCATGGGGACACAGCCCCTTGCACCCTACAGCTGGTCTCACACACAGATTTGGTACATGCATAATTGGCACAAGCAATTCTGGCCAAACCTTCCAAAATAGCCAGTGGTTTTGGGAGCCCAACGTGAGACACCTTAAGGAGTGACAGACAGACTGCACTGAGCCCCCACCTGCTGGAAATCAGCCCCTTTAAGGTGGCTTAAATGGGGTCCCCAAATTCACCTAATCGTTTTTGAAAGTCTTGGTCTCTATGCTTAACCATGTGATAAACCAAGCACGGTATTTAAAAATAATATTGTGTCTATCTACCCCCATATACATCCTCTTTCTCTTTGTCTCTTTGTCCATTGATCTATCTATCAGTCTCTCCCTCTCTATTGCAAGCTCTGTGCAGCTGATTCCTTTCTAGTCTCTATTAGCATAGAGAGGAAAGGCTGTCATTTCTTCCCTGTGTGGAGCCGTCTCTCTGCTCCTTTCAGGGTCTGTGCAGTGAGGCAGCTGCAGGGTCTGTGCAGCAGGAGGAACTCACTCTGCAGATGCTCTTGCTTCAGATATAAGCTGCATTTGCAGCTCAGGGGAGTGGGGGAGGGCAGGGTGAGTTCCTCTTCTTCACATCCCATTTTCCACTGTTCATGATCCTGTCATCAACCTCCCCTTCACCCTCCCATGATGGAGACTTTCCCTGTTCCTGTTCTTGTGGTGGGTCTGGGTTGGGGTGACTTCAAGTGACTCCGGAGCCATTTCTCTGTCACAAGAGAACCGACCCTCTTACACAGGGGCCTGATCCCAAGGCCAGTGGAGTCAGTGGAGTCTTTCCATTGACACCAAGGGGCTTTGGATCAGGCCCTTTCTGGGCAGCATTGTCTGAGCTACAAGCAGGGCCCGGCTGCCATCCAAGGGTGCCAGCAGCTCAGCCTGACCCACAGCCCCGGGGGTCACTCTGGGTTAAAGCCACCACATTGTTCTCATCGGAAAATGACAGATTTTATCAAACATTTTCATTTTACAAATTAAAAATTACAACTGTTGGGGGGAGGGTGGGTTGTAAAAACAAAACTGGAAAATTAAAATAAAAAATAAAAAAAACCAGATAATTTTTTTAGTTTTCAGGTTTTGGTTTCCCCTCCCTCCATTTTTACCATTTTGCCACCAAGAGATGGGAAAAAATATTTTTCACAAAAGGTTTTGAAACAATCAT
The DNA here is from genome assembly GCF_011386835.1 of Chrysemys picta bellii. NCBI lineage: Eukaryota > Metazoa > Chordata > Testudines > Emydidae > Chrysemys > Chrysemys picta. The sequence goes on along the minus strand of NC_088807.1, from coordinate 14,286,184 downwards.
TTTAAAAAACTTGCCACAAATATTTACTCTTTTCCACACTGGCGTTTTCTGGGCACTGCTTATGACAAGTAGCGTCAGACTCTGCTCCTCTGACCCTCACCTGAGCAGTGCTGACCATCCCCAGAGCATCTGAGCTCCCCCCACGCACCCCTGTCCTGTCCAGCTGCTCTGCAGAGCTGACTCCATCCCAGGGATGAAATGTGCCCAGCCACCATCCCAGGACAATCCACTTCTGCATCAATTACTATGAAAAGTTGCTGTGCCAAACTGCACTGCTTTGTACTCCTGACAGATTTCCCTTGAAGCCCCTCTGCTACTTGGCTTCCCGCAGAGGTGTTAATGTCTGTTCACAAGACTTTCTTTCTGTAAGTGGGAAAATGGTCCTGCTATTGTGGGGAACTTTCCTAGCATATACACTACCCTGGTGGAATTGCCTAGTGAAAGGATCTGAGTCCTCGCTCCCACTCCCTTTACCCAAAGGCCTGTCTGACCTTGAGGACTCCGACTCTCCCATGTGGCAGAGACCTTGTAACCAGGACAAGGCAGGGCCCAGAATTCCTGGGGGGCTCCTGCCCAGGCCCTGGCTGTGCTGCAGGGACGGCACGGATTGGACACTTGCTCTGGCGGTGGCCACACCCCCTCAGGCTCTACGTGGCAGGACCCTTCTTCCCAGCGTCAGTCCCCCATAAGGCCTGCAAGGCCTCTTGACAGGTGGCGTCTCCCTGCGCTGGGCCCTCTGCCTAAGATTCCCCGTCGCACTCCCCAGCTGCTCACCACACCCGGCTCCAGACTCCCACAGCTCCAGCTCCAGCCGCAGCGCTGCTGTTGCTCTACCTCCTCTGGCCTCTCTGGCCCTGGTTGCTGCCCTGTCCTCTCAGCACGGATCTGCTCCTTGGGCTACTTTTCTGGCTTTTCTCCCAGCACAGAGCTGCCCCCTTGACTGCTTCTCTGGTTCTCTCTGGCTCTGGTTGGTGCAGCTCTGTCCCCAGCTCAGCTTGGGCTCCTGCTCTCTCCTTAGCTCTGCCCTACCCTGACCCAGGGCAGGTACAGTTCACATGGAGGATGGGACCTCCCCTGGCCTCCTGACTCCCTCATTAGTCTGCCTTCCCTGTCATTCAGGCTGACCTGGGGGGTTGGCCTCTCCTCACTGCTCCTGAGGTCCTGATTTTCCATCGATGCTTCTGCTTGGTATTGGGAGCTACCCAACCAAAACCCCACATCAGTTTTAGTAAGGGGCCAACAGTCCCTTACATTTCTATTGCACATTTTTCTTTGGCTTTTTCCCTGGTCCTCCACTTGTTTAATCACACTGATTTCAGCTCCTCACCTGCTCACAGGTCACTTCTGGATGTTCTTTCTCAACTGCCTTTTGTTCTTCCTTCCCTGGAAGTGGGGGGTGACTTGAGAAGGAACCAGGATAGTGGGAAGGGACATGGTGCGGGTCTCTCAGCAGGGACAGCAGACTCCTCTGCAACCCAGAATGGGGAGCAGGGGCAGTCAGGGCAGAGCCTGCAGAAGTGGCTAGAGCTGGGTGTGGAGGATGGGGTAGGTGGAGACTAAGCAGGTGGGGAAGCCAGTGTAGTCCCACGTTCAGTGTTTTTTGGGGGTGAAATTCACCCTTGTGCAGAGTGTCCAGCATCAGGCCAGACCCCATTTATGTCCCCTTAACACCAGAGGTTGAATTTCCCCCTGGGGGAGCTGGGTCCTTCTCACCAGAGACTAGAGACCAGGATGGAGGCAAAAGATTCAGACTCATCCAATATCCCAGGCCCCCCAGTCACCCAGTGACCTTTCACCCTGACCCAAATGTGCCTTTAGCCGGGGGGCTGTATCAGTCCCCAGGCAGTGAGATGGGATGGGAGCTGTTTCCTCAGTGATATGTTCAGACTCAAACAAGCAAACCAGGCCCCTTCGGTTCTCAATCTTGCAGCCCTAAATAGAGACGCTGTGGCCGGAGCACGGAAAGGGGGCGGCACAAGGCAGGAAATGGGGAGCGATGATGATTATCAGACCCAAGGAGGAGACAGAGGAGGTCAGAGAGAGGCTGCAGCATCTCTGCTGCCTGAGCCCTGCAGACCCCAGGGCCTGGAAGCAGAGAAAGGTGCTGGCTGGAGCATCCAACGCGGGGGAGCAGACGGGGGCAGATCGGAGCAGAGAGAGAGAGACCAGAGCTTCCCTTCTGCTGAAGTCAGACAGAGTAGAGGGGACAGGTGGGAGCAGGGAGCAACTGTGGATTGTACCCTCCGGACCCCATCAGAAACAGAAGCTGCTCGGCTGTTTCCATCCTGATCGGCTCCCACCACCGCCCTGATGATCCTGTCTCTGTGCCTCTTGCTTCCCAGTGAGTATGTGGGAATCCTGTGCTAATTCGCAGCAGGCTGGGGGGAAACAGAATCAAGAGCAGCCCTTGGCCGAGGCTATTGGCAAATCCTCTTCAGTGGGTGAGAAATGGGAACCAGTGTAAACACTGAGTGTGACAGTTACTGGGCCAGTTCCCCAGCTGGTGTAAATCAGTGTAGCTCCACTGGAGTCAATGCCGGTTTACACCAGCTGAGGATCTGGCCCTCTAGAGAGCTGAAGGAAAAGTTGGTCCCAGCTCAGCCAAGGTCTGTGTGTGAGCGAGGAACCTGCCATGCCCCAGATCTAACGTCCTGCCTGGTTTGCTTCTTCACCAAAACACAAATCAGGAATTTTTTCCTATTAAAGGAAGTTTTTGTCCCTAAAGAGGGACCTCAGAAAAGGGGGGGATTTTATCTCCAGCACTAACCACATGTCACCTTTCTGTTCCCAGCGCTGAGTCCCAGCAACCAGGAGATTTGCTCAGCTCCAGGTGAGTCCGTCTGTCTGTCTGTCCCCAATCTACCCATGGCATTTACCCCTCCCCCCTTGGGCCGCTCCCTGTTCACTGTGGTGCCAGCAGAAATGGCACGGGAAGGAAGACGGGGCTGTCTGGGATCTGACCAGGGTGCAGATCTCTTGGGCGACCCCTCCCTGTCCTACTACCTCTCAGCTCTGCTCTGACCCGAGGCCAGTGTGAGATGCAGGTCAGAGAGTCACATCCACAGCCCGTCTCATCCCCGGGGCACTGGCCCTGGGAAGCAGAGAACGCAACGGCTCTGACTTCAAGGGATTTAGCTTCCCATGGCACCAGCTCCCAACCCTTTCCGGGCGCAGGTCTCTGCCCTGGAACTCATCCCCCACATGGACTCAGCCTGCGCCTCATCCTTAAATGTCAGCAGCACCGTTAATAGTCAGCCCTGGGCGGGCAGGTGGCGCTCGAGAGGGTACGGCAAGAAGGGACCATTATATAATCCAGGCTGAGCTCCTGTATGAGCCAGGCCAGGGAGCTGCACCCAGCGACCCCTGTGTCCAACCCAACACGGGCTGGTGGAGCTGTTTCTTTGCTGGCTGCCTGGGCAAGGCAGGAGCAGGGGGCTCTGCGGGGGTGGGGAAGGTGTTGGGCAGATATTGACCTACCCAGAGACAGCAGCAGTTATCCTGCGAGTTCAGAGCTGGGTCCCATCGCCCTAGTGATTCCCAGGAAAGGGGGATCCGTTCCCTGCCACTTCTCCAGGACACTCCCTTAGCCTGGGCCTGGAACTGCTCCCGGTGCCTCCTGTGCCAGCTGGGGATTGGGGGTGGGAGGGGCACAAGGACAAGGAGGATGTTAGAGTTGACATCAGAGGGGCTAGGGACTGGACACGGCTCCTTGACTGTCAGTTGGTGAGTTCCATGGGGTAGGAAGTGACCTTCACTGCATGGGCTGGCAGAGCAGACTGAGGTGTTGGCCATTCCCTGCCTAGACAGCCCCTAATGGCCAGGGGCTGGCCACACTGAGGGGTCACTTCTCTCCCAGCCGTACTGCTCCAGATGGGTCAGTGGAGTGCCAGCACCAGGGCCTCTTATTCTAGGAGAGTGCGCAGCACTAGACAATGTGAACCAAGCCCAGATGAGCCTCCAGGCTCGTTCATAACCCAAATGATCCCAGGGAATAAAGCTTCCGGTCACCAGAGAGAGATTGTCCCCCAGTCTGCCCAGCTGTCTGTAATCAGAGCCTCCATCTGAGATGTGTCACAGACCCACCCACCATTTACCTCCTGGCCCATCAACAGTGCTGGGTGCCAGCAATGCCCCACTGACAGTTGTGACCCATTCGCCTTTCCAGGCACTCTCCCTGCCCCCACCCTCCACCTGAGCCAGACGTCTGCCCGGCCAGGGGACTCCGTGCAGCTCCAGTGCTCAGTGTTGTCCCAGCTCCTGGCCACCCGCGTCATCTTCTGCAAGGACAGGGAGGAGGTTTCATCCCAGAGGGGCTTGGAGAAGAAGGCCATCTACGACTATGACCATGTGGTGCCTGGAGTCAGTTCTGGGAATTACACCTGTGGGTACGAGATCAAGGACAGTGAGAACCGGGTGACCAAATCCCAGCTCAGCCCTGCCCAGCGCCTCAGCCTCACTGGTAAGGCATGTGTGTGTGTGTTCCTATGTTTTTCTGTGTGTGTGTGTGTGTGTCCATATCCTATCTCTGCCCTGCCCAGCAACTCAGCATCACACGAAATGGAGGGGAGGGGGGATGAATGGCAGAGCGAGAACAACAATTCAGTAAGAAACTCCTGAAAATCCAAATGCTGAAATTCATCAAAATCTGAAACGAAAAATTTCTAACAAAACATCTTTGTTCAAAATTTGACACAGGGAACCCCACCCCCAATTTTCACCCATCTCAGCTCAGACGGCCCAACCCTGACAGGTAGGGGATATCATAGAAATGTCAGGCGGGAAGGGACCTCAAGATTCCATCAAGTCCAGCCTCCCTTGCACTGAGGCAGAACCAAATAAACCTGGACCATCCCTGATAGGAGTTTGTCCAACCTGTTTTATAAACCTCCAATGACAGGGATTCCACAACCTGCCTTGGAAGCCTATTCCAGGGCTTCGCTAGCCCTATAGAATCATAGAATCGTAGGACCAGAAGGGACCTTGAGAGATCATCTAGTCCCATGGCCTGCACTCATGGCAGGACTAAGTATTATCTAGACCATTCCTGACAGGTGTTTCTCTAACCTGCTTTTAAAAAATCTCCAATGATGGAGATTCCACAACCTGTAGTTAGAAAGCTTTTCCTACTATCTGACCTAATACTCCCTTGCTGCAGTTTAAGCCCCTTACTGCTTATCCTACCTTCAGTGGCACTGAGAACAATTGATCCCCATCTTCTATAACTGGAATTAGCATATTTGGAGACTGTTATCAGGTTCCCCTTCAGGCTTCTTTTCTCAAGACTAAACATGCCCAGTGTTTTTAACCTTTCCTCCTAGGTCAGGTTTTCTAAACCTTTCATCATTTTTGTTGCTCTCCTCTGGACTCTCCAATATGTCCACAACTTTCCTGAAGTGTCACAACCAGAACTGGACCCTGTACTACAGCTGAGGCCTCATCAGTGCTGAGCAGAGCGGAACAATGACCTTCCGTGTCTTACATACAATGTTAGCCCTTTTCACAACTATCTTGTACTGCTCACTCAGCTTCAGTTTGTGAGTCACTCTTACCTCAGGCCCCTTTCAGCAGCACATCCACCAGCCAGTTGTTGCCCATGGTGTAGCTGAGCTAATGCAGCATATGGGCCTGGAATGGGGGCATGCTCTGCTCTGATCTCTTATGTATTTATTGCCTAGGTGATGACTCCAGCAGCGGCAGTGTCGGGGGTTCCTCCCCACAAGGTAAATGAATCTGAATCATTTCTTTATCCTGGGGATTCTATTGAAGGAAAGATGGGTCCTGGGCTGGGCAACCCCCAGTCTGAGTGTAATCGCGGTGACGATGGATGTAGAGCTAAACACACAACCACAGAACAGGGTGACAGGCTCATCCAATGCGGCGCATTCTCCCTGCAGCTCTCCCGGGCATTCACCAGCATTGCTGAGCTGGGAAACATCTTTGCAGGCAGGAAAATGGCTCTGTCAATGGGGGAATCCCAAACCCTTCTGATGGGCAAGTTTCATCTGGAGTTCACTGATTCCCTCTGCTAAATCCGCAGTCAGTGAATTATTTCCTCCCTCTGCACTCACTGTATTTGGTGTTGTTCTGGCAGGAGGCACCAGACGCATCATCACACCTGGGCTCACAAGTTCTGTCTCTCCAGGTAATTAGTTATTTATGCTCTGTGCTCCACAAACAGCATGTGGGCAAACCCCTCTTTCAGAAATCTCAGCCCTGCACCAGTGCCTGGTTCCCAGGCAGCAACCACGTCCCAGGAACTGACTTTTGCAGGACCCCAACCTGGCTGTTTGCCTCAGCTCCCCACAAAGCATTTGTATCAGCAAACCAACCCACCCTATCCTGAGGACACAGCTGGTGCCAAGGCCTCGTGCTGCCCTCTGCCCAGGGCGGGGTCGACCCCGTGGTGAACTGTCATCTACACTGGAGAGGGGCGATAGGGCCTGGGTTGCTGCGTCTGTCACTGGCTCTTGTGCGGCCGTTGCACAGAATCCTGGTGCAGCCTGAGCAAATTGGGGCAAGAATGACCCTGTGCTGGGGGAAAGGAGGAGGCTCCCCAACAACCTCCCATCAGGGGAACGTGCTCCCCTGCAGCATGATCTCCCCTGTTAGACCCAGGCCTCTGGGAGCGCACACCGGGGACCCCATTCCAGAGCTGCTGCTCTGTGTCTAGTGCTAGCACTGCAGTCCCACATGATTTGCATACGGCCCTCACCATGTCCCTTTCCATGTTGCAGGGCCAGACATGTTGTCCATCATCATCTGGGCCACTCGCTGCACCCTGGTTTTGCTCCTCCTGGTGTCTGCACCCGTCATCACCTTCATGTTGGAGAAACGGAGCCTGCAGGGCTAGAGGAGACTCGTGGGGGGAGCGTCAGCATTTTGCAGGGGGAGGTAATGGGGAATCGCCATTGATCAACTGTGAGCAGGAGGGAGGGTGAGGAGGGGGCTGGGGAGATACCAGTGACCAGTTCTGAGTGAGAGTTAGGGAGACACCATTGGTCAGTGCTGCAGAATAGGCCCCTGTGGTAACAGTTTTTGCCCAGGTAACTCTTCCAGCCCCCTTCAGTCCCTCTCCCTTCCCCCATCAGGGATGTTGTCAGTCACTGACTAGGGTTGCCAACTTTCTATTGGCTGAAAACCAGACCCCCTGCCCACTGCTTCCCCCAAGGCCCTGCCCCTTCTCTGCTTCTTCCCAGGCCCCGCCCTTTGCTTGCTCCTCTCCCACCTCCCCAAATCACTCTCTGCTCTCCCCCCCACATTTCTCATCTCTGCATCGTCTCCTGCCCCGTGCCCCGCTGGGCTCCCTCTGCTCCAGGGCTGGGCTGGGAGCTGCTGCAGCCTGAGGCAGGGCCTGCCTGCAGGTAAGAGGCAGCCCCAGCTAAGTAGAAACTGGCATGGGTTAATGACCTGGTGCCTCGCCCCCTCTTCCAGTAACTGGACCTTCAGGGTCCGGTCAGTACACCTGACTGGACACTGCTAGGTCTCCTTTTTGACCAGACATTCCAGACAAAAACTGGGCACTTGGCATTGGCAACCCCCTGCCCTGCATCCTACAGACCTCTGCTCACTCCCAGCTAGGCCAGGGCCACACCGACCTCTGTCAGATTGTTGCCAGCACAGAGTGCCCGAGGCAAAGCAACAGCGGGTCCGTTGCCCGGTGTGCTTCGCGTCAATAAACACACCAGGTGGAGAAGCAAACAAAATTTATTTGGGATCCCAAAGCGGTGCAAGGAGACAGGCACGTCTCAGATCAAGCACATTAACAGAAACAGTTTTTCTTCTTTTATACATTTTGCAGTTAAGCCTCACCCCCCCCCTTTCCCCTCTAGCCCGCCCTTTCTCCCCCCCTTTCCTCCCTCTACCCCTCCCGTCCCTGGTAATAGTTAAGTCATTCTTGGCAGCTATAAGCCTAGCTTGTTAGTAACTTCTTTAAACCGTTATCTTGTCCTTTTTCCCTTCAGCCAGAAACATGCAGGCCTCATTATTACTGCTTGAGCAGGGGGTTGCACACAGATAACTGGTTGCTTACATATTCCAATTGCACCTGGCTGTTGAGGTTGATTAGAGTTTAAACATGGGAGGATAGAGTTTGGTTCACTTAGGCCTAGTGCAGGAAGGCTTCATTGACACTTTGTGGCCTTTCACCCTCCCGAGTTACCTAGGGTGATGCCTAGTGACGTCAACAACTCCCTCCTTTGAGAATACTCAACAAGCTTTTGGCTGAGTTTTCTCATATTCTGTGGACAAGATATGATTAAGTGCTATGAAGCTGGGGTTTTCAATGAGAGGGTATGCCGGGATTTTTGAGGAACGGGGGGGCACAAAGCTTACGGAGGAGCATCTTAAAACAAGCAATCAGGAGGAGGGTGACCAGGCACAGTACCACACCGGTGAGGAGGAGACGCACAAGGCCACCGCCCAGTCCTCCTAGGTTGGGCAACCAACTTCAAAGGGAATCGAAAACTGTGGGTTTCCTTTCCTGGGCCTTCCACTGCTTGAAAGCCTGTTTGGCCGACAGGACGTGCTTGTTAATGTCCTGTGAGTTTTCCGGGACCTAAGTACAACATTCATTCCCAATAAAGGCACACACCCCGCCCTGGGAGGCTAAAACATAATTTAAGGCCTGTCTGTTTTTCAGGGACAGCAACCGGAGCTGGTATAGCTCTGAGTTAAGGCTCTTCTCTATGGCCAAGGTTTCATTGGCGAATGTGGTGAGAAACACAGAGAGCCTGCGATAAAATTGGGTTAGTCGTCCCACCCCATGGGATGGGAGGAGGATTATACCCAACCTGTCTCCTTCCTTAATGGGCTCTGAGGTGGCATACAAAGATTTACGCTGCCTGGGGCAGCCAGGGGTTGTCCCTTAATGCATACTGGGATTTAATGGTACAGTTTTGTCACAAGGGGGTACCCGAGGTATTTCTTCCCCTACTGAACCATCCCCAACAGATATCTGACCAATTTTGGGGGACCACTCTCCAGGGTAACCCTGCTGCGTGGTGCGGGATTTGGGAGCATACCCAGCAGTTAGAGAGGTTAAACTCTTGGGCAAAGCAAACCTTCAAGGACTTATATGTGTTTGTTTCCAAGTTAGTAGGGATCCCTTTCCAACCCACATGTGCCTAGGGGGAAACAGGAGGTAACGAAAGGAGTGTCCCTATGGCAAAGAGTACCACTGTGACAGACCCTGGACCTGAACTCATGCTGGGCAGGTGACCCTAGGGCCTAACAATTACAATTCCCCAAATACCCACAAAATATCAATTACCAATAGTAGGCAGATTAAAAACAAAAGGACCAGGCCACCAGGTTAGGCCGGCCCTGTGAGAGTAAACACAACCAACGCTTAGAGTTTTCACGGGGAGTGCGCTGCGACTGTCCAAAGAGACCACAGGGCATTCCCAGCAGGCCTTATTGTCTTTTGAATAACAGTTTAAGTCTCAGGTCGTCGCTGGTAGTCTTTTTCCGTAGGCTGGACGGTCCACCGTTCAGGAGCGGGCACTGCCTTCAGACGGGAGTGATTGAATCCAGTTCTTGTGTCCCTTGACCTTTGCTGCTGTGTGGGAGACCAGCAGGATGGTGTGGGGTCCCTTCCACTTCTCTTGGAGAGGCTTGTCCTTCCAGGTCCAAATGAGAACGGAATCGCCTGGCTGCAAGGAATGGACAGGGGCATCCAGAGGGAGAGGCTGCAAATCTCTGGTATACCTGTGGAGAGAACAGAGAACAGCAGACAGACAGCACATGTACTGAGATAAAAAGCCACACCCCATTTCCCACTCCCCTGCCAGAACCGGTGTACCGTTCATAGGCCATGCCCTTCCAAACATAATCTCGAAGGGACTGAGCCCTAACCTGCACTTTGGGAGAGAGCGCATGTGGAGCAAAACAAGGGGTAAGGCATCAGGCCATCCGCTGAATCGATCCACCAAGATGAAAAGGTATTTGAATCCTTGGGTCAGGGGGAACTCAGTAAAGTCTATTTGCCAAACCAGCCCCAGGCCTGGGGTAGGTTCCAGAGTGGCTGGTGGCACTGACACTCCTGGTCGAGGGTTGTTCTTTTGGCAGACTAGACATTCAGCCTGTACCTGGGAGGCCAGGGGTCTAAGAGCCTCCCTGCCAGTGTATAATTCTTTGTTTCTTCACCAGGGTCAGTTCTTAATGTCTTTTGTAGTCAGGAATTCCTGGACTTTGTGGTTTCAATGAAGCAAGTGTTCCTTCTTCTCTTTTCCTGAAACAGTGTGGTTCAGCATCATACAGAGGAGAGGTTACTAGCACATCACCCTGTCTTTAAATAGGCTTATCATCAGTTGGAGAGTCCTCCCGAGGTGGAGGGGTCTTTTTACAGTGAGAAGCCTGGGTTCAGGTGGGCAGTCCTTGGTACTTCACAGCAGTGTTGGTGGTTAACAGGACTTGGAAAGGGCCTTTCCAGTGTGGAGCCAAAGCAGTTTTTCGTTGATGGACCTTACGTAGACTCAGTCTCCTTGTTTCAATGAATGGCAGGGCTGCTAGGGTCTTTGGGTAGCACTTCTTTTATCTGTGAGAAAAGAAACCTAACACATTTCATTAATGCCTGACAGTGTTTTGCAGATCTCATAGTTGCTTGGGCACATTCAGGCCCCCCCTTTTCTTGGCTGTCGGCCAAGTCTTAGCTCTGGGCAGTGTCCTTGGATGGGCCAGCATCTAATCTTTGGACTGAGCTTGCTAGCTATATTTTTTTCCCTCAGTTAACTCGTTCTGTTCTTTTTCCTTCTCTCCTTCTTGGCTTCTTTTAACTTAGAAAGGAAACTTCCACTCTTCACTCATACACCTTTTCCCAACAATGAACACATACACGTTGCCATTATCCAGCAAAATAACTTCTATACAGAGCTTTGGAGCAACAAACCAGGACGAGCACACCCACTTTTGAGGAGTCCAACAAAGTTCAGGAGGCTTACAGTGGCTTTAAGGCAAGGGATGAGACCCACAGCAGCAATTAACAAGTCATCCACATATTGCAGGAGGAGGACCCTGTCCTCATTGTCCTGCTCCTCCAAGTCTCTGGCCAGGGCCTGGCCGAAAAGGGTGTGGGAATTTTTAAATCCCTGGGCCAACACTGTCCAGCAAAGCTGCTTTTTAACCCTCCTTTTGTCTTCCCACTTGCTCCACTCTGGGGCTTGCATGTCTGAGGGCTCAATTGCAAGGGTCATTATCCAGGCATTCTCTGCAGGTAAGGTGAGGTTTATTTCATCTTGGGTGAAATGCAGGGTGGCTCCTAAGCAACAAAGCAGGTCCCGTCCCAGTAGAGGTGTTGGACAATCGGGGAGGAAAACCAGTTTGTGAGATAGAGTTCTGTTTCCCAAAGCACATTCCGCTGGGGCATATACTGGGCACTTGGTTCCTTTCCCTGTGGCACCCACCACAGTGAGGGACTCTGACACAGGCAGCTGCAGAGGTTGGTTTACGGCTGTTCGTGCAGCTCCAGAGTCTATTAAAAAGTCTATGTCCGAATCTCCCACCCTCATGTTTACTCGGGGTTCCAGGGGCAGGATAGTCCGTCTCCCCTGACACTCCTATTCTTGATCCTCCGCTGCCATCATAGGGGTACCTTCCCTTTCGGGGCACTCATTTTTCCAATGTCCCTCCTTCCGGCATCTGGCACACTGGTTGCGACCCAGACACCTTTCCTGTGAGCCAGGGCGCCCACGTCCTCTCATTCCCTGGCCCCTTCCACCTTCCTGGAATTTTCCCCTGCCACCAGCCTGTACTGCTGCGACCATCATTTTCGCTTGCCTCTTTTCCTTTTCTTTAGACACAACCTGATTACGCTCCATCTCAGACAGCAGGGTCCGCATAAGGACATTACAATCATCCCAGTCAGGCTTACAGCTAGCCAGGCACCCTTCAAAGACTGAGATAAACTTGCTTGGGTTCGTAGAGAATTCCCCTGCCTGTGCCTTAAAGGCTGCTAGGTCCACTGGGTTAAAAGGCACATGGGTGTAAACCTGCATAGTAGTGGCCTGATTCCTATCTGAGCCATGTCTGGACACCACGGTCTCAGTGATCAACGGATAAAATTCCACTGAGGGGGCAATCTCTGGGAGCTGAGACACCTTGTCTTTATATTGTGGGGGTGTGATAGCCGAAGGGGACACCGGACCTGCCATTACAGCTGTGGGGGGGTTCTGGGGATTAACAGTAGCTACTACCGAACCTGTCGGAGTCAAATCACACTTTTGCAAAATATCTAACCTATCTCTTAGCAACATAAACAACTGTACATACAAATGTTCATTCCATTTACCCGTTTGCTGACAAAACAGAAGTAATTGAAGGATCGTGTTATAATTAAGTGATCCTTTCGGTGGCCACCTTTCCTGGTCCTCTAGCTGATATTGAGGCCAGTCTACTGTACAGAACCTTTTCAGTTTACTTTTAACCAACGGATCCGATCCAAACACTTTCCAGTTCACCAGAATGCATTCCAAGGGTGTACACCTTACCCTGCCTGCCATACTCTGTCCCTGCCCCATAGGGAGACACTGGGCGTCCCCAGGTCATAACAGGTAGACACTGGGCGTCCCCAGGTCAAGACAGATAAAGTCCCCACTGGACTGTTCCTACCTTATCCAAGGGTCCGGTTCTGCACCGTCGCCCTATCCATGGGACCGGTTCCCCACCGTCGCCCGCAGCTGCTTCTCCACTACTCAAGCGCGTTGCACCGTTGTGCCCTCCGGGGTCGACCAAACCACGTCTCCACCGAGGCCCCCGGTAAAGTCACCGGTGCGCGCTGGGCGTCGGTCGTTGCCGCAATCTGTCGACCTCCGAGAGGGGTCCGGGCAAGGCTAAATTTTAGCCTCGAGCCCCACGTTGGGCGCCAAAACTGTTGCCAGCACAGAGTGCCCGAGGCAAAGCAACAGCGGGTCCGTTGCCCGGTGTGCTTCGCGTCAATAAACACACCAGGTGGAGAAGCAAACAAAATTTATTTGGGATCCCAAAGCGGTGCAAGGAGACAGGCACGTCTCAGATCAAGCACATTAACAGAAACAGTTTTTCTTCTTTTATACATTTTGCAGTTAAGCCTCACCCCCCCCCTTTCCCCTCTAGCCCGCCCTTTCTCCCCCCCTTTCCTCCCTCTACCCCTCCCGTCCCTGGTAATAGTTAAGTCATTCTTGGCAGCTATAAGCCTAGCTTGTTAGTAACTTCTTTAAACCGTTATCTTGTCCTTTTTCCCTTCAGCCAGAAACATGCAGGCCTCATTATTACTGCTTGAGCAGGGGGTTGCACACAGATAACTGGTTGCTTACATATTCCAATTGCACCTGGCTGTTGAGGTTGATTAGAGTTTAAACATGGGAGGATAGAGTTTGGTTCACTTAGGCCTAGTGCAGGAAGGCTTCATTGACACTTTGTGGCCTTTCACCCTCCCGAGTTACCTAGGGTGATGCCTAGTGACGTCAACAAGATCTTAGCCCTGTCCCAGCCAGACAGCCCAGCCCAGCTCCTTCCTTCTCTATAAATAATCCCTCTTGCAGAGGGGCTGTAAATTTAGAGGAGGTGGATAAGCTAACGGTTAAGGTACCAAGGTAACGCTTGAAGAGGATTGAGGTTCAATTCCCAGCTCTGTTACAGAATCCTTGGGCCTGTTGGGGTCCACTAGGCATAGCTACCAGGTTACTCAAGAGAGTGGAAGGCCAGTAGTGCCGAGGAAGCTCTCTTGCTCTGGGCCTACGTGACCACAGAACTCCATCTTGTGAACTCTCACCTACTTCCATGCTAATTGCTTTGATGCTGAAGCAGAATATGTAATGGTCAGCTTTTCTAGCAGACAACTGCACTAGCAAACATAGGGGGAGGAAAAGGCCTGCTTTGTCTTAGCTTGCAAGCCTACTACGTAGAGTCTACAAGGTCAAAGATAAGCATGGGAACTTTTCTAACTGTAACTGCTTAAGGAGGGAGGGGTAAGGGGGAAAAGCCAGACAAAGCTTACACAGAAACAGTTTGGAGTATAAAAGGTAAAATTTGTTTGTATTTGTTGCGCTTGATTTGAGACATACTGGTCTCCTAGTGCCTTTTCAGAGCTCTGAATAAACTTGGCTTGCTTTCTCCCCTCGGTGTCTTTATTGGTGCCAAGCACACCGGGCAACGAATCACTGTTGTCTCCTCGGGTCCTTTGGGCTGGCAACAGTTTTGGTGTCCCTGGGTGGGCTCGAGGCTGAAATTTAGCCTTGCCCGGATCCCTCCTGGCGGCCGACGGATTACAGCGACGACCGATGCCCAGCGCGCACCGGTGACTTCATCGGGGGCCTCGGCGGAGATGTGGTTTGGTTGACCCCGGAGGGCACAACGGTGCAACGCACACAGACAGTGGAGAAGCAGCTGCGGGCGATGGTGGGGAACCGGTCCCGTGGATAGGGCGATGGTGCAGAACCGGACCCTTGGATAAGGTAGGAACAGTCCAGTGGGGACTTTATCTGTTTTGACCTGGGGATGCCCAGAGTCTCCCTGTTTTGACCTGGGGACGCCCAGGGTATCCCTAAAATATGGGGCAGGGACAGAGTACAGCCGGCAGGGTACAGTGCACACTCTTAGAATGCATTCTGGTGAACTGGAAAGTGTTTGGATCAGACCAGTTTATTAAAAGTAAATTGAAAAGGTTCTGTACAGTTGATTGGCCTCAGTACCAGGTGGAGTGCCAAGAAAGGTGGCCACCAGAAGGATCACTTAATTACAACACGATCCTTCAGTTGCTTTTGTTTTGTCAGAGAACAGGTAAATGGAATGAACATCTTTATGCGTATACATTTATGGTATTAAGAAATAGGACTGATATTTTGCTCAAGTGCCATTTGACTCCAACATACTTGGTAGTATTTGCTGCTAAACCCCAGAACCTTCCCACTATTGTAATGCCAGAATCGGTGTCCCCTTCGACTCCTCCACCCCCACAGACTTCAGAGAGTACCCCCCCGGTGGGATTGTATCCGTTGATTACTGAGAGTGTGGTAGCCCATCCAAGAACACAGGAACGGGCAGCCCAGATAGTGTCTGTATATTCACATGTACCTTTTAATCCAGTCCACCTAGCTGCATTTAAGGTAGAAGCAGGGGAATTCTCAACGAATCCAAGCAAGTTCATTTCTATCTTTGAAGGGTGTCTAGCTAGCCATAAGCCTGACTGGGATGATTGTTTCAGAGTAACAGCCGTGTTAGTCTGTATCCGCAAAAAGAAGAACAGGAGTACTTGTGGCACCTTAGAGACTAACAAATTTATTAGAGCATAAGCTTTCGTGGACTACAGCCCACTTCTTCGGATGCATATAGAATGGAACATATATTGAGGAGATATATATACACACATACAGAGAGCATAAACAGGTGGGAGTTGTCTTACCAACTCTGAGAGGCCAATCAATTAAGGGAAAAAAACCTTTTGAAGTGATAATCAAGCTAGGCCAGTACAGACATTCTGTTTATGCTCTCTGTATGTGTGTATATATATCTCCTCAATATATGTTCCATTCTATATGCATCCGAAGAAGTGGGCTGTAGTCCACGAAAGCTTATGCTCTAATAAATTTGTTAGTCTCTAAGGTGCCACAAGTACTCCTGTTCTTCTTTTTGGGATGATTGTAATATACTTATGAGAACCTTGTTGTCTGAAGTGGAGCGGAATCAGGTCATAGCCAAAGCCAGGGAGGAGGCACAAAAAAGGTATAACGAGGATAGGGAAGGCAAGCCCTTGCCAGACATCGCTGTCCCCCTAGGGGACCCCCGGTGGAATACGAATGAGGAGGGGGATTTGAGGCTGCTTAACTCCTATAAGGAACTGCTTATGCATGGTCTCCGACACTCAGCTGTCAGACATAACAATTGGGCAAAGCCTTATGAACTAATCCAGGACTCGAAAGAAAGTCCAGTGGCTTTCCTGCAGCGTATTCGGGATACCATCAGGCAAACTACTAGTGCAAACCCAGATGATCATACAACTGAGGCAATTATAAAGGGTATCTTCACCAGCCGTGCGGCCCCTGATATGAAAAGGAAATTGCAGAAAAAAGGAGGATTTAATGGGAATGTCTATGGCTCAGATTTTGGAGACTGCAAACAGGGCTTATAGCCTTAGAGAGGGAGAGAAGGAGAAGAGGCAAGTAAAAATGATGGTAGCAGCGGTGCAGGCCGGCGGCAAAGAAAGGCCACAGAAAGGTGGAAGGGGCCGGGGAATGAGAGGCCGTAGATGTGGGCGCCCTGGTCCCCAGGAAAGGCGCCTGGGTCGCAACCAGTGTGCCATATGCTGAAAGGAGGAACACTGGAAAAATGAATGCCCTGAAAGGGAAGGTACCCCTATGATGGCAGCGGAGGATCGAGATTAGGGGTGTCAGGGGAGACGGACCATCCTACCCCTGGAACCCCAAGTAAAAATGCGGGTCGGAGATGCGGACATAGATTTTTTAATAGACTCTGGAGCTGCATGAACCGCTGTAAACCAACCCCTGCAGCTGCCTGTGGCAGGTTCCCTCACTGTGGTGGGTGCCACAGGGAAAGGAACCAAGTGCCCAGTATATGCCCCAGCGGAATGTGCTTTGGGAAACAGAACTGTATCACACAAGCTGGTTTACTTCCCTGATTGTCCAACACCACTACTAGGACGGGACCTGCTTTGTTGCTTAGGTGCCACCCTGCATTTCACTCAAGATGATATAACCCTTACCTTACCCCCTGAGAATGCTTGGATAATGACCCTTGAAGTCGAACCCTCAGCTATGCAAGCCCCAGAGTGGAGTGAGTGGGAGAAGCAGGTTTTTCCTCTAGTCTGGGCATCAGGGGTCCCAGGAAAAGCAAACCGTCAAACCCCTGTGCATATTCAGCTCCTCCCAGGAAAAAGCCCAGTGCGGATCAAACAGTATCCAATTAAAAGGGAAGCCAGAGAGGGACTACAAGAGACTATAGATCGGTTCCTAGAGTGCGGTGTACTACGAGAATGCCAGTCAGCTTGGAACACCCCCATTCTGCCCATACAAAAGCCCAATGGCACGTATCAGTTGGTACAGGACCTCAGGGCAGTTAATGAGCGGGTTAAGACTCTGCACCACCTGGTTCCAAATCTGTATACATTGTTGGCCTCTATAGGGGGGCAATATACCCATTTCTCAGTCCTAGATTTAAAAGATGCTTTCTTCACGATTCCAGTTGACACCCAGTCTCAGGAGATATTCTCCTTCGAATGGGACGACAAATGAAGGGTTAAAAAGCAGCTTTGCTGGACAGTATTGGCCCAAGGATTTAAAAATTCTCCCACTCTTTTCGGCCAGGCTTTGGACAGAGACTTGGAGGAGTGGGATAATTCAGACAGAGCCCTCCTGCTGCAATACGTAGATGATTTGCTGATTGCTGATGTGGGTCTAATTCCTTGTCTCAAAGCCACTGTGAGCCTCCTAAACTTTATTGGAATGTGAGGATACAGGGTATCTCAAAGCAAAGCCCAAATTGCTCTTTCAGAGGTTCAATATCTGGGATTTCACATCAGGCAGGGAGAGAGACAGCTCTCAAATGAAAGAAAGGATGCTATCTGCCAAGTTCCCATCCCCAGCAACCCTAAACACCTCAGAGCATTTCTGGGCATGGCAGGCTTTTGCAGAATATGGATTCCAGAGTTTGGACTGTGGGCTAAACCTCTGTATGAATGTGTTAAGGGAGCGGAACATGAACCCTTTCACTGGTCCCCAGAAGCAGACGGCATTTAAAATCTTGAAAAGGAAGTTGATGGAAGCCCCAGCCCTGGGTCTGCTGGATCTATCTAAGCCATTCCAACTGTATGTGCATGAACGGAAAGGGGTAGCTTTGGGAATGCTTACCCAGCTATTAGGTGCCTGGAAATGACCGTGGCATACTTCTCTGAACAACTGGATCAAGTTTCAAAGGGATGGCCAGCCTGTTTGAGGGCGGTCGCAGCTACTGCTCTAGTGCTTCGGGAAGCTGAAAAACTGACACTGGGAGGAACTGTGCAAGTGTATGTTCCCCATATGGTCCAAGCCTTGCTGGACAGTAAGGGTGGTCTTTGGCTCACACAGGCTCGGGTTGCTCGGTACCAGGCGAAGCTGTTAGAGAATCCTGAAGTCACCCTGCAAATCTGTCCCTCCCTTAATCCAGCTACCCTGCTACCAGAGACAGAAAAGCAGGAACATGACTGACTAGAAATCATAGATGTTCAGTATTCTAGCCGCCCAGATTTAAAAGATTAACCACTCCCAAATGCTGACTTGGAATGATATACAGATGGAAGTAGTACTGTTGTGGATGGGCAAAGGAGAGCTGGTTATGCGGTTGTGTCTCTTCATGATACCTTGGAAGCTGAGAGTTTACCGTCGGGAACATCTGCCCAGCTTGCTGAACTAGTGGCCCTAGGTCGTGCACTCGAGCTGGCAAAAGACAAACGGGTCAATATCTTTACTGATTCAAAGTATGCTTTTGGGGTATTGCATGCTCACGCTGGTCTGTGGAAGCAAAGGGGAATGCTAACAGCCCAAGGCTCTCCGGTCAAGTATGGGTCTCAAATTCTCTGGCTTTTAGAAGCGGTACAACTCCCCTCAGCAGTAGCAGTGGTACATTGCAAAGCCCATCAAAGGGAAGATCAAGATGTAACCAAGGGCAATGCCAGAGCAGACAGGGAAGCCAAGCGAGCTGCTAACCTGAAATCACCACCTGAGGAGAATGCACAAATGCATACCCTCATCCCATCAGTGGGTGAGCTTGCAGCCCCTCAGTACTCCCAAGAGGACAGAAACCTGGCTGACAGTCTCAGTCTCCAGGAAAGGAGGGATGGCTTTATTCCACAGAGGGAAAAATCCTCCTGCCCAAGGGCCTAATCCGACCAGTGTTGCAAAAACTGCATCAAACCACACACACAGGCAGAGAGGCTCTTACCCAGCTTATGAATAAATATTTTCTAACCTCTGGACTTAAACCCCTAGTATCACAGGTACAAGCTGAATGTTTAATCTGCCAAAAGAACAACCCTCGACCAGGAGTAGCAGTGCCACCAGCCACCCTGGAACCTACGCCAGGCCCAGGATTGGTGTGGCAAATAGACTTTACTGAGTTTCCCAGGACCCAAGGGTACAGGTACCTTCTCGTCTTAGTGGATTGATTCAGCGGATGGCCTGAAGCCTTCCCATGTCGCAACAACACTGCCAAAACAGTGGCTCTTAAGTTTGTCAAGGAAATCATTCCTCGCTTCAGCCTCCCCCAGTGGATGGAATCTGATAACGGAACACACTTCACATCTCAAGTTGTTCAAAAAATATCAAGTGCTCTGCAAATCCCCTGGAAACTCCACACACCCTGGCGACCACAAGCCAGTGGAGTAGTGGAACGCACAAATCAGACACTCAAGCGACACCTCTCAAAGGTCTGTCAGGAGGCCTCTCTTAAGTGGCCTGATGCTTTGCCCCCTGTGTTACTTCGCATTCGTGCTTTCCCTAAGGGCAGGATAGGGCTTAGTCCCTTCGAGATTATGTTTGGAAGAGCATGGCCTATGAATGGTACCCCAGTTCTGGCAGGGGAGTGGGAAGTGGGGTGTGCTTTCTTGTCTCAGTACAAGTGCTCTCTGTCTGTTGTTCTTTCCTTTCTTCACAGGTACACCCAGGGCCGGCTTTAGGCCGATTCAGCCGATTTGGCTGAATTGGGCCCCGCGCCAAGAGGGCCCCGCGCTGCAGCTATCAACCCCGCCCCGCCCCCAGCTCACTTCCCCGGCCCCTCCTCCCCTCCCCTGAACGCCCCGCCTCCTCCCCTGCTTCCCGCGAATCAGAGATTCGCGGGAAGTCTGAGACGAAGCAGGGGCGGGCCAGCAGCACGAGGTAAGCTGGGGTGGGGGCGGGAGAAGGGCTCCGGGGAGGCGCGCCCATCCCGCAGGCCCCAGCGGCTCTGGCCCGGCTTGGCTCCAGCCCGGCCCAGTCCCCGCGGCTCGGGGCCCCCCGTTCCCCCCGCGGCGCCGCTCGTCTCGGGTCCCCCTCTCCCAGCGCAGCTTCCGCGGCGCGGCTGGGATCCCCCCATCCCCGGCCCCCCGGTGGCGCGGCTCGGGCCCCCCCCACCCCCGGCGCGGCTTCCACGGCGCGGCTGGGACCCCCGGCGCGGCCCCCGCGGCGCGGCTCGGATCCCCCCAGCACCCCGCGGCGCGGCACGGCTCGGGTCCCCCCCCCGGCGCGGCTTCCGCGGCGCGGCGCGGCTCGGGCCCCCCCCACCCCCGGCGCGGCTTCCACGGCGCGGCTGGGACCCCCGGCGCGGCCCCCGCGGCGCGGCTCGGGTCCCCCCAGCACCCCGCGGCGCGGCGCGGCTCGGGTCCCCCCCCCGGCGCGGCGTGGCTCGGGTCCCCCCCCCGGCGCGGCTTCCGCGGCGCGGCGTGGCTCGGGTCCCCCCCCCCCCCGGCGCGGCTTCCGCGGCGCGGCTGGGATCCCCCCCACCCCCGGCGCGGCTTCCGTGGCGCGGCTGGGATTCCCCCCAGCGCGGCTCCTGCGGCGCGGCTCGGGTCCCCCCGTCCCCGGCCCCCCGGCAGCACGGCGCAGCTCGGGTCCCCCCGGCGGCGCAGCGCGGCTCGGGCCCCCCACCCCACCCCTGGCGCGGCTTCTGCGGCGCGGCTGGGATCCTCCCCCCCCACCCCCGGCGCGGCTTCTGCGGCGCGGCTGGGATCCCCCCCCCTCACCCCCGGCCCCGGCCCCCCCGCGGCGCGGCTCGGGTCCCCCCGGCGGCGCGGCTCGGGTCCTGGGGGCGGGGCTTGCAGCAAGCCCCGCCCCCAGGAATCGGGCCCCGCTCTTGGTAAAGCCGGTCCTGGGTACACCAAAGATTCACAGCCTCTTCTGCTGGGGAGGAAAAGACCTGCTTTGTCTTAGCTTGCAAGCCTACTACGTAGAGTCTACAAGGTCAAAGATAAGCATGGGAACTTTTCTAACTGTAACTGCTTAAGGAGGGAGGGGTAAGAGGGAAAAGCCAGACAAAGCTTACACAGAAACAGTTTGGAGTATAAAAGGTAAAATTTGTTTGTATTTGTTGCGCTTGATTTGAGACATGCTGGTCTCCTAGTGCCTTTTCAGAGCTCTGAAAAACTTGGCTTGCTTTCTCCCCTCAGTGTCTTTATTGGTGCCAAGCACACCGGGCAAAGAACCACTATTGTCTCCTTGGGCCCTTTGGGCTGGCAACAGGCCTGTGACTTCCTCTCCTCGGACCTCAGCTCCCCATCTGTGAAATGGGGACAATAATTCTGCCTTGCCTCAGGGGAGAATTTTCAAAGCCCCTCAGGGATTTAGGAGCACAAATGCATGACTGTGCTCTGTGCCCACTGCCTTGTGTTTGCAAGGCCCTCAGGTGCTTTTGAAAATTCTCCCCTAGACTGTGAACTCTTCCAGCCGGGAACTGTCTCTCACTAAGGGTTTGTCTGCACAAGCAAATCGACCAGCAGAACTATACTCTAAATAATCACTGCAGTGATCTCGGGATAAGCCCCTGTGGGGACACCCTTATTCTGGAATTAGAGAGCCTTGGTCAGGGTTAATTTACACCATTTTCACCTTGAGGTAAACTGGAAAAAGCCCCTTATACACTGGAGTACGAGTGTCCCCACAGGGAGTTATCCCTCGATAGCTGTAGTGGTTTAGCTAGGCCAGCATAGTTGCTGGTCAATTTCCCCATGCAGAAGCATTAGTGTCTGTGCAGCACCCAGTGGAAAGGGGCCCTGACCTTGACGGGGGTCTCCAGGGGCTGCTATAATGTATATAGTCACAGTAAATTGCAAAAGGGGGCTCGGTGGACAGGAGCTAAGGAACGAGGTCTCTGTTTCTGATTTGATATTCTGTCCTGTGCATAAATTGTAAAGTCAGTGGCTTGACCACACTCTGGTTCCGTATGAAATGTATTCAGGAGCCCAAATAACCAATATCAGTCAGGTTTATTGCTCTAAGCCAACAGTAATATAGTGTGGGGAGAAGGTTCAGTAAAATACCAGTCTGTGGGAAGCCTCTTGTGCAGCGTTGTTACATTCCCCTTACACAAAAGGTGTGTTCCCCAAGCTACACCCCTAATGCCATCTTTTTATACCCTACCTGTTTACAGGTACAAGGTACTGTGTATGGCCTCTGACACTAGATTTAACCAATCAGCTTTCTACCTTCTTTTTCTGGTACTATGGTGTACCCCTTATTTATTTTTTCTAAACACATGGTACCAAAGAGCATAATGGAACCTCCTAGGTCTGTACTAGGCTGGAATAATCATATGTCTTGTCCTCTTCCTTTGACATTCCAGTACAGACCTGTAAGAGTAACTCCCTACCTGTTGCTTTGATAAAACACTAACATATACTGGTCCTGACAGTTTTCCTATTTATAAGCCAGATCTTACTTCAGGAAATGCAAGATGTGATAGGATACTTAGAACAAGTGAACAGGACTATAAAAAAAGGTGTAGGCCAACTTAGACTATATTATTGCTCTAATATTTGTGCTTAGTAATATTATTTATGCTTAATGCATACTAATGTATATTTATCTATAGAGATACATATAGATATAGATATAGTGAGGATCATACATATTGTTAATATGAGAGATATAGATGTTAGCATATATTGGTCAACAGTACCCTACTGGGATATTCTTCTGTCTCCAGTGGATGCTTGGGATTCAGATATTAGACTGTGAGCTCTTTGGAGCAGTGGCTGTCATTTGCTCTGTTTGTACAGCGCCCAGTGCAATGGGGCTCTGACCCAGTTGGTCTCTAGGTGCTACCACAATAGAAATGTTAAATCAGAGAGTGCAGAGTGTCTGAGTGAAAGGTCCCATCTCCTGTTAATTATTTGGGCTTCACTTGTTAGTTTAATTGGAGTTTATTTCCTGATCAGTGTAAAGTTCCCATCAGAGGAGTCACAGGACGATAGGCCAGAGAACAGTGACTGGGGCTAATCTGTGGGTGGATGTGGGAGCGTTTGCTATCACTGGAAGGGCACATGTCCCCTTGGATGTCTCACATCTATACAGGGTCTTCAGCGATACGCACTTGGCTGCATTTCACACCTGGAATTGTCAATGGTGCTGCCAGGGTTCCACTGTGGAGTTATTAGACAATGTGCAGTTCTTAAAGTAGTGGAACAGAGATAAGAAAAAAGCCCTGGCAATATTTCATCTCTGACCCCTGCAAGCTTGTCCTGGTGAAGGCACCTTCCCATCCACTAGATGACACTGTGCACCAATCCCAGTGGAAAACTCCATCTTACCTGAGTTGGTCCAATAAAACATCTCCTGCCTTCTCTCTTTATTTTTTCTAGTCACATATTAATCATGCCATCTACTGACCAAAGCTATAATTGCAACTGTGCACATTTGTCACAGTTTTTGTCTCTACACTCCTGCTGTCTGGTTCTGCTCCTTCAGTTCTAACCCCTCTGACATGCCCCATTCAGTGGGGAATCTCATGACAGCCTCAGCTAAAAACAGAGAGCCATGGTTGCAACCCTCCAATCTCAGCCAGAAATGAAATGGGATATGGGGCCTTTACAATAGAGGGGACTCAGGCTCTTATCCAGTCCTAAACTGGGGGAACTGGCTGACCTAGTGGGGTATGCAATAAGACACAAACTGTACAATCAATACACCAAACAATCAGAGGTTATCAAATACAATCACTACACCAAATATCAGGGTTGGAAGAGACCTCAGGAGGTCATCTAGTCCAACCCCCTGCTCAAAGCAGGACCAAGCCCCAGACAGATTTTTGCCCCAGATCCCTAAATGGCCCCCTCAAGGATTAGAGCTCACAACTTTAGGTTTAGGAGGCTAATGCTCAAACCACTGAGCTATCCCTCCCCTCAAAGAGAATTTGGCGATGATGGGGATTGAACCCAGGGCCTCATACATGCAACGCATACACTCTACTACTGAGCTACATCCCCAGCTGGGCTAAAGATGATAACCCAAGTATATGCATCATCCTTTCCATTGTCAAAACACAAATGTCTTTAACACAACCCTAGCTCATAACTACAGCTGCACCCTAATCCAAACAGATTCCAGCCCCCGCTTATATTTTGCTTCCATTCTCAAAGGTGTCACTTTCATGCACTGACAAGACATAAGACTTCCCATTGCAGAGGGTGGGAGGAGGGATCTTGGGGCTAACGCTCAAGGCTTGGTGCATTACTGGGTTTCATTCCCAGCTGTGGCACTGATTCACCTTGTGAACTTTGATCAGTTCCCCTCCTGTCTGGGTGCCCAAATTTGCACATCTAAAGCCAGGGCAAATTACATCTGTGCGCTTCATACTGGTGTTAATAACCAGAGCAAATCTGAAAGCAGACATGGAAATGAAAACAAACCATTGTGTGAGCAGAGCCAATGTCTGACTGTATAATAACAAAGCAGCATCTGCAGCCCCAGCATCGGCAAGACATCCACAATATATACAAGCCCATGTGTAGAAGAAGCAACAGTATTGGGGGGGGGGGGGGGAAATTGCAAACCAGTGCTGACATTGGCAAACACACAATAGAAATATTATTTAAAAATCCAGCATGCTCACCTCACTGTCTCTGCTCCTGCTCCTGCTCGCTGCATCCTTAAAGGTCTGGGCTGCTGCTCCCCGGCATTCCCTCACATCTTGAGTTCAAGGGCCCAGGCTTCTGCTCGGGGCACAGACTCTGGGATGGGATGTGGCCTCCTTTCCTCCAGCAGCACATTCAGGGTGTGGCCACTGCTGTGACTGCCCCTGCTCCCCTCAGTCACATGTAACAGAGTGGGGGGGTCCTAGCATGAGGGGGTACACAATAGCATTGCTCCCCCCACTATAATTGGCTTCAGCTACTCACTCTCTCTTGTCTAGGAAAACAGGGGGGCCCCTTAGGGGGCAAGGCCCAAACCCACAGACCTGCCCTTATCCCAGGCGTGGGATTTATAAAAAAAACCAACCCCCTGAGCGATGACTTTGGGGGAGACAAGGAGTTTCTGCTCTGGGACAGAGTTAGGGAAACAAAGCAGAGAAATACAGGGAGGTCTCCCCCAAACAGTGAAGTCACCTCCCCTGTCCCAATGAACAGCCTCACCCCACATGGGAATTTCACTCTGAGGAATTTACACATGAAAAAAAATGGGGATTCTCATCCCACTTAACTTGCTATTAACAACACACCCAGCATTCAAGAGTAACCTTACAATAACAATCCATTGTGACCCCAGTCCCAGCACTCACAAGCAACAATCCAGTGTGATCACAGCCTTGCACTCACAGAACACTACAAAAACAAATGACCAAGAGTGGCCCCACAGCTCATAAAAAGACCCTATGATAACAAACTAGTCTGCATGCAGCCCCAATATATGAGTAGCCTCAGTACTTATGGAAAACCCTACAATACTAATCCCACATGATGTCCCAGTGCTCATGGATGTACCTACAAAATAAATGAAAATGTTACCCCAGCAGTCCCAAACCTTCAAACAAACCCCTTTGTGTGCAGTCCTGGCACTCACAAACAATCCCACAACAAACCACTTTGCGTTCTCCGAAGTAGAGCTGGGCGAAAATTTCTGGATGAATAGTTTACTCGCTGAAGAATACAGCTTTGGCCAATGCAAAACTATACACAAATTTAACCTGATCAGTTTTAGCTGGGCAAAAGTTTTTAATACGTTGTTCAGGCTGCTTCCAAAGTGTGTGTTTGATCCCTAAACACCAGCGAATAATTTGCTATTCCTTTAACCAAAGAACATGAGAACTCCCCAGGCTGGAGATTAAGGCACGCAGGAGGTAGGAGACACTGACTCAAATCTTCTCTCTTCCTCATTCAGAGTGGGAAGGGATTTGAATTCTTAGCTCCTACTGCCCAGGTGAGCCCCTCAATTCCCAGCCTATAGAGTTTTCACTTGCTTGCTCTTTGGCCAATTAATAGTTAAGTAGTTATACAAAGTGGAAAGGCCTCCACAGGAGAGCAGCCCACCCCAGAACAGCCTGTGGCCTGGCGTTAGAATGCTGAATTCAAGACCCCCCCTTCGAAGTGGGTTGCAAATGTGAGTCTCAGAGTCCCACATCCCAGGAAAGTGCCCTCACCCCGGGGCAAAGGTTGGGAGGGGCAGACACTGTTAGGAAGCTGCCCTGAATGAAACATTTTTACTCCCCGAAGCAGACTTTCCCGATTTACCGAGAAGTTCCAAATGTGTTTGAAACCAACCTGAATATCTGCTCTGATTTTTCAGGTTGCTGCCAGCCTGAAACATCAACTATTCACCCAGCTCCACCCACAGGTGACCTGCAATAACACACAGTCGCAGTGACATCGCAGAAGTCTGTAAACACAGAACCACGATCTGCAAAACGCCCATCGGAAATGGATGAAACCCAGACACTGACCCTGGGGCTGAGGCTCCCTGAAGCCTCAGTGTTGGGGATCACCTCTTCTGAAGGCAGCATGTGTGGGGGGGGTGTCTCTGCTGTACACGTCCCACTGGCTTCCCCAGGCCTCTGCCGCTTGGGGGTCCCAGCATATCCCATGTGACATGAGAGATCTCCTGACATGGCCTCCTCTCCCTATCAGTGGATCCCTGCCCCAGGATGGGAGGAGCTGGAAAAGACGGGGCTTTAATTATGCTCTAAGGAGCAGGGTTATGTGCAGGTGCGGGAGACCCCCTGGAACCCAGGGACAAAAAGGGCGACTCCTCTGTATCCTATCTGGGCTCTCCCTGTTTCTCTTTTGCTCCTCTCCCCTCCCACATCCTGTTTCCATCCCCTGTTCTCCTCCCCATTTCTACCCCCCTTCCCCCTGCCTAACCACATGGTAAGGCATGCTGGGGCAGCAAGGGGCTGAAGAGGAAAGAGCCAGTGGCCACCACTGCCAAAGGACAGACTGGCTATCAGAACAGGTGGGATTCAAACTCACCAATGACAAATACAAAGGATCAGCCTTAACTCTCAGCCACCTCTTTACACAGTGGGGCATTTTTCACATGAGCTGTTATTTCATCCAATGGGACCATGCACACAAGTGAATGTAGAGAAGGAAACATAAACTGGCCTGCAGGCATACCAAGCCCATAGCCACATCATGCAGGATGTCTGAGTGGGTAAGGCCCTAGACTACTAATCTATTCATAGAATCATAGAATATCAGAGTTGGAAGGGACCTCAAGAGGTCATCTAGTCCAACTCCCTGCTCAAAGCAGGACCAATTCCCAGCTAAATCATCCCAGCCAGGGCTTTGTCAAGCCGGGCCTTAAAAACCTCCAAGGAAGGAGACTCCACCACCTCCCTAGGTAACGCATTCCAGTGTTTCACCACCCTCCTAGTGAAATAGTTTTTCCTGATATCCAACCTGGACTTCCCCCACCGCAACTTGAGACCATTGCTCCTTGTTCTGTCATCTGCCACCACTGAGAACAGCCGAGCTCCATCCTCTTTGGAACCCCCCTTCAGGTAGTTGAAGGCTGCTATCAAATCCCCCCTCATTCTTCTCTTCTGGAGACTAAACAATCCCAGTTCTCTCAGCCTCTCCTCATAAGTCATGTGCTCCAGACCCCTAATCATTTTTGTTGCCCTCCGCTGGACTCTTTCCAATTTTTCCACATCCTTCTTGTAGTGTGGGGCCCAAAACTGGACACAGTATTCCAGATGAGGCCTCACCAATGTCGAATAAAGGGGAAATTGTGCACTGCTGTCCCCATTGGTTGTGGGCTGTCAAATCTTCATTTTGTGGAGGAAGCTGCTGGGTCAATCTTCTGAACCTCTTCACCCAGCTAAGCTGTATGGTCACCAAAAGAAGAGTAAAAGCTCCCCACAAATTGGATGCCAATGCACTTCCTATACTAGGTAGGACTCAAACCTTGCTTAAAATAATGATAAACAAGCATGAAGCCTCTACACCACTGGTCTGCATGAAGGGCTCTCCTTCTATGTCTGCTCTAGTCTTGGGTGCCTGGCCTTGGCTAACCAAGGGACATCTGATGGGGAAGGGGCTTTTTGCCTGATCAAGTGACTGGTTAAGATGCTGGATTGCCAATCTGTTGTTGCTCTGCGTGGCTGGGTTCAAAGGGTACCAAGCACATCACAGTGGATCACAAATTGAATGCGAGTCAACAATTTGATGCGGTCACAAAAAAGGCTAATGTTATTCTGGGAAGTATTAACAGGAGTGTCGTATGTGAGATATGGGAGGTCATTGTCCCGTTCTTCTGGGAACTGGTGAGGTGTCAACCAGAGGACTGTACACAATTCTGTGTATCACACTTTAGGAAAGATGTGGCCAAATTAGAGAGAATCCAGAGCAGAGAAACAAAAATAATGAAAGATTTAGAAAGCCTGACCTAGGAGGAAAGGTTAAAAACCCTGGGCATGTTTAGTCTTGAGAAAAGAAGACTGAGGGGAGACATGATACCAGCCTCCAAATACATGTAGTGCTGTTATAAAGAGGACAGTGATCAATTGCTCTCAGTGCCCACTGAAGGTAGGACAAGAAGTAATGGGCTTAATCTGCTACAACGGAGGTTTCAGGTAGCAAGTAGGAAAAACTTTCTAATGATAAGGGAAGTTAAGCCCTGGAAGAGGCTTCCAAGGCAGGTTGTGGAATCCTCATTGTCGGAGGTTATTAACAACAGGCCAGACAAAACTCTACCAGGGACGGATTAGGTTCACTTGATCCTGCCTCCGTGCAGAGGACTGGACTTGATGACTTCTTGAGGTCCCTTCCAGCCTGACATTTCTATGACTGTATGATTACCAACTGTTCATGTTCCTAAGTACTGCTAGTGTTGCTGTTCTTGGAGCTCCAACATCAGCTGCACTAGCAGACGGCGCAGTGTGTTGACTCGACAGTGTTCAATTTTACTTGAAATAAAGACCACAGGCTCAGTTCAGTAGTGAAGATGCTCGGCCAGGTTTATTGTCAACAAAGTGCCGTCATAGTGCCCCATAGGAGCTATAGATCTATTAACACATGTATGGCTGCAACAAGGTACCAGTTCAATCAGCACACCAGAGTGCTGTGTTTAGACTAGTACAAAGATGCCTTTCCTATGACTTCTCCTTTTATACACTGATATAAAGAAGTCACGTATTCCACTTTAGATCTTCTCAGTTACTAACCTTATCACCATCCTTATCCTTGTTCCTGCTAGTTCGAACAAATATCCTTATCCATGATCGTGTCAGCCCGTCTTTATCCTTAGGAGTGGTCGGAGTATTCCTGTACCATCTCTTAAGCCTGTATTTATGGAGTTACTCAAGAACTCTGTGTGTCCCTGAACCATCCTCTCAGGTCAGGAGTGTGATTGCTTGGTCAGCCAATACCCAGTATGTTACTATTCTGTCAAGGCTTACTTTGGTTAGCAGCCTTTGGTTCATACTGTTAGTTACACCTAGGGCACCAGCATGGGCAGCACGTAATGGAGGCTGGGGGAGGCTAAGCCACCACAAACCTCTGCTAATGCTCCCTGTCACAGCCCCAGGGCTGGGCCATGGTGGGGTTCATAGCTCCTCCGGCTGGCCGTGGCTTGGGGCGCCTCCGGCTGGCTGTGATGGCTCATGCAGAGCAGCTGGGGAGGCTCAGACAGGCAGGCCGGTGCATGGGCCAGAGCTCAGGGCAGCTATGGTGGGTGGCTTGCTGGTTGGGCAGGCCGGGACTCAGGGTGGCTCAGGCCGGCTGGCCGGGGCTCCTCTGGTCGCAGTGCGGGATTTGGTGCTCTCTGGCCCTGGCAGGCAAGAACGGGGGGTGGGACCTCGGGCAGAAGGGGTGAGGTAGGGGGCTAGCCTCCCTGAACAGTGGTTTCATGCACCACCCATGGGCTCCAGTAAGACCTGCACCCACATGTCCACATTTCTGACAGAGACCTTCAGGCTAATTAACCTCTAGGAGATCACAGGGGAGTCCTGTGGGCATAGGGCAGAACAGAGAATTGGCAGATTCCACCTGCAACCCTTGAGGGCTTAAGCATGGTGCACTCTGGGGCAGGGCGGAAAATGGAATTTTTTTCCGAGTGCAAAATTTACATGAATTTCCCTTGAAATTTTCAGCAATAAAATTTTAACTTTTCATTAAAAAACTGATAACCTGATAACTGGCAGGCTGCGGGAAATACTAGGTTTTGGCCACTTCCAAAATATTTTGGGCTTTTGGTATTCCAAGAAGAAAATCAAAAAAATTCAAAGAGAGGAGAGACTTCCACAAATAAAAATGTAAAATAAAAAAAAAAATATTTAGTCAAAATCTAGTTTTCTATTTAAAAAAAAAGTCTTGACATAAAATTCTCAGCTACGCCTGCTGCAGTCGTCATTATGAATGAGTTCTTTCCTCAGTGCTACTGGTGTGCTGGTGCTGTACAGTTAAGTATCATGTAGCATGGGCCCTGCCCTGAAAATGTGTCATGGGTTATATTCTGAACCGGAGTGTTAAACTTCCCTCTATGCTTTGTTACAGTCTATCCTGGTCATGTCTGGGGCCTGGCCTAGCTGCCCAGTCAGTCTCTCAGGCCTGGTCTACACTACGACTTTAATTCGGATTTATCAGCTTTAATTCGAATTTACCCTGCAACCGTCCACACAACGACGCTATTTATTTCGATATAAAGGGCCCTTTAAATCGATTTCTGTACTCCACCTCGATGAGCGGAGTAGCGCCAAAATCGATTTTAACATTTCGAATTAGGGATAGTGTGGCCGCAATTCGATGGTATTGGCCTCCGGGAGCTATCCCACAGTGCATCATTGTGACCGCTCTGGACAGCAATCTAAACTCGGATGCACTGGCCAGGTAGACAGGAAAAGCCCCGCGAACATTTGAATTTCATTTCCTGTTTGCCCAGCGTGGAGAGCACAGGTGACCACAGATAGCTCATCAGCACAGGTAACCATGCAGGCCGATAATCGAAAAAGAGCACCAGCATGGACCGTACGGGAGGTACTGGATCTGATCGCTATATGGGGAGAGGATTCAGTGCTTGCAGAACTTCGTTCTAAAAGACGAAATGCCAAAACTTTTGAAAAAATCTCCAAGGGCATGATGGAGAGAGGCCACAATAGGGACTCAGATCAGTGCCGCGTGAAAGTCAAGGAGCTCAGACAAGCCTATCAAAAAACAAAGGAGGCAAACGGTCGCTCCGGGTCAGAGTCGCGGACATGCCGCTTCTACGCCGAGCTGCATGCAATTCTAGGGGGGGCTGCCACAACTACCCCACCTGTGATCGTGGATTCCGGGTCGGGGATAGTCTCATCAGCTACACCTGAGGATTCTGCCGATGGGGGAGAGGAGGAGGAGGAGGAGGAGGATGAGCTTGCAGAGAGCACACAGCACTCCGTTCTCCCCAACAGCCAGGATCTTTTTCTCACCCTGACTGAAGTACCCTCCCAACCCTCCCAAGCCAGTATCCAAGACCCTGACCCCATGGAAGGGACCTCAGGTGAGTTTACCTTTTAAAATACAAAACTTGTTTTAAAAGCAAACGTTTTTTAATGATTACTTTGCCCTGAGGACTTGGGATGCATTCACGGTCAGTTCAGCTACTGGAAAAGTCTGTTAACGTGTCTGGGGATGGAGCGGAAATCCTCCAGGGACATCTCCATGAAGCTCTCCTGGAGGTACTCCAAAAGCCTTGCCACAAGGTTTCTGGGCAGTGCATCCTTATTCCGTCCTCCATGGTCGGACACTTGACCACGCCATGCTTGCAGCAAGTAATCTGGTATCATTGCCTGACAAAGCCTGGCAGCGTATGGTCCCGGTGTTTGCTGGCATTCAAGCAACATCCGTTCTTTATCTTGTTGTGTAATCCTCAGGAGAGTGATATCACTCATGGTAACCTGGTTGAAATACGGGAACTTAATTAAGGGGACAGAGGTGGCCGTTCCCACTGGGCTGTTTGCCTGTGGCGGAAAATAAATCCTTCCCTGCAGTTAGCCAAGCGCAGATGGGAAATTGGCCCTGAGCTTTTCGCGTTTGGCTAGCAGGGATCTTCCCTGTTACCAGCCACGCTGTGGGGGGAGGGGTACCATGATCATCCCAGAGAATTCATGGCGGGAGGCGGGGGTGGGGTGGTTAGTTTGTTTTCTGCTGCTGCTGAATGTTAACAAAAAACCGCAGCACTCTACAGGCTATGCTTGGTATGTGGGAAAGGAGGGCGCAGAAGCTGTAAGACAATGGCTTACCATGGCCGCATGCAAGCCGAATTCTGTTGCCCAGACCTGTGATCTCTAGCAGCAAAGCCACAGGCACTCAGCATTAAGAGGCAAAATGCGACCTTGCACAGAAATCACATGTGCTATGTAATGTGAATAGTGTTGGTCACCGTGAAAGAGTATAAGCATTGTTCTGCAAAATGTATCTTTTTAAACAATTCTCTCTTTTTTTCCCCTCCCTACAGCAGCTGCAAATTCCTCAAGCCTCCCTCCTCCATCCCAAAGGCTATCACAGATAAGGCGTCGTAAAAAGAAAACGTGAGACGAGATGTTTTCAGAAATTATGGAATCCAGCCGCAGTGACAGAGCTCATCTGAATGAGTGGAAGGAAACGGTTGCAAAGTATAGGAAAGAAGCCAGTGAACATGAGGACAGGAGGGACCAACGTGAAGACATGAGGGACCAACGTGAGGACAGGAGGGACCAACGTGAGGAGAGGAGGGACCAACGTGAGGAGAGGAGAGACGCTCGAGATGAGAGGTGGCGGCAAGAAGATCAGAGGAGGCAGGATGCAACGCTGGGGCTGCTGCGTGAGCAAACAGACATGCTTCGGCGTCTGATGGAGCTTCAGGAACGGCTGCAGGAAAACAGACTGCCGCTACAGCCCCTGTTCCACCCTCCCCACTCCCCATGTTCCGTATCCTCCTCACCCAGACGTGTAAGAACGCGGGGGGGGGGCGGGGGGAGGCTCCGTACACCTTCCCATTCCACCCCAGTAGACAAGTAGACAGCCCAAGCAAAAAGGCTGTCATTTTTTTAACCTTTTTTTAGTGGCCTTTTCCTTCCCACCGATCCTCCTCCCAAATCCCACCCGGGTTCCCTCCCTCTTTTTCTAATCTATTAATAAAGAATAAATGATTTTTAAATGATAGTGACTTTATTTGGTTTGAAAGAAAGCTGGGGGAAGGGGGAGGGTGGGTTCCTTACAGAAAATGAGTCAATAAAGGGGGCGGGTTTTCATGAAGGAGAAACAAACAGATATTTCACACTGTAGCCTGGCCAGTCATGAAACTGGTTTTCAAAGCTTCTCTGATGCACAGCGCTTCCTGGTGTGCTCTTCTAATCACCCTGGTGTCTGGCTGAGCGTAATCAGCAGCCAGGCGATTTGCCTCAGCCTCCCACCCCGCCATAAAGGTCTCCCCCTTACTTTCACAGAGATTGTGGAGCATGCAGCAAGCAGAAATAACAATGGGGAGATTTCTTTGGCTGAGGTCAGAGCGAGTCAATAATGATCGCCAGCGACCTTTTAAACGGCCAAATGCACATTCTACCACCATTCTGCACTTGCTTAGCCTGTAGTTAAACAGCTCCTGACTCCTGTCCAGGCTGCCTGTGTATGGCTTCATGAGCCATGGCATTAAGGGGTAGGCTGGGTCCCCAAGAATAACTATTGGCATTTCAACATCCCCAACGGTTATTTTCTGGTCCGGAAAGTAAGTCCCTTGCTGCAGCCCTTTAAACAGAGTAGTGTTCCTGAAGACGCGAGCGTCATGAACCCTTCCCGGCCAGCCCGCGTTGATGTTGGTGAAACGTCCCTTGTGATCCACAAGTGCTTGCAGCACCATTGAAAAGTACCCCTTGCAGTTTATGTACTCGGTGGCTTGGTGCTCCGGTGCCAAGATAGGGATATGGGTTCCATCTATCGCCCCACCACAGTTAGGGAATCCCATTGCAGCAAAACCATCCACTATGGCCTGCACATTTCCCAGAGTCACTAACTTTCATAGCAGCACCTGAGTGATTGCTTTGGCTACTTGCATCACAGCAGCCCCCACAGTAGATTTGCCCACTCCAAATTGATTCCTGACTGACCGGTAGCTGTCTGGCGTTGCAAGCTTCCACAGGGCTATCGCCACGCACTTCTCAACTGTGAGGGCTGCTCTCATCTTGGTATTCTGGTGTTTCAGGGCAGGGGACAGCAAGTCACAAAGTTCCATGAAAGTGCCCTTACGCATGCGAAAGTTCCGCAGCCACTGGGAATCGTCCCACACCTGCAACACTATGCGGTCCCACCAGTCTGTGCTTGTTTCCCTTGCCCAGAATCGGCGTTCCATGGATAGAACCTGCCCCATTAACAACATGATCTCCAAAGCACCGGGGCCCGCGGTTTCACAGAATTCTGTATCCGTGTCCGTGTCCATGTCCATGTCCATGTCCTCATCATGCTTGTCGCTGCGCTGCCGCCGCCGCTGCCTCCTCGCCTCGTTTTTCTGGTCCTGGCTCAGCATAAACTCCATGAGAACGCGCGAGGTGTTTACAATGTTCATGACTGCTGTCTTGAGCTGAGCGGGCTCCATGCTTGCCGTGGTATGGAGTCTGCAGTGTTCACCCACCCAGGAAAAAAGGCGCAAAATGGTTGTCTGCCGTCCGTTGCTTTCATGCAGGGAGGGAGGGAGGGAGGAGGTGAGGCTGTACCCAGAACCACCTGCGACGATGTTTTTTGTCCCATCAGGCACTGGGATCTCAACCCAGAATTCCAATGGGCGCGGGAGACTGCGGGAACTATGGGATAGCTACCCACAGTGCAACGCTGCAGAAATCGACGCTAGCCCCGGTACTTGGACGCACACCGCCGAATTAATGTGCTTAGTGTGGCCGCATACATTTCGACTTTATACAACCTGTTTTCCAAATTCGAATTATATAAATTCGGATTAATCCCGTAGTGTAGACATACCCTCAGTGTCAGGCCTTTGGTACAAACCAGATCTGCATGCTCCACTGAGCTACCTGAAGTCTCTGCCAAGACCAACAGCTCTATCTGGCCCCTCTTGCCCATTCACTGTTAGGTAGTTCAGACATCCCAGACTGAGCATCTTCTTACCCTCTTCAGTCAGAGGACTGAACTCTGGATCATTGTATCTGGTACCTATTGCTCAGAGGGAGAGTCCCCACACCCAGACTTTGGGGCTGTCTCTAAAATAAACTCAAACCAGAACCCCAAGTCCACATCCCCAAACTCTGGGGAAGGTCAGATTAGGACCCACAGCTGGAGCTAAACCTCAGGGCCCATCTCCAGTTGCTCTGTCCCAGTCCAGAATCTCCCTTCCCCTTGGTCTCTTCTTGCACTGATCAGCCACAATCATCTTAGTGTTTAGAAATGTGAGCCGGTTTGGAGTCTTTAACCCGAGAGGGGACGTCTCTTTCTACGAGACATGCTCTAGCTCAGCCAGCAGTTAGCAGATCAATGCAGGGATCCCTGGGGGAGACTCTCTGGTCTGGGCTGTGCAGGTGCATTGACTAGATTGTTCCATTGCTCCCTTCTGGCTTTTAAATGTACGACTATGAAAATAAACTACCCTGGAAACCACATGAGAACAGAGAGAGCGAGAATGAGGCAGGTTAATGTGTGAGGACAAAAATAACACTGTGTGAGCAGGTTCTTCAATTCCACATCAGAGCGTCTGACATGCCCCCGCCCCGCTGGGCTGCTAGCTCGGGGTCAGGCCTGGGGAGAGCTCACTGCTGGGTCGGGGAGCTCACTGCAGGTTCTCAGGGCGTTGTCAGCTCATCCTGCAGTTCCCGACCTGCGCAGCTGCATGGAGCAGAGAATCTCTGAACAGGAGTCACTACTCACAGTACCAACTCTCTTCTCCCTTCCCTCTTCTGAACAGCAGCCAATGGTCTGACTCCATTAATAAACTGTGCAGGGTTGGGGAGATGGGTCTAATTCTGCCCTGCCTGCCCTGGAGTTTGGGCCAGTGGAGGGAGGCAGGATCTAGCCCAGAAGCAACAGGGGGTGGGACGCTCTGTGAGATCAATTAAATCCCCTGGGGCAGATTTCCCAGGTTGTGTTTCTGATGTTTTCCGTATTTCCCAGTCCTGTCCCAACCATGCTCTTCCCCTCTTTGGCTAAAATAGCCCAGGGTCATTGGCCTTCCAGGCAGGTACCCAGCTGGTCATTGTCACCCAGCTTTTGGGACGGCTGGGGGCTGAGGGAAGAAAGAACAATCTTGTGCCTAGGGCAGTGGACTGGTGCTCAAGAGCCCTGGGTTCAACCCCTGACTTGGCTGCAGACTCCTGTGTGCCCTGCACTCAGTCACTTAGTCTCTCCGTGTGCCTCAGTCTCCCCATCTATGAAAGGAGGATGAACTTCAGGAGTGTCTGAGGATAAACCCATTAGTGATTGTGAGGTGTCAGATACTCCAGTGACAGGAGATGTACAAGGAAATGGACACCATTGATGGCAAGAGCATTTTGTGGAATCAGAGCCTTTGTCAGGTATATTCATAGATTCTAAGGCCAGAAGGGACCACTGTGATCATCTAGTCTGACCTCCTGTATAACAGAGGCCAGAGAACTGCCCCCAAATAATTCCCATTTGAACTAGAATTTCTCTTTTAGAAAAACATCCACACTTGATTTAAAAATTGCTGCTAATGGAGAATCCACCACAGACCTTGGTAAGTTTTTCCCATTGTTAATTATCCTCACCGTTAAAAATGTACAGCTTATTGTTAATATTGTTTTCAAAACAAGCTAACATAAACCAGAAAAAGGATCTCTTATACCAGAACCCAGGTATGCACAGGGTCTTACACTGGAATAATTTGAGTGCTATAAATTCACCCCGTAGCTGATACCAGATAACTTCCCATGAAGTACTATAGCAGCAGGGACTGTGTGTTTAATGGGCAGGTGCTGGGTCAAGTCCATCTGCTTTGGGAACATGTCAGCGCTGCCCACAGGAGGAAATGATAAAAGTTCACCCTGCAGGGAAGGTTGGGGCAGCTGAGAACTGGACTGACCGCTCAGCGTCCGCACAGTGTGGTTTTGCTAGAGGAGCTTTGTCACAAAATCCCCATCAAAACTGGCACTGATCACCCTTGATTGCAGTTTGACCCGAGGGGAAGACTTTCGTTCTGTAAGTCAGGGAATGGTCCTGCTATTGTGGGGAACTTTCCTGGTGTACACACTACCCTGGTGGAATTGCCTAGCAAAAGGATCTGAGCCCTCACTCCCACTCCCTTTACCCAGAGACCTGCCTGACCTCGAGGACTCCCCTTCCACTCTCCTGTGTGGCAGAGTCCTTGTAACCCTGACAAGGCTATGCCCAGGTTTCCTGGGGGGCTGCTGCCCATGTTCTGATTGTGCCTCAGGGATGGCATGGATCAGACATTTGCTCTGGCGGTGGCCTCATGCCCTCAGGCTCTAGGTGGTGGGACCCTTCTCCCCAGCATCAGCCCCCACAACAGGGTTATGATTCCCCTCCCCCAAGTCTGGCCTGCAAGGCCACTTGATTGGTGGCATCTCCCTGCGCTGGGCCCTGTGCCCAAGGGTCCCCCTTGCTCTCCCCAGCTGCTCACCGCACCCGGCACTGGACTGCTGCAGCCCCAACTCCAGCCCCAGCGCTGCTGCTGCTCTACCTCCTCTGGCCTCTCTGACCCTGGTTGCTGCTGCTGTCCTCCTAGCATGGACCTGCTCCCTCGGCTGCTTCTCTGGTTCTCTCTGGTTCCGGTTGGTGCAGCTCTGCTCCCAGCTCAGCTCGGGCTACTGCTCTCTCCTTAGCTCTGCCCCACTCTGACCCAGGGCAGACATCAGCCTGCCCGCCCTGTCAATCAGGGTGACCTGGAGCGTTGGCCACTCCCCATTGCCCCTGGGGACTGTCAGTCTCAGGGTCCTGATTTTCCATCAACCCTTCCCCTTGGTACTGGGAGCTACCCAACCAAAAACACACATAAGTTTTAGTAAGGGTCAATAGTCCCTTACATTTCTATTCCACATGTTTCTCTTTGGCTTTTTCCCTCGTCCCCCACATCCTTAGTTACGCTGATTCCAGCTCCTCACCTGCTCAGAGGTCACTTCTGAATGCTCTTTCTCAACTGCCTTTTGTTCTTCCTTTCCTGGCAGTGGGGGTGACTTGAGAGGGAACCAGAATAGGGGGAAGGGGCCTGGTGCCGGTCTATCAGTGGGGACACCAGACTCCTCAGCAGCCCAGAATGGAGAGCAGGGGCAGTTAGGGCTTGATGGGCAGAAGTGGCTGAAGCTGGTTGCGGAGGACAGGGAGGGTGGAGACTAAGCTGGTGGGGAAGCCAGTGCAGACCTGTGGTAGGTATTCTCTGGGGGTGAAATTCACCCCTATGCAGAGGGTCCAGCACAAGGCCCAGACCCCATTTATGTCCCTTTTTAAGCCCAGAGGGTGAATTTCCCCAGCGGGGAGCTGGGTCCTTCTCACCAGGGACTAGAGACCAGGGTGGAAGCAAAAG
This sequence comes from Chrysemys picta bellii, assembly GCF_011386835.1. NCBI lineage: Eukaryota > Metazoa > Chordata > Testudines > Emydidae > Chrysemys > Chrysemys picta. The sequence goes on along the minus strand of NC_088807.1, from coordinate 14,247,809 downwards.
ATTCAGACTCATCCAACATCCCAGGCCCCCCAGTCACCCAGTGACCTTTCACCCTGACCCAAATGTGCCTTTAGCTGGGGGGCTGTATCAGTCCCCAGGCAGTGAGATGGGACAGGAGCTGTTTCCTCAGTGATATGTTCAGACTCAAACAAGCAAAGCCCCTTCGGTTCTCAATCTTGCAGCCGTAAATAGAGACGCTGTGGCCGGAGCACGGAAAGGGGGCGGCACAAGGCAGGAAATGGGGAGCGATGATGATTATCAGACCTAAGGAGGAGACAGAGCAGGTCAGAGAGAGGCTGCAGCATCTCTGCTGCCTGAGCCCTGCAGACCCCAGGAGCCTGGGAGGAGAGAGAGGTGCTGGCTGGAGCATCCAACGCAGGGGAGCAGACGGGGGCAGATCGGAGCAAAGAGAGAGACCGGAGCTTCCCTTCTGCTGAAGTCAGACAGAGCAGAGGGGGCAGGTGGAAGCAGGGAGTGACTGTGGATTGTACCCTCCGGACCTCATCAGAAACAGAAGCTGCTGGGCTGTTTCCATCCTGATCGGCTCCCACCACTGCCCTGATGATCCTGTCTCTGTGCCTCTTGCTTCCCAGTGAGTATGTGGGAATCCTGCGCTAATTCACAGCAGGTTGGGGGGAAACAGAACGAAGAGCAGCCCTTGGCCGAGGCTGTTGGGCAAATCCTCTTCAGTGGGAGAGAAATGGTAACCAGTGTAAACACTGAGTGTGAGAGCTACTGGGCCTGATCCCCAGTTGGTGTAAAGCAGTGTAGCTCCACTGGAGTCAATGCCGGTTTACACCAGCTGAGGATTTGGCCCTCTATAGAGCTGAAGGGAAAGTTCCCAGCTCAGCCAAGGTCTGTGTGTGCGTGAGGAACCTTCCAAGCCCCAGATCTAATATCCTACCTAGTTTGTTTCTTCAACAAAACACAAATCAGGATTTTTTTCCTATTAAAGGTATTTTTGGTTATCTCACCTCAGAAAAGGGGGAGATTTTATCTCCAGCACTAACCACACGGCACCTTTCTGTTCCCAGTGCTAAGTCCCTGCAGCCAGGAGATCTGCTCAGCTCCCGGTGAGTCCGTCTGTCTATCTGTCTCCAATCTACTCCACAGCATCCAGCCATCACCCCTTGGGCTGCTCCCTGTGGTGTCAGCGGAAATGGCACAGGAAGGCAGACGGGGCTGTGTGTAATCTGTGCAGGGTGCAGATCTCTTGGGCAACCCCTCCCAGTCCTGCTACCTCTCAGTTCTGCTCCGACCCGAGGCCAATGTGACACGCAGGTCAGAGAGTCACATCCACAGCCCATCCCACTGCCCTGGGAAGTAGAGAATGCCATGGCTCTAACCATAAGGGATTTAGCTTCCCATGGCACCAGTTCCCAGCCCTTTGCGGGCGCAGGTCTCTCCCCTGGAGCTCACCCCCCACATGGACTCAGCCTGCACCTTGTCCTTAAATGTCAGCAGCACCGTTAATAGTCAGCCCTGGGCAGGCAGGTGGTGCTTGAGAGGGTACGGCCAGAAGGGACCATTATATAACCCAGGCTGAGCTCCTGTATGAGCTGGGCCAGGGAGCTGTACCCAGCGACACAGTGTCCAGTCCAGCAGGGGCTGGCGGAGCCGTTTCTTTGCTGGCTGCGTGGGCAAGGCAGGAGCAGGGGCACTGCAGGGGCAGGGAAGGTGGTGGGAAGACACTACCCAGAGACAGCAGCAATTCCCCTGCAAGTTCAGAGCTGGGTCCCATCGCCCTGGCGATTCCTGGGAAAGGGGGATCCGGTCCCTGCCACTGCTCCAGGACCTTCCCTTAGCGCGGGCCTGGATTGCTCCCGGTGTCCCCTGTGCCAGCTGGGGATTGGGGGCAATAGGGCACAGGGACAGGGAGGATGTTAGAGCAGATGCCAGAGGAGTTAGGAACTGTACACGGCTCCTTGACTGTCAGCCAGTGAGCTCCATGGGGTAGCAAGTGGCCTTCACTGCATGGGCTGGCGGAGCAGAACGAGGTGTTGGACGTTCCCTGCCTAGACAGCCCCTAATGGCCACGGGCTGGCCACGCTGAGGGGTCTCCTCTCTCCCAGCCATACTGCTCCAGCTGGTTCAGTGTGGTGCCAGCACCAGGGCCCCTTATTCTAGGAGAGTGCGCAGCACCAGACAATGGGAACCAGGCCCAGATGAGCCTCCAGGCTCGCCCATAACCCAAATGATCCCAGGAAATAAAGCTTCCGGTCACCAGAGAGAGATTGTCCAGAGGTGAGCTGGAATCAGAGCCTCCATCTGCGACATGGCACAGACCCACCTGCCATTTACCTCCTGGCCCATCAACAGTACTGGGCACCAGCAAAGCCCCACTGACAGTTGCGACCCATTCGCCTTTCCAGGCACTCTCCCTGCCCCCACCCTCCACCTGAGCCAGACGTCTGCCCGGCCAGGGGACTCCGTGTGGCTCCAGTGCTCCGTGTTGTCCCAGCTCCTTGCCACCCGCATCATCTTCTGCGAGGACGGGGAGGAGGTTTCATCCCAGAGGGGCTTGAAGAAGAAGGCCATCTACGACTATGACCATGTGGTGTCTGGAGTCAGTTCTGGGAATTACACCTGTGGGTACGAGATCAAGGACAGTGAGAACCGGGTGACCAAATCCCAGCTCAGCCCTGCCCAGCGCCTCAACCTCACTGGTAAGGCATGTGTGTGAGTGTTCCTGTGTTTTTCTGTGTGTGTGTGTGTGTGTCCCTGCCCAGCAACTCAGCATCACATGAAATGGTGGGGGGTTTAGGGGTGAATGGCAGAGCGAGACCAACAATTCAATAAGAAACTCCTGAAAATCCACATGCTGAAATTCATCAAAATCTGAAGTGAAAAGTTTCTAACAAAACATCTTTGTTCAAAATTTCACACCGGGAACCCCATGATTTTCACCCATCTCAGCTCAGACGGCCCAACCCAGACAGGAGGGGGACAGGAATATCATAGAAATGTCAGGCGGGAAGGGACCTCAAGATTCCATCAAGTCCAGCTCCCTGCACTGAGGCAGGACCCAGTAAACCTGGACCATCCCTGATACGAGTTTGTTCAATCTGTTTAATAAACCTCCAGTGACAGGGATTCCACAACCTGCCTTGGAAGCCTATTCCAGAGCTTCACTAGCCCTATAGAATCATAGAATTGTAGGACTGGAAGGGACCTCAAGAGATCATCTAGTCCCGTGCCCTGCACTCATGGCATGTCTAAGTATTATCTAGACCATTCCTGACAGGTGTTTGTCTAAGCTGCTTTTAAAAAATCTCCAATGATGGAGATTCCACAACCTGTAGTTAGAAAGCTTTTCCTACTATCTGACCTAATCCTCCCTTGCTGCAGGTTAAGCCCATCACTGCTTATCCTACCTTCAGTGGGACTGAGAACAATTGATCCCCATCCTCTATAACTGCAATTAGCATATTTGGAGACTGTTATCAGGTTCCCCCACAGGCTTCTTTTCTCAAGACTAAACATGCCCAGTATTTTTAACCTTTCATCACTTTTGTTGCTCTCCTCTGGACTCTCCAATTTGTCCACAACTTTCCTAAAGTGTCACACCCAGAACTAGACCCTATACTACAGCTGAGGCCTCACCAGTGCGGAGCAGAGCGGGACAATGACCTCCCGTGTCTTACATACAGTGTTAGCCCTTTTCACACCTACGTCGCACTGCTGACTCAGATTCAATTTGTGAGTCACTCTAACCCCAGGCCCCTTTCAGCAGCATGGCCACCAGCCAGTTATTGCCTATGGTGTAGTTGTGCTGTGTATGGGCCTCAATTGGGGCCATACTCTGCTCTGATCTCTTGTGTATTTATTGCCTAGGTGATGACTCCACCAGCGGCAGTGTCGGGGGTTCCCCCCCACAAGGTAAATGCTTCTGAAGAGTTTCTTTATTCTGGGGACTCTATTTAGGGAAAAGTGGGTCCTGGGCTGGGCAACCCCCAATCTGAGAGTGACAACGGATGTAGAGGAAACACACAACCACAGAACAGGGTGACAGGCTCATCCAATGCGGCTCATTCTCCCTGCAGCTCTCCCAGGCTTTAACCAGCATTGCTGAGCTGGGTAACATCTTTCCAGGGCAGGAAAATGGCTCTTTCAAAGGGGGAATCCCAAACCCTTCTGATGGGCAAGAGTTTAATCTTGAGTTCACGGACCCCCTCTGCTAAACTGGCAGTCAGTGAATTATTTCCTCCCTATGTACTCACTGTATTTGGTGTTGTTCTAGAAGTAGGCACCAGATGCATCATCACACCTTACTTCAGAAGTTATTTCTCTCCATGTAATTATTTACACTCTGTGCTCCAGTCCTGGAACAGAGGTGTCACCAACAGCATGCAGGCAAACCACTCTTTAAGGAATCTCAGCCCAGCACCTTGGCAGCAACCTTGTCCCAGGAACTGACTTTAGCAGAGCCCCAAACTGACAACTCCCCCCAGAGCGCTTGCATCAACAGACAATACCCAAGGAGTATGCCTGCAAAGGCTGCATGCAGGGCTTGTACAGCAAGGAAAAGATGGTGTCAGACTTTGTGTAACAGCGCCACCTAGTGACTTCAGCCAGAACAATACTCATGTTATCTGTGCCTCAAGAGCTCCTGGGGACATGACATTTCTGTCCTGTGAGAAATCAGGATGAAAAGTCAAAATTTCAAATTTTTAATTGAACAGAAATTCAGCAACATTTTGATTCTGAAAGACTGAAGAGCCTTGTCAAAAGGTTTTGATTTTGAACAAACAGCTTTTTCTGATGGAAAACTCTTCCACTGGGTATTTTTCTACAAGCTCTGCACACGTCTCTGCATGCTGTACAGATCTCTCACCCTCACTCAGGAAAGCTCTCAAGCGTGTACTCAAATCCAACCCTAGCCAGGACAGCACCTATGTATGTGCTTAACTTTAAGCACCTGCTACATTGCTGGACCTAAAATGGTTGTTTGAAGTTAAATTTGTACCTGGGCGCTGTCCTGAATAGTGATATTTCCCTAAAGCAGGGCAGTTCCCACAGGGATGTTTCCTGCCTTGAGGAGCTCGCCCTTACAGCTGGGGGAAAATCCAGGTTTGTTGCCACAAAAAATTGTGAAGAAAACTATTTCATTCAAAACTTGTGATGGGAAATTTCAGTGTTCTGATGAAAAAATATTAATGAAGCTCAACAAAAAAATTTCATTTGGCCTCATTTTGAGTAGACAGTTTCCTTTTCTGGGGGGTTTTGGAACCAAAACGAGACAAAACTGTCAGTTCAAAATTAAACTAAATGTTGTCTTTCATTTCAAAATTGTGTTTGTGGAAAGACTAAGAAGGTCCTTGCACATGAATTGTTTCAGGGAAAGTTTTTGATTAAAGTTAAACTGCATTTTGATTTAAAAAAAAAAGTTTGGCAAAAAAAAGTTTTTGGAAAAACTTCAACGAACTTTACTCACAAAGAACAGCCAATAATGTCGCCCTGCAGATAACCGTGGGGTGAGCTCCCCGGGTATGTTCATGAGGACATTAGGGGTCTCTTACCACAGGGCTCAGCCAGCTCCAGCCAGTAGGGACTTGCCCGTGGCTGCTTGGAGGGGCCATTCACAGTGAGGTTCTTTCCTAGGGCCGGATCTGAAGGCCTCTAAACCTCTAAACCTCCTGTTGGGAATTACAATCCCTGTCGTCGTGGTTCTGGCTGTGGTGCTTTATCTGCTGGGAAAGAAAGGTGGGTATGACAGTGAGGCCAAGCAGTGTTAGCAAATCTACAGACAGACGTGGCAGAGACAACCCCTTAGATCCCCTGTACCCAGTGTGTCTGGGATGGTGGGAGAGAGATGCTCAAAGACACAGTGAAATTGATAATTTGTTTTTGGGAGGCTGACTGGGGAGAAAGATCAAAGAGAGGGGTTACCATTGTGATTAATTATTTGTATTGCAGTAGCACCCTCCCAGTCAGGGATTGGAGCCCACTGTGCTAGGTGCTGTACATTATTTATAAGGTATATTACTGTAGTGCCCTGGAGCCTCAACCAGGGATCAGGACTCCACTGTGCCAGCTGCTGCACAGATCAGTAATGAAGGGGACAATCCCTGCCCCACAGAGGGTCATAATCTAGGACTCAGCCAGGGGCATGTGTACGGATGGAATATCGACACACAGTTAACTAAGGCTGCAATTCAGGAAGGCATCCCCTAGTCAGGAAGGGCCCTTACATCTGTGCCCGCGTGTAAGTTGTTTCTTGAATCAGGATCTAACAGCTCTGGAAATAGAGCTCTGGACACAGCTCTGCCCTGCCAACCTTTCCTCACACAGCGTCCACAGCCCCAAGCTTTCAAAGAACTCGTGTCACCCCGACAATCTCAAGACTGGCTTAAAACTCATGGGATTTCCAACAAGTCACCAGTGTGGGGTCTTTGTGTTTGCCTGGGGGATTTGATCTTTGGGGGCCTTTGGGTCACATCTTCAGACTTTTCTCCCCAAACACATGGGTTATAAACTTTTTTTTTTTTTTTAATGAAAGCCGAGATTCTCAGTGAAGCCCCTGACTCTCAGACCTGTGGCTTTACCTAGAACATGAAATGCCATGAGATTGCCACTAAAATCGTTAGACTTGGCCACACCACTCCCAGGGGAAGTCAGTGCGGCTGGTGCAGGAGAGAGCTCAATATGATGATGAATTTGGGCCGTCACTCAATTTCTCTCTCTCTCTCTCTCTCTCCGTCCACGAGGAAACATGGCCACATCTCTGATCACATTGTCTTACTGCTTCCAGTTGTGTCTCTACCAAGGGATCAAAGGTAGGAGGAGATTTATTCCCTCTCCCATCTCGTTTTCTTTCTGGGTCTGTTCTCTCCACACGAAGTAAGGGCCAGTAGCCGCTCCAGGGTCCAAGTGGAGATCAGCTCTCCTGCTGCAGGAGAGGGAAGGGAGGGGGTTAAGTCTGGTTGTTGTGCAGGAATTTTTGAAAAGGCCAGAGAAGGATGGATTTTAACGAGGAAGGTCGTGGAATCTCCATCCTTAGAGGTTATTAAATCCCGGCTTGACAAAGTCCTGGCTGGGATGATTTAGTTGTGTTTGGTCATACTTTGAGCAGGGGGTTGGACTTGATGACCTTCTGAGGACTCTTCCTACCCTATTCTTCCATGTTTCTATGATTCCCTGGTCAGGATGGGATCTGGGGGTTAGGAGGAGACACTTTAAGGAAGGGGTTTGCCAAAGAGGCGTGTTCCCATCAAGTTCACCAGCAGCAGAGTGTGTTTGAAAATTGCCCTGAGGTGTTTGAAAGAATGAAAATGACCCCGTTTTACACGCAGGGGGTGTCAGGGCTACTCACCCACAAAGCAACACTGAGTGACCCAGTCAGTTCCCTAGAACCAGGTCTGTTCTTCCGGGTCGGGGCTAGGAGTGGCCATGCCTGGCTGGGAACCAAGGGTCTCCAGTCCATCCAGCTGCTGTGGGTAACATGCAATGTTAACTCCATCAGCTACAGCTGCATGGGCAGCATGTGAGTCCCCCATTCAGGGAAACTAGCCCTGGCTCTACCCCTTCCTCCCAAGGCCACACCTCCCCCCCCCCCTTCTGTCCCCATCCCCCGCTGGAGCCTTGAGCCCCCCACCATGGCCAGAGGAGCCTCTTCTCAGCCACGCTGAGTCCAGGCCCACCGGCTGGCCCAGGTCACTGTCTGACCTGCCCTAGCTGCCCCAGACTGCCAGCTGGCCCACCTGCCCTGCCCGCCCTAGGGCCTCAACCCCAGCTGGCTTCGGGGGACAGGCTGAGCGAGGGTGGGAAGAGGAGCAGCATGGGTGGGGCCATGGGGGAAGAGCAGGATGCGGGAAAAGGGCCTTGGGGAAGAGTGTGGGCGTGGCCATGCTCAGCTGTTTGGGGAGGTTTAGCCTCCCTGGTCTGATACCTGCCACCCATATGCAGCTGGTTTAGTGCCAGGCAAGGCTCGCCCATAAACACCCACAGTGGGTTCACTCACAGCATTCGTGAATTTGGTGCAGATCTGTGTGTGGGGCGGCTGAGGCGCTGCTCCCACCACACGCCTTCTGGGGAGAGCCAGGAGGCAGGGACGCCTGTCAGGGCCAGCTACAGGCACCAGCCGACCAAGCACATGCTTGGGGTGGCACCTTGGGCTGGGGCGGCACTCGGGTTTTTATTTATTTATTTATTGGTTCGTCGGGGCAGCACTGGAGGGTTTTCTTTTTGTTTCCGTGGCACGGTGCTCAGGGGACGGGGCTTCAGGCGGCACAATGCTCAAAGGGGGGGCTTCAGGTGGCGTGACGCTCAGGAGGGCGGGGGCTTGGCGCGGCGCTCAGAGCGGGGGGGGCTGGCGCGGCACGACGCTGGGGGGGTGGGAGCTGGCACGGCGCTCGGAGGGGAGAGGGGGCTTGGCGCTTGGAGGAGGGGTGGGGGTTGGCACGGTGCTCAGAGGAGGGGCTGGGGCTGGCGCTTGGAGGAGGCGTGGGGGCTGGCGCGGCGCTGGGAGGGGGCGGGGGCTTGGGGTGGCGCTGGGGGGCGGGGGTTGGCGTGGCGTGGTGCTGGGGGGGTGGGAGCTGGCGCGGCGTTCGGAGGGGGTGGGGGTTGGCGTGGTGCTTGGAGGGGGGGCGGCGCCTGGCGCGGTGCTGGGAGGCGGGGACTGGCACTCGGAGGAGGGGCGGGGGCTGGCGCGGCGCTGGGGGGGCAGGGGCTGGCGCTCGGAGGAGGGGCGGGGGCTGGTGCGGCGCGGCGCTGGGGGGGGGGCGGGGGCTGGCGCGGCGCTGGGGGGTTGGGGGCTGGCACTTGGAGGAGGGGCGGGGGTTGTCGCGGCACTCGGAGGGGGGCGGGGGCTGGCGCGGTGCTCGGAGGGGGCGTGGCTTCAGGCAGCATGGCATTCTGGGGGCGTGGCTTCAGGCGGCGTGGTGCTGGGGGGGCAGGGATTTCGGCAGCACTGGGGGGGGTACGGCGGCGCGGCGTTCGGGGGGGGGGGGCAGCACTCTTCTTTTTTGCATGGGGCGGCAAAAAAGTTAGAGCCGGCCCTGATGCCTGTGGGGGTTCAGAGCGTGCCTTACATGTGAATAACACACAGGCAGATGGGGAGCTTCCAAGTGCTCCTGGCTCCCTATCTGCCCATTACCCCTCACAGAGACCCTTCAAGGACCCTACAGAGAGTCTCTAAGGGTCACTTCCAATTGCTCTGCAGCCAGCATCTGTCACTCAGGGCTCCCCTCGACGACTGCTGCCTTCCCCCTCTGACCCTTCTGCAGCCCTCTGGGCTCGCTGCAGCCCTTATGAGGGCCACGGGGCCCATACACTCGTTCTAAGCCCTGTGGTTGGGGCAGACAGAGCCAGGTGGGAGACCAGGGAGTCCATGGGGTGCCCAGCTGCACACAGAGAGGGAAAGGTGCATGGGGAGACTTGAGGCAGTGTCCAGGCTCTGCCAGTGTCCGGCCCAGCCTGGGTTCCCAGTGCAGCGACTGGTGGGGGTAGGGGGTGTTAACTCTGTTCCCCTAAAAACCAACCCAGGGTCACACTTGTGTTAGTTTTATTATGATGCCGCTGTTGGGTCAGATAGAAAAGAGATGGAGCTTATTCATACATGCACACATTCACCGCATTCATACCCTCATGCACCCACCCACTTACACAGGCGGAGAGTTACCGGAGACAGCATGGAGACCGAGAAGCCGAAGCGTGGTTGATCTGGTGTGTCCACCTGCGGTCACGAATCCAGGCTGCTGAGCAGGTAAAGGAGCAGCAGCTGCTTGTGTGCATGGCTGCTTCCTTTCTCTGGAACTGGGTGGCTCCTGTCACATACACTGAGGTTTACTTCTGTGTCCGTCACCGAGAAGCATTCCCAGACCAGTTCCTTTCATGCATACCAGGTTCTTCTTCTCTTTACAGCACTTTGTGATTGCCTTCTCAGGGCAGATTATATCAGACACATCTGGCTCCTGTCTCTGGGCTCCTTTCTCCTTGCAGTTCCTCTCCGCCCAGTCCCACATACACTCCCTTGTTCACACTCTCTCTGATTGTGTGATGGGATACAACACAGCTTGGAAATTATACAAGTGGTAACTTGAAAAGGTTTCAGAGCTTGCAAAGGTTACAAAACTTAAAAGGCTATGCTAACAATCACTGAAGTTACAAAAACTGCAAAAAGGTTGCAGAACTTAATAACGCAAGTTACAGATCTTACAATCGCATTTGAGCAGAGGCTTTACATAACAGGGGGGACACGACACACAGACTCTCAGTACCGGGAGTCCTCTCCCCTGACTCCCAGCTGTGTATGTTCCCTGCCTGCCTCCTGCGCCCCACATCCGTCGGGCTCTGTAGCTGCCTTTCCCCAAACATTCCTTCCCTCCCTGCTCCTCTCCAGGGCTGGCTCTAGGCAGCAGCAAAGCAAGCAGGTGCTTGGAGTGGCAAACAGGGGGCTCTGGGAGCTGTAGTTCCTTGGTTAGCTCCCTGCCTATAGAGCCAATCTGAAGCAGGGAAACAACTACATTTCCCAGCATTCCCTCTGTCGTAATTAACAGGAAAGGGAGGGGGAAGGAGTGTAGAAGTGAAACCTCATGATGCAGCTTGCTGTAAATGGTAGGAACAGAGCCAGCTCTAGGTTTTTTGCTGCCCCCCACCTCAGCCCTGGGCTCTCCCCGCACCCCTGTGTTGCCCCAGCCCTGGACTCTCCCCTGCCAACATCCCCTGCCGCCCCAGCTCTGGCCCCCACCTGCATCTCCTGTCGCCCCAGTCCTGGGCTCTCCCCCCACCCGCAGCCCCTGCCACCCCAGCCCTGGGCTGTCCCCCCCACCCGCACCCCCTGCCACCCCAGCCCTGGGCTGTCCCCCCACCCGCACCCCCTGTTGCCCCAGCCCTGGGCTGTCCCCCCACCCGCACCCCCTGCTGCCCCAGCCCTGGGCTGTCCCCCCACCTGCACCCCCTGGTGCCCCAGCCCTGGGCTCTGGCCCCCACCCGCACCTCCTGCCACCCCAGCCCTGGGCTCTTCTCCCCCCCCCCTGCACACGCACCCCCTGCTGCCCCAGCTCTGGCCCCCAATGCACCCCCTGCAACCCCAGCTCTGGGCTCTTCTCTCCCCCCCCCCCCCCCGCACCCGCACTCCCTGCTGCCCCAGCTCTGGCCCCCACCTGCACCTCCTGTCGCCCCAGCCTGGGCTCTTCTCCCCCCCCCCACACCCGCATCTCCTGCCACCCCAGCCCTGGGCTCTTCTCCCCCCCCCCCACACCCGCATCTCCTGCCACCCCAGCCCTGGGCTCTTCTCCCCCCCCTGCACCCGCATCCCCTGCTGCCCCAGCTCTGGCCCCCACCTGCACCTCCTGCCACCCCAGCCCTGGGCTCTTCTCCCCCCACACACACCCACACCTCCTGCCGCCCCAGCCCTGGGCTCTCCCCCAAAGAAAGAATTGGCTGGACTAAATGGACATTGCACCTCTCTATCTGAAGCCTAGCAACGCAGGTACATGGATCCCACTAGAATTTAAAATGAAAAGTAAGGGACGTGAGGCTCTACTAGACTGGGCAGCTTTAGATACAGTACCAGGCACGTAGGAGGATTTACACTTCTGAGCCATGGAAGCAGAAATGGACTTTTCTTTTCCAGATTTAGCTAATATTCAGAAAGGGAATCTAGCACCTGCCTTCCAGATTTGAATACCCTCAAAATTCAGGCGTGCTCAAGCTCAATTTGGGCAGCTGTTACTTCATTTCTCCCAAATCAAATATACTGATCCACTGTAACTTGCTGTAGGAAAAAGTAGAATAAATTGAGCAAGAAATGCTTCCCAGTGGTTATTAGGACTGGAATTGCTATTTTCAACAGCCATTGCTTTTTTTATTAATTATTATTATTATTATTATATTTAAATTTTAGTTTTATTTGTTTAAAAGGAAGACATTGATATTGCATTGGCAAATTCCCCATAGAAACAAAGAATGGAACAAAAGAATAATAAAGGCACCTCAACTTTTCCTCATTTATGTAGGACAGTCTTATAATATGCATCCAGATATCCTCCAATCACACAAGCTGAAAATTGTTCCACTTTACTGCAGTTCTGTAACCATATGGGAACCAATCCTGTCTGTGTTCTGTGCACATCCAAAATTCCTGCTGAATGACCCACCCTGGGAGCGAGTTACTAGTGACCCAGGGCTGGGGCGGCAGGAGGGTGCAGTGGGCGGGCGGGGGCGGGCAGCCAAAATTTTTTTTGCTCGGGGCAGCAAAAAACCTAGAGCCGGCCCTGCTCCTCTCATATGACCAGTCTCTTGAATCTTCAGAGCCCCCTTTCTGGCCCAGTCTGATAACCAGCTCCTATGACCCACAGACACCCCCACCCTGCCCTCCTGGGTCATGGGAGCTGGTTATCAGACTGGGCCAGAAAGGGGGCTCTGAAGATTCAATTCCACATTATGCAAAGACATTAAAGTCGAGCCTTAAGGATGAACATTCAGCCTTTCTACATTGTGAGCAGACCGGGGTGAAAAATGCAGTTTTATTAGGGTGAAAAAATTTCAAATAAAAATTTTTCTTTGAAATTTTTCAGAGAAAATGTGGGGTTTTGACAAAAGAATTCAAAATGTCCATTCGAAAGAAAACAAAATGAACATTTTTTTAAAGTATTTTTTTTCACTGAAAATTTCATTAAATCAAACAATTTTGTCCAAACATTTGACTTTGGTTAAAATATTGTTCATGAAAAAATTTTCCGTTAAAAAAGGTCACCCACTTGTAACTTTGTGAAAACGACTGAGTTCTCTTCAACTTCTGTCCTGAGATGTCAGGGATTTTTGGTTCCCCCCAGTCTTAACTCCATGCTGACCTAGTGGGATTTTGAGTGGTTGGTTTCTTGGCCATTTTGCTGAAGTAGAACAGGATGTTCAAGTCTCAGCCTTATTAGACTTTCCCTCCATAAATAGTGAAGCTGCCGTGTTCCCTGATTATCCAGAAGTAGGGCTTGCTGCCTTTCCCCTGAGTGTGAGCTGAATGGAGATGTAAGGTCCTAGCAGCAGAACCAGCCATGGGAAGAAAACTCCTCACAGCTGGATCTCTGAAAACAGACTCAGTGTCACCAAGGTGACACACAGAGAGCACATGGCATCACTGATATCCCCTGTCCTTATTACTCCCCACAGGGAACGAGTCCAGCATGACACCAGCAACACACCTGAAGATCATATTGAATGTAAGAGCTTTTGTAGAGTATTGGGGTTACCGGGGTCACCTGCAGAAGAGGGAGAAAGGCGGGGTTTGGGGTAAATGTGTTAATTGGTAGGGGATGGACAGATCCCAGGTCAGACTGTCTGGCCAAGAGTTAAAACAACAAACTGCCTGTGATCAAAGTGAATGAGGAGAAAAAGTTCTCGGCGTCCCAGGGCTTGTGCATCTGAGTCCCTAAGGTTCCTTTGTCCCACCCTTTGCCTGTAATCCCCTGTCCTGCATTGCCATGGCTTAGGGGACTGCAGCAAATTGTTACTGCTTCGCTTCCTTCATGGAAAGGACACATCCTGGGGAAAGCTCCCATTGGAAAGTGTTCCACAGTCTTCCCTGGGAGCTGGGTGCAAGAGTGCCTCATAGGCATAGTTTAGGTGCCTCATGCGCCTGGTCTTTTCTTTGAGCTGGGCTCTCTGACTCTCCCATGATGCACCACTTTCTCCCCTCTTGGTGACGGGAAATAGTACGTCATGGGAGTCCCCGCTTGCAGTGAATCACGGGAGATGAAGCCCAGCCAGCCAGGCCAGCCTGTACAGGAGAATATGAGCATGAGGCAACTGTACTACAAGTCCCATGCAGAACCATGCTGGTATTCTGAACCAGAATATTTCTGGGTTTGGCCAAAATAGTTCAGTTTGGGGGTATTCATTTTTTGAACAAAATTTTGAAATTTTCTGCTGAAAAGCCACCTCTGTTTGTGACAAAATAGGTCTGTGGAAACCCAAACAGACAGTTTCTACTGAACATCTTCAAGAGTCGCATTAAATCCTTCTGCTTCGGTATCCTCTAGCAACCCTGATCAGGATCAGGCTCCATTGTGCTCAGTGCCGCCCACGGGGGAGCCCTGCCCTGCCTGGGGGAGAGGTGGGAGCCGGGGGGTTATAATTTGTGCTCAGCGAGGTGCCTTCCCTTAAGGGCATTTACACCCACGTGACAATGTGTAACTGTCATTCTCTCTCCAGATGCCTCCGTGAATTGGCTGGGAAGCACCAGGGTGAGTCTCAGCTTTTATTAATGACAAAATGAAGTGATAGAAAAGAGCAATTTGTTTGCCTGTTCCAGCTCGGCAGTGACCCGTGTGCTTGGGACATGGATTTACTCAGGATTCCCAGGCTTCAGGTTGTGTCTGTTACTCTGGTCTCACTGCTGGGGCCACAGATCTCCACCCAGGAGCAGGTAGATGCCTCCCATAACTGCTGTTGGCCTGGCCAGTCAGGCCCTGCCCCCCATGGACACACAGACACGCATCCAGGCAAGAGGAAAACATCCTTCCCAAACTCCACACTGCAGCAATAGGGGAGAAACCCCCATGGCCTGAAAATGTATCAGCTATAGAGGGGCTTTTCCCACCAGCCTCTGCAGTCAGACAAGTAACCAAGGCAGAGATGTTCAAGGTTAAAACTTCCCATTAAAACTCCTGGGAACTGGACATTCCAGTCCCATAGGCGGGTTTGAAAACCTCCTTTGAAATGTTACCAAGTGGGAATCGGCTCCAGTGAGACAGATCCTGTAAGTGAAGCCCCAGCACCATTTGCTGGTAACCCCCCCACCACGGGCCTCCCAAAGGGGAAGGAAGACAGGAAAGGGGTGAAATCCTGGAGTTTCACATTTACTTCAGTGGGGGCAGGATTTCCCCCTATGGGTCTCCATGTGATGGAGGTGTCAGTGGGGCGTGCACAGCCTCACACTGCTAGTAGCAGCTGTGCAGTGATGCACACACCCTGGGTATCATGTTAGTGGCAGGGAAAGCTGCTAACACAGAGCTTCCTGCCTCCAACTGCTTCCTTACGATAATTATTTGTCCATACTTCAGCTGATACTGGCAATGAATAACCTCTAAAGATGGATGGGAGGAGTTTGGGTCACTGAAGTTCAGTCCTAGTATTATTATTATTTTTAATGTGTAACATTTTATTGTGTGTTTAAAGCAGTGTCACAAAAGGAAGAGCTGTGTGCTGCTATCATGGGAGGCATAGCTGGTCTCCTTAAAGTTAAGGTTGAAGTTAGCATCCCGTTATGAGTCTGATTTTCACACACACCACCACAGATCTATTCCAGCAGTTATGAATTTTGATAACCACATCAAATGACTGTGTAGATCTTTTCCTGAAAATCTGGGGCAAAGAACTCAAGTGATCTCAGAGAGTTGGACTCTCATTCACTTTTCAGAGATTTTCCTAAAATTACTTTGGCTGTTCTTATACTAACAAACACCAATTTATTCTTTAGAGATTTTAGTAAATGATTGTAGGACAGGGTATTTTTACAGAGACATTTATGACTCCTGTGAATTCAGAAGCTGGTTTAACTCTATAAAAATTATATATATAGGTTTCCCTTTGACCCAAGCAGTTAGTCAATATTCTGGGTCTTGTGTATACTTACACTGAGAGGAGAAAGTGATGACAGAGCCAGGTATGTTTGTTGATGCAACCCTACTTATTTACATAACATCTACAAAGTCCTGTTTCCCTGAACACAACAGGAACCAAACAACAGGAGGCACTTTTCTTTGATCCCAGCTTCAAGCCTCTTTCCAGCCAGCACTCTGCCCAAAAGCTCTCTCTCTCTCAGCTTTCAGGATCCTGCTACAAGTTCTCCTCTGTTTGTGTCTGGCTTTCTTGTTGCTTCCTCTGGTTGCTTCTGAGCTGTTTCTGCTGCTTTTCTCACACAGTCTGACCCTAAGGAACCCTGAGCACATGCCCCTGCCATGCCCAGGCTTTTCTGCGGTCTACTCCTTGGACGGTGGTTTTCCATTGCTTCAGCTGAAACCAAATAAAGTGACATTTAATGGTTCCCTTATTTAGCTTGAATAGAAGGTGGTTATCACAGCCAACAATTTTAGTAAGGTACTGCGATTGCTCATAGATCAAAGACATGCTTGTTGGGAGCCAGACAATCTCCAACATAACAACAAAATAATAAAAAAGTGCTTGGAACCATTATAAATATTGTCATTAATAACATCAATCATTAAGATACCAAACTGGACAGGAAACAACTACACTGCCTGCAGCACAGATTAATCCTTATTTCGGATAAGATAAGTTGTGAAAAAGGCTAATGCAGTCCTAGAATGCATCAGGCGAGGTATTTCCAGTAGGGACAGGGAAGTGTTATTACCATTATACAAGTATCAAGGGGTAGCCGTGTTAGTCTGTATCTACAAAAACAACAAGGAGTCTGGTGGCACCTTAAAGACTAACAGATTTATTTGGGCATAAGCTTTCGTGAGTAAAAACCTCACTTCACTCTACGCATCCGAAGAAGTGAGGTTTTTACTCACGAAAGCTTAGGCCCAAATAAATCTATTAGTCTTTAAGGTGCCACCAGACTCCTTGTTGTTTACCATTATACAAGGCACTGGTGAGACCTCAGCTGGAATACTGTGTGCAGTTCTGGTCTCCCATGTTTAAGAAAGATGAATTCAGACTGGAACAGGTGCAGAGAAGGGCTACAAGGATGATCTGAGGAATGGAGAACCCACCTTCCGAGAGGAGACTCAAAGAGCTTGGCTTGTTTAGCCTAACCAAACAAAGGCTGAGGGGAGATATGATTGCTCTCTATAAATATATCAGAGGGATAAATACCAAGGAGGGAGAGGAATTATTTATGTGAAGCAAATGTGGACACAATAACAAATAGATATAAACTGGCCATCAACAAGGTTAGGCTTGAAATTAGATGAAAGTCTCTAACCATCAGAGGAGTGAAGTTCTGGAACAGCCTCCCAAGAGGAGCAATCGGGGTAAAAAACTGAACTGGCTTGATAAGTCTATGTGGGGGATGGTATGATGAGACTGCCTACAATGGCATGTCACCAATCTGCAACTGCTAGCAGCAAATATCCCCAACGGCCAGATATGGGACACTAGATAGGTCAGGCTCTGACTTACTATAAACAATTTGTTGCCAGGTGTCTGGCTGGTGGGTCTTGCCCACATGCTCAGGGTCTAACTGATCACCATATTCAGGGCCAGGAAGGAATTTTCTCCCAGGTCAGATTGGCAGAGACCATGGGGTGTTTTTGTCTTCCTCTGCAGCATGGGGCATGGGTCACTTTCAGGTTTAAAATAGTGTAAATTGTGGAGTCTCTGTAATGTGAAGTCTTTAAATCATGATTTGAGGCCTTCAGTAACTCAGCCAGAGGTTAGGGGTCTGTTACAGGAGAGGGTGGGTGATGGTCTATGGGCTGCAATCTGCAGGAGGTCAGACTAGAGGATCGTGGTGGTCCCTTCTGACCTTAAAGTCTATGAGTCTATAATAACAGCCCATCACAGGGAGAACCAGGCACTACCTCGATGGGGCAGCTGGCATGGAGAGAGGGAGAAGTGCTCCTCTGCCCAGCTGGCAGGTGTCATGGCAAAGCCCAGCTGTCTGGGGAGCAGAAAAGGGCCAGTCCAAGGCTGGGGAGGGGGAAATCTGAGCTGCCTGCCTCAGAGAGGTTGATGTAGGAAGTGAGGCCAATGGTGTTTCCCAGCCTAGATTCCCATTAGAACTGCCCCTGATGTACGTACAGCAGTGCTGTCAGACGGACATTTTCTGGCTTCATTTCTCTGGCTTCAGGCTGGCTTAGCAGAAAAATAACATTACTGTGTTTATCTTAAAGCATCCACGGCCCCAGAGAGAAGATACATCGACATACGCGACCATCGCTCTGCAGCGGGACAGATGTCATTAATGCTCCACTTGCTGAAATGCAGGAGTCGTCAGTGCGCAGCCGCATCACAGAACCTCCAAAGGGGCCGTGCAGCAAAGAATTGGGGGACCTGCTCAGGGGTCACAGCAGGACAATGCACAGCACCCAAAGTGCTGTAGGACATTGGAATATTCTCAGGGCAAATGCTGCCTGTTTTCCTTCTGGAAAAAAAGTTTCTTACAAATAAAATTGGGAAAAATACCCAAACTCTGTATTCCTGCCCCCTGCCTCTTTATATCGACAGCTCAGCTCCCAAGTCCTCTCAGCTCTGTTTAGAGATTCCATTGCCAACCCAAAGTATACAAAAATCATGAGGCAGCCCCCTCCCCCCCGCCCCGCCCCAAAACCCAAGGTTGCCTTAGAATCATAGAATCATAGAATATCAGAGTTGGAAGGGACCTCAAGAGGTCATCTAGTCCAACCCCCTGCTCAAAGCAGGACCAATTCCCAGCTAAATCATGCCAGCCAGGGCTTTGTCAAGCCGGGCCTTAAAAACCTCCAAGGAAGGAGACTCCACCACCTCCCTAGGTAACGCATTCCAGTGTTTCACCACCCTCCTAGTGAAATAGTTTTTCCTGATATCCAACCTGGACCTCCCCCACCGCAACTTGAGACCATTGCTCCTTGTTCTGTCATCTGCCACCACTGAGAACAGCCGAGCTCCATCCTCTTTGGAACCCCCCTTCAGGTAGTTGAAGGCTGCTATCAAATCCCCCCTCATTCTTCTCTTCTGGAGACCAAACAATCCCAGTTCCCTCAGCCTCTCCTCATAAGTCATGTGCTCCAGACCCCTAATCATTTTTGTTGCCCTCCGCTGGACTCTTTCCAATTTTTCCACATCATTTTGTAGTGTGGGGACCAAAACTGGACACAGTATTCCAGATGAGGCCTCACCAATGTCGAATAAAGGGGAACGATCACGTCCCTCGATCTGCTGGCAATGCCCCTACTTATACAGCCCAAAATGCCGTTAGCCTTCTTGGCAACAAGAGCACACTGTTGACTCATATCCAGCTTCTCGTCCACTGTGACCCCTAGGTCCTTTTCTGCAGAACTGCTACCTAGCCATTCGGTCCCTAGTCTGTAGCAGTGCATGGGATTCTTCCGTCCTAAGTGCAGGACTCTGCACTTGTCCTAGTGAACCTCATCAGGTTTTTTTCGGCCCAATCCTCTAATTTGTCTAGGTCCCTCTGTATCCGATCCCTACCCTCTAGTGTATCTACCACGCCTCCTAGTTTAGTGTCATCTGCAAACTTGCTGAGAGTGCAGTCCACACCATCCTCCAGATCATTAATAAAGATATTGAACAAAACCGGCCCCAGGACCGACCCTTGGGGCACTCCGCTTGAAACCGGCTGCCAACAAGACATGGAGCCATTGATCACTACCCGTTGAGCCCAACGATCTAGCCAGCTTTCTATCCACCTTACAGTCCATTCATCCAGCCCATACTTCTTTAACTTAGCGGCAAGAATACTGTGGGAGACCGTATCAAAAGCTTTGCTAAAGTCAAGGAATAACACATCCACTGCTTTCCCCTCATCCCCGGAGCCAGTTATCTCATCATAGAAGGCAATTAGGTTAGTCAGGCACGACTTCCCCTTCGTGAATCCATGCTGACTGTTCCTGATCACTTTCCTCTCCTCTAAATGTTTCATAATTGATTCCTTGAGGACCTGCTCCATGATTTTTCCAGGGACTGAGGTGAGGCTGACTGGCCTGTAGTTCCCCGGATCCTCCTCCTTCCCTTTTTTAAAGATGGGCACTACATTAACCTTTTTCCAGTCATCTGGGACCTCTCCCGATCACCATGAGTTTTCAAAAATAATGGCTAATGGCTCTGCAATCTCACCCGCCAACTCCTTTAGCACCCTCGGATGCAGCGCATCCGGCCCCATGGACTTGTGCACGTCCAGTTTTTCTAAATAGTCCCGAACCACTTCTTTCTCCACAGAGGGTTGGTCACCTTCTCCCCATGCTGTACTGCCCAGTGCAGCAATCTGGGAGCTGACCTTGTGCGTGAAGACAGAGGCAAAAAAATCATTGAGTACATTAGCTTTTTCCACATCCTCGGTCACTAGGTTGCCTCCCTCATTCAGTAAAGGGCCCACACTTTCCTTGATTTTTTTCTTGTTGCTAACATACCTGAAGAAACCCTTCTTGTTACTCTTAACATCTCTTGCTAACTGCAACTCCAAGTGCGATTTGGCCTTCCTGATTTCACTCCTGCACGCGTGAGCAATATTTTTATACTCCTCCCTGGTCATTTGTCCAATCTTCCACTTCTTGTAAGCTTCTTTTTTGCATTTAAGATCAGCAAGGATTTCACTGTTTAGCCAAGCTGGTCGCCTGCCATATTTACTATTCTTTCTACACATCGGGATGGTTTGTTCCTGCAACCTCAATAAGGATTCTTTAAAATACAGCCAGCTCTCCTGGACCCCTTTGCCCTTCATGTTATTCTCCCAGGGGATCCTGCCCATCTGTTCCCTGAGGGAGTCAAAGTCTGCTTTTCTGAAGTCCAGGGTCCGTATTCTGCTGCTCTCCTTTCTTCCTTGTGTCAGGATCCTGAACTCGACCATCTCATGGTCACTGCCTCCCAGGTTCCCATCCACTTTTGCTTCCCCTACTAGTTCTTCCCTGTTTGTGAGTAGCAGGTCAAGAAAAGCTTTGCCCCTAGTTGGTTCCTCCAGCACTTGCACCAGGAAATTGTCCCCTACACTTTCCAAAAATTTCCTGGATTGCCTGTGCACCGCTGTATTGCTCTCCCAGCAGATATCAGGGTGATTAAAGTCTCCCATGAGAACCAGGGCCTGCGATCTAGCAACTTCTGCTAGTTGCCAGAAGAAAGCCTCGTCCACCTCATCCCCCTGGTCTGGTGGTCTATAGCAGACTCCAACCACGACATCACCCTTGTTGCTCACACTTCTCAACTTTATCCAGAGACTCTCAGGTTTTTCTGCAGTTTCATACCGGAGCTCTGAGCAGTCATACTCCTCTCTTACATACAACGCAACTCCCCCACCTTTTCTGCCCTGCCTGTCCTTCCTGAACAGTTTATATCCATCCATGACAGTACTCCAGTCATGTGAGTTATCCCACCAAGTCTCTGTTATTCCAATCACATCATAGTTCCCTGACTGTGCCAGGACTTCCAGTTCTCCCTGCTTGTTTCCCAGGCTTCTTGCATTTGTGTATAGGCACTTAAGATAACTCATCGATCGTCCCTCTTTCTCAGCATGAGACAGGAGTCCTCCCCTCTTGCGTTCTCCTGCTTGTGCTTCCTCCCAGGATCCCATTTCCCCACTTACCTCAGGGCTTTGGTCTCCTTCCCCTGGTGAACCTAGTTTAAAACCCTCCTCACTAGGTTAGCCAGCCTGCTGGCGAAGATGCTCTTCCCTCTCTTCGTTAGGTGGAGCCCGTCTCTGCCTAGCACTCCTTCTTCTTGGAACACCATCCCATGGTCGAAGAATCCAAAGCCTTCTCTCCGACACCACCTGCGTAGCCATTCGTTGACTTCCTCAATTCGACGGTCTCTACCCCGGCCTTTTCCTTTCACAGGGAGGATGGACGAGAATACCACTTGCGCCTCAAACTCCTTTATCCTTCTTCCCAGAGCCACGTAGTCTGCAGTGATCCGCTCAAGGTCATTCTTGGCAGTATCATTGGTGCCCACGTGGAGAAGCAGGAAGGGGTAGCGATCCGAGGGCTTGATGAGTCTCGGCAGTCTCTCCGTCACATCGTGTATCCTAGCTCCTGGCAAGCAGCAGACCTCTCGGTTTTCCCAGTCGGGGCGGCAGATAGATGACTCAGTCCCCCTGAGGAGGGAGTCCCTGACCACCACCACCCTCCTCCTCCTTCTGGGAGTGGTGGTCGTGGAACCCCCATCCCTAGGACAGTGCATCTTTTGCCTTCCAATCGGTGGAGTCTCCTTCTGCTCCCTTCCCTCAGATGGGTCATCTAGTCCACTCTCCGCATTAGTACCTGTAGAGAGAACATGGAAATGATTGCTCACCTGTATCTCCATTGCTGGTGCATGGATGCTCCTCTTTCTCCTTCTGGAGGTCACATGCTGCCAAACCTCCTCACAATCCTTCTGTCCCTGCTGCGCCTGCTCTGAATCTTCAGAACATTGTGGCCGTAGAGGCATCTCCTGACGTCTGTCCAGGAAATCTTCATTTTCCCTTATGCAACGCAGAGTCGACACTCGTTTCTCCAGCCCTCGAACCTTCTCTTCCAATATGGAGACCAGCTTGCACTTTGTACAGACAAAGTCGCTTCTGTCCTGTGGAAGAAAGACAAACATGGCACAACCTGTGCAGGTTACAACAGCTGATCGCTCACCTTCCATATCACCGTCCTCTTAAGAGCTTCCTCAACTGCTGCAGGAACTACTCAGAGAAACCTGCAGATGAAAGCCTCAGTGCGCTCTCCCCAGGCAAACTCCCGCTGTTAGCCTCTGCTGTTCGCTGCTCAGCTGGTTCGCTGCTGACTGCCCTTATATACCAGTCAGGCCCACTCAAGGCCCACCTGGAACAAAGCACTCCCAATTCACACTTTTCAAACAAACAAGCAAGCAATCAAGCACACGGTCAAACTGACCAACTGTCCCAGCAGCAGGCACTCAGATACTCACCAACACAGCCCCCCTAATGCAGCACTTAGCGAACCTCCTCTTGGACAGCTCCCAGGCAAACTCCCGCTGTTAGCCTCTGCTGTTCGCCTTAAGAATTCATGAGATTTTTTTTAATTATTCATTTTGCTTGCATCTATTTGGCTTCTGATGTTTGACCTTTTGGAGGTCAGGTTTTCCAGGTGTTCTTCACAACCAGGAAGGCTAGAGACGTACGCATTTCAACAAAATCCAAGATTCTCACATAATCCCAGCAGATCAGCAGCTGGTCTTTAAGGAAAACAGTCAATGTTATGAGATGTGCTGTGAATGATGAGAACTGACAACAGCGTCAGGGTCCCCTTTGAATTTTCAGGTCTGTTTAATGTCATGTAGGTTTCTAGGGATGTGATGGAATATAAATGTCAAGCAAAAAGTATTAGTCACAAGCTATGGTTTGGTGAAACTTTGTTTGCCTCAGCCAGAGAGTGCAGCCATATGAATGCAAGAGAACATCATGCCAGTATTTGGCTCCCTGGAAAGCAGTCACTGCATGAAGCAATTACATCACTTTGGTGTCTGGGTTTGAGCTGATGTTTGGCAGGAATTCTAGACTGATGGCCAGGTTTCTAAGTGCCAGCACCCAGCAGCTGGCACTCATTTAGGTGCCTGAGAGCCCAACTCTGGAAAATCTGGCTATGAGCTTTGAAATGGGTGATATTGGCCCTGCTGCTGGTACAATCAGCTCCTGAGTGATGTCACTACAGACTCCTTCAGTTTCCCCCTTCCTTCCCCAGGACGGTGATGCTGTCAGTCACTCTGCCCTGCAGCCTGCAGAGCTCTGCTCACTCCCAGCTGGGCCAGGGCCACACCGAGCTCTGTCAGATCTTAGCCCCCATGAATGCCCCAGCCAGCCAGCCTGCCGAGCCCAGCCCAGCCCAGCCCAGCCCAGCCCAGCCCACTCCTTCCTTCTGAGGATGGGCTCATGGTTAAGGCACCAGCATGGGACTTCTGGGAGACAGGGATTGAATTCCCAGCTCAGCTACATGTAAGGTGACTTTTAGTCCCTTACTAAAACTCAGTGGAGATTTTTTGGTTGGGTAGCTCCCAGTACCAAGCGGAAGGGTCAATGGGAAATCAGGACCCTGAGACTGACAGTCCCCAAGGGCAATGGGGAGAGGCCAATGCTCCAGGTCAGCCTGATTGACATTGCAAGCAGGCTAATGCGGGAGTTAGGGTGCCAGGGGGTCCCATCCTCCGTGTGAGCTGGAGCTACCTGGGCCAGAGTGGGGGCAGAGCTAAGGAGAGAACAAGGAGCCATGGGTGGTGGGTGACCCAAGGGCTTGGGGAGGGTAGCCCCCAGCCGGCCCACCCCTTCTGCCTGGGGCCCCACCACTCCCCCCTTGCCCAGCCAGAGCCCAGAGGGTCCCCCCCCCACCGCATCAGTCCCAGGCTGCCCAAGCTCCAGCCCCCAGCCCAATCCCCAGAGCGGCAGGCAGACAGCTGGGCACTGCCCCCAGTACTGTGGGTGGGAGCATGGCCCCCAGCCCTGAAGCACCTTGTGGGCAGGTGGTGCGAGCACCAGATCCAGCCGCCTGGCACCTCTGGCTGCAGGCCGGCCCCCAGTAGCCCTAGCCCGATGCTAGGGCGCCGGAGCCCTCCCAAAAGTGGAGGGGGGCCGGGGACCCTTGCCTGGGTGGAGGCGAAGGCGAAGGCAGGCAGCCCTCTGCCTGTGTCCCAGGCCCCCCCGCCCAGGGCAGGTGGAGGGACCCAGGCTCCCCATAGCTGCCTGTGCAGCTCTCCCCGACCTGGCTCTGGACGGGGGCCTCGGATCCACAGCCCAGCCATGATAAGAGCTGGGCAGGCAGCGGTGGGGAGCCATGGCGGCCCCCAACCTGCCTGGGGTGTGGGCTGAGAGCAGCCCCCAGCCTGTGTCCCTGCCCGTAGTTTGCCCCCCTCTGATCTAGTCTGTCCTCCTGTATAGAACAGGCTATTGAACTTCTCCAAAATAATTCTTAGAGCAGAGCTTTTAGAAAACCATCCAATCTTGATTTAAATCTTGTCACTGATGTAGAATCCACTCTGAGCCCTGGAAAATTGTTCCAATAGTTCTGTTGTCTCACAGTTAAAAATTTACATTTTATTTCCAGTCTGAATTTCTCTCACTTTAACTTCCAGCCATTGGATCATTGTACCTTTCTCTGCTAGACTGAACAGTCTGTTGTGAAATATTTCTTCCCAATGTAGCTATCTATACACTGTGATCAAGTCATCTCTTGACCATCTCTTTGTTAAGCTAAAAAAATTGAGCTTTTCAAGCCTATCACTATGAGGTGTGATTTATAATCCTTTAATCATTTTTGTGGCTCTTCTCTGAACCCTCTTCAATTCATGAACACCATTGTTGCTTTGTGGGCACTAGAACTGGGCGCAGGATTCCAGCAGCAGTTGCTCCAATGCCAGATAAAGAGGTAAAATAGCCTATCTGCTCCTGTTCAAGATTCCGCTGTTTATGCATCCTTGGATCATGTTAGCCCTTTCTACCCATACTGGGTGCTCGTGTTCAGCTGATTATCCACAGCCACTTCCAAATCTTTTCAGAGTTGCTGCTTCCCCGGATAGAGTCCCCCAGACTGTAAGCACCTAGGAACATTCTTTGTTCCTAGGTGTATAACTTTACATTTAGCTGTATGAACACATATAGTTTGCTTGCGCCCAGTTTACCAAGCAACAGAGGTGAAAGTAAGCCAGTACAGTCCGGTACACATACCGGCAAGAGCCGGTACACAGCCGACCATACCGGCAGGGGGCAGCTTTCCCAGGCCGGCAATTTAAAAGGGCCCAGGGCTCCCGGCAATGGCCAGAGCCCCTGGCCCTTTAAATCACTGCCAGAGCCCGGTTGCCACTACTGCTGCCATCAGGCTCCGGCGGTGATTTAAAGGACCCGGGGCTCCCGGCTGCTGCAGCCAGAGCCCTAAGCCCTTTAAATCACTGCCGAAGCCCCGGGGTAATGGTGGTGATTTAAAGGGCATGGGGATTTAAAGGCCCCGCCACTTCCAACTCAGGCCCCGCCCCTTCCGGTTGAGCCTGCCCCCGCTGCGTACCAATAAGTCCCTTAAATTACTTTCACCCCTACCAAGGAATCCAGATTGTTCTGAACCACTGACCTATCTTCTTCATTATTTACCACTGCCCCAACTGTTATGTCATCTGCAAACTTGATGAGTCATGATTTTATATTTTCTTCCAGGTCTGATAAAGATGTTAAATAGTACAGGGCCAATAACTGATCTCTGTGAGACCTCACTGGAAACCCACTGGCTTGATAACAATTCCTCATTTGCAATTATATTTTGAGATCTATTAGCCAGTTGCTAATCCATTTAATATGTGCAAAGTTAATTTTGTATTCTATTTTTTAATCCAAATGTTGTGTGGTACCAAGTAAAATGCCTTATAGAAGTCTAAGTATATTATGTCACACTATTACCTCTATCAAACAAACTTGTAATGTCATAAAGAAAAACAAGATATCTTTAGCTTGACAGGATCTATTTTCCATAAACCCATATTGATTTGTATTACTGATATCAGCCTCTTCTAATTCTTTATTAATCAAGTGTTGTATCAGCCGCTCTATTATCTTTCCCAGGATTGATGTCAGGCTGACAGACCTATAATTACCAGGGTCATCACATTTACTCTTTAAAAAAATTCACTTTCTCCTGGTCTGATGGAAGTTCCCAAGTGCTCAAAGACTTATTGAAAACAAAAGAATTCATCTTACTCAGCTCTCCTGGCAGTTGCTCTGAAGCAGAACAGTACTACAGTCACTGACATTCATTTTCTTTTCTGATAATGTTTTTAAAAATCCATCAGCTCTGTAAAAAGGATGTTCAGGCAATGGGGCTCAGTCGCACAACTGTTATTTGTGCAGGTAATTCTTTAGCCATCCTAACAATCCCATTAAAGTCAATGGGATTTATCACATAAGTAAAGGCTACAGAACTGGGCTCTTATTCTCAAAAGAGTTTTGCACACAGGAAGAGTGGCAATAACATGACTATGTACGCTGTGTTTCAGTGGGAGCTGGGCACCTATTTCCCTTAAGCTCATTGGAAATATCACAGGCTAAAATGATAGAGACAGTGAAATATTACAATGACCACTATGTGCTGGGACAATCAAAGATACAAAGTAGGTAGCAATATTGGTTCACTTTATTATGTAAATTCTTCCCCAGCTGTTCATTAGCCAATTTATAGTCAATTGTCTGCATTGCAATCCCCTGCTTCACTCAGCCCTTTAGATTGCATCCAGCCAAAAGTGAGTGCTGGAGTCTGTTTATTGTGGTTGCAGTCTCAAGCACTTTATGTAAGTGACTACCTGTATCATAAACACGGGCACCATAAAGAAGTTTTGAGTTTGTATCTTAAACATCATCAAAGAATGAAAATGTGATCATGCATAGTGTGTACTAGAGCTGATCAAAAAGCTATTGATGAATAAATTATTTGCTGAATATTGTTCATCCATTTAGGAAATGACAACAAATCACAATCACAAATAAAATTACCAAAACTCATCAGATAAATGATCTATTGTGATTCTATTAGCCAGCTCTCTTGTATACTATTATTGAGTCCTGCCTCACAATTATTGTGTGATAGGGAAGTACAGGGTTGAATGTGTTCACTTATGATTGTTGTCTCTCTCCTAGAACTGATGCAAAAACTAAATGAGTCAAATTCGCACCTTCTGTAATTCCAATGACTTCAGTAGAGTTAACACACATATAACCTCTTTTAAAAATAGCACCAATGATAATAATCTCAGCATTATGTCAAGTATCCTGCATCTGACAAACTGGGTATTCACCCACGAAGGCTCATGCTCCAGTATGTCTGTTGGTCTATAAGGTGCCACAGGACTCTTTGCCGCTCAGCATTATGGTGAGTGTAAGTACAAAATACCAGATATATGAATCTATCTAAGTATAAAGATATTGTCATAAGGAAGACAGATTATTATAATGATTTTACAAGTGTGTATGTATCACCAGTGCCATCTGCTGAATGGAATCAGAACTGTTCAACTCTCCCTATATGTCTAGTAGCTATTAAAGACTTTTGTTGAGATGAAGTGTTAGGGGCCTATGCTATAGGGAGAGTAGGGTGTGGGTACCATGTCTGCTGTTGGCATGAAGATTCGATTGGCTGTGGTATGCAAGACGGTAACAAATTTGAAGTCCTTATTAGACTGGAAGCCCCTTAGAGCACAGGCTGTATTTTTGTTCTCTGTGTGTATAGCAGCTAGCACAGTGGGGGCCTTGGCCATGACTGGGGCTCCTAGTGTTACCATAATACACCTAGTAAATAGTGTACAATGTCTAGCACAATGGGGCCCTAGTCAATTTCTCAGGCACCTAGGTGATACCATAATACACCTAAAGAAGAAGAAGAAGAAGAACAAAGTGCGCACATCTTTGTTTCAATGTACTAAGCAAGACAGACTCATGATCAGGGGAGAATATTTCTCAATCCCTTGGGTGCAGGGATAGTGATCCATGTGATTTACTTGCTGAAGTAGAGACAGAGTCTCACAGGCTGGTGTTTGACCATGTTTATTGGACTTCACCCTCAAAATGCCACAGACAGATTTGCCAGAACACTCACCCTAGAGATCCAGCTGCACCTCATGGAGAACATTGTGTAAATACCTGCATTTCCGGAATCCTGATAAATCGTCACTCAGTAGTTAATAGCCGTCTGTTTTCATGACTCACTATGTTGCCCAGTTATTTCAAAGAACAGTGTGAAGAACATGTGAAGTAGTCAGGTGTTACTTATGTTTTTATTAATTATTATTATCATTATTCTTTGTAGACTGCCAGCAGCATGATCTGTGCTTTTCAGAAAATTAAGACAAATATCATCTAAATTGACAATTTCCTGTTCCATGCAAAAAATAATGTTTAAGCAGAGACATTTGGCAACTTTGTTTTACTTAGTTTCATAATTTCTCTTTAGCCACTTGTATGCTTGTTTAGTATTTATGTAATCTGATTTTCTATTTCTATGTTGTAGTGATGGTTATTTTTTTGTGTATTTAAGAATTATGAAAAAAAAATTAACGTAAAAATGATAAAATTGAAAAAAAAATGTTTGTGAAAATTGTTCCAGCTTTTTTCATGCATCTGTACTTTGAGGAGAGGACTACTTTTTATTGACTGTAAAAATGAAATGTGTTTTAAGGAGCAACTTGCAGTTAGATAGCGTGGAGTCACTTTGGATCATTGGTCTGTGAGGTGTTTGACGACAGGGGTCACATGGGAAAAAGTCATGGGTGAAAAATGGACATGAATGTTCCAGTTGCAGATGGAGCAAAGAGGTGTGTAGGGAGTGAAAAGAAACTAAACTGGAGAGGTCAGACAGGAGCTGAAAATTAGGACAAGGATCGCAGAATGCAAGAGAAACTCAGTGAAAGAATATGGAGAGAAGGGTGGACTTAGAACAGCGGATAAATCTTATTAAGCAGCATTTTGGATGGATGGAAAGATGAGGGAGTCCAGTGAGAGTCTAGGAGGTTGCAGAGATGGATGTTGTAGTAGTCAAGCTGACAGCTGGATTTTGATGGTGTCAGTGGAGTAGAAATAGCCAATTTAACTGTGGTGGTACACTGGGCAGAATCTGACACCACCATCTACCAGTGTGGGAGAAAGATAAAGAGAAGGAAAGCTGTATGGTGGGGGATAGATTAAATATGGAGGTGATGTGGTTAATAAAGAAGGGATGAACAGAGCAGGGATTTTGAGAAAAGTTGAGTTGATTTTGCATAATATTAAGTTTGAATGGCTGGTGCTCAAACTCCAAGAAGTGATGTCTGCAAGGCAGTCAGAGATGTGTGACTGAATGAAAGGGAGAGATAAGGGGTAGGGAAATTCATCCATTAATCTTTGGCTAGCAGAAGTTGTGTGTTCAAATGATGTCCCACAGTGAGATAGCAACAGTGAGAAAGCTGAACCCTGAAGGATGCCAAAGGAGATCTCCGTCCAGTCTCCAATAGGGGGGTGATGATTATGAATTCTGTAAGTAGGCAGGTATGTATGATCGACTTCTCTATTGTGCTGACACATTTACTAATAATATCGATTCAGTGATTTAAAATAAAACAGAAATGTTAGTCATTCAAAGAAAAAATATGCTACCGTTCATTTTTAGAAAGCAGCTTTTTCTCATTTATAGATGAGCTGTGTCTGTCTACACTAAGCATTTTATTTACCTGATTAATTTGCCCTTGTCTCTGAATCTAAAATAATAAGCAAATCAAAAATAAAAACAAATGCATATTACTGGGGTAATGATTGGCTTTTGTTTAGGGAGTTCATAGATTCATACAGTCCAAGGCCAGAAGGGACCTTTTTGATGATGTAGTTTGACTTCTTGAACAACACAAGCCTTAGAACTTCCCCAAAATAGTTTCTGGGTTCCAAGTTATGAAATGGGTTGTAGTAGTTTATTCCAGGGTTAAACCTGCACCCAATCTTTGGAAAATAGATATGAAAATAGCTTCTAAAATAATAACCTAGGGAATTTAAAAACAAAGATCTCCATAAAAAATGATCTGTCTTCAATTTGCTGTATTTAATCTTGGAACTGTAAACTCTCATAACAACTTGATTGAGCCTGTTAACCAGACAGTTCTTCTGGAGGCACACATACACATGCACCAGACTAATGATTAACTATAAGAGTTTTTTGCATTTTCACCTAGGGTGCTCAGCACCAGTTTTTTCCAAAATAAATCGTATTTAAATCAATGTAGAATCTCAGGCAGAACATATTTGGTACGTGTTATGGCATTTATCAAATAAACATTATAATTTACAACTATATTTCTAATTTGGTTTCAAATCATTTGGTTACAAATCAAATCATTCATATTGTGTGGGCCAAATTCTGCTCTCCATAACACTGGTGTAAATCCAGTGTAAATTCACTGATTTAATACTTGAGCACAAAACAATTATTTTTACTATATCTGAATTTTTGGATAGTTCACTGTGTGTTTATGTATAACTGAGAGCAGGCCTTGTTTATAGAGCTGGTTACAAAATATTTTTAATTTCCAATGGGTAAAAACTGAATTTTGTTGAAAAAATCAAATTTCAGAGAAAACCCAAAAGTTTTTATTTATTAGTGCTCAGTTTGTGTGACTACTATAAATTTTCCACAGAAAGTAAAAAAAAGTTTGAAAATAGTATTGTTTAGTCAAGAACCCAATTTTCTGAAGAATAGTTGATTAAAAATGTTTTACCCAACCAACCTGTTTGGCCCTTGTTGGAAAATGCAGCATTCCCAGGCTTTCAGAAACAGCTCACCTACAAACTTGGACATCAGAATAGATTTCATTGACCGAGGAATATGTCTAGGACCAAGACTGTGTCTCTACCAACAGTGCCAGAGGATATTTTAAGTCAATCTGGACAGCCTATCTACACATCTTCCACATGTTTGGTTTCTCATCCTCTCCTAGAACACAGGTCTTCTAACCCTCAGTATTGTGCCCTAACTAATAAACCACATGCATTAGAAACAGGATTTAGAACCTATCCTCTGAAATAATTTCTCATTGGTCATTAACCAGTCAACAAATATATCACTACAACACCCATGTGGACCAGTGCATGATAAATACAGCTGAATCTTACATTTTTGGGGGCAGCCTAGTGCTTGGCTAATGACAAATAAACTTCTTTGCCTCTGAATAGAGTTAGGAGTTTCATAATGTGATGGGGGAATGGGAGCATCCCATGAATAATATTGTCCAGTGAAGATGCTGTGTTGGAATTGGATATGGCATTAGAGTTGAGCCATTTCTCTGCACATTTGGGTAAATGAAGAAGTGAGTTGGGTTGCAATGAGAAATAAATATATTAGACTCTATTAAAATTAATGAAACCTTAGATTTGTTATGCCTGTGATTTTCTCTTCATCCTGGCAATGATTAATACTTCATTAAAATATGTCCAATACTGAACTT
The DNA here is from genome assembly GCF_011386835.1 of Chrysemys picta bellii. NCBI lineage: Eukaryota > Metazoa > Chordata > Testudines > Emydidae > Chrysemys > Chrysemys picta. The sequence goes on along the minus strand of NC_088807.1, from coordinate 14,216,270 downwards.
TGATTACCTCTTATTAAATAAGGTGTCTGTAGAAAAGTCAGTATCTGAATAGCTGTCATCCACTGGAATAAGGAATCCATTGCTGGGCAGACATTCAAAATACCAATATGTGAACAAACTTCTCAAAAGGCAACATGCTGGGGCAGGTATTATGATGTTCTCCCAGGGCCTTGAAAGGCAAACACAGTTTGTTTCAATGTTATTTAATTTTTTTAAAAAGGGCAATACATTAGCCAGCAATGTTGTAATCCTCATTCCTATTGACTGGCCTTTCTATTTGTTACTGTAAACCCATCCAATTTATAGTTTCTTACAGAGGTTCGGAGTTCTGCCCATGTGCTGAACAGAGCAAAAAATCATTGTTAAGAAAATGTAGTAAATGTACATGGGTCAGATCCTTAACTTGGATCAATGGGGCTATATTTACACCCCAAAACACCCCTTTGCTTGAAACAACTTCCATATACCCTTCCTGCTTAAACCTTCCCATTGAGAGGGAGTACGAACATAAAAATTTTCAAAGCACATTCAGAAGAACCTGAAAATGGCAGTGAATTATCCTCCATGCTATTTCAGATCAAGATCTGATTGTAATTCCCTAATTAAATCAGGAGCTAGACTTGCAATCATCTATCTATCTGAGATTATTTTTTCACTCAAATGTGATTTCTTACATGCACAGCAGGAAGCGGTACCTGTTTTTTGCCTTTGAGGAATCTTTGAACCTTTAAAAATGCAGTTTATTACCATTGAAGTTTGTACTTTCAGTTTACACATTTTTATAGTTACACCTCTACCTCGATATAACGCTGTCCTCGGGAGCCAAAAAATCTTACCGTGTTATAGGTGAAACTGCGTTACATCGAACTTGCTTTGATCCACCGGAGTGTGCAGCCCCGCCCACCGGAGCACTGCTTTACCACGTTATATCCGCATTCGTGTTATATCGGGTCACGTTATATCGGGGTAGAGGTGTATTTACTAACCAAATACAGTAGTAAAAATGAAAGTCATTTTACTTCAGAAAACAAGCAGGCAGCCAAGCTCACGTGTGATCTGAGTCTGTTACACCAGAATGCACAAAAAGAGACAGGTGTCTAAGTCCCTATTTTAGGCACCTAAGCCCTGGTTTCAGCACCGCTGTGATTTACTGCACCTCTTACACCCAACCAAAACCCTGCAGGTGTCTAAACTCACTTGGTACTTATGTTTCTGCAGGAAAAGTTCCCTCTGCCTCTATGTTCCTGCCTCTGGCCATGTTCACTGTGTCCTCCCTCTAGGCATGAAGAAGCCGATCCTAAGCCCCAGAGTAATTCACAAACCAGGAGAAGATAGGCGGCTGACAGCCTAAGTTGTGTGCAGGGCCTGATTGGGTGGGTGTGCTCACAGGCTACCTAATGGATCAAGTCCCTCCAGTGAACTCATACAAAATAGCCAATGGGGTAGAAGTAGGGCAACCCCCATAACTGTACGCCCAATGGTTAGGGTGCCCATCTGGGTTGTAGGAACCCCCTGGTTGAGGTCCCACATTCATCTGCAAGGCAGACGGGACTTGAGCTGGGATCTGCCACCTCTCAAGTAAGTGCTGTAACCACTGATGTATGGGATAATCTGGTGTGAGTCTCCTTCAAGTTCTCCTGTTGAAGCTTGTCCACTGATGGCTAGTAATTATTGAGTAAGTGGAGTAGGGAGACTGGATCCTGTGGAGGATTTAAAGGAAAAGGAATTCTGATGGGGTGATTGTTAGTGGTTTCTGCTCTTTTGTGTTGTTTTTAGGACTGAGGAATGGGTCCTATAAGAATTTTTCAATAAACTCTGCTGGGATAGTTGCCATAAGGAACATCACTCCTGTATTATAAAATGAGATTTTCCCTCTTCCCTACCCAGACACACACCAATTGCTGAAAATGATGCATCCTTCTTGTCAACCTTAGAATTTTCTGTGCTTGAAAAAAGCTCTTCATGGGATCTCTGCAGAGACCAATATCACTCCTCAGGGAGTTTCCCTTTCTTCTCTCTTTTCATGCTCTCCCTCACAGCCTGCCTGAGCATGCCCAGCTCCCAGTCCACTTTGTCTCCCACCTCCCCTGCCCAGTACTGCCTCCCAGCTACATACCCCACCCTCCCAACCATGAGCAGGGCCCCAGAAGCTGTGGACCGCTCAGGAGACGCAGGTTCATGCCAGACACTTTCCCGATCCTTAGACACTTTGAGTTCTGGGTGTTTGCAATCCAGACTCAGAGTGATGGGAACTGGGAAGAGAAACTACACGTATGGCAGCATGTAGGGTACACACACTGCACACACACACCCCAGCATGGGTACAAATAGCAATGTTGATGGTGAGGCACAGCTTAGGAGGAAAAGACATGCCAGAGCCTTAGGGTATATACCCTACAGGGCTCGGTACCTGCCCAGGCAATGCATCTCACATCTAGAGTGCTATGTTTAGAGTGTAGTACCCAGCTGCCTCCCTGCTGCCAGAGCCCTTCCCTGCCACAGGGAATAGCTGCGACTATGCGGAAATGCTCTGGCAGCGGGAGGCAGCAGGGAAAGCCTCCAGCAGTCTCCACTGCCGGAGCCTTTCCCCACTGCCAGAGCCTTTCACTGCCACGTGTAGCTACGCACCACAGTGTTGACACAGCCTGCTTTTCACTGCAGAGTACACCTAAGCATATCCTACATACTGTGTAGACAAGGCCTGAGAGTACGTTTGAGCAGCTTAGGCCCACTTAATGGCCAAAGGTTTCTTAGTGCTGATCTCCCAGGAAGAGCTTTTGACACAAGAAGCTGACTGGGTATTTGTTCCCCAGTGTCTGTAACCGTCACAGCTGAAACATTTGTATGAACCACAGTGTCAGGGAAAGTCTGCACGTTTCAAGATCAGAGGGTGCAGTAAACACCATCATCTCCTCTCATTAGATTATCACTCTCAGGGGGCTACATCACAGTGTTACTTGGACTCTCTCTCTCATGAGATCTTTAAGCTGAGAAATCTGGGCGGCCATTTTAAGTATAGACTGTGTGTGTGTGTGTGTGTGCAGTGTGTGTACCCTCCACGCTGCCGTATGTGTAGACATAGCCTTGGATGGGCACAATATTTCCTCTTCTGACTGAAAATCACTGCGGCTGCCACTGCAAACCCCTGACAGGGTTACAGTCTGTGCAGTTGGCAGGACTCAATGTCTAAAACAGCATCTGCTTTCTCACACATCCCTCTCTCATATCAACTCCCCATTGGACACAAATGGGCCAGCTCCCCATCTAGTGTAAATCAGATCACACCTGAGGGATTGATTAGGCTTGATGGGCAACCCATGACTGAGGACAGAGCCCAGCTGGACAGGAGCAGGCAGGGCTGTTATAGGGCTGGGAAATTAGCAGTAGAAAGCGGTTACAGGGTGGAGGTCTGCAGTTACTCCCTGGGCTTAGAGAGGTAAAGGAGGAGACCCCAGGGGAGAGGAGAAGCCCGGGATCTGGGCCCTGAAGTAAGGATAACCTCATAGGGTGCTGGAGCAGAAGCCTGAGTGATGTGGACTAAGAAATGACTCAGGGAAATGGTGGCAAGGTTTGGGACTGTAGGGTCCTTGAGCTGGGGCCCGGATTCCCCTACCAGCCACAGGGGAAGTGGCATTGCCATGGATTGGAGGGCTGCTGAGAATGATACCCAGACAGCCAGTCCAGTGAGAACTTGATACCCTGGAAAGGGAAAGCTACAGTGACCTGGCCGGAGGACCACACCAGGAAGGGGGAGCCCTACAAGTCCTGGAGCATGAGAGGGGCCACAGACTGGACAAGAGATGGAAGGGGGGCTTAGACCGGGTGGAGTTATGCCCCATACAAGCCACAAGAAGGTGCCCCAGCAGTGAGTAGAGAACCCCATGCATAACTCCTAACACTTTCAACCTGCTTGGGGTTATTTCCTGTTTGTCACTGCCCCTGGGAGGAGACACAGAGACCGTCAGCGATGGCTGGACTATTGTCATGTTTAAATCTCATTGGCCCCATGGTGGCTTCTGCCTGACCTAACTGACCCTGTGTCCCTGGCATTCAGTAGGACTGAGATGAGGGTCAGCAGGGTCAACCCCCAGCCCATATATCCAAGCTAATGCTGCCAGTACTAGGGCTGGTTTGGTCCTGGGTCAGTGCAGCTAAACACCAGCCCTTTCTCAGGGGAGCATGTACAGCTACAATCCATCCCAATGGAGCTATTCACAAAGGAAGGACTGCTCAGGGCAAGGAAAGGGAGCTGAACCTGGCCTGCATTTTATGCTGGCTGCAGAGTGGAGACCCTGGGTACAAATCTGTTCCCATTCTGCCAGTGGTGTTGGTGAGAGAAGGGTTGTGGCCTCTGCAGAGAAGGCTGGTGTGACCCAAGGCTTCTTGATGCCAGCTGGCAGAGGACATAGGGGTACGCAGAGGTGGAGGGATCCCATGTGTTCACTAAAAGGGGTGATGCAAAATCATTGCAAGATGCAGGTACGGAAAATGTGTGAGGAGTTATGTATATATGGTGAAAATTATGTTCTCTAGGCCTTGTAGTTACAGGCAGGTCACTCAAAGGCAAACTTCTCCAGACAGGGGGTGGAAGACACTTAACTCCCTGGTAGAGCACTGTGTATTGTATGTCATACAATACAAATCGATTAGCACATTGGGGAAAATTGTAATGAAGAGTTTTTCTTGACTTCAGAAGGAAATTTAGAGGAAGAGGTAAACAGCGGGGGAGGGAAGTCCCTGTTTTCAGGTGAAGATTGGATTGGGCCAAAAGAAACCTGATGAGGTTCAACAAGGACAAGTACAGGGTCCTGCACTTAGGATGGAAGAATCCCATTCACTGTTACAGACTAGGGACTGAATGGCTAGGCAGCAGTTCTGCAGAAAAGGACCTAGGGATTACAGTGGATGAGAAGCTGGATATGAATCAACAGTGTGCCCTTGTTGCCAAGAAGGCTAACGGCATTTTGGGCAGTATAAGTAGGGGCATTGCCAGCAGATCGAGGGACATGATCATTCCCCTCTATTCAACATTGGTGAGGCCAATGTGTCCAGTTTTGGGCACTACAAGAAGGATGTGGAAAAACTGGAAAGAGTCCAGCGGAGGGCAACAAAAATGATTAGGGGTCTGGAGCACATGACTTATGCGGAGAGGCTGAGGGAACTGGGATTGTTTAGTCTGCAGAAGAGACAAATGAGGGGGGATTTGATAGCTGCTTTCAACTACCTGAAAGGGGGTTCCAAAGAGGATGGATCTAGACTGTTCTCAGTGGTACCTGATGACAGAACAAGGAGTAATGGTCTCAAGTTGCAGCAGGGGAGGTTTAGGTTGGATATTAGGAAAAAGTTTTTCACTAGGAGGCTGGTGAAGCACTGGAATGGGTTACCTAGGGAGGTGGTGGAATCTCCTTCCTTAGAAGTTTTTAAGGTCAGGCTTGACAAAGCCCTGGCTGGGATGATTTAGTTGGCAATTGGTCCTGCTTTGAGCAGGGGGTTGGACTAGATGACTTCCTGAGGTCCCTTCCAACCCTGATATTCTATGATTCTAAGATCAAAAGTCTGTTCTGGTATCTGGGTGTGCAGACAGATAACCTGGCATCCTTCAGTCTGTGAGGACAAACTGCCAGTGGGCTTGATTTTATGAAAGGGGAATCTTGGCCATTATGGTTGAAAATGTTGGGAAAGGACTTGGGGTCAGCTATCCTGTAGGACACAGGGGAACGTCCTGTGAATTAAGTTTAGGCTTTAGAAAGTGGGTTATGATTTTTGTTTTATATGTAACTATTTGCTTCCAATATTCTTACTTACAATCATTTCAATCTCTGTTCTTTGATGATAGATTTATTCTTGTTCTCACTTGCTGTATATCTCAGTGCTGTGTGTTAAGCAGAGTGGTGATCCTGAGTTGAATCTTGTAAGCTGGTGTGTGCTGCTCCTTTGGAAGGAGAGGATCTGTGTGTGTCCAATGGAACAGAGGCTGGGCACTCGAGAAGGATACTCTGAGGACTCGGGGGTTGGCGTGAGCCTATCGCTAACCTGTACAGAGAGAGTGAGGCCTGTGGAGGCCTGGAAGGCCGTGATTGAGTTCCCAGAGGCTGGAGGAATCAGGGAGCTGACCCACAGTGGATACAGACAAGACTCCTTCATGCTGAGGGAAGGTGGCAGCCAGGTGCCTCGTATCCCTGGGAAGCGTCACAACTGACATTTAGACAGAGGCCAGCAACTGAGCTGTGGAAAGCTGTTTTAAAGAAGCAGTGCGGTGTTGTGGGTAGGGCTCTGAGCTGGGCCTTGGAAGGCCAGAATCCTATTCCTGGGCAAGTCACTTTTCTTTGCTGTGCCCTTATCTTCCCTCCTCCTCTATGTCTGTTGTGTATCTCTAGACACTAAAGCCCAGATCCTCAAAGGCATTCAGGTGCCTAACTCCCACTGAAATTAATACCGTGGAGGTTCTGGGCCTAAGCTCTGTGTCCTTGTGCAGTGCCCAGCATAACAGGGCCCCATTTGGTTATAGCTTCCAGGAGTTACGAAAGTATAAATAACCAAAGTGACTGCAGCTGGACCCTGATATCTTGAAGCTAAAATGCAGTGGCTCCTTTAACTCGGAACTGGTTTTGTAGCCCCTGCCTGGCAGTGAGTTATTGCCTGGACAGGCCTCCTAATAACAGACATTCAAGAGTGATGAAGTTGATGATTGAAGGAAAAATGACAGATAACATTTAATTAATATTGATAATTTATCCACAGACCCATCAGACAAAGTGCCGGTGCGGTGTGAATACTGCAAGATAGCCTCTCTCCACACTCCTAAAAAGTAGCCTCTTTGGTTCAGACATGTTTTATTCTGAATAGTGATTTGGGGTTTAGAACCAGTTCCTTTCCTCCGGGGTCCCTTTAACCTCACACTTCAACCTATTCAGTATCAGAAGTGTGGGGTTCTTTGTGCCTGTTCAGTGCCCAAATGACTGATTATTTACCATGGGAATTACCTGCTTGGGGGGCCTGTGCAACCACTAGCAAATAGCCTAGTGGCTTATGGGACTCAGCTGGGACATGGAAGGCCAAGATTCGTACCCCTGCTCTGCCTGATGTGGAGCAGGGACCCGAACTGACTTCTCATACCCCAGGTGAGTGCCCTGACCACTGGGCCATTTGCTATGTTGGGCTGTGACTCGCTTAAGCTCTCCTGTTGGAGCACACAGAGCCCTTTGAGGGGGAGGGAGGAATAGGGGCACATAGATTCCTAGTCATGGGGGGAGGGGAGAATCGGGGG